>NC_059329.1:31140000-31740000 GCF_018350155.1 Leopardus geoffroyi
CTCATGGCCCCTTTTCATTTCTGAAATAGAAGGTTTGTCACCATTTGTATAGAATGGGGAAGGGGGTGGATGTCTCACCTCTCTCTGGGATTCTGGAAGAAGCTCCATTTGAGAGACACACACATCTTCTTTTCCTTTCCACTTTAACTGCATCTGACAGGATGACAAGCCAAGCTTAGGAGAAACAGAAATACTCAGCCTGAATTAGAGAATATTTCTGGTTTTACTTGATGAGAAGGAACATCAGCTGAGGAGGGAATGCAGGCCCTAGAAGAAACCACACCCCAATATGAGGGCCCAGCTCCAGTGGCTTGGGCAGGGAGCCTCCCTGCTATGTTGGTGTAACCACGGGGCCTGCAAGCCTAGACCAGATCTTGCTTCCGGCTCAGTCTCTCCTTCAATCCTTGTAACTAAGCAGGAGGGAGGAGAGCCAGTCTTCCTTTGCAACTGTCTGTCCAAATTTGAGGTGCTTGTTCTAGGGATCAAGTCCACTGGTTTGGCTTAGGTTCACTGTCCTGAATTGCAATAAAGCAAGAGTTGAATCAAACCCTTTTTAGTGATATTTCTGATCCCATCTGTGCCCCTGTTTACCACAGGCAAAGGCATTGTGGTGTCAGGCACCCATTTAGTCTATCTGGCACTGAGAATCTAGACCCTGACTTTACCTAGTTAGTGGATGATCTAGCCCCTGGCTCCTTACCACCTCCCTCCTGACCTTCATTCTGCCTGACATGTCATTATGGATTGGTAGTGCCCTTGGAGAGGAGAAGTCAAGTACAGATTCACTCTGGTGCTGGTGGGCAGTTGCAAGAATCTGCTAGATAGCCAAGAGCTCGACATATGAGTTAGCTACAGAGGGTGAGTTTTCCTCACGAATAACATCTGGATTGTACTGCCAGAAACTAATTATTGCCAGTAATAATCAAACGTAAATAGCCAATACCTCTCCAGGACGATGCCTATGCCAGGAATCCATAAAGGCCTGTGGGGAATAGCAGGCCATGGGGCTCCCAGCCACCCCATGGCTTACATCTTGGGCTTGGCTAAGGAAAGGACTCTGCAGTAGGGCATTTGTGGTGTGTAGCCACTGGGCCCAAGAGCTGAGCCTGGGTCAAGGACATACAGTAACAAGGGGCTGGGCCCAAGGGTCCTACTATCTGGGGATGGCCAGCACTGGGAGCGGTGTCACTGTACCTTACTTTATACCTGACCGTGTTCTCACAAAGGTGTATGTAAAAGTTGGCTTTGTTGGAAGATGTGATAGGGAACTGGTATTTAAATGAATCTTATAGCAAATCCTTTTATAAAGTGAAGAATCCCCTTGAATTGCTTTTATCAAAATCTGCTCAGGGATGCATTGGTCCTCTTGCCCCATCTTACTGTTCTTGACCTTCTTATCTGCCAGCTAACCCTGCAGCTTCTCTCTGTCAAAGCCCCTTGGCAGAGCTCATCCTACAGAGTTTATTCATGTTTGTCCGGACCTTCCCTACTGGATGGCTTCATCACAGAATCTTTAGAAGACTCTTCATCACCCCCACATCTCTAGACCTGCTCCTTGGGCCTCTTCTTCCCTCTGTCCACACTCACTGTGGGTGCATCACTAATCAGGGTTTGTAAACAGCCTGGAAATTCATGCTCTCCAATGTTTATCTCCATCTGAGCTCCAGATCTACTGGCTGTACACTCACCTTTGCTCCTGCATGTGATGACCAAGTCCGATTACTCCCCCATGATCCCTGCTGCACTCTGTCCCGTAGCAGGAAATGGTTATTCTGTGTCTCAGATTGGTTTTAGCTTCTCCATTTTATATTGCACAACCACTCCACCACTCCACCACTCCATTCTCCTGGCTGTATCTCAGGCATATCCAGAACCTGACCACTTCTCTCTGTCCCAAGGCTTGCTCTTCTGACTCACCATCATCTCCTGCCTGGATCATGGCAGGAGCCACCTCTGCTAGCCTGCCCTGCCCTCTGTTTATGGTCAGCACAGAAAGGGGAGTGATTTCTTTATAGGCCAGTTTGGCCCTTTGCTCCAAACCCTCCAACGGCTCCACTTCCCTTTTTACTTGCAGAAGCCAAAAGCTTTGCCCGGTTCCCAGGACCAGTATATTCTGTGCACCCCACCAACTGCATCCATCTTACCTCCCACCCAACCCCTCCTGTCTTGCCAGTCAGTTGTAGGCATACTGGCCTTTTTGCTGATCTTTAAAAATGCTAAGTACTCTCTGCCTGGACTCTGCCTGGAAGTGAGTTCCCGTTTCTGGAATGGTCTGATCCAGGTAACTGTGTGTCTGTACTCTACTGCTCTGCTGGGTCCTCTCATCAGGGAGGCCTTCCTGACCACCCTAGAGAGGGGATCAACTCCTCCTCAGCTACACTCTGACACCCCTATCTGGCCTCATACTTCTCGTTAGACCAGATCACATCTAAAATACCGTATATGCCTGGTGTTCATCTGTCTTGTCCCTAAGGAGGGAAGCTCCATGAAGACAAGTGCTCTGTGCTAGTACCTAGATTAATGCCTGTTCATAGTAGGCACCTGCCAAGTAAATACTTGTTGGATGGTTAAAGCAGTAAATGAGAATAAAGTAAGGCAGGGCTGCAGAGGATTAGGGCTATTAAAAACCATGTTTGACTTTTAATTTTGGAAACAAATTAAATACAGTTAAATTAAAACAGACCAGATGGTGCAGCTGCACAGGCTCCACCCTCACCCCAGGCTCTGTTCTGGTGGCTCCTAGACCCCGGCCTCACTCTTGTGGTGGGGAGCAGGAACACACTGGGTTTGAGAAACAAATTGTAGTCACGGACCCAACTCTGATTGATAACAAACTCATTCCCAACAAAGATGAAAGCTGCAGTCCACCAGGGTTATAATTATAAATAAATACACATGCGGCTAAGCGAGGCTATTAGGTGAAATCAACAGAAATAGCATCCGCCAAAAAAAAAAAACAAAAATAAAAACAGAATATTCCATTTTGTTGTTCATTATCAATTTCCTGAAAAATAAGCCCTGGGTTTTTGGCTAAGAAGGTGGCCTAAGACCAGCCAGGCTGACCTGAGCATTCAGGGCTGGTTTCAGTGAGTGAGGCAGTACTGTGCCTGGGCATGAATTCACTCATTTGGTGGGTGCCCTGTGCACACCTCCTCCCACCCCTCCCATGACACCCCACTTGATTCTGAGGGGTTGATTTCCCGAGCCACCATAGAAAGTGTAAGAGGCTGGGAATATCCTGCAAGGTGGCTCAGGGTTCTCAGGGATATGATCCCATTGGATGGTTTCACGAATGCTGTGGGAAGTTAAATCCATTTCAAAATAGGCAGCCAATGCTATTTTTTGAATGTTAGGTTGCTGGACTGAATCCTACCCACCCACCCAGGAGTGGGTTCTTAGCGGTCCTCAGACCGGTCCTGTGAGTTTAAATGGAGTGAGGGCTGTTAGGGTTAAAAAATAAACACCTCTTCAGTAGGCTCAGGCCTTTCCTTTTCCTCCAGTTGGGAGGAAAATTGTGCTTCCAACTTTCAGGAGCATGAGTGATAGCCAGCAGAGGGCTGTCCCTGTCAGTAGCCTCCAGGTACAGGGAAGTAACACATGCACACTGTTCTTCCTCAGGGGTGGGGGTGGGGGGAGAGGGAACAAGCAGCAGGCTTGTTCTCATGCTCCCAACTCAGGGAGAAGGGAGAGTTTTGTTCCCATTTTGTGTTTACAATAGAATGATTTCTAAAGTAATGTGTGCTCAGGTCTCCTTTCCCCTCAGGATCCAAATGATCTCTGCCCCTTTTCCACAAGTCCCTCTGCTAACCCAAAGCCCCTTCCTCCCTTAAACAGGGGCAGGAAGGAGTACTGGATGGCCCCTGCCTCCCTCCTCTTTCTGCCTTGCCCACCCCTGGCTCACTTCAGCCCCTGAGGTCTGTGGTTCTCAAGAGCTCCAGAAAGAGGGCTCCTGCCCTCCCCAGTCCCAGCCCAAGCAAGAGGCCATGGAGCCCAGTGGGCAGTGGGGAGACAGTGTCTAGACAGGGGCCTGCATGATCTTAGTCCAGGTCAGTCCATGACCTGTGCTGGCTCGAGGGCCCACCTTCTTCCCTGTGCTGGAAGGAGCAGGCTTGAGGGATGTGAGCCCAGAGTAGGGGACTCCACTCCCACCACAAGCCTGAGGTATGGGGGAGCCTGATGGCAGGCCCAGGCTCCCCTCATGCAGGGTGGTTGCCTGTTGGGATCAAAGACAGCCTTATGCTCTGGAAATAGGAACCAGAGGAAAGCCACAGAGGTATGTCTACTTGAGAGCAGCTCTCCGAGGACAGGGCGGGGCAGTGTTCCTGATGCCTGGGCAGGGGGCTGTTCTCTGGTCTTCAGAATTCCCTGGCCAGGTGGCCTGTGCAGTCGTGCTGGGCCCCAGGAGCAGGGAGCCGGGCAAGGCCACACTGCACTTGACAGCTGGGGTCTTTTCACCTCTCTCCCAGCCTGGCATCACTCCAGGGCTTAGGTGCCCACCGCATCTGCTCCGTCAGGCCCTGTCAGTGCAGGAAGCTCTGGGGAGGCGTGCTGGGGCACCGGCTCGCTGGTTGGCATGACTTGGCTAGCAGCTGGGCCCCTGGTCATACTGGATGGAAGATAACAACAGGTCTGGGATTTCTGTGCTTTGATTCTCCGTCCTTTGTCCTGGCATCAGGCTGGGCTCTCTCTGAAGCCCCCAGTATAGAAAGGAGGGTGATGGTGATTCCTTAGGAGTTTGCCTCGGAGGGACCATCAGCCATGGGGAGAGGATGGAAGGCCAGGAACAGGGTTCGAGAAGGAGGCTCCTGTGAAGGGGAGAAGAATATGGGTGAGGCGTTTAAGCAGGGAGGCAGGTGAGGGGCAGCCAGTCTGGCCAAACTGCTCAATCATGAGCCACCATCAGGGTTCACCCAGGAGCTCCACAGAGCCCAACCTCTAGGGTCCTCTGTGAATCCCTTATTGAGAGGCAGGTGGGGGCAGGTCCTTCCAGTGACCAGGTGAGGAGGTAGGGGATGGGGCTTTGTACAGATGCATTTTCAGTGGCACTGTTCAAGCTGATATTTTGGTTCAAGGCACAAAACAGGCAGACTGACACCCCATGGTCTCCTGTGGGCAAGGTAGCTGCCAACATGATATAGAAGTTGAAGCTTAACTCTGAGGCCAGAGGACAGATGTGTATCCCACCGTCTGAGCTCCCACCTCTGGGATGATATTATAGAAAAGCCCATAAACTTCCTGACTTGGACAAACAGCTGGCACAATTCACTTCATTTAGCTTTTCTGAACACCCTTTCTTTACCTCTAAAATGTAGATAGATCCTGTGGCCTACTTCAATAGAAAGTTGTAAAGAATTAAATAAAAGTAGCAACACTTACATAAGACTCATTATGTACCAAAGATTGTTCTTGGTGCCCCTAACAACCCATTTTACAGGTCAATAAACTGGGGCCTAGAGAAAGAAAGTAAGGTCAAAGGATGAAAAGTGGTAGGCCTGGAGCCTGAGCTAGGCTCTGGGGTCCATGCTTTCATCAATGTGCTACACTGTTGCTATTAAGAGACACACGGAGGTGCTTGATGAGGTGGAAGCAGAAGAATGAGGGGTCCCTGCCACAGCAGCATGGCTGAAGAGGAATCCACAGGGGAAGACAAAGCCTGGAGAAAGAGTCCACATAGTAATGCCTTGCAATGGGACTGGTGTCATGGCCACAATAACAGCAGTAATGACAGGAGGTTGTCATGAGGCTGTGTCTAGAAGGTGAGACCTTCAAAGGAGTTGGTGGCAGAAGGACCCAGGTGTGCAGGGGAAATTGGCTCCCGTGAACTTCTAGGCGGCACAATGAGAAGGGGACTTCAGCTATGTCTCTTCCACTCTTGAAGTATTTGCCCTGCCCTCCCACAATTAAAAACCAAGAGGAAAAGCCTTGGCAGATTTGTTCCACATCCACACTTGGGGTGCCCCTGCCCAGTGTGTTGTCTACCCTTGTCACTGCCATACCTGTAGCCTGGGGCTCAGATCTCCACAGTGGGGTCAGTGAAGCCTTTTTTCCCCTCATTCACCAGCACCGGCTTCTCTGTCCGTGTGTGCCAGACCAGGATCTGTGTGTCCAGAGACACAAAACAACATGGAGCAGGTCCCCCCCTAACCTCACCTTACCCCCTCCCAGGTCCCTCCCACACTCTACAAGTACTTCTGCTGCCCCTCCGTTCTGTCCTTGTTCTTTATTTCTACCTGCCTCCTGATTCTTGCTGTTTGTACATATAAGGCATTCAAAATATCTGTTGGAAATACAAAGTGTGCAGCTACAGAAAATAGACAAATAAGTCCCAAGATTTCCTCTTACTTCTCATCTTCCCCTGTGTTTTTTGATGGGTCTCTCTAGAGAAGGAGACATTTCTTCAAGAGACTTCGGCTCAGCCAAGTGTATAGTCCTGGCCCTCGCTGGAGCAGTCCAAACTAGAAGCAGTGTGTATGTGTGTGCGTGTGCACACACGTGCATGCAGGCATGTGTGTGCATGCACCTTGGCATGAACACGTTCATGCATATGTGTTCACACATGTCTGGAGCCTAGCTGTTTTGAGGTTTGGGAGGGGATGCAACCCTTGGTCTTCCTTACTGACTGCCACCCTCTCCATTTCTGTGCTTGATTTTAGCATGATGGCCTGACTGGGTATAAGCTACCTTCTTGGGAGGGTGTTCTAGGAAGGCATGGCTCTAGGCTGGTCCCTTGCAGTGCAGTTTTGAGGTCTTTATTTCCTTCCCTCTGACCTGTCGGGAGTGTTTGGATGGGCTGGGAAAAGCTTGCGTTATACCTGCCAGTTCTGCTGAGGGTTTACCTTGGTGCAGTTGGCTGCCTTGGGCTCCAGGTCATTGAGGGTAACAAGTTCTCGGAGGAGGCTGCTTTCCTGGTAGCCTCCCTTCACACCACGCAGCTTGAAGTAGGCCTGGCTACGCTGTAGAATGAGCCTCAGGTTGACTGCAAATCCAGCCATGTCTATTGCAAATGGTCGGTGCGGGTCGAACACTGTCTTCCAGCCTACCACCTTCCCAGCCCCGTTGACCCGTGGGGCCTCGTACCGAAGGCCACCAACGAAGGCAACGGGCCACACAGACACCCTCCTGGTGCTGCGCATCTACAAGAGGGAATCCAGAGTCAGGACACATGGGACTGCTGACAGGGAGTGGTGCATGTCCCCAGAGAAGGAGAAATCAATTAACTCTACACACACAGGCCATCTGAAGCCATACCAGGGGATCCGGCCCAGCCCCATCTCCAGATGCATCCTCCATGATAGGCATCTACAGAGGAACCTGCCTTGCCATAAGCAAGGCCTGACGCTCACCCCAGCTAAAATGCTTCTTCTCCACAAGACTTGGAGTCTAGCTTTCTCTCCTCCTGCAAAAACCTCTGTCTTCCCAATGTAGAGTCTGAAATGACATCTTCCCCTGCCCAGACTCCCATGACTCCCAAGTCCCAAGGATAAATTATTGCACATAAAATTATACCACTTGAGGGCATGCCTCTAAGGCCAAGACTTTGTTCTATGAGCTACATCCTCTGCTTTCTTCCCTTGAGGCAGGGGTGACTGCAGAAGTCTGCAATGAGTTTTTTCCATCCCTTCTCGGGTTGCCTGCAGTCTACACTGACACCCCAGCAGGCATTGCTCGCCCCACCCCACTATTTCCCTTCGTGCCCATACCAAAGGGCCCCCACACCAGAGGCCCCTCACCGGCATCCTCCCACCCCTTCCCAGCCTTCTGCCCCGTCCCACACCTCCTCAAAGAGCTCCAGACTGTACGTGTTGTCGTCGTCAGCGAAGTACACCACACCCGGTTGGCTGGTGTTGCGCGGGAAGGTCTCCCGCAGCCAGCGCAGGGCCAGGTTGCGCTGCATTGTGCCCCGCGGGATGCGCGGGTCACGGGCGTCGCCGCGCAGCTTGTAGTTACGGGGTGTCTCCACGTGCAGATGGGTGTAGTTGAGGCCGGTGTCGCGCAGCAGGCGCGCGGTCAGCGGCGTCCGGCGCGGCGCGTCCTCCACCACTAGCCAGTGCAGGTTGGGCACGTGCAGCAGCGTGTTGGCCAAGCGTGTCAGCTCGGCCTTCTGCACCGGGCGGCTGTAGGTGGGCGTCACCACGTGGATGGTGGGCAGCGTGTCGGACCACGGCGGGGGCCGCGTGTACACATACTCGGTGCGCACCACCTCCACGATGTCGCGGTCGGACATGCAGTATTCCCTGGGGTCGGCGCCCTGAGGCACGTCGCGCCGGGGGTCACTACCGTCATCTGTAGGGTTGGGAGACACATGGTGTGTGGCTGGGCTGTGCAGGCCTGGCTCTGGCCTTAGGTACGGGCAGGATGTCACCCACCCTGCTAAGACACACCTCCCCACTGCTCCTTCTGCAGGAATGCCATCAGAAACCTGCCTGGGCTCTAGCTTTTACAGGTAACCGAAAAAGCTGCATCCCTGGAATTCTCTCAGGCATTTTCCCAGTTCTGACTCCCGAAATGACACAGAAATAACCTCTTCCTCCTTCTCATATTTGACAGCTCTGTGGCTATTTGAGTGTGGCTGGACAAATTCCAAGACTGCTTTCTCACTTCCTAAATGTGTTGGGTTTTATATGACAAAGTGTCCTGACGCTTCCCACCCTAGTGCTCTCCCCATCTGGCCAGAGCTGACTGCACTTGCCGCCCCCGCTCCCCCCCCCCCCCCCCCCCCCCCCGCCCCCACCTCCTTGGGATTGCATAGCAGGACAGCACTGCCACCGGCAGTGGTGTAAATGCCACAATGCCCCAGTGTTAGTGCTTTCCTAGCTGCAGCGCACTGTGGATCTCACAAAGTGTGAGGTTAGCTCAGCCCAATTTTTCACAAACCCTCTACTCAAGTGGGGCCTCTCTCTCCCTTCCTGTTTATGAATCTTGGTGCAGAATTTCATGTTTAACTACCACGTTTTATTCCAGGGTTATGCCTATAGTTGCCAAGATAATTTTGAATCCTGAACCTGTTTGTGCTTTTAGATGTTCTTAAATTTTGACCTACACAAAAAGACAGAGTGGACACTTGCTTTAGCTTTTCTGCTGCTTGATGTCAAACTCCTGATCTGCACTTTCTAGACACTCATTCAAACATCTGGGAGACTAACCGTACCACTGACCCTAACTGTGCTAGCATCCAGCTAGTGTTTATACATATCTCCCCAAGGACACCATCAGGGGCAGTGAAATTTTGAAGAGGTCTGGCCTCTGATAAAACACTCACAGGCATGGGGAACCCATTCCTTCCTGAAGGCAACCTGTTTCGGTTGGGGCAGCTCTTATTACCAAGCTTTTTCTTACATCCTGGACATTTTTCTCATTAGTAAGGCTAGCAGTCCTGTCAAGAGGACAAATCAGGGTCATTGGTATTGATTTTACTGAGCCCCTGCTCTCCAAGTCTTTCTGTGTGAAAAACTGTGTGGCCCTCACTGCTCTTACACGATCTCAGCAGGAAGTGGCAATGGTCAGAGGACATACCTAGGAGATGGGAATGGACAGAGGACATACCTAGGAATCCAAACACTGGGCTCATACCCTGTCCAGTTCTGGCACTAACTATGCCCTTGAGCAGGTTACTTCTCGTGCCTCAATTTTAGCAACTGCAATATGGAGCTAATAATAGCATCTATTTTATTGAGTTACTATGTAGATTAATGAGTCAATATATGTAAAGGACTCAGAACACTGCCAGGCAGTTGTTATCATTTCCTCGTGTTTAAAAGGAGGACAGTTGCCAGCCCTACTTTTGCATAGCTTCCTGTACCTAGAGAAAGGATGCAATAAGCATTTTCGTGATTGGGTTGAAGTATGGTTCCAGGGAGGATGCTGGGAATCAGCCATTCTGTCACCTCCCCTACTTCCCATCACTGACATTAGCACATGGAGTGTGTGCAGTTCATGTATTAGATCTGACACTGGGCTCCGGGAGGAGGTACAGATGCACCCAGAAGATGACTGGCTCCAGCCTCTTAGGGAGTTCACACAGGCCAAGGGCACAAGACATACAGTGGGGAATACCATGCCCCCTGGTGTGTGAATGCAGGTGTAGAAGACTAGCTCAGCCTCTGTTGATCAAAGGTGACTTTTTGGAGGGGTTTTAGGTCAAACTTGGAAAACAGACCAAGGTGGAGGAAAGAGAGATAGGTGATGGGGATTCTGACCAAAATTGATATAAGGGTTAATTCATCCTGCAGTCAGTGAAGTTTTGGAAACTGAATACTGGGAAGGAAGATTTAGAGCCATTTCCCCCATCTTTCTTCCATTCAAATCACCCCAAACAGACTGGTCTGGGCCCTGGGAAAGTTCTCCATGCATTCTGACCAGGCCACAGTGCTGGCTTCAGGGCTTCTGCAACCTTTGAGTCACAAAGGCCTCCTGGTGCCCCTGACATTATTTCATTGCAGCTTTCTTTAAGCCCATCTTGACATATTCTGAGGACACAGAAAGCCAGCTCCCTATCCTCAGGCAGCAGCATCAGTGCTTAGCAAAACATTCTGACACCTCTGACTCTAGAGCTTTGCCAAGAATGGAATTTACATGATATTATGTCACTTGGTGTATTGTAGCTTTAAACCTTCTGGAATGATGTAGTTGTAGGATAACAATTCCAAATGATGAACATTAAAGAGAGATGTTGGAGGACAAATGTCAGGAGAGGCTCTAAGTGCCCAGCATGGGGCAGTGGGAATTCTGCAATCTCCAGCCTGGAAAATATTCCTCATGGAAGCTTCAAGAACTGCTGGGGCTGAGCAGGCCCCACTGCGTAACTGTGAAACAGCCTGGCTTCAGACTATGATTCTTGGCTACTGCCTGCATCCAAATCACTCAGGGTTATGAGCCATACATGGATTTATAGGCCCTAACACAGAGCCATATTCTCTTTCTCTGGGATGGGCCTGGGTACTTGTGTATGTTATCATGCCCCCCATGTAATATGATGTGCATTTCAATAGGAGAATTGCTGCCCTACAGTATTGAGTCTGTACATGCATGGGGTGGGTGGGAAAGAAGAGCATGAGATGAAAGACTGAGGAATGAGGAGGCAGGCCAGATATGGGGCAGATAGAAGGGAGAAGAGTAAAGGGAGCCCAGTGTGAGAAGGAAAGGCAACCTGGTGAGAGGGAAAGCCTTGGACTAAGAGCCAGGAGAAACTGGTTCTAGTCTGTTCATCCACAAGTGCTTTGTGGGGCTTTTTCTCTTTCCAGGTCTATTTTCACTAGGTAGGATCAGGGTTGCCCAAGCAGGAAAAGAGAAGCAAATAATATGCTCTCCCTGAATGGTTTTAAAACACAGGCCAGAAACCCTGTCCATCCATCCCTTCCCATTCACAGCTGAAAGCAACCAGTCCTTACATGTCCTGAGACTGGATGCAGAGTTGTGCATGTGTGCCTTTGTGTGTTTCTCTGCATGTGTGTCTCTGTGCACGTGTATGTGTATCTGTGCTTGCATGCGTGTGTTGGCACTCATCAGATTCTGAAAGGGACCAAGACCCCCCAAAAGGTAAGGTCATTGGCCTTGATCATCCTATGGCTCTTCCCAACTGCCTAGTAAATGAAAATACGAACTCGATCAGCGTCAGCTGTGGTCATTCTTATTACAGAAGCCTGGCTGGGGCCAGGGCAAGAGGTTGAGGGGCTCACCCTTGTGTGCGGTGAGCAGAGGCGCGATGGTGCTCTGGTGCCACACGGTGACAAGCAGTGTCCAGGGCAGTACGATGAGGACGATTGCAAGGATGTCCCGTCTTTTCGGCATCTCCAAGGCTGGCTGGGCCCACAGCTCCTCGTTACCTGAGTGGCGGCAAGGTCAGGAGAAGGGTGGCCCCAGGGGTGACGGCAGCAGACAGTGGCAAGCACAGGGGAGAAAAGAACAGGAATGGGCTGCTCAGGCCAGGCACAGGGAGAGCAGAGAAGCCGAATGTTGGCTAGCAGGTCTTACCAGCACTCACAACCCACCCATTGCGGAAGCAGGTTTGCAGAGTCCAGCCAGACCAGAGACTGCAAAGGGGTGGCTGTCCAGGGGCACAATCAGGAACCCTGTGAAGTGGACACCTGCAAGAGAGAGCAGAACAGGATGGCCAGAGACCTGGGGGTGGGGGGAGAGATGCCCAGAAGGGCAGGGCCTGGCTGCAGGGCTCACAGCATTGGTGTTTTCATAGTGGAGCCTGCACTGCCTTCTCCCTGAGGACTGCTTTGGCCAGCCTCTGTCCCCCACAGGCATGGGGACAAGGTGCTGCCCAGTTACATGAGTCAGCAGGGCACAGAGGTTAAGGGCACGGCTTTCAGACACACAAGTCTTGGTTTAAACCCCAACTCTGCCACCAACAAGCCATATGCCCTTTACCAAGTTATGGCAACTGTTTCTGCCTCTATTTTCTCATCTATGAAATAGGGTACTATCACTACCTATGTCACAAGGCTCAGAATTAAATGTTAACCTCACAAAAGCCACAGAATGGTGTCTGATGTATATATATATATACTGAGTGCTCAAGATGCATTGGCTACTCTGGTGTCCACGTTTATGTCCAGATGGTTTCTTCATAGCCTAGATAAAGGGGTAGGCGTTGGGGTGAGGGCCAACAGGAGATGTTTTGGGGACAGGCCCTGGGAGTACATGCAGCAAGTGCCTTCTCTTTGTCGATGTCAATAGGAAATTCTCATGAATTCTGCATAGCTTGGGTATCAGCAAGGTGAAGAGATGGTCCCTGTGGGGGCTGCCATACCCTGAGGAGACGGAACTCAAAATAGCAGCAACAGGAGCCCTGGGAGAGACACCCCTTCGATGAGTAGGGTGAGCCTGCTTGAATTTCTTCTCAGTTCTGCAGAGGGTCTGTCAGCAGCATCCTTCTCTGGGGCTTGTTGTCTTGTGTGACAAAGAGAGCACACACAGAGCCCTCACAACCACCATGGAAACTGTCAGATCCTATTCTCTGCCTTCCTTGTCCCTTCTCTGCTGAACCCTGTGTAAGATGCAGATGGGATCTGCAAAGGGGGTGGGGAAATGTCAGTCCTGGGAAGTCCATGGCTGGTCCTGGCATGCTCACCACTTCTAGTGTCCAGCACTGTGCAGTGACATCCCTTAGAGAGGCCAGCTGCCCAATCCAGCCCCAGGTAGCACATGCTTTCCATCTCTGGCAGCATCAGGAGCCATGGCTAAGGAGAATTTTGCCCCCCACCTCCCAATCCCAGATTTGGAAACAGTGTGTTTCTCTGTCCTTGTCTAGTCCTCTCTCCAAATAGTTTTGTCACCTTGTGGAAGAACCAGTTATGTCTTCCAGTAAAGAGCACTGTGGTTTCCAGGGTCAGTCAGCATGTTGCAGCCAACCACTTACCACCAGGGGCCTGCTCTGCCTCCACTGTCTCCTCGTAGGCAGGAGGTAAACAGGCTACCCCAACTTCTCAGGGAAATGGAAGATCCACTGAGGTTAAATGTTACTGGCAGGGACAAATGATGTGGACACAGACCAGGGAGAATAATTCTGGGGTATGTGCTGTGTCTTCTACAAACTCCTCTTCCATGGCCCCTCCAGGTGACAGAGCCCAGTGTCCACCCCAGGAGGCCTGTCTGGATCTCATGTACTAAGTATGATGAAATGGAGTGACCTCATGCCACCCTCAGCCCCAGCCCAATTTCTCCACTCCAAGGTCACTGACTAGGCTGCAAAGGGCTGAGTCAGGGGCTTGGTTTGGCTGGGCCATCTTAGGCCACATTTGATGGAAGACAAGGGAACTTCTAAGAGGTCTAGCTGGGAGATTTCCTTTGGGTTCTTAGTGACTCAAAAAGGAGCTTTTCCAAATGTCCTTCATCTTGGGGAGGGTCCTAATTCCAGGATGGAGAAAGTAACAGAGAGGCAAGCTCCATGCCAATTTGTTGTGTGCATATCCAGCCTGCTCATGGTGCAGGTGCCTGCATCTATACCTTTTTTTTTTTTTTAATGGGCAGCCTCTTTATCCCAAGTCTCTTTCCTCTTGCACCTGGTCAACCTCCTGCTTGTCTGCTTGGGCTGTCATTAGTAATAACAAGCTGCTATGTAGCACTTGGTGGTGTCCAGAAATGACACTCAATACTTCATGTTCAATCCTCATGGACCGCTGGCCATAGGTGCTGTTGTAACCCCATTTCACAAGGAAATCATTGATGCCCAGTGAGGATCAGTGACTTGTCTGAAGTTGCAATCAATAAGGTCATGGTTGACCCAGACATAAGTCCAGGCCCTTTGGCTCTATGCTGTTGGCAGGAGTGTGGGAAGAGAGGTTCCAGGCTCAAGAGCCTAGAATCCAGCTCAGGTGCAGGGTAACCACAGGTCCACACACAGGCCCTGGCCAAGAACTGCTTCACAGCCACACTCCTCCATGAAAGTTGTCTGCTCTGTGGGGTCCCAGCAGCTCCCTGGAGGTGGGAGCAGGAAGCAGGTTTGGGGTGAGGAAGGATGCAGTCAAGTGTACATGAGGGCTCTGGAGAGACCGTTCTGATCCCATCCAGTCTTTTTGGTCAAAACATCTATGAAAGGAAAGGAAGGATGGGATGAGGGAGAAAAGCTCTAAAAATAAACTTAGCAATAAACCCAGTTGTGCATTAATTACTCTGGAAGCCATTATGGCTTGAAAACCCCATAACTTTAATGGAGGCTATTATAAGCATAGTAGCAAAATCGTGGAGCTAATTACCAGGCAGTTGTTAAGCAGCACAGAGAGAGCCCCCAGCCTTAGAGAAAGACAGCTAGCCAGCAGAGGGCAGGTTTATGGGAAATGGGGCTGGGGGCAGGGGAGGCAGCTGGGGGCTGCACTTACGCCTATTGCAGATCTGTAGACGGGACTACAAGGGTGGCCTCCTGACCACAGCCTGCTGCTTCTGCCTGTGCCTTGGTGGAAAGGCAGTAGCTAGACTGTGGTCACAGGTTCAGACCCCAGAGTTGCTCTGGGCCCTTGCTGGCTAGGGCAGAAGTTGGCCACACCCCAGAGGCCAGCAGAGAGGAGGTGGCAAGAGCAGGGAGAATGGGATGTTTGAGGAAGTGCTGAGTGGAGGCTGCGAGGGGTGGCTGACAGGAAACTGCAGGGACCTGGTGGGGCTATGATTCCCCACCTGATACTTGTCACTCATATCTGTGAGCAACCTCAATTGTCATTTGTCCCCCAGTAAGTGCAGATATGTGGAGGCCCTTCCACCCTCCTGGTGCCCTCAGAAGCCTTCACTGGACACAAAGGCTGTGATGTGGGTGGAGGATATAAGGTCGAGTGGGGGATGGTCATTTGGCAACAAAAGCAGAGCACTTGGAGGCAGTGGTAGGGAGATGGGGCAGCAATGGCCTGGACAGTGCTCTGGGTAGTGGACAGTGTCCCCCTTCACTGGGGGACTGGGTTCCATTGCTTGCCCTCCTTGGCCTCCACCTTCATCTTAAAATACGGAGGCTGGATTGGGAGAGTTCTAATGAATTTTTAGTTTTGCCATTTTAGCAATGTGAGGTTGAAACAGGCCTCCATGAAGATGAAGAAGTGTTCTATATGAGAACAGTGGGGGTCATGTAGGCATTCAAGGCTGGAAGTCAACCTAGCAACTTTTCATGGAACATAGTCATGATTTAAGGACCAATTAGCTATGATGATTGGCCATGTCTGGAAAGACATAGGAATTTGTCTATGGGTTTTAGGGTGTCATAGGCTGTGTGTGAGAACTAGGTTCCCTGGGTATGGGAACTCAGATGGAACTGCCCAAGACTGGGGGCAAAGCCAGTCAGGCTGGACAGGAGATGCTGGGCCTGGGGTGGCAGAACTAGATCCATGTTGGCTTCAAGGCTGGATGATTCTAAATGCAAGGAAAGTTTCCTTCTGAGCCTACAGGTGTTCAGATGAAAACCTCATCAATGCCCCTAGTTGCTGAAGAGGAGGCTTATTTAATCAGATTCAACAAATATTAACTCAGCATCTGTAGTAGGCAAGCAAGTACTGTGTTAGGTTCTATGGGCAATGCAGCAGCATGGGGGAGGGAGGCAAGGGTTTCCTTCCAGCATCTCGCAGCCCAGAGGGAAGGAGGAACTTTACACAGGTGTCTGTGAGGCTCCCACAACATCACTCAGGGTGATGTGTGATGAGTTCTAATGTTGCAGAGTGTGTGTGTGTGTGTGTGTGTGTGTGTGTGTGTGTGTGTGATGGAGACTAGTCACAAACAAACTCAGAAACCATCCAAGACTGACATCATTTGTCAGTTGGTCAAAGGAATCCATTAAAGTGAAGAGTCCTTCAAATGCACACATAGAATACACATTTTCAACTTAAGCAACTTTTAAATAGCTAAGAGCTCAATAAATGATGTTTTCCCACTACTACACAATAATGTGGTCATTTTTCACAAACCCAAACCACCCAGCACTGGGTAGCTTGCAGCACTTCTGCTTTTTTGACACAGGGCCAAGGCTCTTTCTTGGGCCAAGGGACAGTTGAGGTGAGTCCCATGTTGCCTTTCTGACGTCATCTACACCACAGTGCCCTGCCTGTGACCTCCAGTGTGGGTTTCTTTGAAGTAGTCTGAGACCTGAAGGACACTTGGTGAACAATTCAAGTGCAGTATGCTTTAAAGTTTTTATGACTTTTCCAACCAATCCTCACCTAATTTTGAGAATTTTTCCCTAGATGCATCTTATGGAGTCCTTTGAGAGCATTCAACTTAAGTTTTCATAGACACAGCATATTTATTTCTTTCTGGTTCATGTTTCATGGTTTGTATAATATCCCACGATGGTGACAGCAAGCATGCCCATTGTAAACCGTTCGGGAACAAACACTATGGACTCTCAGCAAGTATGCAGCTTGGCTAGTATAAGCACAGGGAGGGGGGACACCAGAGGGGAGGTCCAGCATTATGCTTGCACACGCATCTGTTAGTGTGCTTTACAAATGGAATGGAGAGAATCAGTAGTATGCTAAGCCAACTGAGGAAAGGCTTGGTTAGGAGAGCTTCTGCTGTATGTGTGAAGCCATCCTCTGTCATCTGGAAGCCTGAGTCCCCCTGGGGCTGACGAGACAGATGCTGAAGCCTCCCCATGCAGAAGCATAACCAGCTCCACTGGTTGGGGGCCCAGAAGGAGGTTGGCATAGTCAGAGGGGGATGGGGAAGCTAGGATGGCTAGGGAAGGCACCAGACCTTTGAGCATGGGAGCAGGGATGTGGTAATAGGAGGCAGAAAGTGGGGAAGTTTTAAAAGAAGATAGTGGGAAGGATGCTGGTCAAGGCTCCAGCTTTACCCTCTAGCCCCAGACAGTGCCTCTGTCAGAGGGGCACAGACTTTGTCCCAGAGACCTGCAAGAGCCCCTAATGGGATCAAGGGATTAGTATTGATTCTGCTGCCGTTGCTCAGGAAAAGCCCAATGCCAGAGCTAATCATTGCCTGGGCCAGTCAATCCATACTTTATTAACCCAGCCTCAGTCTTCTGCCACACCTGGCCACCCCCATGTTCCATCCCCAAACCTGGCCCTGGCTTCCAGCCACCAGCTCCTGCTGGGGAACAGGACACAGGCACTGGCCTCTCTCCACCCACCATCCCCCAGAACACTCATGGTGGAGGTATCCAAGTAGCGTCTTTGCCCAGGCCTCCTGATCCTTTTCCTCCTCCCTTTCCCCCATGACTTGGAGGGAGGGATGGGAGTTCCACCACTCATTCCACTCAGAAGAAGTGAAGGTACTTTGGGACACCTGGTTGGAACTGCAAGCCTTCCCAGTAACAGCCCTATGCTGGGCCAACAGGATTCATTTTCCTTTGATCTTCATAACAGCCCTATAAAGCAGGCAGGAAAACTCACTTTACATATGAGGAAACCAAGGCTGTGTGATTGGCCAAAGGTCACCACCAAAGTCAGTCTCTGGCAGAGTTCATGCTCAAGCCTTTGGACTCTCAATCAGTGTGCCCCGCATGCCCATGCTGCCTCCCTTCCTGCAGGCCTGGTGCTGCCTCCTGGCTTACCCATCTGGCACTTCTGCCCCAGGGACAGAGCTTCCTGAACTTGTGGGGGCCCAGTCCTGGCCTGCCCTCCTCGTGGTCAGGTTGAGTGTCCCAGGAAGGGGCTCCCTCACCCTGCTTTCATGGTGTGGTGCTGAGGAGAGGAAGACCCAGGCTCTGGGGAGGTCTGTGTCCTGCCTCAGGGCCTGGCCACTGCTGGCTCTCACTCCTGGATACTTCCGATAGGAAGAGTGGCATAGATTCCAGATCTTGCACCATCTTGTTCCTTTCTAGCTGGGAAAACCAAGCCAAGGGCTTGGGCAGAGGAAGTATTAGTTCAGTTCAGGCTTGGCGTAAAGCACACTTTTATGCTTTGGTTTTCTTCCAGCCCAACAGTGTCAGAAAATGCAACTCATGGTTTGTTTGTTTTAGGTAGCTCCTTTGTTTCTTTTTTTGTTTTTTCTGAAACAGCCTTTCAACTCAATTTGGATTATGAATCAGTAAGAAATGAAAATTGGGGTTTGGTTTTGTGTGGTATTCTGCAAGGTAAAGTCCATTCTGGTTCACTGCAGGAATTTAAACAGAACAAGAGATTGGCCCCAGCTGGTTTCATTGAAGTTCCCTGAATCATGTAGCCTGTGGGCTTCAGGCAGAGAGGCATCCACTCATCCCAGAGCCTCCAGGCAGGAGGCTCTTAGAGAAAAAAATCAAATGCTTCATTTTGTGGGGACATTAGTTGCTACTGTCAGTTGGTGCTGGCCTAGGCTGGGGCCCAAGCACACAGATGACCCCAACTTGGTCCTTCAAGAGTGGGGACAGCAGGGAGGGTGCAGTGGCCAGGGAGACAGCTAGTTGGAGGACATATGCCTGATGGAGGGTTGTGGAGAGTTGGGTAATGGCCGGCCAGGCCCATGGGCACCCCCCTGAAGAGCTAGCATGTGGCAAGTTGTGAGGGCTGACTGTAGGGGGCTGGTGGGCAAGGCATTCTGCAGGTGTGTGCTAATCACTGGCAGGACAATGGAGAGTACAAGTCAGGCAAACTGCTGCACATGGCCACAGAGCCCTGCAGTAAGGGTCACACTTTGGAGTGTGGGACTTTGGGGAGCAGTCCAAAGAGCCCTGTGGCCCAGCTTCCAGCATAGCATTCTGCATTTGGCTGGGGCCTTGGGGCCCAGGGAGGGCTCTGGGCCTGCAAAGTGCCACCACCCTCACCTCCTTTACCTTCCCTTCCATGTCATCTTTCCATCCTCGCCCCAGGCCTGTTCTGGCAGCCATGCCAGCATTTTGAAGGGAAGGTCAACTGCTGCCTAGCAAGTCTTCATACACTTAGCTGCTTAAAATGACACACGTCTACTCTCTTCAGTTTCTGTGGCTCAGGAGCGCAGACATGGCTCAGGGGCTCACAAGGTTGCAGTGTACTGTCTGGGCTGCACTCTCCTTGGGGGGCTCACTGGGGAGGAACCTGCTTCTAGGCTCAAGCTATTGGCAGAGTCCTCTGCCTTTCGGGCATAGGACTCAGGGCCACTCTCCCTGCTGGCTGTTGTCTGGGACTGCCCTCAATGCCTAGAGGCTGCCCGAAGTTCCTTGCCATATAGGTTTCTCCAATATAAATACTTACTCCATCAGGCCAGCAAGGGAGGGGGGTGGGATCTAGAGCAAGTTTGCCAATGGGACAGAGTCCTACATAACAAAATATGGGAGTGACATCCCATCACTTCTGCTACATCCTACTGGTTAGAGGGTGGTCACAGGTGCCATCCACACCAAAGAGGAAGAAGTTACACAAAGGACAAACAGCAGCAGTCAGGAGATGTGGTGGAGGGAGGACACCTTAGAGTCTGTCCATCAAAACAAGGAGGCCTGGTCTCCACTCTGGACCCTCAGCTCCTGTTTGGCCCCTGTAGCTCCTGAGGGTAACAGCAGGTTCTAACCATAGTCACAGCCTTCTGTTGCCTCCCTCCCATCTTTCTTTGCTCTTTTCTGCCCAGAAGAGTGGCACACAATTGGACAAATAGTGAAGAGCCTGTGCCCTGGAGCCAACAGCCCTGGGCACAATACTAGAGGCTTTCATCCTCTGCTGTGTGACTTGGGCAAGGTAATCTCTCTGATCCTTGGTTTTCCATCTGTAAAATGGGAATAAAAATAGTGCATCCCTCACTAGGGTTGTTAGGGTAATTAGGCAAAATAAGTTTAAACTATCTGACCCATGATTGGTGCCAATAAAAGCAGCTATTTGCAACTGCCAAACTTACTTACAGCCCAGAAGGGGGCATGAGATGGATCTGCTTGGCCTTGCTTCTTTCCAACTCCCTCCAGCTGAACTGGCTGCTGGAAGGCAGGGTGGGAGCCACAGATCCTGAAAGCCCCATATCACCCCCGAAGGAGGAGGCAGTGAGGAAGGGTGGCTGGGATAGTCAGAACGGACACCTCCCTTCCTCAAGTGCTAACATTGGCCTTACACAGTGTGAGGACATTGATAACTACCTTTGATTTCTCTTAGCCTCAGTTTCCCCATCTCCAGTGTGGAGTTGTTATGCCTCTTTTATTGTCCGGCATATTCCACTGTGACCTTAAATACAACATGACTAAGATTCAAGTATCATCTTTCCTCCTAGAGCAGCTCCCCATCCCTTCCTTCTTTCTGTCATCCATCTTCTGCCAATATAAAAATCCCAGAAATGCCCTGGATCCCTCCCCCTCTTCACGTAAGGTGGGCCTCAGCTCCTTTGGCCTGGCCTGCCCCTAGGCCTTGAGCTGCATCCCTCCAATACAGGTCTGGGTCATATCTTTGCTCCCACAGCCACCCATTGTGATCTTTCTTCAGATTCCAGCCCACTGCCTGACCCTCACCCCCATACTGACTTGCTCACACTCAAAACCTTTTGCATCTCCTGCTGACTGTAACTTACTTAGCTTGGCATTCAAGCCTCTTTGCCATGTGGCCCAGCCCACTGCTCTAGCTGCACCCTCTTCTATTTCCTATCCACTTTCTGTCCACAGCAGTCTCTGGCCTCTACCATCCAGAGCCTTCTCCTCTCCCTGCACTACTTGGGGAAGTTCTGGTAGCTAGAAGACCTACTTGGTTCATTCAGATGGTAATTGCCCATTCCCATCTAGGGCCAGTGTCTGAGCCAGCCCCAAGAGAAGAGGTCTCAATTTAGAGTCAAGATGCCCAAAGAGCAAGCAAGGCCTGGCTCTCACAAGCTAGCATCTCCCTTATTTCCTTCCACCTGCAACCTTGCTTCTTCACCTTGGCCTCTGACCCCTGCTGTCCCTCTTTGCCAGACCTCTGCCATCACCCAGCATGGTACGTGTGTACCTGACCCTGCTGGCTGTCACAGCTCCTTATCCTGTGATAGTCTGAGTATCAATTTGGTGTTTGTGGCCTCTTACCTCTTACCACCCTCTGTAAACTGACTGGGGAAGATGTCAGCCTGGTAAAGGTGACTGAGATACCCTGCTCCCCATCCTCCTGAATTTGTAATTTCACTCAGGAGAATGGCCGGACTGAGTCTTCCATTCTGACAAGTCACCAAGGCTGTGTCAGCTAACTACACAGCACCCCTTCAGAGTGATTTAACAGGGCAGCAAGTTATTTCACACACACACCTGAATGCAGATCTGTGCTCATGGCCAGCACACCATCTGAATGAATGCACATGTGTTCATGGGCACATGTACACACACTCTTGGCTGGGTTTGGTTATTGCTTCTGAGTCCTTCTGGAGAATCCCATGATTGGGTCTCTGTTCAAAGGAAGGATTACCTTGTGTGCCCTTGGCATCCAATGGCCCCAGATCCTAGAACATAGAGGTGGACAGGCCAATTTACCTTCTCTGTGGTGCTGTGGGTAGGGGGCAGCCTCCCCTAAAAACTACTGATAAAATGACTCATCCCAATAGGGATCTGTAACTTCCCAAATGATTTCATACTGGTGATCTCATTTAATCAATAAACCCTTGTAATTCCAAAGTTTTATTGATGTTTTACAGATGAAGAAAACGGAGGCACAGGGCATTGAGTGTCCAGGCATCCTGGGTCCAGTGAGACAGCGGCTTAGCCTCATGTCTGTCTGAGACCTGCTCCCTAGGTGGAAGTGACCCTCACAGGGGCCAGGCAGTGCAGCTGTGACACCTCTCCTGGTCCAAGCTCACTGCTGGCTGCCTTCCAGGGACATGCTCCTACCTCTTCACTGGGCTCAGTGGAAACTAGGGCTCCTCCTCCTGGCCTGCATGCGTATACTGGGCATCTGTGCTTAAGTCACCTCCCTTGACCCTGTCCATCAGAGTGGGTGTGACCATGTATTTTATTACCAAAAACAGGGCCCTCCAGACCATGCTGAAGTGATAAAAAAAACAGGAGTCAATGCATCAGGAATAGACATGCTCAGGGACTGTTCTGGGCACAGTGGGCAGTGGTCCCCTTAACTGGAGCCTGCTAACACTCAGTATGTGGTGCCCAGCTATGCGTATGAGTGCCAAGTTTGGACCCAGTGCTTCTCCCGATTCTGCCAACTCCCAGAATTGGATCTTTGCTCCTGCATGAAGCGCAAATCAACATACTTGGTTTGTTCTGTGAGCAAATCCAGAACAGCTCCTCTGTCCTCTGCATCATGAGCTGTGGGAGCACTGGAGTTCTCACTCACGGTTGCTAGGACACCTCCCCATATCCTCTGCCTGCCCTGGCCTCACCTCACCCTCTTGGAGACAGGGGTGCAGAACTGGCAATGCATATCACCCTGGCACAGGTCGAGGTTGCACCAGGATACTGTCTGGCCTTGGATTCCACGTATGGTTACAGAAAAATGCTTGTGAGCCTTTCCTGCCCAGCTTGCCGCAATACTTAGTGAGCTCTGTGAGAGGTGCAGAGAAGCTCAGGACGTGTGGTGGGGCCTTGCCTCCAAGTGGCACACACTCATGGGGTCAGGCCACCACAGGTACCTGCCTGAGTGGGGATGAGGGCAATAGGAGTGGAGGGCTCAGCAGATTCCAATACAAGATGAACAGTAGGGGCTAGTGGGACAAGACAAGCAAATCATCAGTTGCTAGTGGAACAGCGGTCAAGAACCACACAGGTATGACCCTCCTTTTCTGCCAGCCTAGCAGCAGCAGTGGGGATGGTCTGCTCCCTGCTGAGGCTGAGGTTAGAGAACAGTCTGGAACCCAGAAAGACCATGGTACCCTAGCATCCTGGGCTTTGGGAGCTGGGAGGGCACAGCTCTCATATCATTGGCCCTCAATTACAGAGGTGGCCCAGGGAGGATGAAACAAGCGAAATGCTGGCCTCAGTGGATGCCAAGCACTTGTTGCAATGAGGGTCCACATTATGGAGCCTGGCACAGGACATGGTGACTGACTTGGCATCCATTAGATCTCTGCAGACCAGCAGGCAGGGCATGTGACCAGGGCCTGGGGACTGGAACCAAGCAGGCCAGGTAACCTGAGGGTCGATGGTGAGGGTGGACTGGGATAGCCATACAGAGCCTCTCAGATTGTGGGTGATGCTGGCATTCAGACACCTTCCAGGGAGGGTGTAAGCAGCCAATGCTAGTCTGTCCCCATAGCACCATCTTTCCCACCCTCATGTCGTTCAGGCTGCTGTCTGTCTCAGTTTCTCTTGGAGCTGATGTCTACATAGTTCTGGGTGAGGGTGCTGACCAGGTGAGACCATCCTGAGCTCTATGCCCTCAGGCTGCCCTTCCTTCTTTGAAACCTTCCCCAGCCATGCTCTTCTCCAGGCCTGAGCACTCAGTGTCCATGCAGTGAAGGTTCAGCCTTGTAACCTTCTGTGCACTTATTGTTTTTCATGTTTGTCTCCAGCTTCTAGGCCATGGGTTCCCCTGGGGGCACCAGGTCTTACTTAAGTACCTCTGGATCCCACCACAGAATCCAGGCCCTGACACAAAGCAGAAGCTGCACCAATACCCCTGTGACTCTTACTGGACTATTTTTGGGATCAGATGAAGGAATCCATGGAAAAATCTAGCATGGGGCCTGCATACAATTAACACTAAAAATGTCAGATAATGTAAAGTAAAAGAGTAATTATAACCACCACCACCACCTTGTTTTAAGATTCAGCTGAATTCAAGAGCCTGAAAAAGAAGGGGAAGAGAGAGGTGAGCACTGACCAGCCTCTGGGGCAGCTTTTCTAGCAGATTCCTCCCTCCATGGACAAGGCTGTGCTGAGACTGGACTCCACAATAAGCAGGCACATTGGCATGCAGCAGTGTGATAAACAAAGGTGCAAGTGTGCAGTGGCCTGGAGAAGGCAGACTTGCCACACACACAGGGAGACCATGTCCTGGAAACCTGGCGCCCTGGCCCTGGCCCCTCTAGCCCTGTGCTGACCTCCAGGTCACCTCCAGCCCACTACAGAGTTTATAAGCTCTTTCACATACAGTTGCCCATGGCTGCCTTTCTGCACAGCTCCCTTGGGAAGGCACTTCTTTCCTTGCTCCTCTTTCACAGATTTGGAAGCTAAGCTCAGAACTGAGAGGCTGTGCTATGGGTAGATGGCCAGGGCCTGTCCTGGTGTTGGGACACCTCCTGGTACTGCCTCCCAACATCAGTTCCATGTTTCTGCCCAATCCCCTGAGACACACACTTAGGCAAGGACTGGGGATGTTGAAGGTCAGGTGCCCCCTCTTCTCTTTTCCTGCTTCCAGAGCTCTCAGAGAATGGAGACTCTCACAGCATTGGGGCTGACAGTTGGCCATCAGCAGGGGTCTAGGGCCATGCACCTATGGGCCCCCTCATTCCCTGGCTTTTCTCCCCTGGAAGCAGGCCGGATGCCTGGAAAGCTTCATCTTCCACCTCGGAGGCTGCTCAACTTTCTCTCTTACTTGTACCTTATCCTTTAGATCCCTCCTGGTATCAGCTAACCCTGTTGACTGGATGAGGAATAGTTAAGGAAAGGTGTTGAAGGTGGTTGGGTACAGGGAGCCCAGCCTCAGAAGGCCTGGGAGTCCAGAGTGGACAGTGTGTGTTCCCCCCGTGAGCAGGCAGGCGTGAATGTGATGAATGGAGGATCCCTAAATCTCAGTCCCCCAGATGGTAGATTATGCTGACATTATCTATATGTTTTACCGACTGTGTATTATATAGCTAGCAGCAGGGTGGCTATGGATCATAAAGATGGAGCCTTAACAGCGCAAAGCCATGTGCTAAGGTAGGCTTGCCACATACACAGGAGCTCTCTGAGGTCACCAAGGGCTCCTGCCCCCAGGGAAGAGCTCTGGGAGTACAGGGAAGATTTCTCTCTCAGGGTCCTGAGAAGGTGGCATGTAGGGAGGGGTTTGGGACAGGATTTTGGCATCCCTTCACTGGCAGGTACCTCTGCCTAGAATGTTTTTCTCCTCATTATTCCTCAGTGCACTGAGCTCCTGTTTAACCTTCAAGGACTGGGCCAGGTGCACTTCTCCTGGGGAATGCCACACAGGGGTAGGCATCAAGGATGCTCAGTTGTCACTGGGCAGTGAAGGGAGCAACCAGAGATCCTCAAAAGATACCATTCTCTTCAAATAAAATGGGGCTTCTTTTCTGTGCTCCTATGCTACCTGGCATGTAGGTTAACTCAGAGCATAGAGGTCTCTGCTGGACCCTTATACTGAGACACCCCCTAAATGAGAAGGTCAAGTGGGGAGAACCACCATTACCTAGAACTTTTTGCTCCATGGCCTGGCATCAAAGAACCTGTCAACTGGATGACTGAATAAAATGCAGTTGACATATACAATGGAATATTATTCAGCCTAAGAAAGGAAGGAAATCCTGACCCATGCTGCAATATGGATGAACCTTGAGGACATTATGCTAAGTGAAAGATGCCAGGCACAGAAGGAAAAATACTGGATGACACCACTTACATTAGGTATCTAGAGTAGTCGGGCTCAGAAACAGAAGGCAGAACAGTGGTTACCTGGGCCAAGGGAAGGAGAAGTGGAAAGATGTTGTTTAATGAGTATAGTTTCCAATTTTCAAGATGAAAAAGTTCTGGAGATAGATGGTTGCATGACAATGTGAATGTACTTAATACCACTAAACTCTGAGAAATGGTTAAGGTGGTAGATGGTGTGTGTGTGTGTGTGTGTGTGTGTGTGTGTGTGTGTGTAGTACACACACAAAAAAGAACTGGTTATCCAGAGGTCTGGTTAGATCTGTCAACAATGACACGTCCCTTAGGGCCTCACACTAGGCAGGGTGAGGGGATGGCGGGGCTGGGGGCTTTCATGGCATCAGGGCTGGAGTGGGCACCTGTGTGTAGTACCAAGTGGGGCTCCTGGGTACACCTTCCTGCTGGCTGTCACTGGGGAGCACTGCTGTGTGTACACATACACAGGGCACCCCCCAGAGGTTCCAGATGTGCTGCTAGGAGTGAGCAAGATGTAGTGGAAGAGTGTGTGCACACATACACAGACACACATGAATGCACACACATGCTCACACATGCATGCACACACACACACATCCTTATACATGCACACTCATGGCAGCTTGCTGTGTCACCCAGTCATGGGGCTTGGGAAGGGACAGAGATGGAGCAGTTGGGGCATTTGTTTCCAGAGAGATTTATGAGTGGGAGAAGAAGTTAGTATCAACAAGTGATGAGTTAGGCTAGTAATACTTCAGCTTAAGTTCAGAAACTCTGGCAGAAAAATAAAATAACATGTCCAGAGGCTGTACGTCAACCTAAACAGGCTGGTGGCATGGACAACCTGCTGCCCAGAAATGAGGCTCCTGGATCCTGGTGTGAGTTCTGGCCAGTCACTCTTTTGGAACAAGGGGTTGTCCTTGGTCTGCGCTCCATGCACTAAGAGGGTAGAGAAGAGAGCACAGGGTACTGAGTGGGGGAAAGAAATATATGCCCAGGATGGCCAAAGGGAAGAGGCACCTCCTTGAAGTCCATCATGCGGCCTATTTGGCCTGGATGCATTATTCCATTAACTTTGCCTCCCAGGGGACAGGTCACTAACATCTCTGGGAGTCTGCACGTACCTATTTCCAAGGGCATCAGGATGCTGGTGATGGGGGAGGTGGGCTGAGGAGCATGCCCAGATCTCCTCAGGCTTCAGAAGACATCCCTGAGGAAACCCTCAATCAACCACTGGGGACCCTGAGTGCTTTAGGTCTGGGCTGAGACAACCTCAGTCTCAAGATATCAAAGGCCCCTGGTGGCTCACTCAGCCTGATGATTTCCAGGCTGACCTTATTCCTTTGGTTAGAATGTGCATGGACACAATACTGGGATAATGGTTCAGTGATTTAATTAAAGTTTTGTATGTATTTTTAATGTGTTGCCTGTGGTCTGAAAGATCTAACCTTCCCTGGGGTCTGTCAGAGATAGTTTGGTTAGTCTTCCCGGGCCATGTGTCAGAGGAGGAGAGAGAAGACTCATCCCAGCCTGTGTGAAAGAGGCCTTGGTGTCTCAAGCGCTGGCCTCTTAGCCCCAGCCTGAGTGAGGCTGTTCCTGCTGCCCTGATGTGCATCTCTGTCTTGATAAGAGGGCAGGCGGCTGACAGAGAGGGAGAAGCAGGGAGCTGGGAGACTTAGGTCATGGTCTAGGATAAGGCACTACCATGCTGTGTGACCTGAGATAAGCCAGGAACCTCTCTGGGCATTAGTTTCCTTATCTATAAAAAGAAGGAAGCAACCAAGAATCACAGAATCCAAATTCTGGGCAAAGCCCTGCAGGCTAGATAGTTTTCAGTGTTTATCTGATACTTTGTGGCTATGGATGGCAAATTCTTGATTCTCAGACCCATTTCCTCTACCAAGGTAAATGGTATAAGTCAGGTAGGGCAATGTTCATATGGCTCCCACTCCTCATATTTTAGATGAGGAAGATGAGGTTCCACGAGATTCTATTACATAGTGAGCTGCTGACATAGCTGTGTCCCTGGGTTAGCCAGCTGATCACCTCATCCTGTCAGGCCAAGGGCCCTTCTCCCTCCTTGCTGCTTCCCTCTGTTGAGCTCAGGACAGTGGCCTCCTAGCTTTCTTTCCCTCAGGACAAGGGTGGGGTTGAGCCCAGGCAAGAGCCCCTTAAGTCTCCTGCTCCATCCTCACTCAGCATGATGCTGGAGGCAGCTGGGGCCTCATTTGCTCATTTTGAACCTCTGGGGGCTTAGGAAATGCTTTTTGGTGAGAGTGGTTCCAATAAAAAGAGAATTTCAGGTGCATCCACTTCCAGAAATGTTAGCTCCTGTTTATCTGGAGGTGTCACGGACAAAGGAAGACATATTCCTCATCTCATTGTATCTCATCAGGGGTGTGGTGCAGGGGCTATTATTGGGCTACATTCCCATCACAGGTGAGGAGACTGAGGCTTAGGAAGCAAGGTCACATGCTGACGACTGACAGACCCAGCACCTGGCATCATGCCAGGCATAAAGTAAGCTGTTCAATGTTTATTAAGTGAATTGTTAAATAAATGAATAATAAAAATTGCTAGGCAAAGCACTTACTATTGCATGTTCTGGGTGATCACCATGATTAACTGTAATGACTTGCTCTGTCCTCATAAATCTCCTAGTATTATTCCCATTTTTGAGATGATAAGTCTGAGGCACAGAGAGGTTAAGTAACATCCCAAGGAAACACAGTTATTAAGTAGCAGAGCAATATTTGAATTTAGCCAGTCAGGCTCCAGAGTCCATGCTCTTAGCCATCTCACTAAACCATCTATGTCAAGTTTAGAATGGCACTTTCAGTAGAACTTTCTGTGATGCTGGGAATGTTCTGTATCTGTGCTGTCCAGTATGGTAGCCACTAGCCACATGTGGCTACTGAACTCTTGAAATGTGGCTGCTATGAATGAGGAACTGCCCACTATGGGAGGGAAAGCAGCCCATCCTACATCTAGTGTTGGGCTACGCAGGTTTCTGAATAGCGGTCAAATGAATAGTACAGAGTCTTGAGCCTAAAGAGACGTGTGGCCTCAGAGGCCAGATTGCCCACCTGCCCCATAAGGAAGGAAGCAAGACAGAAGTGAAGGAGAGAGGAGAAGGCATGAGCCCAGCCAGAGAGGACTGGCAGAACCAGGTACCCAACCTCAGGTCTGGTACTATAGTTCCACTCCTAATACCCAATATTGCTTTCTTGTCTCTGCTCCCTCCATGCTTCTTCCCTTCATAAAGAGATAATAAGAGCTCACATTTCCCACATACAAGAAGAAAGAAGCCCTGCCCATGGCTCTAATACTTAGCTGTGAGACCCGCAGCCCTGTGGGCAAGGCTTATCCCTAAATCCAGTCAACTCTTGGTGATCCAGACTGAGACTCTCCACTTTTGGGCTTATCGGTGGCAAAGCCCTAATCCCTGCCAGGCACTTTGCTGGGAGGCTGCCTGCCCTGCTGTCAGCTGGTATGCACAGGGAGCACAGACTCATTTTAATATTGGCTGGGGCTGAACCTCATTAGAAAAGTAAATTTGCTGTAGCTGCAAAAAAAAAAAAAAAAAAAAAAAAAGCAACCCACATAACCCTTCCAAAAGCTAAATAAAAACCCCTGATTTTGGATTATTTGATGCCTTATGTTCTCAGCACTGGCCCAGAGCCTGGAACACAGTAGGTGCTCAGTCAATGTGTGTGGAAGTGAACAGAATTTTGAGTGATCTCTGTCCACCTTGTCATCTTTCATCATGGATAATAGGAGGTCACAGAACCAGAGTTCTTCTAAGTTACACAAATTGTTTTAGGGGAGCATTGGCTGATAAATTGGAACAATTACACTGACTACTAATGAGACATCGAAACATTGTTGATGCTGTTTCAAGGAGACACCTAGAGTGTCCTTACAACACAGGCATGCCCCAGGTGGGCCAGGGGAAGGCCCAGAGTCTGGAGGTGTGGCAAAGCAGATGGGGTGGAACAGCATGGGGGGTGGAGAGACTACAACCATCCCAATGTGACTGGTTTCAGAACTGGCCAGAGAATTGCTACTCCAAATCCTAGAGCCATCCAGATCCTGGAAGAATAGGGGGGGAGGTTATATAAAATAAGTACATAAATTAATATCCATCTAGCACTTCACTTAAAGACAGCCTGGTGAGATGAGGCTTCCTCAATTTACAGGTTTTTAGGAAACCAGGGCTTAGAGGGCTCAGTTTTTCCCAAAGTCCACTCAACTAGTCATAGAGGGAACAGAGCTGGGCCCCCCAGGCCTGGCTGAGAGCCTGTGCTCTGCATTGTACTAATTCCTTTCCCCATAATGCTCTTCAGCAGGGTCTCCAAAGTTCTTGTCTGGCAACCTGGGGGGTCATGAAAGAGGTTTTTCTTTTTCCTTCTCCCCAGAGCCAGTCTCCCCAGAGTCGACACCCTTCCCTACCCCACTTCATCCCAGGACCAGGAGGGGCGGAGGGGCAGGGTCCAGAAGATGGGAGAAACCCTCAGCACTGGGGGATGGGCCTGAGCAAGAAGGTCTTCCAGAAGACTCTTGATCCAATAGTCAGTTCCCTTTCTGCCTTTGGGCCTCCCTCTGAACCACCCCTGCATTCATCAGAGCCATGGAAAGAGCATTCCTCAGGAGACTGTCCTCCTGATTCCCTGAGGAGTCCCCTGCCCAGGCAAATGAGTGCTGATACCTTGGAGCTTGGGAGAGCACTGGACAAACCCCAACTACACTGCCAGGCAAGCCAGACCTCTGCCTCTGGGCCGCCTGCCCTGTTGTTCTGTGAGCGTGTTTCTGTGTCTTTGTTGTCTCAGGCTAACTCCTCTGCCTACCTCAGACTCTCAGATTCCTTCTCTTCCTGAGCCCTGCCTTTGCTTCTCCTTCAGTGTCAGCAGATGGGAGCTCTCAGGCATTTCTATTCCTCTTTTCTAGCCAGACTTAACCAGCATGTTCCCCTACCCTTAAGCCTGACTCCCAGGCAGCTCACCCTACTGCATTTCTCACACTTGCAAAGCTCCTGCCTTGTCTCCTCACCCTATGCTTCACAACAAGAAGTAAAGCCGACTTGTTTCCCTCACCGCTCAAAAACTACTATGGGAAAATCCAGGTCTATCCAGAGGCCTGAGGCAGGGGACTGGGCTAGCCCCACTGGCATCTTCCTCTACAACCCCTGGTCTCTACTGCAGGCTCAAATCCTGTCACTGGAGCTGTCCCACCTCAGTGATTTACCTGCCCCATCCTTCAGGTGGACCAGTTAGTGCCTGCTCATCCAGAAACCTATATGCACATATTCAATCCAGCACATGTAAGCTTCCAACATGCCTAAAAATAGAGTAATTTCCAAGTATGTAGGAACAGGTAGAGAAATGGGCACAGCAAGCCACTTAGCTCCTGTGCTGAATGGGCACACATTCATTAACCCTCCTTCTTCCATTAATGCTGGCAAGCCATCTTGCTCGCACCAAAAGGGGAAGCGGCAAATGGCGTGCAACTCTAGAACCTTTGGGGTGCTGGGGATGGACTTGGCAGAGTAGACAGTCTCTTTGAGGGTCTTATGGGAAGGGTCTTCATTCCATATGAAGGAAGGGGGGTCTTGTCATTTGGTCCAGTAAGGGCAATAATGGTCACCAGTTAAGCAGGTTCTGGGAGCAAATGTCTCAATCTCTGTGGTGGCTATTGGCAGAGGTAGGGAGACATGAGGCACAGAAAGACAAATCTTAGAAAACCCTACAGCGTCAGTCTTGTGAAGCCACTTGCCCCCATAACCCCAGTAACTTAAGAAGCTATGTGCCCCCTGTTTCCACACAAACACATAATAACTTCACAGTGCTATGCACAGGACACTCACACCTGATCCTTTTACAGAGCATGCCACAGAACCCAACCAGGTCCCAATGGGTCCTCCATCCAGACTGGTAACCATGCAGGCAGAGCTGCCCCACCAGCATAGGGCTAGCAACTGTCAGCAGAGGTCCCCTTTGGAGTCCTGTGAATTGGAAATCCCTGGAATCCCTTAGCGCCAGCTTCTACTAGAATTCATCTAAATAGTACATGGCTGGGGAGTCTGGGTGGCTCAGCTGGTTGAGCTTCTGACTTCGACTCAGATCATGATCTTGAGGTTGATGAGTTAGATCCCAGCATCAAGCTCTGTGCTGACAGCTCAGAGCCTGGAGCCTGCTTGGGATTCTGTGTTTCCCTCTCTCTCTGTCCCTCCCCGACTGATGCTCTGTCTCTCTGTTTCAAAAATAAATATAAACATTAAAAAAAATGTAAAAAATAGTGCATGGGTGACACTAGGCCTGGCTGGGTGGAGGCAGGGGAAGGGGAGGTAGTCAGGGCTGTTTGTTGATTGATGTATTATATGTGTGTGGGGGAAGGGGTGTCTCTTGACCTTAGTTGCTTGGTACCAGGCTGTCACCTCCTTTCCCTGGCACTGTTAGATCCTGTGGCTTCCTCTATTCTTTCCTGCCTCACCTCTCAGCCTCCTTTTCAGAAGTTGTATCCCTCCCTTTGGAGGGATCAGGACCTCAGGCCTAAGCCCAGATGGAGGAGGCTGGGTGGTGAAGCTGGTCATGCCTCCTTCCTCCTGGCTACGCTGAGGGTCCCAAGGACCCTTTGTCATCCTTGCCACCTCACAACCTTTCAGTCTCCCCAGCAGAGTTGCAAAGCCTGGGTCCCCTGAAGAGAGTTAACTTGCCAGCGCCTGCAGCCTCAGAGCGACTGGGGATGGCTTTGGGGAGCAGGGGTGCGGCAGGTGTGCGGGCCCCTGACTCCTCCGGCCACCAGGAACCACCTGCTGAGGTGGAAAGGGACCCAAGAGCTAGAAGCCTGCGCCAGTTGTGAGAAGCTGCCGAGAACCAACTCTCCCCTTAAGGCCGACCGGAGGAGGGCAGGCATCGCCCGGGTTTTGTTTCGCAGCCCCCTCGGTAGCAGTGCCTCCCAGCCCCGGCCCGTTCCCGGCCGCTTTCCAGCTGCCCCCGCTGCGCGCGCTCGCGCACGCACACACGCACACACACACACACACACACACACACACACACACACACCCCATACAGACACACTCGCACCCAAGGAGGACATGGCATGGGTACTGATGGGGACGCATAATGGGGCTCTGTGCGCGGCGGTGGCTCTCGCGGGCGCGGGGGCACTGACCTGCGGCGGCGAGTCCGGATCGTCCCCGGCGCGGTCCATGGCGGGCGGCGGCCCCTACGCGCCGACTCCGGCGCCCCTTGGCTGCTGCCCTGGGCCGCGCTCACCTCCCTCCCCGGGGGCTCTCGGGCTCCGGGCCCCCGGGGGCCACTTCATAGCCGCGGGGTCCGCGCACCCACCCGCCGCCCCGGCCCGGCTCCTTCTGGGCTCAACGAGGCGGCGGCCGGAGCCTGGGAGCGCGCGGGAGGGCGCAGGCAGGGAGACAGGGGCGGGGGAGCCGGGGAGGGGGAGGCACGGGGTACCGGAGAGGGGGTGAGGCGAGGGAGCCAGGCCCTGGGGACAGCGAGGGGGAGGCGCGGAGCGGCCGGAGCCGAGCCGACAGGGCCAGCGCGGAGTCCCCTCGGCAGCAGCGGATGCGCCGGTGCAGCCGCGGCTCTGACAGCGCCTGCCGCCCCGCCCCCACCCCTTCGTTCCCCACCCCCACTCCCCCCGCCCCCGCCCCCGAGAGCGCGCAAGCTGCCGGCGGGACCCGCGCCGCTAATGGGCGGTACCAACCTCGCCAGCTGAGGCGGGGGGCGCGAGGAGGAGGAGGCGACCCCCCCTCCCGAGATTGGTATCACCCCTCGCCCCCCTACACACTCGCCCTTCCCAGCCCCAACAGCACCAGCTTGAGGAGCTGGAGCAGGGGCTGCGGGCGGGGGCCGAGACAAGCACCACCTCGGCTCTCTAGAGTTAAAGCTCGCCAGACCCGCTGCCTGCACCCCCATCCCACCCCGCCTCCATCCTGGCTGTTCCTGGCGCCCAGCTTGGCAGCCTTTCTCAAAGGGTGATTGTTTCCGGGCTGGGCAGTTGGGGGGCGGTTCTCTGGGACTGGGAGGCAGAGCTGGGGAGCGGGGAGGGTGCGGCTCCCTCCTCGGTTTCAGGCACCCCGGAGTGGGAGATAGCTGGTGGGGGCAGGGGTACCTGCTGGGATACGGAGCTACCTATGTAGGGTGAAGACGGGGGTCCCTGGGCGCCAGCCAACAGAGCGGCCCCACCTGTGGGCACTGCTGCCTTGTCGAAGGGCATGTCCAGCTGCCGAGTGTCATCTTCAACTCCCTCTCCCACAGTGCCCTGGACATTCCAAAGAGAAAGCAGGGGGGCAATGCGTGGGGTAGAGATGGACTGGGAAGGAACAAGGAGGAGCAGAGATGGAGAGAAGGGGGCCAGCAGGCTATCTAGTAATTTCCCAGGGTTCCTTGGGCAAAGAAGCCCCAGTATATTTCCTGCCTGTGTGTGCCAGGAGGGCCAGGGGAGTGTATGACCAGGGAGTCCTTGTGTATGCATATGTGTGTACATGTATATATGGGGTGTAGATATAGCCATGGCATGTAGCTATCTATGGAGATACTTCCAAATGCTCTTGTGTCAGGTTGCCAGAGACTTAGAAGCTATCCTTATACCTGTTTTAAGGGTTTGTACCCACAGGCTGGTCTTCCTCCCGGACACTTGTAGTCAAGGCCACCCTGTGTCCTCTTCACAGCCCCAGGAGAGGCCAGCTCCTATTGCTGGGGTTCTGGCCATAGCAGGGCCAGAGAATGTCAGTGTTTTTTAGAAGCTCAAATTCTTGCTCAAGGTCTGATGCCTTCTTACCTCCACCAACTCTAGACCCACTGTCAGGCATTGCTGAATGAAAGTTGTACCACCAGTCAATGTGTTTCTATGTACCATGGACTGATGGTGAGAAGCAGGGGACCTCTTTCCCCACCACCTTCCCTCTCCTGGTCAGTACCCAGCCAGGCTCTGCCCTGCTCCTTCCCTGAATATGTGTGGTGGGTGGAGGATGGGGTAGGGGCAGGGGCAGGGGCTTCAGAATCAGCTACTTTGATCAAGATCTTAAGATGTGGAAGGGGCCTCATCGTCCATACCATCTCACAGATATTTGAAAATATAATTAATTACTGCTTCTGGTGACAGCTGTCCCTCCCTCTCATTCCCTCTTCCTTTCCTGTATTTAACAGCCCTCTTCACCAGCAAGGAAGTTCTTCCAAATCTAACCTGAGTACCTTCTGCTGCAGCACAGGATCATTTCCTCATTCTCTTAATGAAGCATGAATTACAGCAATCCCTATACTTTGCTTTTTCCTTCCCTATTGAATAACCCTTGTTCCTTTTACTCTGCTAAGAGAATCTTTCCGGAGACTATGTTTTCCTTGTCTCTACATTCTGCTCCCTGCTCCACACCAACTGGAGCAGGGGAAGGGCAGATGCTGGAACAAGAGAGGGCAGATCAGGAGAGCACAGTGGAGGGGCCAGGCCATGAGTTTGCATGGAATACAAACTGCCTCTCTCCCCAACTAAACCAGCTGGTCCTGTTCACACACTCACCAAATGGTAGAATAGAAATGGCTTACAAGAGTTGTTAGTTCTAACCCCTGATTTTATGAACAAGGGAACTGGAGCCACAAAGGATGTCATCATCAGCAATGTGTGAACTATGTGCGTGAGGGTGTGCCAGAGATTACACTCATTTTCCATCCATTCTCCCAGGACAGGACATAACCTTCATATGGTAAACTCAGGCAATGGAGAGCTTCAGGCTGATTCTGAAGATACTACCTGAGTGACTAGGTAGTTAGTCTTTTCACAGACAGTGTTTTCAGTAAGAAAACCAGGGGTCTCACTAAACAATCACCAGTCCTCTCTGGTCCTGACAGGCTGTGGCCAGTTGGATACCTTCTGCAGGTGTTCTCTGGTGCTCTGCCTTGCACTAATGGGAGGTTAGCCAGATGGAACAGGAAGGGTGACAAGCTTTACCCTCAACATTCTTATGAGAACAATAGTGATAATAAAACGTCTTTCTAGGGACCTTTCTTGCAATTTAGCCCCAGGCTCTGTTTATAGAATTTTTTAATATTAATTTTTAGAGCCAACTTAAAACAATAATGTGGGATTAAAATTAGCATGATAAGCCTCAGTGAAGAGAGAACAGCCTGCCATTAGTTTCGGTGGGAAGTTTTGGCAACACCCCAAGTGCGTGAACACATATAAATACACAAACAACTATATAGACACAAAATGTGCACACAGAGGCAGATACACATACAAACACACACAACTCTTGTATTCCTCCAGTGCGCTCATGCATGCATGCATACACCTATGCATACCAGAACCCGCCCACACATGTAGATGTATATGTGCACACACATATACACACCAGTCCCCACAAGGTGGTTGGGCCATAATGATTGCCTTCTACTCCTTTTTCTGTTTTCCTGCTTGCCTCTTCAGGTCTCTGGAAACCCTTCTCTTCCACATCTGGATTTAGTGCTTCCCCTATAATTTAGCCCTTGCTCCAAACACCTGGAGCAGTTCCTGAATCTCCTTGAATGATTGATCTTCCCATTCCCCCTCTTCCCTGCCAAGAGTGAGCCCCTCTTCTCAGAGGCCCCCAAAGCCTACCACCAAAATGTTTAGTATGCAAAGCCTGGGTCTGTCCTCTGGGACAAGCTATTATGTGTTTATTGTGTAGTTAAATAGGAAGGGAGTCCTGTCCCTGCTCGGGTCCTGGCACAGCTCCTACAATCTGACTCCCAGAAGGGTTCCATAAAACCATCATCTGCAATGCAAAACCCCAAAAACCATCTGGGAGGGTCTGTAGGTTTTCTCCAAATCACCTGTCCCCTAATTTAATATGAATAACAGTTTACTCTTATCAGTTAATTTTTCCCCTTGTAAGTTCCCTCTGACTCTGCTGGCCTCTCTTTCAGCAGGAGCTTTGGCCTTCTTCTGATTTGTAATGAAACTTCCTTTTCTGACTACCCTTCCTCCTCAGCTAACCAAAAAGTCCAGAGAGATAACAGAAAACAGCTGAGCTGCTCTCTGCCTATCTGGGATCCAGTGCTAGTCTTTGCTCTCTGTTGGGGCCCCCATTTCTAGGGAGCCACCCCCCACCCTGGAATCTACAGCAGTGATTTTGCTGATGTGAATGTACTGGTCCACGAAGACTCCCCCGGGCCCCCACATGCTGCATGTGCTCACCCATTATTGTAGCCCCTACCTCACCAGAGTGGTGGGAGTTGAGAGGAAGGACAGCTGCACTCAGGCTGGGCAGGGCGGTCAGGGTGAGTTCCCCAGGGCCCTGGCACACCTCACAGCATCTGGCAGGCATGCATGACCTGCTCCTCAGTGGCTCTCGCTGGATGTGTGTGCATGTGTTGTTTTGGGTGGTTGAGCTCATGGCCCAGAGAGAGAATGGAGAGGAAACTTTTTAGCTGTTCTCTTTCATCAGCAGTTCTCTGGTCAGAGCTTTGGATTTTGAACATTATTGCTTCCCCATAACAAATCAGAAATGGTCCTTGGGTTCTCAGGACTCTCAGACCTCCCACTGTCTCCCTCTTTCTCTCTTTAGCAGGTCCAGGATCCTTCCTGAACTACAGCAAGGAGGCTGAACTTGCCCTTCTCAAATCCCTGCATCCATGGGGAGGGTGCAGTTGCATGGCTTTAGACCCCCCAAATTATCTCAGTTTCTAAAATTCCAGTATAGTTAACATACAGTGTTATATTAGTTTCAGGTGTACAATACAGTGATTCAACAATTCTATACATTACTCAGTGTTTATCGTGATAAATGTACTCTTAATCCCCTTCACCTATTTCAGCCACCTGCCCACTCACCTCCCCTCTGGTAAGCATCAGTTTGTTCTCTGTACTTAAGAGTCTGTTACTTGGTTTGTCTCTTTTTTTTCTTTGTTTGTTTTCTTAATTTTCACACATGAATTAAATCATGGAATTCATCTCTCTCTGATTGACTTATTTCACTTACCATTAGAGACTGTAGATCCATCCATGTTGCTGCAAATGGCAAGATTTCATTCTTTTTATTGGCAAGTAATATTCCACTATATGTATACCACATCTTCTTTATCCATTCCTCAATAGATGAACACTTGGGTTGCTCAGTGTGCCAAACTATGGAGTTTGAATATTGTAAATAATGTTGCAATAAACACAGAGGTGCATATGTCTTTTTGAATTGGTGTTTTCGTGTTCTTTGGGTAAATACCCAGTAGTACAGTTACTGGATTGTAGGGTACTTCAAATTTTAACTTTTTGAGGAACCTCCATACTGTTTTCCAGAGTGGCTGCACCAGCTTGCATTCCCCCAACAGTGCACAAGGGTTCCTTTTTCTCTACATCCTCGCCAACATAAAATGATCTCATTTTTGTTTTGCTTTCTTTTTCCTGTGGCTGAGGGAGGCGTGAGAGGCTATGGGAGGAGAGCCCTGTGAGTTGGAGGTGCATCCCTCTGAGGCAAACTTGGGACCAGTCTCTGTCCTCTTGGGGTGGTGAAAACCACCCGAGGTTGCCCCTTGACCTCTTCAACTACTCCCTAACTATTCCCCAGAACCCATTCCTCCCAAGTCCCTCTGGAACTCCTTATGGCCCAGGTCTGGGTTAGTCACAGTGTGAGCCCTAGGGTCTCCCTCAGTTCCTTCAAGAGCCTTCTCTGGCCCTGCTGCTCTCCCCCTGCAACCTCTCCTGACTGAGGCACCTCAGGAAGTAAACTGCCTTCCTCTCAGTGCCATCACATCTTCTCTGGGCTTTTCTGAAGGCTCTTATTGATGCATGCATGCTTTCATTTGTTTAGCTGATATTCTGTGCCTATTATAAGATGCTCTTATGCCAGACTCTGTGCTAAGCATCAGGATAGAGCAGTAATAACAGATGTAGCAGTAAATAACAACAATGAGCAAAGTTAATTTTCATGAGTCCCTTTATATGTACCAGGTAATGTTCTAAGTCTTCACATGCATTAACAAATTTCATGATGTTTGTTTATGAGGCACTGTTTATGACAAGGTTCTATTATAAATTCCATTTTATAGGTCAGGAATCCAGGGCATAGTATTTAGGTAATATAATCAAGGTCACATGTTTAGTAAGTGAGAAAGTTGGCATTTCATGCAGTCAGTCTAATTCTAGAACTCATGCTGTTCATCATCCCAGTATACCTCAGGAGCTTATATGCTAGGGGTATAATAGACAAGCAAACACGCTGAATAAATACAAATATTGAATGAGATATAAGAAGGAAATCACAGGATCAAGAACTAGGGAGAATCCTGAGAGGGGCTTTTTACATGAGAAGATCAGGGAAAGTCTCCATCAAGAGTTCACAGTTGAGCTGCATCCTGCAGAATGGTAGGGCCAGTTGCATGAAGAGCTGGAGAAAAGAGTCCCAGCCCTAGAGAACAGCAATAGACAAAGTTGGGAGGCAAGAAAAGGCTCAGTGTGTTTGAGAAACAAAAACAAGGCAAGTGAGGCTGGAGTGTGGAGAGCAAGGACAAAGTGCTGTGAAGTGAGAAGAACATTCTCTTTCAGAGTTTGAGGATTCATGTGCATGACCGACCTCCTGCACAAGTGTCTTCTAGAGAAGAGCTGTTCAATAAATATGATGGATGTAGTTGCTTAATTTCCTGCCTAGACTCCAGGGTGATGGGCAGACATCTTAGACCTCCAGTGTGAGCAGAGCTTCTGGAGAAGTGACTCCTTTCTCCTGAGCCTCTCTCACCTTCTTTTTTGAATTTGGAAGACATAAAGAAGGACTAAGAGTCTTTCCTTATGGGTGCTTTGATTTCTCTCATTCATTCATTCATTCATTCATTTATTCCACCCAATTTCTGGGAGCCTGTTCTGTGCCAGGACTTATACTAGGTGCTGAAAATAGAGAAATGAAAGATATGGCTCCTGCTTTCAGTCTGGCAGTCCTCTCAAGCCTGAGGTTTCTGTGTTTCCATTTGCCATCTGCTTTTCCCCATGTGCCCTACCACTGGATTCTTCTGAAGGCAAGAAGAGGGATGAGTCATCTGGGAGGCAGGTAGAGACTGGTGTGAGGCTTCTGTAGAGGGCAAAATGTAGGAGGGGAGGAGAGAGGAAGCACTGGGCAATGACCTCCAACTTTTTCCTTATTGCCCAAGATGCTGGGTGTCATGACTTCTTTTGGATAGGAAAGGAAGAAAAGGAGTCTATAACAGTTGCAGGCAAATTTTAGACTTAAATTAGTGATTTTTAAAAATTTTATTTATTTAAAAATTTTTAATGTTTATTCATTTTTTGAGAGAGAGAGAGAGAGAGAGAGAGAGAAAGAGAGAGAGAGAGACAGAATCTGAATCAGGCTCCAAACTATCAGCACAGAGTCAGATGCAGGGCTTGAACTCATGAACTGCAAGATCATGACCTGAGCCCAAGTTGGATGCTTAACTGACTGAGCCACATAGATGCCCCTTAAAGTATTAATTTTTGATCAAGCATATTCTGGAAGAAAATTTGATATCAAAAAATTTGAGAATTTTTTTTTTGTGCTCAGTGTATCGGAAGCAGACCTCTCTCCTCCCTCTCAAGATTCCTTAGATCTGTGAATTTCCTTCCTTCCTTCCTTCCTTCCTTCCTTCCTTCCTTCCTTCCATTTTTCTCTTCTTTTTTTTTTTTTCTCCTGGAGACATGAGAATGGCAGAAGTGAGGAGGGGATACTCAGAATCAGTGAGCATTGATGCTCTTTGCCAAACTTGCATGTGGCCTGATCTATGTATTATGGAAGACAGAAAAAGAGAGAACTCACACTAAATGCTCTCTGACAGCCTCATTGATAATGGGAAGCTGAGGGGACTGAGGAACACGTTCTTTCTGGCTTTGTGAAACAAGCAAGAGTCTGTCAGGATTTCTGGGCAGTGAGGACATATGAATGGAAAGGGTGCTGAATATCTAGAATCAAACTTTTCCTCAGACTGGGAAGAAATGATGGAGGCAAGACCAGTTGAAAGCCTGGAAACTATTCAGCAGTCAACTGTTCAGTGAGATCCCAAAGATTGAAGTCTTGAACTTCCAGCTCAGACAATTAGCCCTCAGGCCACTGTGGCTGCTCACCAGGTAGCCCACACACAAATGACTGCAGCCAGGCCTATAACTGGGAAAACTCCCCTTCACCTGATTGCTACTTCCTCACTGCATGCATTCAGGGTCTGTGTAGGGGAGCTGGTGATCTGTTCTCAGATAGACTACTGATGGATAAAGGGGCTAAGGAGTTAGGGAGAGCTCTAATAGCCCTCTGGGGTAGAGCACACATCTGATAGTTCTAATTCTCCAGCTCCATTTTCTGCAAATAGATGGTCATCTTGGGCTTTCTGGTCTCTAATCCCTCATTCAGCAAAGCAAACACCCTAAATCCTCAATAATGTAGGTTTTACTGTCTCATATACATATCTATGTTTCAGCACCGAGGCCAGCACCACTCATGAGCAGCATATGTTCTTGCATCTGGACATAAGCAATATTAGGACTCTGGAAGCCCAACTTGGGCTTGGCAGGAGGGCTTCACATTGTGGAAGCCAGGCTGACATCCACATAGAGCCCTGTTTATAGGCCCTGTAGCTGTGTTTCTTTGAAAAAGACAGAATCTTTAAAAAAATTTTTTTTAATGTTTATTTACTTTTGAGAGAGAGAGACAGAGTGTGAGTGGGGAGGGTCAGAGAGAGAGGGAGATACAGAATCCAAAGCAGGCTCCAGGATCTGAGCCGTCAGCACAGAGCCTAACGTGGGGCTTGAAATCGTGAACTGTGAGATCATGACCTGAGCTGAAGTTGGCCGTTTGACCTACTGAGCCACCCGGGCACCCCAAGATAGAGTCTTCTTTAAAATGACAACTAGATAAGACATAGAATAGAAACAACGTATTCAGGAAAGGATTGGAAAAGGTCAAGAGGGCCCATTTTCCAAATGAGGGGGCTGACCTAGATCATGATGGCAAATCAATTTTATTTTGCATGCCAATTTCAGTAATTCATTCTAGATGTGTGAAGTGTTGTGTGAAGTGTTGTCTGAAGTGTTGTCTGAAGCTACATCTGTGGTAAGCAGGACAGAGTGCCATGACCTATTAGTAATTTTGCATTGAGTGTGTGGTAGGATAGGGATGGCCATTTCTGCTAATTAGGTGATGTCTAAAATCCTTTTAACTTATAGTATTATATGTTTTAAAAAATCAGTTTCTATATGTTTTCTTCTTTTAGTTCTTCCTTAAAAAAACCCCACCCATTTATTCACCCATTTAACTTTGGTTGAGGGCCTGCTAGGTGCTTGTAACATTTTACTTACCCTCAGTGAGCTTGTAGTCTAACGGAGAAAAAAGACAACCAAGGAGATGCAGCACAGTGGGAAAAGACAGTGTTCTATGGAATTGATGACATGATTTTGGTGTAGTGAAGGTAGAATGAAGTCCCAGCACAATGGGTCCCCAAATTCAAATTATAACTCTCAGCACATTGGTGGCCCAACTGGCAGAACTTGAAAGCAGGCTTCCTGTTACTTAGCTCTGAGGTTGAGAAAAGAGGTCCCAAACTCTGGGTCATCAGTTTGTCGGTAGACCCACCCTTGTTAAGTGACATTTGCCTATTGATGTAGCTAGGGCAATCAGAGAGTCCTCTCATAGGCCTAACCTAGCTACGTTCAGCCACAGACTACCTAGTAGAACTCCACAGTTGCTATACAAGAAGGCTCAGCATATCCCCAATTTGAAACCACATTTAAAGCTCCTAAATTTTAGGGGGGAGGGAGATACTAGAATGTATTTATTAAGGATTAAGGGCAAGGATAGTAGTGTCTTGTCATTGAAAGGAATTGGGAAGACTACCAGAGATGCTAAGACAGGCCATTTGTAATGAACTTTCTCCTTGTCCTCTGGTAAACTATTATCGTCTTTGTGAATTTCAGCAGATTTATTTGTGATCAATCAGGGTTAAGAAACATAAGCAAAGGGAAAGTGGACATTGTGGCTTTACAACTGGGCACACTGAGGCCTAGGAATGAAAGAAAGCTGCCCAGGCCACATTGCATGGCCACCAATCCTTCTGTGTTCTCAGAGTCCCAGCAGGCCTGCAGAACTAAGACATTACAATGGACAGGGGCCGTCCTAAGACTGAAAGCTAAAACCCAATCCATTCATCTCAGTGGTGAATGGTGAATCTTTCTGCCTCTCTTGAAGATCCCACAATTAAACAGGCGAGAAATGTATTTCATAAAATATGTATATTGTTTGCTTTGTATAAAAGCATTTTAATCTCTCTTAGCTCATAGCCAAGATGAGCAATGGAAGGAACAATCTTTCACTGTGTATTAAAATCAGGCACTGGTTAGCAGTATCTTCTGGAGTGAATTCCTAATCATCATTGTCATCATCATCATCATCACCACCATCATCACCACCACCATTATCATCACCACCATCCCTACTATTTATTAGGTAAGTGTATAATTTCACATGAGTTCCACAGAAGTTGGAACTGTGACTTATTCATTAAATCATCTCTTTCACCTAAAAGTGTTTGGTACATGCTAGAGGCCTAAGAAATATCAGATGTTATAAATGTTTATTAAAAATAAATGAATGAATAAATGAGGTTTCATATAAATTATGTTGTTTGTTCCTAAATATAATACCATGAGGTAGATAGGGTAGGTCTCATTACCCTCGAATTAGATATAAGGAAACTGAGGCACAGATGGGTGCCTTGCCTTGACCTGGCCCTACCTTGAGATCTGACCTCTTAGAGGTAATTGTCCTGCTTTGCTCAAGTTTTCTTCCTTGGGTAGAATATGATCACTAGCCTCCTTATGCCAGCTTCCCTTCTGGCCCTGGCTGAGAGCCTATGTTGGGGAAAGAAGGCAGCCCTTAACCCATTTGTCTCCTGTGTTCTATCAGACTAACTTCACTTCTATGGATAATGGCTCATTATCAGCCTTAGAGCCTGAGGAGCAAATTCTTCATTATTGGATGAAGCTGACATACAAAAACAATTGGACTAAATTGATTGTATTTTCCAAATCATCACCCAGCTTCTAATTCTATCTATGAGATGGACTAATTTGAACAAGAATTAGCTTCTAAATTGGGAATCTAAGCCCTTGACCAGGAAGGGAGAAAAGGGTCTTACACAGTTCAGGCACTAATAATGTTTTTAGGCCTGCAATAGACCCAGCAGCATCCCAAGAAAGGGTTTCTTGGAGGGAAGGAAATGATGTACAATCAGGATGGGCCCTTGTCACTTTCCTATGCCACATTCTGCTGTCTTCTACCATTACATCTGTATTTAGTAATTGTATTTCAAAACCAGTGAAGTAGAATAGTGAGCTTGAATTCAGGCTCAACTGGCCTTCTGGATAGAATCAAGGCAATGGGCAAAGGTCGAATTTAAAAACCTTATACCTCAGAAGAAATCACAGGCCATCCATCCAAACCTCTATAGGATACTCCATTCCCCTGTACAACACTCCAGATAGGTGCCTTTCTTATTTCTGCTTTAACCCAATGCCATAGGCCCCACTGCCTTTTAAGACATCTCAGTCCATCTTTCGTCTGCTTCCTAAATTAGAAAATTATTCCTACTCAAACTGAAATCTCCCCCTTTTTTTTTTTTTTTTCTCTTTGGGCCATGTCCTTAGGGCACTGTCTCTCAGACTTTAAAATACATAGGAATCTCCTGATTCTGATTGGAATCTGATTGGAATATGGATTCTGATTCAGATACTGATACTGTTACCATGGTTCCACTAAGCTCACTTTGAGTATTGAAGGCTCATGGATACAAGGCAGGATAAAAGTGTGAAGGCAGTGATAATGTTCATATTTTGATTTCTTTTCACCAAGATAAAAGTCCTACATTCCATTAAAATCACAGTAAACAAGTTTTACAAACTCATAGAATGCCAAGTCTAGAAGAGGCCTTGTCCTCCATAAAATATCTTATCTAATTTTTGCATTTTATAAATGAGGAAACTGAGGCCCATAAGGTTCAGTGATTTGCCTAAAATCATAAGGCTTGGCAGAGCCAAGAGTACTAGAGTTAAATTTTTCTGAGCCAACATCTTTTTCTCTTAATTTGCACTGCCTTCAGATAGTACAAGTAAGAATAACAGATAAAAGAGGTTGATAAACTTTGTTCCCTGAGCTGATGTGGGAGGCAAAAGCACAGAAGAGGTGGTCTTCTCAGTGACGTTCTATTGGGGTAAGAATAGTTGGACTTAGGTGCTCCTTCCAGGGGAAAGAGGATGTAGCAGGAGAGATATGGGGAAGGAGGAAGGCAATGGTCAAGAGAGGTGGGGGAAAACACCATGGAGAGTAGAGACAGAAAGAATGCATGGCTCTTAGGGACTCCTATTGAATAGGAAGAAATACTGAAGGCAAAGGAAGAATTAAAGGCTTGGATTCCTTAACATATATCAGAAAATGGTTACTCATTCTTCTCATTCCTATAGTACTTCTCCCTTACCCCTATATGGAACTTAGCCCTTTGTGCAGTATTTCCTGTTCACAGATACATTTCCCTACCTATATACAATAAGCATCTTGGAGGTGAGAACCATGATTGGTTCACCATCACTTTTCAGCACCTAACCCAGGGCCTGGCATACAGTATGTATTAAATATGTATATATTTTTTAAAAGTTTATTTATTTATTTTGAGAGATAGCAAGATAGCACATGTGAGTCTAATATATTTTTGTTTTGAATGCATAGTGCTAGAATAACAAACTGGAAGCAGGAGGTCAAAATCTAGGACTGTATGTCCTAATAAGAAAATCTGATTACTGTAGACACATGAAAAATATCTTGATAGGTCAGTGTGGTAATTAGACCTAGGATAACCAATAAGACTTGATAGGTTTTGGAAATGCACGATGAAGGAAATGGAGAAATTAAAGACAACTCCTAGGTTTGTGAATCAAAAAGCAGGAATCAGATTTCTTAGGAAAAACCAAGAACTCTGTTTTGGCCATTAAGTTTGAGATGAATATTAGATACTTTAAGATTTTTTTTAATGTTTGCTTATTTTTGAGACAGAGAGAGAAAGAGCATGGGCAGGGAAGGGGCAGAGAGAGAGGGAGACACCAAATCTGAAGCAGGCTCCAGGCTCTGAGCTGTCAGCACAAAGCCCGACCCGGGGCTTGAACTTGTGAACTGCGAAATCATGACCTGAGCCGAAATCAGATGCTCAACCAACTGAGCCACCCAGGTGCCCCATGAGATGAATATTAGATACTTTAAGGAGGATTCTGAATAGTCCTTTAGATACCGCTATTATCCCTGGATTCAGAGAAACTGCCGAAGGTCTAGGGGTGGTCTGAGTCCCTCCCCAGCCATGAAGGTGTGAGAGTGCTACTCCAGCTGCCATGGGGGTAGAAGCAGAGAGCTTTCCTTCTCGATCATCGATGGAAGACTGACAGCTTGCCATGGGGACTCACAGGAATCCTGGTTTGCAGCAGCTCAGGGAAGCTCAGTTGGCTGGGAAGGGCCCACAAAGTAAATATGGGGTAGCAATGGAAAATTGAAGCACACTGAGTGGGACCCTTCAGCCTGGGACAGAACAATCAGAAATGTCCAGAGTAAGTGGCTCTACTAGAGAACACAGAGGAAATCTAGCAACACTATAAAACCAGAGTAATGAGTGATATTAAACCATAGCATAATGGACACTTTCCAAAACTAAAACTCAGGTTTTCCAAGTTGAAAAATTCAGTAGCTAAATTAAAGAAGAAGATGGAAACTCCTGAGAGGTAAATTAGTGGTTTAGAAGATCAAGTGGAAGAAATATTTCACATATGAAGCAAAAAATAAAGAGTTGGAAAATATGAGGAGACAATAAAGAAGATATTTGGAGGACAGATTCTGGAGACTTCACATGTAAATAGCAGGAGTTCCATAAGGAGAAAAAGGAACAGATGGAGAAGCAATAAATAAAGAAATAATACAAAAAATTTTTCTTGGTTTGTCAAAACACTTGAGTCTGGAGATTGAAAACTTACTGAGTTCTAGGTGTGACTGACAAAAATCTCCCACCTGGGTACCTACTGGGAAAAGTGTAAAATGTGTGTCTTCATCTTCACTATATCTCCCTCAGTTCTAGGGAGATGAGTATCTCTAAGGATGTTGATGCCCTTAACGATTACCCTGAGAGGAGCTTTGGGAGAGATTCAACAGGTCCCACATTACAACATTCCATTGAAGGGATGAGGGGAAAGGGAGTGGCTTTCGGCCACATTCCTGCTGTGATAGTCATGAACCCATGGAAAAACATATAAGGAGCCAAATCCTAGATGCACAATGAAGAAGGTGGGCTAGGAACTAGTGTCTGGGTTCAAGCCTATGCTTTGTGTCCTGAGTCTCCCAAACAATGATTTCTTGTTGTGTTCCTTACTATGCAGAGAGCATGACAGCAGGCAGGGGGGAATAGATGAATGAGCACAGGTAGTGCTGTACAACCAGTCTCATGGCATATGGATTTGGAGAATCTGGAGGACATGGAGGTTGTCTCGTGTGCCACTCTCCTCCCCCTTCCTGGACTCACGGTTAGCCATAACAGTCATGTTAGCTAATGTACATATCATCTCACGCAGTACAAATCATTGTCAGACATGTTACCTCCTTACCATGATTATGTTATATCCTTGTGATGCTTCCATGGGACAGGGTAGGAGCAGGGATTATCATGTACACATTTTACAGACAGGATAATTGAGAATTAAAGTTCTTTTGTAGATGAAGAAAATAAGAAACTGTGAGAATCAGTTGGCCCCAATTCTTCACCCATCCCTGAATCTATACCATTGTTATAGACTTATTGTTGGCAGTGTGTAGTTTCCTATTTGACTCTGGGTCTGTCCATATAACTAAATCCAGACATTGGAACAGGGTGGAAGTGGCAGCAAGCCATTCTGAGACTAGGCCTCAAGAGGTCTTACAGATCTTTGCCTTTTTTCCATCTTTGCCATAGCTATGAGAGGAGTTGCTTCCCCCTCAGCCTCACTCCAGAATGACTGCACATCTAGACCCCAGCACTTGCAAACCTATAGCTTGAAGCTAAATTGCCTCTGTTGGCCTGCTAATCTGTGAGGACAAATGACTCTTGTTTTAAGCCACTGAGGTTTTGTGGTTTTGTTTAGACTAGGCAGAATTATTATTATTATTATTATTATTATTTAATGTTTATTCATTGTTGAGAGAGAGAGAGAGAGAGACAGGCTTTGAGTGGGGGGAGGGACAGAGTGAAAGAGACACAGAATCTGAAGTAGGCTCCAGGCTCTGAGCTGTCAGCACAGGGCCTGATGCAGTGCTTGAATCCACAAACCATGAGATCATGACCTGAGCTGAAGTCAGAAGCTTAACCGACTGAGCCACCCAGGTGCCCCTGTTTTCACTATGCAGAATTATTATAGCAAGAGCTAACTGATACTCTTAGAGACAATATGTCACTTAGTACGGCTTCAACTTTTGTGCACAGAAGAATCACTGAGGTTCCTGTGCCCCCACTGAGGTTCTCCTAGGGGATTCTGATTTACTAGGAAATTCTGATTTACAAATTTAGGAGGGGGCCCAGGAATCTGCCTTTTAAGTTGGGTTCTTGTGGTTCTGTGACAGGCTGTTTGTCTCATACACACTGGGTAAAGTGATGCTATTTGTCTGAGTTCACCAGTGGCTGGGGATAGGAGTGTTGGAATGCATTTTCAGGACCAGGACTACCAGTTCTCAGACTCCAGATATTGCCCTTTTAGCCCAACTATAGCAGGGGATTATGTGTGTGCATGTGTGGTGGGGGCACATATGTGAGTGTACCCCACTAGTACTGCCACCTGGGACCCTACTCTGTGTGCTGTGAATGCTGTAGTTCTAATCTAGCAAATTGTTCCAGGAACTTGGTTAATGCTGTGCTCTGAACTGCTCACAGCTGCAGCTTCTTGAAGAGAGCTGCCCCTCCCTACACACACAAGCCCACACAGGCACGCACATGCAAGATGGCACTTTTCTTTCTGCAAAGATCAAATTGGCCTCCTTGTAGCAGGCTCAAAGCAGCTGTTTATTTGTTGTTTTCATGTTTTCAACTGTTGTGATGAGGTTTGCTTCCTTCTCCTTTAACTGAATTACGTGTCATTTAGCTCTTGAGTGCAAGCTGCAAAGTGAGCTGGATCCTTCTGCGTGTGGGGCTTCAAATTCCTAGTCTGTCCTACAACCCAATTATACTAACACAGCCATCAGGAACTCAGGCTCTGAGGCCCCACACACACACACACACACACACACACACACAAGAACAAGCAGTTCCTTTGGTCAAATCAGATGTTCTCCCTCATCTTACCTCCTTGGGAGTGCAGCTGTAGATGAAAGGACCAGGTAGAAAGCTGAGGTCACCCAGAGGAGTATATTCTCTCTCCCACATTTGTCCTGGTGCCCACATTCTGTGACTATTCAGGAATGCAGGAACCCAGATCTGATTTACCTTTGTTTATGGGTCCATTGGGTACAATTAGTTGGCCCATGTTAGCTGAGTCGAGTGCAAGGGAAAGAGAATGGAAACAAATTTGCTTGCAAGAGAGCCTGTGAGTACACAGAGATGGCTGGAGGCAGTGTCATTGGACCAAATGTTTTTCAAAACCTTCCTTTTATCAATTGGGACCCACGTTCTATCAACACTGACCTTGAAGGGGTCAGAGAAGCTTACCATTAGGCAAATGTCACTTCTGTTTTCCTGCTGTTGAGCCCTGGCTTCCACCCCTGCCATTTAGTCTTGCTCCTGTCTCCAAGCAGGAGACACCCAACCTGTCTCCATCAGGCTGCTGTGTCCAGAGGAATTACCTTTATAAGTGATTGGCTTGCTGTGTGACTTCTGCAGTCACTTCCCCTTTTGGAGCTTGAGTCTTCTTAACCCTGAAATGAGGTGATTGGGCCAGATGAGCTGGGTCTAAGATTCTTGTTAATTCTAAATGTCTTTGATTTGCATGTATGGCTATATCTAAACTTAGTTACTTCTTAGTAATGCTGGAGCAAATTAGTCTAGCATAGTCAGTTTAGCATCACAGTAATAAAAAACTTGATTCTCAGGTAAATTAGGCATGGTGATGGGCTTGGCAATGTTCAAAAGGAACGGGACAGATTCTGGAACTGAGGTGTCCTGGACCTGAGGCTTTTACTTGGCAGCAAGTACATCTGGGGATGGTGAGGTCAAGAGACGGTGCAGCACAAGGCAGTCTAGGGCAGCCCATATAACAGGTTTTAGCAGCAGGGAAGCCAGCCAGATGGATCACAGAGGTCATGCAAAGTTGAGGTAGGCTAAAAGTCTGGCAGGTAGGGGAGCTTGGCAAGGAGGAGCCCAGGAGAAGGTCAGACTAATAAGTGCTGATGCAGAAAAGTCTAGTGGCTATAGAAGGGGACTTTCTGGATATACTGAAGTTTCTAGTTGGTGCAAGGGTTGGGGTATCAGCTCTAGAGAAAAGCAAGTGCTGATCAGGGAACAGACAGGGACACACTTAGGAGACTGAGGCTTGAACTGAGCATACAAGGCACAGGGCCCACAGGTACTAACATACCCCCACCTAAGCTGGCTCATGGGGTCTTTAGCTGCAGGACCTCACACACTCCAAGTGAGGGTCAGACCAAGCTCACCTTCCCTTCCCTGGATGTCTGTCAGTCCTGCTGGGTGAAGCAGGATGGGGTCATATTACTCCCTGCCCTCCCCTATATCTCACATATCAGTAGGGACAGTGGAGTGTCCAGCAAGAAGCCAGTTGCCTGGAGGGCTTGTAAACCAGTGATGGCTCTGTTCCGGAGGACTCACTGTTCCTCAGCCCCTCCCAAGTAAATTGCGGCTCTTCACAGCAGGATTAACTGATGCTTTTAATAATAATGTGAGAAGATTATATATTTTTTCTTCCCAATTAAGCCTCTATAAAGAAAGACACCAAAAACAATTCTGAAAAAAAGAATGCTATTTTTTAGAAGCAGCAAGTCAGTGTTCTTTCCTTCTAGCAGGAAAGGAAAGAGATCTGCACCCAGAAAGGCTCTCTCCTGTGTTTCCATGTGTCAGGTTGACCGTTCAGGGAGACATTTTCTTATGATTTAACAGATGAGGAAACCAAATATCAGAGAAGCTAAAGCATTTGCTCTAGGGCACACAGATATATTAGGAGGGTGATGGGGTCCATGTCTTTCTGGCCCAAGCTATCTGGCTTGATGGGGAAAACATTACCTCATATCCTGGTCCTTTCGTTCCACCTCCTGCTACAAAGATGTCCCCTCATGGGGCTGCCCAGGATATTGACTTTAGTCAGGCTTTGCTCTGTTCTGCAGTTCCACTGAGAAGACCATACCTGGAACAAGAGCCAGAAAGATTGTTAGAGATCATCCAGTCCAGTGGTTTGCATACTTGATTTTTCCAAACAAAACTGTATAATATGCTCCAGTATTTAAAACAGGTAAAAGAGTTGCTGTTTCTGTTCTTGGGAGTGCTGCCATGGGAGCTGGGGCAGTGAGGTGGGGTGGGTGCAGGGCTTGGACAACCTCCACATGGTGATCCAAGTACCTCAGGGGAGCTCGAGAAGGTGTTGGAAACCATCGATTGGCCCAATGCACCCTTTTGCAGATTTGGAAACTGAGGCTCCAGGTGATTTCTTCAAGATCACAGAATATCTTGAGAGCTCTGAATAGAACCCAGGTTTATCTGTCCTTCAGTGGGGTCAAACTAATATGTCTGGCCAACTGAGATGGGATCTGAGGAAATTTCTTCTTTCTGCAGGGAAATTGCTTCTTGGGTGTTTGGAGGGTGAGTCTGTAACTCTCCATGAGTTACATGTGGCAGGGTTGCCTGGGAGCCAGAACCAGCTGTCAGTGCATTAACCTGCCAAGTACTTTATCAGCTTTACTTAGGATTGGTTCTTCACAATACAACCTAAAGTATAATGAAGTTAATTCACCCCTCCCCTAGAAAGTTTTCCCCTGGTAGTTCTGGGTATTGGGCTTTATAACTGTTGACTTCTAATGATTGTATTCATTTCATTAAATGGACAACTTAAATGGGTCACCATATAATATTTAATTTTTATCTTAATTTTCTAGGTTTTGGTTTAGAAAATATGGTCACTATGGGTAGAACTCAAAATTTAGGAGTCTCCTGGAAAAAGCAGGCCCTCTGCTTCCACTGCAGGATGGTATTCCCAGGTCAGGGGGATGTCTCACTTCCAAAGCACCCACTTTCCTGCCTGTCCGTCTCCGTCTTAGCATCCATGAGCTCCACTCCTGCCCACAGCTACCTGTACCCCTGAAGTTAACCCTTGGGCAGCTCTAGGTCCTCAGTACATGGGTCTTTGGTGGAGTTCAAGACTATTTAAATTTGTCTTTTGTTGAGTGCCTATTATGAGCCAGGCACTGGAGACACAAACATGAATAAGATACAGTCTGCCCTGGAGAAGCTTACACTCTTGGGAATGAGAACAGGTAAACAGTATGGTGTGGGAGGTTCACACTGAGCCTTGAAGGGGGATAAGGGGCCATATGGGAGAGGGACCAGGAGTAGGTATCTCACACATGGAGAGCTGCTGTTGCCCAGATACCTGAGGGACATGTCATCTACATTAATTTTTCTCAGAAAGTCAGGGAGTGTATCTGAATACTCTTATCCTGTTTTCTTGGAAAATAACATTGCAGTGAAGGAAAACCACTGTAGGAGAGTCCTGTGGTTCCAGCCCAGAGGCAGCTGTCCAGCTGTGAGAGCAAAGCCAAGCCAGAAAATAGCTCATCTTCTGGCTTCCCAGCAATGGAGAACACCCCCGGGGAAGGTTAACACGGCAACATCATCATTAGCTTCAGCAGTTAGAAGGCTCCTTTCTGAGATGCCGGCTGCCTGCTGGATCTAATGATGGGAATTGGGCACTAATTACCATGAAGCCACCCTGCATGCAGTCACACAGTGACTGCACACTCCATGGGGTTGTCAGAGAGGTGCCCTTCTCCATTCTTTAAAAACAAGAATCTTACCTTACCTTTTCGTGGCACTTATTGGTGGATAACGAACTTTCACACCTGCCTACTGATTTCCTGTCTGCTGTGTGCACCGTCATTCTCATGTAACTGGTGAGGAAGGGAAGGTTGAAGGGAGGGTCCAATTTACATTGTTAATAAGTGGGAGATGTGAATTGGCATAGTTTTCACCATATTTCTTTCTAATTAATCTGTGCTTCTGGGTTGGGGATGAGGAAAGGAAGAGAGTAACATTTATTGATTACCTTTCATGTGTGAGGCACTTTACCAATGCTAACTCATTTAATGAACAATACCCATTTTATAGGTGAAGAGACAGAGGCTCAAAGAAACTAAACAATGTACCCAGTGCTGCACTGTTGCTTCAGATCCAACTTCACTGTGTCTTTCCTCTTCCTATGATGTTCCCAGGTTCTTCTGGCCCTTCCTTATCCATTGTACCTGTGTGTGATTTGGGCACTAAGAATACTGTGGGTTCAGGCATGTTAGCTCACTTAGGTCTGTACGATAGAGCCTTGCAGGGGAGTCAGGTCTTTTATCTTTTATTTATTTTAGTCAGGGCTTGCAAAGCCTTGTCTGTTTGGATTAAAGGGTGTTTCAGAATTAGAACTCACTTCTGCAGCAGTGAAGACCTGGAGAATGGGTCCTTCCCTTAGAAGCCACTAGAAGTGACTGGAGATCTGACTGTAGCCTTTGTTGGGGTATGGAGGCTTACCCCCTGAGGACCTCAAGCCCACTGACAGTGTCCACAGCACTTAGGAGTGTCTGCCTATTGCTGTTTTACAGCAGTAAGCTGTCCCATGTGACACAACCTCCCAAACCCTGCCACTTTGGTTGTGGCCTCCATGCTGGTCCTATTACATCGGTCATGGAAGAAAGGAAACTGACAGATAAGATTACTGTTTTCCAGTCTTGATTCTAAACAGCAGTGAGTAATGGGAGGATCCTTTGACTCCTGTCCCCATGTCCTGCATACCCTAGGAATCTAGTCCAATGTCTTGTAGGTGTCTTAGGTTTGACTGTAAAGGTCATGGATAATAATGCCGAGGTTAAACTGTGTTTTGTATAATTGGAGTTAGAGATCAATGAATGGGATCTTCCAAATTTTGCTAATCAATCAATAAGCAAATGTAGCCACAATAGTTTGCAAGTTGGCTGGTAGAAACTCAGAGAAGAAAAAAATTTGACACTATCTAATCCAACCTATTCACTTCACAGATGCAAAAACCGAGGCCCAGAGAGGGGAAATGATGTGTCTGGTTATGCAGCTGGTAAGCAGCAGAGCTAAGAATAGGATTCATGTTTATGAGTGCTTTTTTAAAAAAAATTTTGTAAATATGCCATGATGTTGCTACTTTCTGCAGTCTATTTTTCATCCTCATTTTGGCCCAAATTACCAAATTATTTCAGATCAAAATGTTCATTTGGGCTGTAAATTAGCTGAATAATCGCTGTATGGATCTCATACCAACAGCTCTTCAGATAGCCTTCCACGCCAGCTCTGTCCTGTGCCCTCTACCTCCAGGGGAGAGAACCCTGTCAGAAAGGTCGAGTGCTCCCCAGAGTCCTGGCACACCCCACTGCTTGCCCTCATGCCCTATCCAAACCGAGTGTAGCACATGCAGGAGGAGCCTCAATAAGACAGGAAAATGGGAAGCCTGAATATCATAAATATATCGATTCTTCCCATGTTAACTCATAAGTTTAATTTTTTCTCAAGCTCTGATTTTTTTTCATGAGGAGGGGAAGACGACAAAATAATTTTTAAATTCATTAAAAAATATACAGGTGAAAATAGCTAAGAATTATGACGGAGAAGTTGAATGAGAGGGTTTGTTTTATCATATATTTGAACATATCATAAATCATCACTAAATAAGACTGTTTAGTAGTTAAGGAAGAGGAGAGAGATTTATGGCACAGGATAACCTACATAAGGGCCTTTCATATGATATAGGAGGCATGGCATCTCAGTGTGAAAAAGAGTGAGTGATCAAATTGTTAGGAAAAATGGCTTGTTCTTTGGAGAAAATAGGTAGTTAAGGATCTCACTTTGTACTGTATATAAAAAGAGATCTATGTTAATAGGGAAAAATCAAACCATATTGAAATTAGAAGAAAATTTAAGTCTGTACTTGCCTCTAAATGAAAAAGGGTATGTTAGGCATAAAAGTGAAGAAACAGATAACAATAAATTTGATTACATTTTAAAAACTCTATGCATAAAAAGTATTTGGCAATGAAAAGGCAAATGTAATGGGAAAAGTTAAAGCTATCAAAAACAAAGAATAACTGATCTGAAGAGTTCATGCTTACATTGGTAAGACAAATACTAAGACCCCTGTAGGAAGATAGATGAAAATCATACATGGGCAGGTCAAGATAGCAATGCCTAATAAACATTTAAAAAATGTTAACTCTTCTTAGGAATCAAATAAATGCAAACTGACATACAAGAGATAACGTTTTCACCTACTACATTTACAGAGATTTAAAAGGTTGACTTTTTGAAAAAAAATTTTAATGTTTTTTATTTATTTTTGAGACAGAGAGAGACAGAGCATGGGCAGGGGAGGGGCAGAGAGAGAGGGAGACACAGAATCTGAAGCAGGCTCCAGGCTCTGAGCTGTCAGCACAGATCCTGACACAGGGCTCAAATTCACGGACTGGGAGATCATGGCCTGAGCTGAAGTTGGATGCTTAACTGACTGAGCCACCCAGGCACCCCTAAAAGGTTAACTTTTAAACTCATTGCTTCAATGAGTTGAGGACATGCTAACATCATTCTTTTACACTGACTTCTGATAGGAGCATAGAGGTACTGCCTTACCTAGCATAGTGTGGACACATGCATTAGAAGTCTATATATATATCCAAACAATCTGAGTAAATAATTCTCCTTTGTGTTTGAGATTCTTGTACAAAGATATTCATCTAAGTATTGTTTATTACAATTGCAATCCAACTGTCTATTTCTTCTTTAGGTCATTTATTCAATAAATTTCAAGATCGATAATGTTCTAAGTACTGTATTTGATGTTGGGGACATGTTGGTGAATAGAAAGGGCATGGTTTCTGCACTTCATGGAACTTACCATTTAGTGGGGGAGGCAAGAAAGAAATGAGACAATTAAGAATGTTCATCATCACAAGAAAAAAATTTTAACATGTGAGGTGATGGATGTTGGCTAAACTTACTGTGGGGCGATCGTATCTTAATATACCCATGCACCGAATTGCTAGGTGGTACACTTAAAACTGGTACAATTTATATGTCGATTATATCTCAATAAAACTGAAAAAAAGGAAAAAAATGCTTAGCAATTAATGTATAATTATGGAATATCCTTGAAGAAAATATTATGTGACCATTAAAGATGAAGAATGACATCCACCCATCCAGCAAATAAATATTGAATTCCTAATATGCATCAGGAACTATGCTAGGCATGGAGGATATAATTATCAAAACAAACACAGTTTCTGCCCTCGTGACCCTCACATAACAAGGAAATTCTAATACCGTTGACAAGGAGTCTGGTAGAAGTCAGGACTAAGGTAGCCCACAAGAGAGACCATTACCTGAGGTGAGAATGGTCAGAGAAGTCTTCCTGGAAGAAATGCCATCTAAGCTGGGATTCCAAGAATGAGTGAGGTCAAACTCTCTGAAGACAATAGTGTTACAAAAAGATGTTGGGAAGTGCTTAACAAAATGGATACACAACTGGACATATAACATGACATCAGCAGTATAAAATCTGTAAAAATATTCTAGGAGAAAATTTACTAAACTGTTAGAAGTAGCTGGTGAGATTATAGATGGTCTTTATTTCCTGCCTTATTCCTTTCTGTGGAAGTCAGGCTTCAGAGTTTTTCTCCTCTAAGTTTCCCCCAGTTACTGCTGGTGAGTCCTCAGGTTTGACCACTGGGCAGTTGGCTGCTGTAGCACAAAGGACAAGAGGTGGCCATCTGGGCTCCCAAGGCTTCAAGAGAAATGGTGTATCTTGTGAACAAAGTGTCCAGAGCAATAAGGGAAGAAGAAGAGAGCCCTTGCCACCCACAGAGACAAAGTGGAAAGTTGTATTTTCAATATAAGCTGTGTTTAGGATACCTCGATGTTTCATTTTGCTTTTGATAGAAAAGGCTCTTTCTTGATAAAGAGCAACAAACACTACCCACATGGTGTGAGTGATGTTGGAGGAAGGGTGCTTGCTTTCTGAGCAGCTGAGGGACAAGGGGCACACCTCCACGGGCAGTTCAAAGGGGCCTTGGAGACGGTGGTTGGCCTGCCTTCCTTGTGCGTGTCCAAGCTTGCCAGACATCAGCACCATGGCTATACCATCTTCTGCTTCTGAATGGGGAAAACCCTCCTCTCCTCAAGCCACTCCATTGGATTTCACATTTCACTCCTGCTACTTCCATGAACAAACTCCTGACTTGGTGGCCATGGGTTCCAGATGTCCTGAAATCTGGCCCTAGTTGACTTTGTCCTCTATCAGGAATGTGCTCTTCTCTCTCTAGCTGCTTAAGTAAAGGCTGCTCCTTTTGTAAGATCCTGTTAAAAACTTCACGCTCTGTGTAGTCTTTCCTGACCAGCCCAATTCAAATGGGTATTTTTCTTTAACTTGTCTAGCATTTACTGTCAGAAACACTCATTTGACATTTATCACATTCTGCCTTTTATTGCCAGTTATTTGTTACTGTGTTTGCAACTCCCCTCTCCAATGTGTAATGTTATTCTCTACTTAGAAGGTGACCATTCTCTTTCCCATCTGCTGAACTCCTACTGAACAGCTCCCAGGCCCAGCTCAAAAATCACCCCCACCCTGGGCTTCTGCACTTTTTTATTTGAACCAGAATTCATTTTTATCCACAAGAGTGTATTCCTTGTAAGGCTACGAAGTGTATATGACACAGGTGCCTGGGTAGCTCATTTGGTTAAGCCATTAAGAGTCCAACTTCGGCTCAGGTCATGATCTCAAGGTTTGTGGGTTTGAGCCCTGCATTGGGCTCTGTGTTGACAGCTCAGAGCCTGGAGCCTGCTTCAGATTCTATGTCTCCCTCTCTCTCTGCCTCTCCCCTGCTTTCTCTCTATCTCTCTCTCAAAAATAAATAAACATAAAAAAAAGAAAGTGTATCTTATCCTAGCATTTCCTGAGGTGTCATGCTGAGTGCTGGGGCCTAACGGGTGATAAAATTAAATACTGAATCAGTGAGTGAATGAATGGAAAATGAATGAGGGCTTTTTGAGGACTGTTTCAGTGTGTTAAAGGTTATGGGTTGCTGTGGTATGCTTTTGTTTATACTGCATAGAAAGTGCTATGTACATAACAGGTATTTAATGAATATGAAATTTTTATTAACTGTGATATATGTATAGGTAGCTTCAGTATTAACATCAATCCTGCCATCCCTGAGATAAGTCTGTCAGAATGAGGTAGGTGCTTGGTCCCTTTCCCTCTCATTCTTGAGTAGGAAGACTTACTTCTGGAGATTTCCTGTTCCTAGAGGAAGATCCTTCCTGTCCACAAATAAGGCAGCCAGATTTAAATCCAACACTTGTTTGCATCTGGAGGAGGGTCCTCTGATGAGGGTGCAGCTTCTGTCCCCAGGCAAGGTGTTTTTACAAAGCTCCCCCACAGGAAATAAGACTTCTACGCAGGTCCATCACACCCTGGGAGGGCCTCAGGTGGCAGGAGCAGATGTAAGGGTCTGCTTGTTTGCCTATATGACAATTCAACTGGGTGGTAGGGACAGGGGTTGGACAGTGATCAAAATGCCTGAACAATGTTAGGGGCCATAGAACTGCTCACCAGCTGGAAATCCCTATTTACTGCTCTGACTTGCCCATGAAGACAGAGATCTGAGCTCTGGGCATGCTATCAACCCTGGTGGTTTATTCAGGTACTTTTCAGAGCCATCAGCTCTTCCCTCTCTTCTCCTGCAGAGCATCTTAGTGAGATGTGCCTCATAGCAGTTCCATGAAGAATCTTAACAAAGAGAAAATAAAAATAAAAATAAAACAAAACCCCCAAAACTCCAGCTCAGCAGAGTCATGCTGTCCGGCTGGCTGTATTTATCCTGACAGTTTCTGTCCCTTGTTTTTTCCCCCCTGAGTAGAGCTGTTCTTTTGGTCCCAGCAGTTCTCAGAAAAAGCGTGGCACAGAGATAATTATTTTTTAAAGTTGCTGAGGCATCATAGCCATGAAGAGCCCCGCCTCTCTGAAAAATCAGATCCTGCTGGGAGAGATTCTCCCAGGCTTTCCCCTCCATCCTTGGTGGGAGGGACCTTGGCTGGTGCCAGGTCATGGGTACAGGTGCTCCTGGAGTGGTCCCAGCAACCAGGCCACTGTTCAGACCCCAACCAGCCCTGGCTCTTGGGAAAGCCCTCATGCCATGGGTTTGGGTCATGCTGTTCTGGCAGAAATCTTTGTTAGGTGACTGAGTTGTAGAAGGACCCAGGGGTAGATCCAGGGCCACTCAGAGAAAGAGATAGGATGGAGGGATAAGGAGAGAGCAGGCAACAGCAGTCACCCATTGATGAGAACAAACAGAAGAGAGATAGTAAATGCTTCAGACTCCTTGAGGAAGCAAAGCCGGGTGGGGTGGGAATAGAAATTCTGTTTCTCAACCCACACAATTCCAAATATACCACTGTGGAGAAATAAGTGGATGTGGAGAAAGAAATGTCCATTTGGGGTCAGCTAAAATTCTGGGAAGTCCATGGATCTCCCCATTCCTTTTTGAGTGTCTTGGCTGATTCATGAGCCAGGTTTATGATAAGGGGATTGATGCTCCATCACTCTTTCTAGGGAAATGGCTAGAAAGGCCACCCCAGGGGATTAGAATTTTGCAGGCTTTATCATGTTTCTGAGGCAGTGCTAACTCTTTTGGATCCCTTTGTCTGGGGCCCCCCTCTCTTTATTCCTAAGCCCCTCCCCTGCCCACAGACTTTCAGAGTCATCCAGCTCTGAGTGAGAACATGGGCTTACCCCTTATTCCTGGGCCACTCATTTAAACCTCACTGAGCTTCTGTTTCCTTACCCACGAAATGAGAGTGGTTTGAGAGTTTAGTCAGATAACTTGGGTGAATCCCCTTGCAGTCTCTGTGCCTGATGGTCATCCTGCCCAGAGAGGTGCAGAGTGTCCTCCCAGAGCACTGAGGTCACTGGGTGGGTGCCCTTTCCCCTGCTGCTCAGCTAGTGGGACGTGCCACCCACTGGTTCTAGGGAAGCCGGTGTGGCATTTGGAGTGGCATGATATGTCCATCTCATACATTCTGAACAATCTCTGTGATTCTAGGAGAGCACGGAACACAGAACCCTACCTTTGGTGATTTAGACCAGGTGGGTTCTGGGCTGTGAGCCTGGATAAGGAGCAGTATCTCCACAGTCATAACCCAGCCAGGGTCAGGGGACTTGCGGGTTGTATTTGAGTTGGGAGGTCCATACTCTGCCTTCCCAGGAATTTAAAGTTTTGACCATGTGAGAGTTAGCCCTGTGGGTAACAGTGACTTCTTAAATCACCCAGAGATAAGAAAGCTTCCATCTAATCTCTGCATTTTCCCTGAGGCTTTTGCTGCTCTTTGCTGAAGCACCAAAGCTGCATTAGTGAGCATCAAAGCTCCTTTACAATGGTTAGCAGCTTCAGAGTCTGCTCTCTGCTGGAGCCATCTATTTGGGGGATTGTGAGTGGAAGGGACATAGTGGAAGTTTTAGGAAAAATTCCTAATATGACTGTATATGCTTCCAGTCTCTATACTCCAATTGTCAGATTAGACAGCTCATATTCATGACCTGAGAACTGAATGATACAGTTTTGTGGATGGGTCCTAACAGTGATGACCTTTCTATCCCCAAAGTCTTCATAAACCTGGGAGGACTTTGGATCCAACTTGTTGGCCACAGTTAGGAAATATTTGGCCTTCATGATCCAGAAATGAGTGGCTACCCACCAGCTTCAACTCTGGCCAGTTTCAGGTAGAGTGCCCCCTCCCCCCACCCTAATGCCTGCCAGCATCCCTCCTAGCTCTGTCGTTCGCCACAAGGATTACTCTTGTTTCTCTTTCTAAGTGGTAAGTAGAGGGGGTGATGGTGGATTCATCTGCCCTAAAGATGAATTTAAGGGAAGAATAAGAAAGAAACAGAAATAAATAGACTGCAGGCCAACTCTGTCATAATCTACAAAAGAAAAAAAGACCCAGGGTCTGAGGGCAGGTGATAAAGTTGCCCAGAGGGAGGATGGGTACCTGGCTTGCTCTAGTTTCTGGGCAGCCTATGGGCCCATTGCTGATCTTCCTACTGCTGTACAGAGAATGAATCAATCCTTAAAATGATCATTTCTGTGTGAGTGAATCACCTGGATGGATCACAGGTGCAGAGTTGATGGGTAGGCAATCCCCCAGCAATGGTGGAGTGGCTGGTTTTGTCCTTTGTAGGGAGCCTGTGCCAGCTGGAAAGTGTAGCAGACACTTTATTCAAAAATAAAGCCCATTTTTGGTTCACTTGTTACTCCCCCCAACTGATCTCCCTTTGACTCCCTTTTTCTTCCTATCTTCTGAGGTGGGGAGTCTGGAGGACTTCTCCTCCCTGCCCATGTCTTTTCCATGCATATTCCCACAGAGAGCTCATCTCCTTCCCAGAAATTTCAAAGACTCCTTTCCTAGCAGGAAGCCTTGGGAATTGAGAATGCCAAGGTGAACAAGGTGTGAACTGTCCCCTCAAACTGAGGACAGACATAAGCTCTTCCTTCTCTCCCAAGTTCCAGGCTCCAACTCATCATATTAAAAATAAAGCCCATTATCTTCTATCATTCCTATTGGTTTTTGGCATCTCCATTCTCCTGGTCAAACCCTAGAGTCACGAGTGCCCCCCAGTGCCCTTCACCCATGTCCATCCAGTCTCTGTGTCCTGTTGACTCTTCCTTCTTGCTTCCTGCCTGCATCCCTTCTGCCAGATCCACAGCCCTGACTCAAGCCCTCTGGCCACACCTCCAGGCCTTGGGCAATAGTCCCTGTCTGGGCTCCCTGCAGACTGCAGGCAGATTAATCGTCCCAAGGCTCTGCTTTGATGATATCACTTTTATAGACACATAAAAAGAAGCATTTAGGCAGTCAGTCATGTTAAATCTTAACCATCTTTACAGAGTTTTTTAGTGCAACCCATCAAAATTGTCACCAGTCCTGAAGGTCCCACATTTACAGTGTCCATGATAGTACCTCCTATGGCAGGAGATAGCAGGCACCTGGAGATGTAGGGTGCTGAGTTGGCACTGTGGAAGATGTTCTCTCTTGGGTCTGATCTCACATGGCTGCTGCTGGCTTTGATTTACATCTAGACTCATTTCCTCCTGGGTACCACCTGGAGCCAGAGGTTGCCTCCTGCTTATTTTACTCAAGAGGGATAAGTAATCACTCCCTTTGGACATCATCAGCACTTGTCTGCAAGAGACAATATATCACAGCAGTTAAAAATGTGTCAGGTATTAATCTTTCATTTGCTGGATGGGGGAGGCCTGGGGGTCCTAGGGACATGTTAGCATGGGCAGAGTGGAAAGTCTACAGCAGCAGCTATGAACCAAATGATGTGGGAGCAAATCGGCCACTCGGTGACAGGGAATAGAATAAAACAGGAAACAAAACCCATAGTTTTAACCTGTTGGCTTGGGCTATGGGTGATTGTTTTCCACTAAAGTTGATATTGCTACCATGTACATTAATAATAAATAAAGACACCACTTCTGAATTAAGGCACTGGGAATAAAAACAACTTTATGGGTTCTGGAGCCAGACTCCCTAAGTTCAAAATCTAGCTCCCACACTGTGTGAGTTTGGCCCAGCAACTTACCTTCTCTGGGCCTCAGTTTTCTCATTTGTTAATGGATATAAAATGGTATCTAGTACATATGGTTGATTTGAATAAGTGACTTAGGACCTGAAAACTGCTTAGATAGTGTTTGGATACAGTGAATGTTCCAGAGTGGTTAGTGTTTAGAGGTGTGGTGTTGTGTGCACACTGATGTTGGAATGGGTGGTTTGGGTTGGAATAATGACCAAGTGACCCTCTGGTTTGCCTTGTAAACTTGCCTCCTGCACTTTGCTGGCATGGGTCTGTGACCTAGGCAGAGGGATCTGTGGGTGTCTTCCTGACATGTCCGTACCACATCTGTGCCTTGCTTGTGCTCATGGCATACCTCTCCTTCCACACACTGGAGTGCCTTTATGAGTCCTGATTATCCAGCAAGTCCAACTTCATCTTCATTCCTCTCCAGAAGCCTTTCTCTGTCTGCTTCAGCTCACTGTGGCCTCTGCGTCTTCTGGTCCCCAAGGACCTACTCTTTGAACTGTGTACTTGGCACTTTGTATGTGGCTCCCAGAGTTGGATATGTATCCATGTGAGTGAGACTTGTTTTCCCAACTACTTGTCTGTGTACTCATGAGTACTGCAGTGTGAGTGATGCTAAGTACTCCAGGAATTCTGTCTAACTAGGACTGATTCACTCCCACGGCCTTGTGCTTGCTGCCTGGTGGTCAGTGGGGACTATGGACTAGGAATGCACTGGTCTATGTGGGACACTGACCACAAGCTTGATATTGGCTCTGCCTTTTTCTCTCACTAGCCCCCCAAAAGCAATCTATTTATGGTAGGATCAGAATGAGCAGAGTGTAGCAGGCTTGTCTGATCCTCACCTTCCTGAATCAAGGAAGAAGAAAGCTCCATGACTAGTCCATGTTATGAGGGAAATATGAACAGTTAATTCAGGCAGGGCTGACAGCCATCCTTGGCTGTACAGGGGTGAGGCACTGCAGAAGCATATGTGTAACCCGGTTTGGATTTAGTCCCTGGGCTTCCAAAGGCAATGACAGCCTGATCTGAAGTGTGGGTTATTGAGAGGTGGCCAGTTCTGCTGTGTGCTCTCAGCCCATGCAGGCAGCTTGCTTTCTATGCCATTACGTAATTAAGTTGGTACTACAGAAAAACTTTCGTATTAGTAAAAGGCCTCAATTAATTGCTTTCATTTTAGCTGTGTACTACATATCCAAGAGGAAATAAGAAAGAGGTAATGTGGGTTTTGAAGCCAAGAGGAGAGATGCCCTCATAAAAAGTGACAAATGCTATTCTCATCCAGTTGGGTCTACTCAATTACACAAGTACAGGGGGTGGCAGCCACCACTAGTCCCAGACTCTGGCTGTCTACCATAGCTCCTGGTGAGCTAGGGCAGCAGATGTGGGGATCCAGCTTCTTGCTGATGGGTGGCATGTGACTGATGGCCTCTGATGGTCTGATCCAGTTCTGTGACAAGGTGTAGCAATATTGGATTGCCTTATTTTTTTAATTTTACAGAGAGAGAACATGCAATGGGGGAGAGGGGCAGAGGGATTGAGAGACAAAGATAAAGAGAGAGGGAGAATTTTAAGCAGGCTCCACACTCAGAGCGGAGCCCTACGCAGGGCTTGATGCCACGACCCTGGGATCATGACCTGAACCAAAGTCAAGAATCAGATCCTCAACCAAGTAAGCCATCCAGGCACCCTAAATGGGTTGATTTATGGTACTTCTATTGGAAAAAAATTGAGTCATCACACACCTGCCTCCTGGGCCTTGTGGATGAGGCCTGCTATTTACTGCAGGTGGCTGCCAAGGCCAAGGACATGCATGGTGTCTTGTGATGTCACCACATGTATGAGATGATAAGGTGAGGAATGATCTCATGATATTTCATACTTGCCTGAATTAGTGCCTGTCTCACCATGTTTTATTATTTGGTTTTGTATCAACTTCTCCCACTAGATGTCTGTTCTATAAGGGCAGAGACCTTCCTTCATCTCTGTTTCCTGCCTGGAGCACAGAGCCCAGGGCCCCTTCCACCAGATGGGTTGGTCTGTAGATTATGATGTGGATGATACCTATTGGAGCTGTGTGATGTAGTGGCACTGATAGTAGGTGCTTAACAGATTATTTTGAATGAATAACAGAATTCCACAGATGTTTACTGAGTGTCCATTGAATTTGGGGGACAATCGAATGCACTGGGGTTATGGTTAGACCAAAAAAGACAAAACCTCCCTCATGGAGTTTATTAATGAGGGCAGGTGGACTATACACAAGTAAAAAAGGGAAAAATATCCTGGAAGATGACAAAGGTAAAGAAGAGCAATAAACAGGAATATAGCAAATGCCAGAGCATTAGTAAGGAGGAGGGAGGGAGTGGCAATGTTAGAGTGGTCAGGAAAATTTTCACTGAGAAGGTGATATTGAGGCGAAGACTTGAAAGAGAAGGAGCTATGGTATGCATGTGTGAGAGAAGGGTGTTTCAGGCAGAAGCCCTGAGATGAACATAGACCTGGCATGCTTGAGGAATCCCAAGGAGGCTCATGTGGCTGGAACCAAGTGTTCAAAGGAGAGTAATAAATGTTGACATCGAAGAGGTAACTGGGGTGGGGGGGGGCAGCACCTGGTGGTTCAATCAGTTAAGGTCTCACTCTTGATTATGGCTCAGGTCATGATCTTGTGGTTGTCAGCACAGAGCTTGCTTGGGATTCCCTCTCTGTCTCAAAATAAATAACTAAACATTAAAAAAAAAAAAGAGGTAACTGGGGACCTAAGTGTGCAGTCCTTGTCAGGGCATTAGCTTTTCTTTTTTTTTTTTTTCTTTTTTAAAAAACTTTTCTCTTGTTTTAATTTTATTTTAGAGAGAGAGAGCATGGGAGAGGGAGAGGGGAGAGAGACAGAGGAAGAGAGAGAGAAAGAGAGAGAGAATCTTAAGCAAACTCCATGTTCAGTGTGGAGCCAGATATGGAGCTTGGTCCGACCACCTGAGGATAATGACTTGAGCTGAAATCAGGAGTAGGATGCTCAACCTATTGAGCCAACTGGGTGCCACATCTTTTCTTTAATAGGAGGGCACTGGATAGTTTTGAGCTTCCTGAGCCATGTAATGGGAGGCAATAATGACCCCCAAAGTTGCCCACATTTTTTTTGTTTATTTATTTGAGAGAGAGAGAGAGAGAGAGAGAAAGCATCCATGGGGGGGGGCAGAGAGAGAGAGAGAGAGAGGGAGAGAGAGAGAGAATCCCAAGCAGGCTCCCCATTGTCAGCTCAGAGCCTGATGCAGGGCTTGAACTCACGAATTGTGAGATCATCACCTGAACCGAAATCAAGAGTCGGCTGCTTAACTGACTGAGCCATCCACGTGTCCCAAAGATGTCCATATTCTGGTTCCTGGGCTCTGAGAATGTGTGCAGATGACCAAACTAAGGATCCTGAGATAGAGAGATAATCTCAGATTACCTGAATGTGCTAGTATAATCGTAGGGATTCTTGTAAGCAAGTCAGAGAGAGAGGAAAGATGATGACCAAAGCAGGGTCAGAGAGTCACAGAGAGATTTGAAGATGCTATACTGCTGGCTTTGAAGATGGAGAATGGGGCCACACATCAAGAAATGAAGGTGGCTCCAGAAGCTGGAAAAGGCAAGGAAACATATTCTCTGATAGTACCTCTGGAAGGGAACACAGCTCCACTGACCTGAATGTTTATTATAAGGTAATAAATGTATGTGGCTTTAAGCCACTAAATTTGGGATGATTTGGTATGGCAGCAGCAGGAAGAAAATACAGAGGTCGGGAATGGTGTTCCATAACTTGTGGGCAATCCTTTGAATGATTTATGTGTGTGATTCCATTGGAAATAACAGAGCTAGAGGTTGGGAAGTCTGGCCTCCTCACCACTTAGAGGTGAATGATGGAGAGAGTGAGGTCACCAGGTGAACTGCAAATGATAAAAGACATTGAGTTCAGGTGAGCAAACCAGGGCCAGGTGTCTCCTGGGAGAGGACAGGTAAACAAAATAGACCTGACTGGAATATCTGATGGGAATCACCTCTCACCTCTGTGAAAGCAGAAGTATCTGTGGAATAGTGGATGATCCCACACCAGGAACAGCACCTTCATAAGGATTTTGCCCAGACCAATCATTTGAGGTCTTTGCACTTCCTGGACCAGCCCTGGTCACAATACAGAAGGCAATCCAAGAGCTGGGCAGGTATTAACTGCTGGAGGCAAGACACAGGATGGACAAACCTCTAATGGGGCATTCATTCTGTGCTGACTTTAGAGGATGGAGGGCTTTTCCCCTGGGGAAAGTGGAAGGAGGGAGGCAGTTCCTCAGGCTTTCTCTAGCCTTTGGGCATTACCATTCTTATCAGGGCTCAGAGGAGGGCCAACAGCTGGAAAGTAGTGGCCACTGCTCAAATTCAAAGACTGGACTGATCAACTTGAAGAACTGGTTCTCCTCATCACCTCCTCCACCCATGCACAAGGCCTGGACTTCAACTCTATCTCCAATGACTTCTTTAATGCAGGCGGTATGTTCTTTCCCACCATCCAGCAGAGTTTCATCCTCCTAAAAGGGTTTTAAATCTTCCCTACTTATAAAAACTTTCCAAAAATGGTAAAGTGAGAATCAATAGCTTCCCCGGCCCCATGGTCTGGGAATTCTGATGGGTATGTATTCATAGCTCTCCCCTTTCCGTACATTTTTCTAATATGGTTTTAATATGAAATGTGCCACTATAAAGTTACTTTGGTTCATGGTGGGCTGACTCCCTATGCCCTACTAAATTTTTTTCAAATAAGTTAAATTTATAGGTGTCTTAAACAGAGAGTGTGTCATGAACATATTCTTAGAAATATTACCCATCCATCCATTTGTCCATCCAGCCATCCAGCCATCCAGTCATCCATCCAGCCAGCCAGCCAATACTTACTGAGTCCCTACATATGCCTAGATCTGTTCTCAGCACCAGGAATACATCCATGAACAATGCAAGTATAGCTCCTGTCAGAGGGGTTGCATCCCAGTGATTCTGACCTAGTGTTATGAATCAACATTTAATTAAATCTTTTGGATATAGATTACTTCAAAAATGGAAAATGTCAAGGCTGGAAGGGACCTTAAAGATCATCTAGTTGGGATGCCTGGATGGCTCAGTTGAGTGTTCCAACTCTTGATTTCGGCTCAGGTCATGATCCCAGGGTTGTCGGATCGAGCCCTGAATTGGGCTTCATGCTGAGTATGGAGCCTGATTAAAATTCTCTCTTTCTCTTTCTGCTCTCTCTACTTGCTCTCTCTTTTTAAAATATAAAAATAAATAAATAAATAAATAAATAAATAAATAAATAAATAGCTAGCTAGCATCTAGTAAAACCCTATCATTTTACAAATGAGGAATCTGAGGCCAGAAAGAGAATGTAGGTGGCCAGAGGTCCCTAAACTGGTCAGTGGCCCAAACATACCTGAACCCAAGTCTCTGGCCAGTATTTCCCACTACATGGTGCAGTAAAACCCACCCTACGATTTTCCAGGCTTAGACTTGTTGTCTATGAGTGGATGATTTATAAGGCCGACGTGGCACATTGTAGTCACAGTTGGAATAGGGAATACAGTGACATTTCAGGTGATTGAAATAAGAAGGAGCACTTTAAAAATGGAAAGTCTTCATGTCTGTGTGATGCATGGTAATGTCTCAGGGAGGGATGCTTCTAGGACATCCCTAGAAAGACTTGGCCCTGCAGATGCTCACCTGGATTGGATTTAGACCCCCAAATTTAGGCTCCCAGGTCGGGTGAACAACCCCCTACTCCTTGCATTTCACCTTGCCAGGGGGGACTCATACTGCTGGAATTGCACCTTGTCCCTTACAGCCTCCTTCTGGGTCCTCCGTGCTGTTCCCTCCTGGGGGTCTCTTCCTCAGAGACCTTTGCTCATGCTGGCCTGGACCACTGCATATATCTATATCTATATCTATATCTATATCTATATCTATATCTATATCTATATCTAATCTATACCATCATCTATATCTATATCTATATCTATATGCCATCTTCTATTAATTTCTTCTTGATTTGTTTCCACAAAGCTTTCTGACCTTTCTTCTTTTTCATGTCATGGTATACACAGGAAATAATATTTGAATGGTGTACTGGAGCAACCTGGAGGGCATTTGGTGGTATCTATATGGCACATGGTGAAAATATCCATTACATTCTTTTTTTATGTTAAAGCTGATGAAAAATGATAAAATATACAATTCTAAGGAAGATATTTAATAATTTTTATAAGAGTTCTAGAAATTCATAACAAAATTTAAATGAAAACTTGAACTGGTTTCCATGAACATAACTTTTTTTGTATATCAATTTTGATGCTTAAAATAGCTACAAGGCAATTTATGTCTCAGACTTAGTGATAATTTGTTCAGATTCTTGATAGGCACCATTGACTGGAAACTTTGTTCACACAGTAGGCAATAAAAGTTTTAAAACCATTTTTTTACAACCACTCAAAAATTTACAACATCTAAAATTATATTTAAAGGCTCAAACAGTTCTTCCTTTTCTTTCACTGACAAAAGTAATGTTGGAATTTATTATAATAATTTAAATGGATTTCTTATTGGCCTTTTTCATATCAAGTATTTCAAAATAATGAATGTGCATACACTTTTAGAGCAGCCAGTTTGGACACCACTGAAGGACATATCGGCCACAAATGTTATGTGGACATATACATATGGGCCCTTTGCCTACAGATGCACTGGCCAGAAACCATCACCACAATTGGCTATACCTTGGCTGCAGATGGTGTCCTTGGGTGACAGGAGCACAGATTCTCCTGTGGGCCCTTTTGTCAACCAGAAGCAGGGGCTGCTGGAGTAGATGTGCGTGTGACCTAGAACCTCCTCAGCCACACTCAGAGCATCACACTGAATGGCATGTGCCCCATGTCCTGTGAGTTCTGGAACCGCTTTTGAGAATCTCCTCTGGGCTTCCTGGGACTGCAAGAGCCAACCCGGCACTCTGCCCTCATGGCTGGTGCTCACAGACTCATGGCACATAGATCTGCCTTGGTCCCCCTGGTTGGGAAGCTCTGTTCAGCATATTGCTTTCAGAGGCATTTCTACATCCTCTCCACATTACTTAACCTTCTAGTGCTTTCTCCATCTGTCTCATTTTTTTTAATTTTTTTTTAATGTTTATTTATTTCTGAGACAGAGAGAGACAGAGCATGAGTGACGGAGGGGCAGAGAGAGAGGGAGACACAGAGCCAGAAGCAGACTCCAGGCTCTGAGCTGTCAGCATAGACACTGACACGGGGCTTGAACTCACAAACCATGAGATCATGACCTGAGCTGAAGTCGGTCTCTCAACCAACTGAGCCACCCAGGCGCCCCTCCATCTGTCTCATTTTGAGCAGATGACATTTTCCTTTTCTACTGAGAAAGTTGAGATTACTCCATGGAAACTCCCATTTCCCTTCTTTTGTATTTCAAATTCTCCATTCCTCATTTCCCTTTCTTGCCTCCTATTTTAATTTGCAAATATTTGCACACCACCCACTTTATGCTGGACACAATGTTAGGTGATGGGGATGCATAGTGTGGATGAAGAAGAACAAGACACATCTCTTCCACTTGGAGACTGCTGGGTCTGGCAGAAGGTGAGCAAGGACTTGGCTGACCCTCCCCAGATAGACCCTCTCTCTCCTGCATCTTCCACATCTTTCTCCTCCTTGCCGAATGGCTTTTTAAAAATTTCTTCTTTTTCTTCTTCTTCTTCTTCTTCTTCTTCTTCTTCTTCTTCTTCTTCTTCTTCTTCTTCTTTTCTTCTTCTTCTTCTTCTTCTTCTTCTTCTTCTTCTTCCTTTTCTTCTTCCTTTTCTTCTTCTTCTTCTTCTTCTTCTTCTTCTTCTTTTTCTTCTTCTTCTCATCATCATTGTTATTATTATTTTTTTTAATTTACATCCAAGTTAGTTAGCATATAGTGCAACAATGATTTCAGGAGTAGATTCCTTAATGCCCCTTACCTGTTTAGCCCATCCCCCATCACATAACCCCTCCAGTAACCCTCTTTTTGTTCTCCATATGTAAGAGTCTCTTATGTTTTGTTCCCCTCCCTATTTTTATATTATTTTTGCCTCCCTTCCCTTGGGTTCATCTGTTTGGTGTCATAAAGTCCTCATATGAGTGAAATCATATGATATTTCTCTTTCTCTGACTAATTTCGCTTAGCATAATACCCTCTAGTTCCATCCACATAGTTGCAAATGGCAAGATTTCATTCTTTTTGATTGCTGAGTAATACTCCATTGTATGTATGTGTGTGTATATATATATATATATATATATATATATATATATATATATACCACATCTTCTTTATCCATCCATCGATAGACATTTGGACTCTTTCCATACTTTGGTTATTGTGATAGTGCTGCTATAAACATTGGGGTGCATGTGCCCCTTCGAAACAGCATACCTGTGTCCCTTGGATAAATACCTAATAGTTCAATTGCTGGGTCATAGGGTAGTTCTATTTTTAATTTTTTGGGGAACCTTGATGCTGTTTTCCAGAGTGGCTGCACCGGTTTGCATTCCCACCAGCAGTGCAAAAGAGATCCTGTTTCTCCACATCCCCACCAACAACTGTTGTTGCCTGAGTTGTTAATGTTAGCCATTCTGACCGGTGTAAGGTGGTATCTCATTGTGGTTTTGATTTGTATTTCCCTGATGATGAGTGATACTGAGCATTTTTTCATGTGTTGGGTGGCCATCTGGATGTCTTCTTTGGAGAAGTGTCTGTTTGTGTCTTTTGCCCATTTCTTCAGTGGATTATTTGTTTTTTTGGGTGTTGGGTTGGTAAGTTCTTTATAGATTTTGGATACTCACCATTTGATATGCAGTTTGCAAATATCTTCTCCCATCCCATCAGTGCCTTTTGGTTTTGCTGATTGATTCCTTCACTGTGCAGAAGCTTTTTATTTTGATAAGGTCCCAATAGTTCATTTTTTGCTTTTGTTTCCCTTGCCTCTGGAGACATGCTGAGTAAGAAGTTTCTGTGGCCAAGGTCAAAGAGGTTTTTGCCTGCTTTCTCCTCGAGGATTTTGATGACTTCCTGTATTACATTTAGGTCTTTCATCCATTTTGAGTTTATTTTTGTGTATGGTGTAGGAAAGTGGTCTGGGTTCATTTTCTGCATGTCACTGTCCAGTTTTCCCAGCATCGCTTGCTGAAGAGATTGTCTTTATTCCATTGGATATTCTTTCTTGCTCTGTCAAAGATTAGTTGGCCATATGTTTGTGGGTCCATTTCTGGGTTCTCTATTCTGTTCCATTGATCTGAGTGTATGTTCTTGTGCCAGTACCATACTGTCTTGATGATTACAGCTTTGTAATACAGCTTGAAGTCTGGGATTGTGATGCCTCCTGCTTTGGTTTTCTTTTTCAATATTGCTTTGGCTATTTGGGGTCTTTTATAGTTCCATACAAATTTTAGGATTGTTTGTTCTAGCTCTGTGAAGAATTCTTGTGTTATTTTGATGGGGATTGCATTGAATACGTAGATTGCTTTGGGTAGCATTGACATTTTAACAATAATTGTTCTCCCTATGCAGAAACATAGAATATGTTTCCTTTTTTTGTGTGTCTTCTTCAATTTCTTTCATAAGCTTTCTATAGTTTTCAGTGTATAGATTTTTCACCTCTTTGGTTAGATTTATCCCTAGGTATTTTATGGTTTTTGGTGAAATTGAAAATGGAATCGATTCCTTGATTTCTCTTTCTGCTGCTTCATTGTTGGTGTATAGGAATACAACCAATTTCTGTGCATTGATTTTATATCCTTCAACTTTGCTGAATTCATGGATGAGTTCCAGAAGTTTTTTGGTGGAATCGTTTGGGTTTTCCATATAGAGTATCATGTCGTCTGCAAAGAGTGAAAGTTTGACCTCCTCTTGGCTGATTTGGATGCCTTTTATTTCTTTGTGTTGTCTGATTGCTGAGGCTAAGACTTCCAATACTATGTTGAATAACGATGGCTAGAGTGGACATCCTTGTCTCGTTCTGCACCTTGGGGGGAAAGCTCTCTGTTTTTCCCATCGAGGATGAGATTAGCATTGGGTCTTTCACACATGGATTTTATGATTTCGAGGTATGATCCTTCTATCCATACTTTCTTGAGGGTTTTTATCAAGAAAGGATGATGTATTTTGTGAAATGCTTTCTCTGCATCTATTGAGAGGATCATGTGGTTCTTTTCCTTTCTTTTATTGAAGTGATGAATCACATTGATTGTTTTGTGGATATTGAACAAGTCCTGCATCCCAGGTATAAATCCCACTTCATTGTGGTGAGTAATTTTTTTCATGTATTGTTGGATCCAGTTGGCTAATATCTTGTTGAGGATTTTTGCATCCATGTTCATCAGGGATATTGTTCTATAGTCCTCCTTTTTAGTGGGGTTTCTGTCTGGTTTTGGAATCAAGGTAATGCTGGCTTCATAGAAGCAGTGTGGAAATTTTTCCTTCTATTTCTATTTTTTTTTTTTTTTTGAACAGCTTCAGCAGAATAGGTGTTAACTCTTCCTTAAATGTTTGGTTGAATTCCCCTGGAATGCCATCTGGCCCTGGACTCTTGTTTTTTTTGGCAGATTTTTGATTATTAATTCAATTTCTTTACTGGTTATGATCTGTTCACATTTTCTATTTCTTCCTGTTTTCAGTTTTGGTAGTTTATGTTTCTAAGAATTTGTCCATTTCTTCCAGATTTCCCATTTTATTGGTGTATTGGCTTGTGATATTCTCTTATTATTGTTTTTATTTCTTCTGTGTTGGTTGTGATCTCTCCTCTTTCATTCTTGATTTTATTTATTTGGGTCCTTTCCTTTTTGTTTTTGATAAAACTGGCTAGTGGTTTATCAATTTTGTTAATTATTTCAAAGAACCAGCTTCTGGTTTCATTGGTCATTCTACTTTTTTTTTTTTTTTTTTTGCTTTTGATAGCATTGATTTCTGCTCTAATCTTTTTTTCTAAAAATAAGAAAAATATATAACTATATTTAAAACACTTAAATTAACAAGAAAGTACTTTTCTGTCCTAACAAAATATGATATATTCAGTTTAATATAAACAAGAGTTAGCGTCCACACTCCCAGGCCCCTCTTCTCTACAAAATCTCTGCTACACACCCTTACACCTGGTTGCTATTCCCTCTCACTCACTTCCCAGTTTATCTGATTTTGGTGCTCTCTCTGGCCCTCCCATCTCTCCAGTATTCAACTTTGCACCCTCTGGTGTCTGTTTTTTTAAAAGGTCACCAAAGACTGAAATGCTGGATCAGTGGCATTTCCTCCACCTTCTCCTCCTTCAGCCTCTCTGCATGATCAGACGATGATGGTTGCCTTTTATTCTGGCAGCCCTTCTCCCTGTCTCTGTGATATCACATCTTTCTGCCACCTTCCACTTCCCAGGGGTTCCTTTTCACCACTACTGGAGAGACCTGTCTGGAGAATGAAAAGTGGTAGGAGTATGGGATTGAGGCATGAGTAGAAACGCCAGAGAACCAAGTCTTCTATGTATTTAGATTCAAATACTTCTATTTCATTACTGTTAAATCTTTGGATTTTCCCTTTTGGTTATTATCTCTTGATATTATGGGTAAGGAACATCCTTAGTAGAAGAAAGTGCTTTGTATTTTTTAAAGAAACACTAGGGAACTAGTTAGTGACCAGACCCTGTTTTCCAGATCAGTTATTTGAATGAAATGCAAAATTCCAGAGGAGCCAGACTGCCTGGGCTGTCCCTCCAGCCTCCTAGACAGAGAAGCCACACCAATCTGTCAGGCACCCAAAGGCCCCAGCATCTCTCTTGTAAGGTCTATTTACTACATTGTCAGGACCAGCACAATCCTTTCCTCTCCTGCCCTATATATGAAGATTTCTCCCAAAATCAGACTATTCAGAGTCTGTCTCCTGATCTCTCTTTTGTATCTGACAACTCACCTATTCTAATGGCTTGAGCCTTCTCTTTTCTGCAGCTGGAGTCCAAATTCATAACACTCTAGTCATTGTCTTGTCTAAGTTTTCCCCCAAATCAAGGCCTGAGAAAAGGGTCTAAATGCAGACCGTTTGTTGAGACAGCGATAGTAAGATACCAGAGTTAGAGGCTGCTGTAGGTGAAACAGGCAAGGAGGAGAGCTTTTCCAAGGACTCATTGCTGAGCTGGCCATCACTTCTGTGCCAGCAGCTGGACCAGCATCATTGTCACGCTGGGTTGTTCTAGATCTCTTGATGGAAAGTGGAGACTGGAGTTCTGTTATTCTGAGGTTCAGATTTTTCCAGCACACCTGAATTATATGATGATTAATCTCATCAGAAAGAGTATCTCCTGTACAACCACAGGGCCAAATACTAATCTCCTCGAGGATAGAAGTTCTTCACTCGATCTCTGCCTAGCTTTGTCCAAAATACCTGGGAACCTAATACATGCTGTTGAATGAGGCTGACAATGATAGTAAAATTTCCCAAGCCCTGATCCATAGGTCAAGGTCCTCGAAGGCCTTATCTCAGTCATCAGATATGACTTCCACAGGAAAAAAATTATGGTAATTCACATCTTTCAATGACAATACCCATGGTGATGGTAATTAATGTCTTTATAATAGTTGTTAATATAGACAATGTTCTTTAGTTCTCCAAATCATCATGGAGATAAGGCAGAGGGTACATGTAATTATCCTGATTTTAAAGATGAGGAAGTTGAAGCTCTGAGAAACTAAAGCAACCTGCCCCAGGTCTTATTTCCAGTAGTAAATCCATATCTAGATTTGACTTCTTCTCTCTCTTACTCTGGATCATCTAGGAGTAAGCAGGAGGAGGAAAGGTGGGAGGGGGAGGTCGCTCTCGCTAAGGGCCAGTAGAAAACCCAAGTGGGATGAGACCACGGGCACAAATTTAGGGTGCTCATTATGGAAAGACAGAAGCTGTGACATTTACAGAGAAGAAGCCTTTGATAACCAGCTGGTCAAACTGTGGCACTAACAGGTAAGCTTTGGGTATGTGCGTTGGTAGAAACAGAGGAAAGGAGAGGCCGTGCCAGCACAGTGCAGACTGTGCAGAGTATCCTGCCCAACACAGGGCCATATGGGAGCTTCTGATAAATATAATAAGTATTTTACTTAGAGGGAAGGCTGATGGCCAACACCAAACCCACAGTGTGTCTTGCTAGCTGCTGCATGTGACCTTGTAGAATCAACTCATGTATTTCTTTATGGGGTGATGGGCTTGAGCATTCTCAACAGATGTTTTTGCTGTCTTCCTTAGGTCCTGAGTAAATAAGCCCTCTAGAAATTATTTTTACATAGATAGACTTTATCGGATAATGTGTTATGGCCGGGGGAAAAACATAATCAGGATTAAAGTAAGGCTTTGTCTTTGTCAGAACTGCATTTGAAGAAGGGGAAAGGAGTATGCTCAGCAACCTGATGCTGGGGACCATCACACACACATGGCCATTACAGGCTTTTGTTCATATAAAAGTTTAATCTGAAACCTCTCTAAGAATTCCCCTGGGGTCATTCAGATTGGAGAGCGATGACCTTGTGATATCCAGCAGGTGAGAGGAAGATAAACTGTATCATCAGTGAACAAAGTTCTAAGAGGCCATTTTTTGAAAGGTACATTTGTCCAGTAACATATTTAAGATCAATAAGGATTTCATACTGTTTATCCAGGGGAATAAAACATTAATGATCCTTTTGTTCTTTGAACATTGATTTCCTTTCTCTACTACTGACCTGAAGTACTCTCTTATTGGAGGTGGGGGCTGATCTCCTCATCAAAAACTCCTAGCTCAGAGAGGGAAAATCAGAGAAGCAGTCCCCAGAGCTTTATGAATGTGATATTAACTTCGCTTGTTTTCAGGGCAGGTGTGGCAGATGGTATTCTTTCCCATGTGCCTTATTTCACCCTGTAATAACTCTGGGGGAGCAATAATGTGCAGGCCTGGCCCAAATCACACAAGTGGAAATACCAGTGTAGTGTTGGGGGTGTTTGTATCCTCAGACTCGGCCCTTCCCTTGTAAGATCCCACTCTTCTTGAGTTCTGTTTCCTCCATCAATTCAGTGGGATCATCAGAAGTCTCTACAAGAAGGGCCCTCAAAGTGCTGGCAGAACACTACCATCTCTTCCAAGAGGCTTTGTGAGAGCAAGTGCTGTTCCTTTTGTTAGACAGACCTGAGCTATTGCTTGCTTTCTTCACCAATGCACTGTAAACTGGGGCAAATTGCTTAATTTCCCTAATCCTTGGTTATGTCATAAGACAGGGATGGTGGCAATGCCAACTTGATACAGTTGTTGTGCGGACTAGATAGAGCAAGGTGTGGGCTTATGGGCCAGTGACACTGCCACATTGCAAGAGCACTGTAATTACTTGATGCGAATGTGTTCATTGTTTTTAAAGGCACATTTGCCCCCAGTTTTCAACACCTCTGCCTTAGGAATACATCACAACTTCTCATGGTGGCTTCAGCTAGGTGAATTATGACACCATGTTTGTTGCCTGCATATGTACAAAGGTCTGAAGCTCCAGCCTCCAAACTTGCAGACTGCTGTCACTGGCCTAGAAAACCACCCAGGGGACAATATAGGTGGACTTTTCTAATGCACAGGGACAAAATTGTTGTGGGGCATAGTGAATCAGGAATGTTTAGCAATCTTCCTAAAATAAGAGTCAAAGTTGGTTAGTCTACATAATTTCAAAACCTGCTTAAGAGCTCCCAAAGCTTTTTTAGTTCTTATATAGTTTCCTTTAAAAATGTTGCATCAGCTAAGCTTGTGATGGCACAGATGGTATCATGTGGAAAAACCTGAACATTACCAGCTTTGAATCAAAACTGATTCAGAAGAGTTAGATTCTGAATGGGAAACAGTTTTAAGAATATTTTACTCAATATATTTGCTGTTTTTCTTTCTACAAGTGTAAAAGAGCAATACATAATAAAAGACACAGCCAAAATAAGCCAAAACAACTCTTTGAACAAATATAAAGTAAAAATTATGTTGTAAGAATGCATTGTGTCCAGATTTAATTGGTAGTCCCTTCTTTCTTAATAAATAGTACATAAAGCACACCTACATGGCTCAGTCAGTTAAGCATCCGTCTTCAGTTTGGGTCATGACCTCATGGCTTGTGAGTTTGAGCCCTGTGTCGGGCTCTGTGCTGACAGCTCAGAGCCTGGAGCCTGCTTCAGATTGTGTGTCTCCCTCTCTCTCTCTGCCCCTCCCCTGCCCACGCTCTGTCTCTCTCTGCCTCTCAAAAATAAATAAACATTAAAAATTAGAAAAATAAATAGTACATAAAAATACAATTGTTAATGTGTTACATTTAGTGAAATATAGCAGTATGTAAATCACAAATATTTGTGGTTCCTTTAAGTAATTCTCATATGGCATGGTGATGTAATTGTGTTTCCTTTCCTTTGGATGAGTTGGTTTGATTTGACAATGATTCTTTGTAATGGTTAATTTTTTGTGTCTACTTGGTTAGGATGTGGTGTCCAGTTGTTTAAATGTTAGTGTAGATGTTGCTGTGGAAGTATTTTGTAGACAATAGTTTACCATAAAAAAGTAAAATAGATTATCTTCCATAATGTGGGAGTTGGGGAGGCCTGATGAAATCAGTTGAAGGCCTGAAGACCAAAAACTGAGTTTTCCTGAGGAAGAAGTAATTTTGCTTCCAGACTGTCATATCAATCTCACCTGAATTTCCAACCTGCTGGCCTGCCCTATTGATTTTGGACTTGCTGTGCCCTAAATTCATATGAGCCAATTCCTTACAAGAAAACCTTACTCTCCCCTATTGGTTCTCTTTCTATGGAGAATCCAGACTAATATAATCTTTGAACGTATTTTAGGTAGAGTTGAACAGTATGACCAATGTGAAACAGAGGAGGCAGGCAGCCTTTTGGAGTTATACATAGAGAGAAACTTTCTTAATGCAGACTATTTTTGCATCTGCTTACTGGATGGCAGATTGACTCTACTTAGTGACTCTCATTGTAAACCCCACACCTTCTCACCACCATGTACAGACCCTTATATCTATCCTACATAATTTCCATTTCACTGCCTGGCCCATTGCTTCAGGCCATAGGCATCCTTTATGACTCAGTGGGCCATCATGTGATGCTACCCTTACATCTGCTGTGATTGTAGGACCTAAAAGGACTGGAGGCTGTGACTTCTGTCAGTGCAGCTGTGGTGGTGCTGATAACCTTCTCACCATTAGGCATGGAGTGGCCATCTCACTTCAGCTCAGTGTCTCCAAAGTCAGTTGCTCTGGGCTCAGGATGCACATGGGCAGAAGTGAATGAGCTGTATTAATACTTTCCCCAGCATAATCCATCATCCCCTCAACAATGCATTCCTGACAGTTAATTAGAATCCACACAGTGGAATAACGAACATCGTGTTTAGAATTACAATCTATTGCTAAACAACAGATCAGACAGCCTGTTGTCTCCTGTCACCCTGGATGTCTTAAGTGTTCAGTTTCCTATGCCTGCTTAGCATGCTTTAGCCAATAATTCTGGTGAATGGTTTCAGATGGCTTAATCACATCTAGGGGGTGGGACCTGTACCTGTCCATGGGCAGGAGTCCAAGGAGGGAGAGAAGGAAAGCTGCCAGTGCCTAAGGCAGCAAAGGATTCATTCTCTTGGGCCTTGTCTCCTGAGCCTGATGATAGGGGTACAGGAAGTAGGAGGAATCTGAGCAACAAAGTGTGAGTTAGAAGGGGACTCAGGGACATCCAGTTCAATCCTTTCCTTATTCAGAGGCTTCCAAGGGATGCAGATATGGCCTCCTAACTCCAACCTGCTATGCTTTCTTTTGCTCTCTGACCCAGATCAGAGAGGTTGCTGCTTTGGGGACTCAGGCAGCTCTCATCAGTTTCTTGGCTGGCTAAGGGGGGATGCTTGTATCCTCATTAGTGCAGCCAGTTGTTTGGCAAATTGAGTCTTCCAGTCCAGTTGCCCCCACAGTCTCTGGCCCCACGAAGAGGCAGCTACCCCTTGAGAAGTGTACCTAGCTCAGCCTGATGACATTTGACCTTTGTTCTGTTGTCACCTTGTGGGTGACTCCTCCCACCCCAGAGACCAAGAGGAGTCTGCTTGTGGGGCAGCAGCCCTGAAGGCCCAGCCCTGGGAGAGTCATTGTCATTCAATAACATGGTGTCAGTGGCCTCTAAAAGAAGTGTTCTGCCATAATCTTTTTTGGGGGTACCCTGAGGCCCCCACAGTGATTCCCAGGGAGCTCCTGAGGTTAGAACCCCACAGTGTTGGATGATTCTGGCTCTAGGTATGGAACTAGGACTGTACACTTAGAGCTCTCTGAGATTCAGCTTCCTCATCTATACAATGAGCAAAAAACAAGTATTTATTTCTTAAATTCTAAAAAAGCTCAACAATGTAATAAGGTAAAGTACTCAATAAATATGTGGTATGTGTGTGTGTGTGTGAGAGAGAGAGAGAGAGAGAGAGACAGTTCACTTTTGTGATCACTCACATTTATTCTTCGTCCCCCCAACATGGGCAGGAAGCCACATCCTTAGGAGAGGTGGCATGTTTCCTTCATGTCTTGGGGGGCAGGTGGACATATTTTTAGATCACTTCTGACTTAACAGAGTACTTTGCTGGCCTAAAGGCATGAAGTGTTAGAATCAGTTTAAGAATAGGTTAGAGACAACCAGAATTCACTTTATTCTAGCCATTCAGACTTGGGGGTATGATAGTGTGCTGGTAAGTGTTTATCACCTCAAGAAAAAAAAAAAAGCCTTGGAGCCTAGTGTGTGCTGGTTTCAGTGGAGTAAATACTCCTGTCATGACTGATTTTGAGCTTGCAGTGAGATCACTTGTCTTGGAATTGGAAGAGATGAGCACAATTGGTCTGGGTGGGCTCCAGCACTGCTAGGGAATATAACATACATTATAAGTGGGGGTTAGGCTCCTTGGTGGCTGAGTCCCCTCTTATTAGCCAACTGTCATCCCACTGCAAGCTGTGCAGCTATGCTGAAGGTGAGGATACATGTTCTCTCAGCTATTTCCTAAGTACCTTGCTCCAGGGCTGGAACCGGCAGTAGCACTGGTTGGTTCACTGGGCCGATGGCACAGCCCCAGGATCTCTGAGATTCTGCTCAGCTTAGCTTTCCTGGTATGCCCTGCTGGGTGGCATTTACCACCTTTGTAAGTGCATTCCCCACCCTCCCACCCTTTTCTGGTCTATAGCCAGGCGGGCTGTAGGCGTTTTATGAATGCCTATTCAATGACAGGCGTTTTCAATCACGAGTCACACGTGGGCACAGGCAAGGAAAATTAAAGAACTTTGAAGCTTCCCTTCGCCCAGCCCTGGAAAAGCCTGTATGGGCCTTTGTCTTTCCTGTCAGCATTGTGGGCTCTCTCTCAGGGGCTTGCGTGTTCCTCTTCCTTATTTAGCAGTGATGGACAACCCAGTCCCTCTGTCCTCATGGAAAGCTGGGTATAAAGTGATTCTGCCCCACCTCATCCTCCACTGCTAGGAGGTGGATTCAGGGCTCCTTCCAAATCTTCTAGATGAAGGCTTGACCCAGAGAATTCTGTCCACTAGGCCTGTCTCCTGACTCAGAGGCAGGAGGGAGACACACATGAATGACTCACAGTTGCCATGCCTTGCTATGGCTTTATGAATAAATTGGGTGCCTTGCAGAAAGATCACTGTATCTCCGATGCAAAACCCCACAAGATGATAAATATAGATTCCTTTGTTATAATCATAGCAACATCTTGATCTTCCTCTGGTAATTAAAATGTAACCAAACTACCATTTAATTTCATTCTAGGCCATTTCCAAATTGTGTTGTGTAAAGACATCTTGATACAGGAAATACTCCCTGAAGCCCAGATCCCATTGTGAGGGACTCTGTTCTGAAAACTCAGGCTTCTGCTGGAGAACGAGCTCAGATTTGGCCATGTAGGGTGCTTGTGCACATTGACACCCCTGCCTCCTCGTCTTTGCCTCTCTCTGCAGAGACAGTTCTTGTTCTACACTTCAGAACCTTCTTCAATCATCCCATCTACTGATGAAGAAGCTCAGATTGCATCTTAGAGAGGAGGACCCCCTTGCCAGATCCCCTTAATTAATGCTTGGAAAAGAACTATTTCAGAAAAGTTCTACACACCTTTGAGGGGCAATGTGCTTTGCCCTTGATGGCTGCTCTTATGAAGATGGCTTTCACTGGAGGGGCAGCTGTCCTGTCTGCAGAGCTCCCCTCAGCACCACAGACCTTACCTAGGCCAGAGGGAGAAAGGCAGGAAGCCTTGTGTTAGCAGCAGTGTTGTGGGGCATGATGTGGGAGAGACAAAGAAGGCAAGGCATGGGAAGAGGACAAAAGAGAGACCAAGGGGGAACCAGGGATCTAGTCCAGCCAAATTCATGGGGCTGGCCCCTGTGAGCTTGCTGTAGCTGCTGTGGCAGCCAAGCAGCATGAGTCATCTTCTTTCCCTGTAGCAGTTTGTCCAAAGGCTTGAAAGCCCATCTGCAGGGTGGCTCTCTGGCCAGCACTGTGCCTGCAATGGAATTGGGAAGGGGCCCTATTACCAGGTATATAAGGCTGAGCCAACATAATCAGTGGAGAACACCCAGGAACACCTCTCCATCATTTTGGCCCTGGGAGGAGAAAGAAACATGGACATGATCTATAGGTTGGGGAAAATACATTGGCCTGGGAGACAAAGGGGGTTGGGGCAGAGATAGGGGTGGGCTTCTTATCAGTTTCTGTTGTTCGCTTTCAGATGAAAGAGTTTGCTTTAGGTTATATAAGGTCCTTACAAATCTGTGATCCTTGGAGATTCCAAAATAGGGAGCAAAGAAAGAGGGTGCTGAGTAAACAGGAACTACATCAGTCGAAGTTGTCATCAGTTTCAGAGGAAAAGCTGTATCCTCGCTGTGGTGTGTGTGTGTATGTGTGTGCGTGTGTGTGTATACACGTGGGCATGTGTGTGCATGCACACACACGCACACACACAGATGGTGTAAGCTTTCTAATTGTTGGGATGAACAGAGCAGGGGAGGAGAGTCTGGTTGCCAGGACTAGGAAATCTGGAGGTCCCCATTCTAGAATTGGTACCTACAGTCCAGGACTGAAGGGAAGGTCTTGGGAAAAATGCTGAGCATATTAATTATGAAGCAGCAGAAGCTTCCTTTCTTTCAAACTGCCTACTCTCAGGACTCACTAACAAGACATGGAAGCTCATAGCAAGAGCAAGCCAGAATGAAGAAGTGCGAGGGAATGACCTCAGAGAGATGGATACACAGCAGAGATGACCAGTTGAGGTCAGCTTGGCAGGAGAAAGTTGAGTCCCTGGACTGTGCTTTTTGCAAGCCTGAGGACTCTGTGAGGAGCTATATCTTCCCTTCATGTGACAAGCACATAGCACCCCCCACCCCCGCCAGGTGTTGCTCAGTACAAGCCAGCTGAGTGCATAGAGATCAAGCCACAGGTCAGACAAGTTGAAACCCAAACTGTCCCCCCAGACATGTTCCTCTTTATCTTGGTGCAAGGCCCTTCTTGATCCCCATTCCTCAAGGGCTCATTATACCACTGTGCCCCCATATCCTATCAAGCTCCAGTGCTGATGGATTTTACCTCCTCAATGTTCCTGTGAGCCCACACTGTTTTCTCCAGCCCTGGTATCACCACACTGGTTCCACCATCATTTCCCATTTGTCTGTTGCAGTAGCCTCCTCGCTGACACCTTGAGCCCTTGTTAAATTTGTGAATCTATGCCCATCATCCCTCTGCTGTAATCCTTCAGTGGCTTCCCACTCACTGCTTGCAGGATAAAGTCCCACACAACCTTCTAGGCCTTCATGATCTGAACTCCACTTACTGCTCTAATGTCATTCCCCTGTCTCCTGCTGCCCAGGCCTCCAGACAAATGAAACTCCTGGTGCTTCCTCTAAAGCACTGCACTCTCTCTTCCTTAGACATTTGCATCTCCTGTCCCTCTGTCTGTAATCCTCTTATCTCTCACCTTGGGCCAACTCCTTGCCTCCAAGCTTGGCTTAGACATGAGCTTCCACAGATACCTCCACCAGTGTCCCAGCTGGGTGCTCCCGAAGACCATCTAAGTATCTGCATTCAAGCCCCTGCTACACAGTTCTCAGATGGCCTGCTAATGCACCTATCTCTTCAGAGGCCTGGGAGGCTCTTGAGGTCAGAACCATGGTTGGTCCTGGTGTCTTACACAGAGCCTGGCCCAGAGTCGATCCTCAAATACTATACTGTATTTTCTTGAATCTAAGAAAATTCTTTAGTGTAAGACATGCCATCTGATTGCATGGTAGGAAGACATGGAGGTACCACATTAAACATATGCCCAATTATTTTTGACTAATGAAATAGTATGCATTTATCAAAGCCACATTTCTTCTTCAGGAAGGACTGGGATTTATGTTTGTGTCTGCCTTCATTACATTCGAAATGGGAATATTCTTCACCACAAGAACTGCACTGACAGTTCTTCAGAGCCTAATGATGGCCACTGTGTTACTCTGGGTGTGCTTGATGCAGACCTCTGGAGCACTTTAGGATTGCCAATGTAATTTCAAGAATATTGAAAAATACCATGATTTCTTCTGCATTTGCTATTTGATTGAACTCAGTTTTTCTTTTCTTTTCTTTTTCTTCTATATTGACTTATGTATTGCTGGAAGTGAGACAGTCTGTCTCAAAAATGAGTCTAACACTTTTGATAGATGCTGTTCTGCTCCTGAGTGATAGTCCCTCAAGACATGTTCTGTGGTCCCATCCCCTCCCAGATTTGAGAATGCTGCAGTCTATGCCTGGATGCTAGGCATTGCAGGTAAATGAATGGATATCTCCAGGATGCACGATTATTTTTCCCTCCAATGTTCTGTCATGGAGGTTGTCTTTCTGAAGACATTTTTGGTGAAAATTAATGATTTGCATAAAAGAGAAAACTCTACTTATGTGATACTACCAAAGGAAATAACCAATTGCAACTTCTATTGGATGGATGGATACTTTGTATTCTTCTTACACTTCCCACACACAGGCAAAACCTCCTTTGTTCAGACTTACTTCTCTGCTTATCCTCTGGCAAGTTTCTCTGGATCTTGATTATAGGAAGACACATTTGATTTCATAAATTTATTACTGAAACTCAATCTGATATAACCTGAGAGGGGAGGGTCATGGTAAATGAAGCTGAAATGACCCTGCCTTTTTTACTAAAGTTTGGCAGTGTCTACAAGACACATGGTTATTTAATTGTGTCTAGGAGTGTTGTGCTTCCTCTCATGTCCACATCCCCGAATAAACAGGAGACTCCCCAGGGTTGGGGTGGTGACTTCCCCCTACACTCTAGCTCTTAGCTGTGTTCACAGAGGTTTCTGAGAAGAGCAGGTATCCCCACCCCAGACTCAGAGGATGAACACCTAAGGAAAGGCTTCTGCTGTCTTTATTATGAAGAGAGGCACTGCAGGGTCTGGGTTTCCTAGCCTGATGCTGCATCAGTTTCCACGGGTGAAGAAATAGCTCCAAGCCTTCAGCTTAATCCTTTTGCCTCATACCAGGAATTTTCTTTATGTCTTTGATGAGTTAAAGCTCTACTCATCCTGTCTATCCCATTTATTTATATGTTCCCTCATTTTTTCGGTAGCCGTGTATACAGGCTAGAGGGGCTTTAGAAGATAACACTAGCAGAAAGGAAGGGTGGGGGATCCAGGACCCTTATGGCAGTATGTTTGGGGGAAGGGTAGTCTTCCTTGAGACTGTGAAGTTCCTGAATCATCTCCTATAAACCTCTTATCCCCCCAGCAGGATCATGGGTGGTTTTAGTAATTCCTCCTCTTCTTTCTCTTCTTTAGGTTTCTAGCCTATTTTCCAGGTGTCCCTGGACATGGAGGAGGCCTCAGTGAACGGTAAGATCCAGGAAAAGACTGTGACTTCAGGGAATAACAATCAACAATTTTTCAGGCCTGAGAAACCAAAACCAAAACTGCTCCTTCGGTAAGACTGAAAACCTGGGTTTTCTATGGCTGTTTTCCCCTTAAGACCTCTGTAGCTGTGCCTTCATACCATCCTCGCTGCCAGAAAACACAGAGAGGGAGGTAAAGTATAATGACTTCAGTGATCATCCACTTTGAATAATTATTTCCATTGTTAGTCAGTAGATCACAATTGATGCTCACATTAACACTCTGACATTCACTGTAATCCCCTTTTCACAGACATGGGCAAAGTAGGTAAATTCATTCATTCATCTATGTATTTATTCATCCATTCAAGAAGCAGTCAGAGGTGTTCAAGAAGCTCAGAGATATGTATGCTCAGAGATATCTCTGAGCTACATTGTATAAGCAATGACCTCTGAGAGTACCTAATGCAATGGGTAAAGTATAATATAGTGATATAAAAATATAAAATATGAAACTGTGAAATGTAAAAATAACATAAGAAGCATAGAGGTAAAATTGCTGTGGGATCACATGTGAGAGTGGCAATACAATCTGACAGGAACTGCAAGTATTATTTACCAGGAACAACAAGTGGTTGGCTGTGGTTGGCACACAGGAGGCATAGAGGGATGGATGGGACAATGAGGCTAAATGTTCTTTTGGGAACGGAGAGAGGGAAAACATTTTGAAATGCCAGGCTAGGGAAATTATACATTGATAGCAATGGGGATCATTTGAAGACATTTGAGTCATGACCCTCTCTGGCTGGAATGGGAGAAACAGGGAATTGATAGTAGGGCCCATGTGTGAGGTGAGTATTGTGTGACTCCCCTCAGGGGTCAGCAGGTGATGTGGTCTGCATTGAAACCCCAAATCCTTGGTTCTTCACTGACAATGAGCTGCCTTCTTCTTGGAAATGCCCCATATTATGAGTGGAGAATGGAAGCATGGAGAAGCAGGGGACTCCATGCCAGTCACCTTGGGGTCAACACCAGTGAGGGGTGGCCAGCCTGCTGTTGGGCCCACGGCTTGTTCACTATTTTGTTCTGAGTGCCCAGCCCAGTGCTGACAAGCAGCAAAATATGCAGAAGAGAGGAGCACGGGTCGTCCCTGGGGCCTCCTTCCTCAGGAGGCTGCGTTGCTAGGGATGTGACAGTTCAGCCAAGTGTTCTCCCCCTCTCCCCCTTAGAACACACTTTCATGGAGAGTCTGGAGCATGACAGCTAAAGCAAAGGACTTTTCTTCTTCTCCTGGCCCCTCCTCACAGCCTGGTCCAGGGCACTAAGCACCCAAAGTCCAACAGGGTCAGCCCAGGTCCCTTGAGCAGGGAGAAAGCAGATAGTAGTCTGCGGAGTGACGGGTCCTCAGTAGGTGCTTAGCTGTGGAGCAGTTGCCCTGCAGGGAGCTGCTTTTGTCATCTCTGTCAAATCTGAATTCTCAGAGGTGACAGCTTTGACTTCAGATCTCCTTCTTTAATTTAGTCTTTGTCACTCCATTGATGGAAATTTACACATTCAATAACTATTGCTAGTGTGGATTGAGGCATGGGTGATGGGATGGGAGCAGAGGCTGTAGATGCCAAAATCTTGCAGGAGAGCCATCTCCCTACAGCTGGGGCCCTAAGCTGGGGTTCTGGATGCCCTGCTGTCTGAGGCTCAGGGTGGAGAGCTCAGGGTTCCTTTTTCATTTACCAAACATTTGAGCTCCAAGTCAGATAAGGAGGTTGAGGATGTAACAACGCATAATAAACGGCCCTTGTTTTCTAAGAGCTTCTAGTCTAATGAGAAAAATAACTAGACTTGAGACCTTATGTGAGGTCATGTAGAGTGCCTGTGTGCTTTGGGATCAGGGAGCCAAATAACTGTCTTTGATTCATCCATATCCAATTTAATTGAAGCTCCGGTGCTGAGTACCTGTTTCTGGGAAAAACACCATTGGAGTTGTGGGCTGGATGTGGGAAAGCAGAGACTGCAAGGACTATGATGTTATATATCAATAGGACAGCTGGTCAGCTGCTCTTTCATCTTCTCTCCCTCTCTCCTTCTCCTCCCTCTCTGTCTCTTTCTCTCTCCTTCCCTCCCTGCCTCCACTTCCTTCTCTCTCCCTTTCTTCCTCTCTATCCCTTCCTCCCTCCTTGCCTGCCTCCTTCCCCCTCCCTCCCTCTCCCTCTCTCCTTCCCTTTCCCTCTTCCTTCCCTCCCTCCATCCCTCTTTCCCTCTCCCTCTCCCTCTCCTCCTTCTCTCTCCTTCTCCCCCCTTCTCCCTCTCTCCCTCTTTTGGCTCTCTTTTTTTCTCTCTTCTGCTTTCTCCTCTCATCCTTTTTCATTCACTCATACAGTAAATATTGGTGGTGTTCTCAATACACTCCAGACTCCCTGATTCAGATCCGGGGAAGAATGCTGAGCTCAAACAGATTCTGTCCTTGTCCTCATGGAATTCACCCAAGTGTGTGGGAGACACAACCATTAATCAAATAAGCACCCAAGTGTGTAATTAGGAACTGTGCTGAGAAGGGTGCAGGGAGCTGTAAGAATGACTCGTGGGCTGATCTCATTGATGGACCCCAGGGTGCTGTGCACATGTCCCAGAAACTGTGCTGCACTCAAGACCTTTTATTCTTTATTGTTGGTATACTAATGTTACACTGCATATACATAATGTCATATATACCTATATGTTATAACACTATATATATATATAATGTAATATACATTATATCATATATATGTATGTTTTAAATTGCAATCCATAGAGTATGATTTCTGGCCATAAGAATGAGTTTGTTTTGAAAGCTGAACACTGACAGAATGTAAATTCACTATCAAAGATTTTACATGTTAAAAGAGACTAGGAAAATACTAGAAGAAAACATAAATGAATGTGTAATCTTTGGGTGGATAAGTCTTTCAAAAATATGAAGGAAGAGATTGACAATTCTGGTCACACAAAATTTTAGAGCTTTAGGAAACCATGGGCCAACCTAAATGACAAGCATAAAACCATACGGCTCCAGCCTCACAGGTAGTGGGCTGCTGGTGAAACTCTGCTGGCATGGGAAGTGCAACTGGACTATAGGCAGAGTAACACATGTAGGGTATAGCACATAGAGTACCGCACATAGAGTACTGCACGTAGAGGGCTGCACACAGAGTACCACATGTCGTGTGCCACACACAGAGTAACACACATAGAGTACTGCACACAGAATACCGCAGGCAGAGTACAACACAGAGTATTGCATGCAAAGTATTGCATGTAGAGTACAGCACATAGAGTACCGCACACAGAATACCACATGTAGAGTACCACACACAGAATACTGCACATAGAGTAGGCAGGTAGAGTACTGCATGCAGAGTAAGGCACACAGAGTATGGCATGCAGAGTATCGCAGGTAGAGTACTACACCCAGAGTCCTATATGTGGAGTACCGTACACAGAATACTGCACACAGAGTACAGCACACAGAGTACTGCATGCAGGGTACCACACGTACAGTGCTGCACACAGACTACCACATGTAGAGTACTGCACGCAGAGTACCACTTGCAGAGTACTGCACACAGAATACCGCACAGCTCCCACACCAGTTGCTAAAGAGCTGCTTCCCTGAATCTCTGAGTGGCATGTGCCCTGTCCCCACCTCCCTTTGGATCAGCCCCCCTCCAACATTCAGGAATTTGCAGATGAATGCCTCTAGGATCCTGCTCCAAAGTTCCAGCTGATTTTCATCCTAATTATTTGATGCCCATGCTACAAAATTGTCAAAATATTTTGAATTTTACCCCATTCTTAACATAATATTACTGAATGATTATTATGTGCTAGGCACTGTCTTATCTATGTTAGGCTCTGTAACTCATATAATCCTCACAACAGCTTTGGAAAAGGTATGTTATTGCTATGCCAGTTTGCAGATACACAGAGATGTTGAAAGGGCAACTCCTGGCTAGGTGCCTAGGGTTACAAAGATTGAAAAAGGTGTAGTGAGGTTGAACCTGGGAAGTCTGGCTTTGGAGCTGATATATATATTTTTTTATAAGCCTGAATGAACTAAGACACTAAGTCAATAAGACAAAAATAAAGAACAACAAAAATTACAGAATTATTTCATGAATACAATGAAAGTACAGAGATATTGTCCCTATTTTTTTGTTTTTAATATTACATGTTTATTATTGAAGTACAGTTGACAAATGTTATGTTAGTTTCAGTCACACAACATAGTGAATCTACAGCTCTACACATTATGCAGTGTGGAGCCAAGACTCTTAGCCTTGGAGCATCACCGCCATTTTCCAAACCAGCAAGAACAAGGAGGACAACCCCATAGAAGAATGGGTGAAGGATTTGAACAGATAATTTGCACACACAGACACAAAAGAGATGTACGTGTACAATAAACCTATGGCAAGATTTTCACCGTCATTAAAAATTAGATAAATGTAGGGGTGTCTGGGTGGCTCAGTCGGTTAAGCAGCCAACTTCATCTCAGGTCATGATCTAAGGTTTCATGGGTTCGAGCCACACATTAGGTTCTGTGCTGACATCTCAGACCCTGGAGTCTGCTTCAGATTCTGTCTCCCTCTCTCTCTGCCCCTCCCCTGCTCACTCTCTGTCTCTATCAAAAAATGAATAAATGTTAAAAAAATAAAAAAAAATAGATAAATGCAAATAGTAATAATAATGATATATTCTTCTACTGTAATATTGGAAAAAAATAAAGTTGGACAAAACCCAGTGTTAGAGATGTTGTGAGGACTTGGACAATCTTGTTAGTAGGGGTTGTGATATTTGGGGGACAGTTTGGTAATATGCATCCAATATGAAATGTGTTTCCCCTTTGAGACAAGTCTACATTCAGGTTACTACAGCACAGAAAGATATATAGTCAAGGACATTCATAAATGTATTGTCTGTTATCACAAAACAATGAAAACAACCAGAATGCCCACCACGCGTGAGTCAGTAGAACAAAAAATGGCAAATTCTCATGGTAGAACGTTCTCAGTCTTGGAAATGGTGATAAAGCTGAAAATGCCTGAATGACATTTTCCATTAAATACAATCACAAAACAGTGTGCATGAGACCACTTGTAGAAAATTATATGCATATGAGTATATGTATATGCATGGGGATAATCTGGAAGACATGGCACTAAAGAGTAAATGGTAGGTATCTCCAGGTGTGGGAGATCTTTTTCTCTCCTTCTTTGGGGAGCAAATTTCATATTGTTTGAATTTTTAATTAAAACAGTAAATATATTTAGTTAAAAGAACTATCAGTGATGGGGTGCCTGGGTAACTCAGTCAGCTGAGCCCGACTCTTGGTTTCGGCTCAGGTCATGGTCTCACAACTGGTGGATTTGGCCTCTGCACTGGCAGTGTGGATTCTCTCTCTCTCCCTCTCTCCCTGAACCTCCCTCCTCTCTCAAAACAAATAAAGAAAACATTAAAAAAACACAAAAAGCTATCAGTAAGATATTGGCTATAGCTTCTAGCTGAGATTTCTGGAAGGCATTGTGCTTCTTTTAGAAAAGTGTTTTTCAAACTGCAGGTTAAAATCCATTACTGGTTCTAAAATCAGTGTATAGGTTATAGACAGCATTTAAAAACAAAAACAAACATACAAAGTTGAGTGTTATTTTGTGAACTAATAAAAATTTCCTGCTGTGCTTGCTTTGTGAGGTAAAATGTTATCTGTAGGGTCAAACACAGTGCTTTGATGGTATGTTGAGAATGTGCTGCTGGTCGGCCAGACTCCTGGGATTCAGACACTGAGGAAGTTCCCCCAACCCTCCAACTTTTTGGAGCAAAGAAAATAAAGGGCCCAAAAACAAGTGAGCTGGCTTTTCCTGATCTGTGGTACCCAAAGCTGTCTTTCTCCTTCCTTTTACATACTGCACCAAATGTACCATGGGTTTGTTGAAAGTGTTTCTTACTAGCAGCATCAGGTAATTTGGAGACATAGTTTTTCCAAACAGAACCAATACGTCACTGAGAGCAGGGCTGCTTACACAGCAGAACCTCAAGCTTTTACTTCAGTCTTGCACACGTGATTATTCCTGGGTGGGAAGGTGCAGGGCCACCTTGTAAGGTTTGTATAGAGAATAATTTAGGGTTTCCTCTTGACCAAATAAAGCATTATATTGATAATGAGCCCAAATGAAGGCTATAGGTAGAAAGGCTGTGCATAGTAATGCTAATATTAATACTACTCATAAAATATTTTATAATCCAAATGCAAATATAACCCAATGACATTAATCCTTGCAAAAGGTTATATTAACCATTTTTTTTTCTTTTCTGTATTTTAGGATGCTTTGAAATCTTGGGGCTTTGTGACTAGGGCTCAAGGGAGGGATGGCCCCTCCCAGGGACAACTAATTCCTAGAGATAGCAAACAACTGGCCTGAGTGCATGCCTTTGGTATTCAAACCAACAAATCCAGAGCACATACTGGGATCTGCCTCCTATTATCAGGTTCTGCAGTCTTAGATACTATCCCCCTGCCCTCAGTCACCCCAGGCCAGGTACTAGACAACTAGAAACCACCTCTATAACACAGAGCCTGCCAAAATTCTCAAACTATCTAATTCCCAGCCTGCTCAGCTGCATATCCTGCTTCACCCATGACTTTCCCCAACAACCACAATAAAGGCTTTGTTCATGTTGTTTTCCTCTTGTCCCTTCTGACTCCTGACAGATCCTGGTGCTTCCCTGTGTGGACTTAGGTGGTATGGCATGTGCCTTTCTCTTGGAAATTGTAAGTAACAAACTATCTTTTCCGTGGCAACAATTTCCTGATCTGTTGATCTTACCAGCCTGATTGTATCAAATCCTGGGTACATTTTCAAATAAGTGTCAGTCAACGCCAAGTAATGTAGGCACTCAAAATTGCCAGATAATTCAGAATTATTAATAGTAGGCTCAAGCCATTTGAAGATTTATATCCCCACTTTGCTAATAGATTTAATACCTCAGAGAATTTATTCTATGAGCAGAGGAGCCACTTGGAGAAAGAATGGCATTTAAACTCCTTTGGAATGAAATCCAGAGGTTGGCACAGCCATGATCCTAATGATTCTTATGAGAGTTAACTCAAGAGGTCTAGATTCAGATGATTTTCAGTACAGAATATTTGCAAGAGCATTCATTGGTAGCCCTGACAGCAAGGTGGGAATTAACTCTGTGATGTGTCAACAATGGGAACAATGCTTTTCAAACCTTTTCTCAAAGATCTTTTGCTGAAAGCATTAGGCTACCTTGCCTTTCTTGATTAAAGTGACTTTATGCTTGGAGGAAGGCTGTGAATGAGCAGAGGCTCTCTCTGTTTCACAGAAAAGCTTCTCATCATACTTGGAAAAGGATGGTGTAAAATTTTTCAGGTCAGTTCACACCAGGGCGATTCTATGTTGGAAGTACTTGTGCTTCTAGAACAACTTGACAACAGGAAATTGTCAAACATTTTCTTAAGCTCCTGGAAGCTTACTAGGGGAGTCAGGGATTGTTCCTTCTAGATTTGAGCGCTGTACCAGTTTACTTAGGAAAGAAAAATGTTCTAAGAGAAGAGTGAAGCACCTAAACATCAAATTGAACAAGGCTGGCTCAAAACTTTTCCACATGTCTGGGGCGTGGCCCTAGCAGCTCCTGGCAGGGGACACTGATGGAAACCAGAAGTGCCCTATGAGGCTCTTCTGTTTCACAACCTTGCTGTCAGGCTGGACATGCTTGGACAAGGAGAAGAGGTTAGGGTGGATGGTGAGATAAATTGCAGAATACACTGTATATGCCTGTCTAGCAGTAGAATTTTCATAGACCCTGATTTCCTGGATTTGGGGAGGAGACATATCTCTATGATTTCTTGATGATAGGTCAAACCAGGAGCTTATTGTGGAAGAATGCATGTCCTCAGAATAGTAGGACTTCATTCTCTGTGTTCTATCACTGCTCACACATGCTCAGGGCTTATCAGTATCAATTTCCTCACATTCATTACCTCTTTAATGCTCACAATAGCGGTATGATATTATTGTTACATCTATGGTCATGGAGCCTGAGGCTCAAGGATTAAGGGTCTTGCCTGAAGCAACAGACAGTGAGGGTCAGGGTATGGATTTTAGCCATGCTCTTAACCCAATCCACACTGTGGCAGGCTAAAATTCACCATGTGTCTGTTCCACAAGGTAAGAGGCAGGTCAGCTTTTCTGAAGCAATTCAACTTCAGTCATGCTTTTCTTACCCCAAAGGCACTATTACTGGCTATTCCATGTGCTGAAGAAGCTTGCTGTGGCTTGCAGTCACCCAGAGAGGTGTTTTCAGGCAAGTCAAGCAGCTGTTGTCTTCTGAGTCTGTGACTTTCTCCTTCCTTCCTTCCTTCCTTCCTTCCTTCCTTCCTTCCTTCCTTCCTCTCTTTCTTTCTTTCTTTTTTTTCTAAACATTTATTTATTTAAATTCAAATTAGTTAACATACAGTGTAGTATTAGTTTCAGGAGTGGAACCCAGTGATTTATCCCCTACATATAACACCCAGTGCTCATCCCAACAGGTGTCCTCCTTAATGACCATCACCCATTTAGCCCATCCCCCCACCCAAACTCCCTTCCAACAACCCTGTTTGTTCTCTGTATTTAAGAGTCTCTAATGGTTTGTCTCCCTCTCTGTTTTTATCTTATTTTTCCTTCCCTTTTTCTATGCTCATCTGTTTTTTTCTTAAATTCCACATATTAGTTTGTTAACCAGATGCTTCATTCTACAGTGCAGGCTGGCAAGGTGGAGGGGGTGGAGTTTGTACTTGGCCACAAGTGGCTTTGGATTTGAGGCACCAAGAGCTTGCTGACCCCTCAGAGGGATCAGGTTACATTTGTGTGGAAGGTAAGAAGTTCCTACTATGAATCTGTGCTTGATCCTGGTTGAGGAACCTTTGCTTCTCTTTGATTATAGTAGTCTGCCCTATGTTGCTGTGCCTTTCCACACTGCATTCTTATTCCCAGGTAGGGCCTGGATGCTGGAATGTAGTCAGAACAGAGGGATTTGGGAAGGGTGGGGTGGGGTGGGGGGGAGCAGAGGCCCAGCATGGGGTGGACTGGAGTCACATGCTTTCCAACTTTATTTACCTTCCCTGAGACTCAGTTTCTTCATTCCAATCTCAAAGGATCATCGTAACTTAAAATGAGATTAAATAGGCAAAACTTTAATGTGCTTCACTCATGTTAGGCTCTCAATAAATGCTTATTACCACATTCCATTCTCTATCCCTCCCTGGCTACCCCTTCCTTCCTTCCTTCCTACCTTCCTTCCTTCCTTCCTCCCTCCCTGTATCCATTTCTTATTTTCCTTCCCCCTACTCCACTTTCCAAGGCTCAGTTTCTAGAACCAGATGCTGTCTGGTGGGTTAGGGCAAGATAAGGAAATGCTGACCCCCTTGGGATGCACAAATATTACAGAAGCCCTGACCACAGCTCCCTGATCACTGGAAGTAGGACCAAGGCACAATTCTTGCATTATAATGATATATGTGAGGGGGAAGAATGGAGGTGGAGGAGCAAGACAAAAAGATGGCTATTTGATTGTTCTCTCTTTCCTCCTCTAGATAAAAGTGAAATTCCTGGACTGGAGAACAAAATACTCCCTCACAAAAAAGAAGACCATTAAAATTTACTTCTGCTGCAATGTAATAAAGGGGACAATAACCCTCAACATCAGGAAATGACTCCATGCTTTCCCTTTCATATTTGAAAGCAGAGGTCCTTACAGCTGCTGCCTTCCTCATCTCAAGCATTAATTTTCTATTACAAATAAAATTAATGAGTTTAGCCAATCTCTGATGCTCATAAAGTTGTGCTTTTCATTACCAAGGTTAACAGCCTGCTGGATACACCTCTTTTTGGTGGGACTCCCACAGAGCTGGGACTGACTGATGTCACCCCCTGGGGCTCAGGGTAGACCCACACCCCAGTCCTGGTCCTGAGATACCAGATGTCTGCTTCTTTTTCTTTAAACCCACAATGTCCTCCACTTATTAGACCTTCAGCTTAAAACTTGCCTCTCCCAGGATCCCTCCCTGATTGACTCTGAGCATTATGACCACACTATAATGTCATATTCTTTTAACACCTACACAGGGTTGGTGACAGATTCAAGTCTGATGGGGGAGACAGCCAGTCTGATGGGACCATGCTGGGGAACAACTGGCCAAGTTCTTCTCACCCAGGGTAGGGTCAGGAAGCTTTTCAAAAATATGTGATATTTAAGTGTCTAGCAGTACACATGGCTATAGAGCTAGGGACCCTTCTGCCTTGTGTCTTTTCTCATAGTGCAGCTCTGTAGACCAGGGGTTGGCCCATTGTAGTCCACTGGCCAAATCTAGCCATTGCCTGTTTTTGTGAATAAAGTTTTATTGGAACACAGCTATGCTTATTAATTTGCATACTGCCCAAGGCTGCTCCTGTGCTATGACTGCCACACTGAGCAGCTGTGGCAGAAATGGTCAGCACACATAAAATATTTACTGTCTGGCTCTTTATGGAATAAGTTCGATGACCCAGCTGAAGCTCATTCTGCTGTTTGCAGTAAACTTTTCTGATGCTTGATTTCAACCAAAATATTCCTGACCTCTGTTCTGGTGCATTGAGTCTCTTTATAGCTAATGTTAAAATGTTAAGAATTAATACAGTTATAAAATACAAACACAAGGGCTTGGTTGTCAGAGTACCTGTATTTGGATCCCCGGTCAAACTAGTCACTAATGACTATATAATAATAATAGTAAATGCAGTAACAGTTTTTATTAGCTCGGCAATTATTATGTGACAGGTATTGGGTTGGGCTTTTGAAATACATTATTTCATTTAAATTCTCACAAAAAATCTCAAATATAGGTATTTTTTATCCCCATTTTATAGCTGCTGAAACTAAGGCTCACAATAAGTGGTGAACTTAAGAATTATATTCACCTTCTAGGCAAAGAAGAGGATATATAAAATCAACAGCTTAAACAAAATTGAATGTTTCCCCACGTTCTTCCCATAATAGAAATCTGCTGATGAGCAAACATGGTAGGTGATGTAGAAGTTTCACTTATAGTTATGTTCTGCATTCTTATCACATTATTTTCCAGTTTTCATTTCTTCTCATGGACCAAAACAGTGGCTGGAGCACCATTCATCATGTGCATTTTCTAGTTAGGAATGATGAAGAAAAGAGAAAAAAGCAAAAAAGGCCTTTCATACAAAGATCACACAGAATCGTCTGCTTACAGCTCATTGGTCAGAATGAGTCACTTGGCCCTAACAACCCACAAAGGACCTGTATGTTTTTGGCTGGCACATTGCTGCCCTGAGTAAAATAGGGATATGGTCTATCAGAGGAGTAGAATGAATGTTGGAATGGCTACTAGAAATATCTACTCCGTCTGCCACTTTGGCTCCCTAACTCCTGTGGACATAGTTCTTCCTATACAGGGAACACATACTTCTATTCCTAAATTACCCCCACCCGAATCTTTTCCAGTAACTGTGTCCAGCTTAAACATCTACAGCCTTTCAATGTTGTGCTATGGGCAGCCTTCTCTATCAGTGCCAGATGTGGCTTCTTATAGCCTGGTGACCCATAAGCTAAATATCAGGCTACTTGTTCCTAGTGTACCCAACACATCATTGTGGAGAAAGATAAAACAACCACAATTAAAAAAAAAAATCCTTCCATTCAGGAAATGGGGGAGGAGATACAGAGATTTTTGGTCTTCAGGGGTAGTTACATTCTTCTGGGCAGGGATGGTGGGGCTTGCTGATTGGACAGTGGAATGAGTGGCTTCTGGTTGGCACATGTGGCTGCTTCTCTCCAGCTCACGGGAGCAGCTCCTTGGACAGTGTGGTCTTGTGGTCTCTGGCTCTGTTTCAGGGAGGGTCCTCCCCACTGATCATCCTCCTGCCGCCTTGGAATTGGGTATGGGAGAGATGGTCCTTCCTGGGAATGCATGGTTTTAACACCCTGCAGTGTGGGGTGTAGGACCAGGGAAGGGAACTGTTTTAGGGCTTTTTCAGCCTCAGGTTGCTGCAGGCTGGGCTTGAGGTTACTCTAGAAATGCAGTTCTCTCAAAACCCAGATTGATTTCTGGTCTATTTGCCTCTGAGCGCTGTAATGTGCAAATAACCACAGTCACATTTCTTCATGTCTCGATACCATTTTTTTAAACCAGAATATTCATGTACTTTACTGCTTGGCCTCTGTAGTTTGGTCCATCCCCTGAGTTTGTAAATTCATGATGACCATGATAACACCCTTAATCTGGCATAGACTCCCATTGTTTTTGTGGAGAAATCTTAATGAAAGGTCTTGATGAAGGCTTAGGGTCATAGTTTTATCTTCTATTAGAGTTCTTACTTCAAAGTCCGCCTTTATAACCATGGGGTACACCAACATTCCACTATTTTTTAGCTTTGTGAAAACTCTTACACAGCTTATATAGGGCACAAGATGGACAATGTAACATCCCCTTCCCACTCTGCTCACACACCAGCTAGCTCTAGGTGAAGTCCATCTCTCTTCCTGCAGGACTTTGTTGAAAGTAACAGGAATGAGGAGTCACACCAGCATCCATTTTCTTTCTCCCACTTCCCCAGGGATCTAACTTCAGAAGGCATGTGGTCTAACTCCCTATGGAGCAGCAAGCAGTCTTGACCAATTGCTTTCCCATTGCATATACGGGTTGCCAACTTTCCAGGAAGTCTTCACCCTCCATGTGGGCTCGATTCCCTTCACAGAACTCAGGGTATGTGCTACATTCAGTTCCATTACAGAAAGCACCTCTTGTACGATAGCAAACTCTATCAGTGAGAAGTTGCATCAGGCTCTTCATAGAGACATAACCTTGTGGCTTAAAAACCTAAAGGTTTAACTGGTACATAGTGGTTATGCTCATTCAAAGATGAAGTAGTAGAGTCAGTGTTAAAGACCAGGATGCTCTGCAACATAGCACAGTTCTGCAATTCATTGCCAAACTGAACTTGACTGAACTTTAGTTTCTCTCTCTGTAAAAGAGGTATAATCATTTTCCTGCTTCACAAGGCTGTTTTGAGAATGAAATGAGATATGGTATAAAGTGTTACAAATATTTGACACTATCCTTAATATGTTCTCCCTTCTGGGAAACTGATTTGCATTTTAAGTAGAACTTTCAATGTCCAGACGCAAAGGAATAATGTTAATGGGGAAACTTTCAGGCACCACACAGGCCAGTATTAGAAATGTTATAGGACACAAACTGCAACCTCCAGTCCCTTTCCCATCATCCTTTATAATTCCCTCCTTCTTATTCTGCCCCCCAAATCCTTTCTTCAACCTCTGCCCCTTTTCCTCACCATGACGCTGAGCAGGTAGCTAGCCTGGTGTGTTTGGAGGTCTCTATATGAAGCACCATTTTGATACAAGCCAGAAGGTCAAGGAGGAATCTACATCCCCTGAGTCTTTGGCGTTAGGAGGCTTTTTTTCATGGGAACTGGCACAAAGAACGTGGATACCCCCTTACCTCCGAGAGGAGCACTGTGGCTGACCAGGTCTGCCTCTGCGGTCCACAGATAAGAGAGTGCAGGGGTGTCTGCGCACACACATCCTCTCTGCCTAAGCTCTGGCTAGCTTGACAGGCTTCAGGGAGGACTCAAACATGCCATATGGGGGGGGGGCATTGTGAGAATTTCATTAGCAGGGTTGAAAGGCTAGGATTCTGGTTGTGAGGAAGAAGGAAGCTAGGAGTCCTGAAGGTTGGGGTGAGCTATAGATGCAGCTAAGTGGGAGGACCCACCCCCCACCCCCCCTGGACATCTCTATCTAGTTGGGGTCTGTTCTCGGGGGGATGGTGTAGGAAGCTTTTATTATAGCAAGAAACCTAATGCCTAGACCTGAGAAAGCATTTTTTTTTGGAGTACAGGAATTAAAACCAACCTATAATGAGCACTATTTAGGAAGAACATGGTGCCATTTTCTATATAAATTAGTTCTTTTTCCAAGTGATTATAAAATAGAATGCCAAAAGGTATGAAGAAGAAAATAAAATTCACTGAACCCCATCACCGAGAGATAACCACTGCCGTCATTGGTGTCTGTGGTCTTTCTCTATGGATACATATACAGAGGGAAAAGTAAATCATTTCATAAGTATGGAGTCATCCTCTTCATAGTCCATACCTGCTTTCTTCCCTTCTTAGGTTTTGTTGGGGATGTCTTTGTCAGCTAATAGACCCATGTAGATCTTTAGATCTAGGATCTTCTACTTCTGTAAACAGAGTTAGTCTGCAGGGGAAGTAGAGTTGTTAAGCTGTGTGGGAAAGCCTGAGCTTTGCCTGATTGAACAAGGCTCCCCGCAACATCCTTTGTATAACTGTGAGGCATCCTGAAGTCTCCTGGCCCCATACCTGGGGAGGGGGTGTCCTGTTTGTGAAACCAGGTGGCCTGTTGTGTGGGTGGGTGAGCACAGGCCCTGTCCCATCTGGGAGGATTGGCGGGGGGTTGCAGGGGCAGAGCTAATGCTGTTCCCCCATTCAAGGACATCCCTGTTGATGAGAGAGGAAATGTTTGTGAAGTAGCACTGTAGGAGCTCTGGAACAATGCCCTAAGCAGGTATCAGCAGTGGCTCTGTCTTAGTAATCCCAGGGGATGAGGGGCTTGCTCCCCCTTCATCTGGCAAGCAGCTACCCACAGCCATCCACATTTCATGGGCCAAAGCCTATGGACATCAAGCTGGAAGCCAGAACTCCAATTCTTTTTCCCTCTGGCATTCACTGACCCAGCACATCCCAGTGTCTTGGCCTGCATACCTAATCAATCAACAATTCACACTCTTATTGCCAAAGTAATTTAGCTAAAATACAGACTGAACTTGGTCACTTCCTTGTTTAAAAGCCTTCAATAGTTCCTAAAGACCAAAGCGTTTTTTCTGAAAGGAGGTTTGTGGGGTTTATGAGGCTCTATGACCTCCTGCCACCCATAGCCTCCAGGGAACCATCTGCTGCCAAGAAGGACCTCCCCAAATGGTACTGCTTCTCACTTATATGCCTTTCTTCTGCTTAGGATGCTCCATCGGCCTCTTCTGGTCAATTCCCAGCCATCCTTGAAGACTTGAAGACTTGGCTTAGGCACTCCTTTCCAGGGAGCCTTCCCAGCCCATTTTCTTTCCCATCCTTCCTAGCCATGAAGCCCTGTATTCATGTCTCTGCAGAATGCCTGCACTCACCCTGGCACTGCATGCAGCTGATGTCCCCCATGAGGCCTGGGGCTCTTGACTTTGTGTTTCTGGACTTGGCAATGTAATGTGTATGGAGTTGACATCCAGTGAATTTCTGTTGAACGAGGGATCACTGGGATCATTGTTTTCTTTAACCTTTGGCTTGGAGGTTGAGTCAATGTGCTCATGGAGGAAAGTTGGGAGAATGGGGACAAGTCCAATGACTGAGAGGTGCTGGGTCTGGGTGTACTTGTCTGCCACTTGCCAGATGGTAGCTTCTTCCAGGTAAGCAGCTTTAGATCCCTGGGAGGTCAAGACAGGTGTTAAGCCAGGCTGTACTGTAGTGGTTGGTGCACTGGCTAGGGTTCTACCACATACATAGTCCACAGATCCAATCTCCAGCTTTAGCTTCATGTACAGCTGGTGTATATGACCTTGGGTGAATCACTTTGTTTTTCTGGGCCTTAGGTTTCCCATGTCTAAAATTAGCAGGGAAGTGATTGGACCTTAGTAATAGCACAAAAGTGTCCTTGCTATCTAAGGATCATACCCGACATTGATTGCACCACCTAGTTTAGGAGTTTTTGCACCAACCCCCCCTCCCACTCTAAAAAGCAAATGCCTCAATGTATTCAAACAATAGAACATGTCCTACATCATCCAGGAAAAACCATGTTCTTTTGACATTCTCCCAGCTCTCATGTTCTATGGCTCTGAGCTCACTCTTCTTGGAGAATTGCTTAAGAAGTAGAGGCTCAGGGAAAAGGAGAGAAGACAGAAATAAGGAAGGTAGTTCCTTTGCTCCACTAAACTTTGGAGGAATCGGGGCCTATGAGTCATAAGCAAGGGCCTCCCTCAAGAGCTCATAAGGAAAGCCAAAATGACAATTTCACAAGCCAAGCCAAGGCTCTTTTGCTTTCTCTGTAACAGGTCCTTATCTGGGGAAATGTAACTAGGAAGTCAGGTTCCATACCTGAGACCCTTGTTCCCCACCTTCCCCCTGCCTCCTCCACTGCCAAGTATACTGGGTTCAGGGATGAAGCTCCTTGGTCAGCCTACACCCAGGGGGTTTCCAGACCTCTTCAGGACTTTTATAGCCATGAGAATTCTGGAATATCTTGTCAATATTTCAAAAAAGTCTAATAAAAATTGAGCTTAGATCTGTGTTAAGGCTGCAAAGGTTAACTGAGATGCCAAAGACTTTAATTTTGACTTGAATTGTAACTTGGTGTGCTTACTTCATATCTAATGGCAGCCCTAATGGGCACTTAAAGCATCCATTAAGTTGTTTAAATTTTTTTTAACGTTTATTTATTTTTGAGACAGAGAGAGACAGAGCATCAACGGGGGAGGGTCAGAGAGAGGGAGACACAGAATCCGAAACGGGCTCCAGGCTCTGAGCTGTCAGCACAGAGCCCAACGTGGGGCTTGAACTCACAGACCGTGAGGTCATGACCCCAGCCGAAGTCGGCCGCTTAACTGACTGAGCCACCCATGCGCCCCCATCGAGTTGTTTAAAACATGGGAGACAAAGCAATAAAGATAATAAAATAAACAATTCTTTGCAACATAAGGCAGACATAATAAAAGATCAAAGGTCTGGAATAATTGGGAGGAAAGACCTAGAAGCCACAGGCTCATCCCTCATCTGAAAAGTGAGGAACCTGCACATAGGATAGGTCACCCCAAGCCAGCTGGGGTGGGTCGACTCCCACCTTTATGGTTTTTCCTTGACTGTGTAGGACATGTTCTATCTCTTGAATACATTGAGGTATTTGTTTTTTTGGAGGAGGGCAAAAACTCTTAAATTAAGTGGTGCAATCAGTGTTAGGTCTGACTCTTGGGCAGCAAGGATATTTTTATGTCATTACCAAGATCCAATCACTTCCCAGGTTGATGAAAATGCCCCAGTGCTTTTTTGGGGAGTGTGTTCTGATGAGAAAATCGTTATGTAAGGGTGTTCCATTCTGCTAATGCAGAACTCTGAAAAGGTTCGAGTGTGGTTTTGGCAAGCTGGGTGTGAGGGCAGGTCTGGTAGCCTTAGCCTTGCTTATTGAACACCTCCTGTACGATGGGCTCTGTGCTGAGTGGTGAGGGTGTAGAGATGGACAAGGATGCCTGGTGTCATTGGGCACTGCAGAGATATGTCAACAACTAAAATCATAACAGGCACACACACAAAAATCATAACACATAGTAAAGATTCAGAAAACATTTTTGGATAAGTAAAGAAGGAAAGACAATGAGTGCTATATCTGCCACATAGACAGCAACATTAGCATGTTCAGCAAGGTGCTATCATTGTTTGTTTGGGAATCAGAGAAGAGTGCATAACTTGTGAATTAAAAATCTCAGCGTTAGTGAACCTGAAAAGGCACTGCAGGCTGAGGGCACAGCCTAATCAGAGACACAGATATGAGAGGGTGTGGGATATGTGGTCTGCTTTATAAGGCACCAGAGTTCGTGTGTGTGAGGTAGCTGGGGCCAGATATTGATGAGGAATGAAGGCAGGGGCTTTACTGTAGAGGCCCCAACTGCCAGGGAAGTATGTGGCATTCCCTAGTGTGAGGTACCTGGAGTCCCCAGAGAGTCCCACTCAGATCTCTGCTCTAACTCTGTTTAATCTTAAGTTTGAGGAGAGAGGGGGCCAGATTGTCCAGGCCCCACGTTCTCTGGCCTTTGAGTCCCTCCCATGCTTGCCCATGCAAAATCTTAGAGAATCAGTGAGAAAATGTGACTTGTGTCCTGGCTGGGAGCCCCATCCTCAGCCTCAGAGGGGGAGGAATATCTGGGTATGAAGATATAGAAGTACCAACAACCTATCCTCAGTTTGGTTCTGTTAGCTTGGGTCAGGGAAGTCAGATGGAAGGTGCTTCTCAGGGGCCAGTTTATAGTAAGCTGCAGATGCATGGAGCCTGTGCTTGCCAGATGGTAAATACCCAGAGGACAGAAGCATCTTCAGCTGATGGAAGGAGGGGACCAGTGTTTGTAGAGGACCTACTTGCAGCCAGGGACTAGAATGAGCAGTTTGAAGTAGGCTACCTTATTTTAATGCTTATAACAAACTATGTGGTTTGCCCCTGTTTTATAGATGTGGCAACTGAGGCTCAGAGAGGTTAAGCTTCTTGTCCTGAATCATGCTGTTAATAAGTAAAGGTGCAGGGATTTGAACCTAGTTACCTACTTCTGGTTTCAGTGCACTTCTTTCTCTGTTCCCTTTCCCTCTTTACTGACCATATTGGCCAAAGATCTCAGTAGAGTCCCACTTTGTCCCATATGTAACTTTAGGAGGTTTTCCCAGGGCGTGATGAGAGCTATTCCATTTCTCTCCTGACCCCACTTCTGCAACTGGATCACTTTAAGAAGATGGTTACTTCCCAGATCGTCTACAAATTGAGGCTACTGCTATTGCTCCTTTCTCTCCCCTCCACTACATTGACTTAGGGAAATACCCCCTTGGCCTGTTTGAAGTTGGCTTGTAGTTTGCTCAGCCCTGGTGAGTGACTGTTGGTGAGATTCAAGTGCACAGAGTCAAGACTAAGGAGGCAGAGAGGAAAAAATCACAAGTTCTTTCCTGCAGTTGGGATTTGGTGACTCTATCTCATTTGTGGATTCAGCTTTGGATCTAGATCTTGCTGTTCTCTGGACTCCCTGATGAGCTGTTCTTCCTGCTGAGGTGGAATTCTTCCCTCCAATGCATAAGAGAGGTTCTGTGCAGAGGCTCTTGGGGACCAGAACAGCAGCTGGAATGGTGCCATAGAGTGATTATCCAAATGGTGACTCCAGGCTGGGTGAGGAGGCAAGGCCGTAGGTGTCTCCACCATGCTGGTGGATCTTGCTGAGATAAGCAGCTCCTCAGCTGCCCATGGACGCAGGTTAATGCATTCCCATGATTGCAGAGGGCTTCCTTGCCAAAGAGATACTATTCCCCATGAGCCTGAGGTCTCTCAGTGCCTTAGTGCTCAGGGAATTATAGCCAGGAACCTCCATCTCAGTTCACTGGAGAAGAAAACAGTGGGCACCTCAGTACCATTAACTGTGCTGTGATTAAGTGGATCCCAGTGAAACTCTTCCCTGAAGGATAGCTGCCAAGGGCTGTAATCGCATAATTATTTATTCCTGGGGTTAAGTATCTGCCCTTATTAGACCCCAAACTTACTGAGAAAGGGCCACTAGGAACTGTTCGGTCTCAGTAATATAGTTAATGAAGATGAAGATATTTCATGCTTATTAAGTGACCATGAGCTGGGAGGGAAACGTGTAGAGGACAGGGAAAAACTGAGGCAGGGAATCCCACAGGTTCAATGCATCCCCACACAAGAATACAGCAAGAGAGAGCTTCCTGGAGGAAGAGACTGGTATGTGTCGGCATCAGTACCAACTAACCAACAGCTGTGGCATCTTAGGTGAGTCTTTTAGCCACTTTGGACCTCAGCTTCCTCATCTATAAATAGTGGATTTTGAATATCTACAGATTTTTATCAGTTCTGACATTATGGTTCCTGGGAGCCTTTAGGGAAAAGACTTCTTTGGTTAGGAGAGACTATAGTTAGAGAAGAACCCCCTCAGTGAAAAAGCTGAAAGGCTAGTGGAAAAACATGTTAAATTGATCCTCTGTGATTCCAGGGCCCCCAGGAAACTTCTATTTCAATGTTCTGATTGTATATGTCTCCTCTCAGAGTAGAGATGTATAATGACTGTGCACTTCTTTCTTTTTTAGCCCTTTATTTATTAATTGTTTTTTAAAATTTACATCCAGGCTAGTTAGCAGATAGTGCAACAATGATTTCAGGAGTAGTTTCCTTAATTCCCATTAGCCCCTCCCCGCTCCCACAACCCCTCCAGTACTCCTCTGTTTTTTCTCCACATTTATGAGTCTCTTATGTTTGTCCCACTCCTTGTTTTTATATTATTTTTGCTTCCCTTCCCTTATGTTCAACTGTTTTGTATCTTAAAGTCCTCATATGAGTGAAGTCATGTGATATTTCTCTTTCTCTGGCTAATTTTGCTTGCCATAATACACTCTAGTTCCATCCATGTAGTTGCAAATAGCAAGATTTCATTCTCTTTGATTGCTGAGTAATACTCCATTGTATATATATACCACATCTTCTTTATCCATTCATCCATCAATGGATATTTGGGTTCTTTCCATACTTTGGTTATTGTTGATAGTGCTGCTGTAAACATGGGGGTGCATGTGTCCCTTCGAGACAGCATACCTGTATCCCTTGGATAAATACCTAGTATGCAATTGCTGGGTCGTAGGGTAGTTTTATTTTTAATTTTTTGAGGAATCTCCATACTGTTTTCCAGAGTGACTGCACCAGTTTGCATTCCCACCAGCAGTGCAAAGGAGATCCTCTTTCTCTGCATCCTTGCTAACATCTGTTGTTCCCCGGGGTGCTAATGTTAGCTATTCTGACAGGTGTGAGATAATATCTCATTGTGGTTTTGATTTGTATTTCCCTGACGATGAGTGATGTTGAGCATTTTTTCATGTGTTGGGTGACCATCTGGATGTCTTCTTTGGGGAAATGTCTATTCATGTCTTTTGCCCATTTCTTCACTGGATTATTTGCTTTTCGGGTGTTGAGTTTGATAAGTTCTTTATAGATTTTGGATACTAACCCTTTATCTGATATGTAGTTTGCAAATATCTTGTCCCATTCCATCAGTTGGCTTTTAGTTTTTCTGATTGTTTCCTTCGCTGTGCAGATGTTTTATTTTTATGAGGTCCAAATAGTTCATTTTTGCTTTTGTTTCCCTTGCCTCTGGAGACATGTTGAGTAAGAAGTTGCTGTGGCCAAGATCAAAGAGGCTTTTGCCTGCTTTCACCTCGAGGATTTTGATGGCTTCCTGTCTTACACTTATGTCTTTCATCCATTTTGAGTTTATTTTTGTGTATGGTATAAGAAAGTGGTCCAGGTTCATTCTTCTGCATGAATGACTGTGCACTTCTTTTATTTTTTTATTATTATTTTTTATTTTTTCAATATATGAAGTTTATTGTCAAATTGGTTTCCATACAACACCCAGTGCTCCTCCCAAAAGTGCCCTCCTCAATACCCATCTCCCACCCCCCATCTACCCTCAGTTTGTTCTCAGTTTTTAAGAGTCTTTTATGCTTTGGCTCTCTCCCACTCTAACCTCCTTTTTTTTTTTCTTCCCCTCCCCCATGGGTTTCTGTTAAGTTTCTCAGGATCCACATAAAAGTGAAAACATATGGCATCTGTCTTTCTCTGTATGGCTTATTTCACTTAGCATAACACTCTCCAGTTCCATCCATGTGGCTACAAAGGGCCATATTTCATTCTTTCTCATTGCCATGTAGTACTCCATTGTGTATATAAACCACAATTTCTTTATCCATTCATCAGTTGATGGACATTTAGGCTCTTTTCATAATTTGGCTATTGTTGAGAGTGCTGCTATAAGACTGTGCACTTCTAAGATTACGCCCAATGACAAAATTGATAAGACGGATAGGGAACTGTCCAGCAGAGAAAGCTCCTGAAACCCATGAGGGACAATTCCATTTCAGATTTGGTTCTTACATTGTGCTTCACAATGTATCAGATGCCAAGGGAGGGGGACCAGAGACCACTGATCTCATCCTTAAGGAGCTTACACTCAGGGGATGAGGTTAAACACAAACACTGGGACATTTAATATTTTGCTATCAAAAAAAGAAAATCAGTGGTGGAGGGGTTCAGAGGACATGGAGGGGTTCTCAGTGACCTGAGAGGGGCTCAGGTTTCAAGTGGGTTTAGTCATGACTGGATACAATTTAGTGGCATATTGGGGCAATTTAAAGCACAAGGGATGGTGTGAGCAAAAGGAGATTTGCAGTCTTTGCTAAGAGGAGGGAGAGGAAGTGATGAGGAGGAAGGACAGTGAGGAGGAAAAGGAGGAGAATATTGGAAAGAAGTAGGGGGTAAGGGAGAAAAACAAATCTGTATGGAAGGAGACTCTGAGGACAAGCCAGCATGTAGGCACATGTGCTTCTCTGGAACCACTCTAAACTGTGGGCTTGGAATTTAGTCTGTGAGGAGAGCTGAATATTGGGGAGAGAGGGGCAGAGAGGAGAAAAGATGAAGGCGTTTCACACTGGGAAGTGGGGAAAGCCCTAATGAAGCAAATGCTCCCAAGAGGGCCCTGACCCTTCCTGCTCTCAGGAGAAAGTACCCCCACAAACAGTGAGTGACAAGTCCAAAATTCAGGAGCCTGAGCCATTAGGGGCAGCTGAAAATGTGCTAAGCCTGCCTTTCCCTTTTCCCTGATGAATCCAGCCTCCTGGATTGCCTTTCTCATTTGTTGGATCACTTTTCCCTTGGTGTAACTTTTATGATCATGACTTGAAGATTGGAAGTTGGACATGGGTGTGTTTGCCCTGTTATTGGGGTGTCAGCTGCCTCCAGAAGAATGTCTACTCTTCAGAGGGATATAACAGCACCTGTACTGGTGTATCTCCTCTCCAGCATACAAGGAAATGGGGTTGGCTTCCCGCCTCTCTCCCTCTCCTCTATGGGGAAACTCCTTAGAGCTCACATGTTCCAGGATTCTTATTGTCTAAATTCCCATGCCAGCAGCATCTTTACTCAAAGTTTAACTATTTAATTTTTCACTCAATTGTTTAGAATGCTTGCTTTCTTACTCTTAACCCCTTTAAATGGGCATGCATGTATACCTGCCTTCTTTCATCCTTAAGCTGTCCTGAGAGGAGGGCTTTGTGCTAGAATGAGATTTTGTTTAATATCCCCAGCAGCAAAATACATTAGGTTATTTCTATGTCCAAGTTTCCCTTCCCCACAATGATCTCCTTATTCCCTTCCTACCTAGAAATTGAGGGAAGCAATGGGGTGGGAGATAGAACTTTTAGAAAGATACTCTTTAGGTAAGACAAAGGCCTTTTATAGTGGCAATGGCTATTGGAATTGTTTCCTTTTGTTATTTATTGCTGGGGCTTTCACATAGGAGTTCATCTGACTCTGTCAAGGCTTTAGTATCAAGTAACAGTTGGGACCAACTCCTTTCTGCTGTAATGAAAGAAAAACAATCTTTCATAGTGAAACAGATTTAGGTTATTTTCTGTAAGAAATTCCAAAGTGTCAAAAACTGAATTCCTTCAGTACATTTTATTGGGGAGGAGGCTTCCCAAAGGCCCCAAGTGGAGAAAGATGGTTGATCTGTCTAATAGATTAAAAAAGTACAGGTTTAAGGTACTGGTGGCCTGGACCAAATGACCCCTAAATCTCTGATTTTGTGACATTTCCAATCTCTGCCTGAATACAAGTCACCACCCCTCCCTCCATGCTGCCCTGGAGACCTGGACTATTTTCTCCTCTCTGAAAAAGAAGGGAAACATCCATTATGAAAACCAATTGGTACAATTTGAACCTGCATTCAATTAAAAACTAAATTAAGCAGGTTCATAAAATATAACCTCCTGGTTTAACAAGCTTGATTTTGGAAGTGGCTACTCAGACCCTGGCTGAGGGTGGTGGTAGAGGGTAGGGCAGGGAGAGATGCACAGATGTCAGGAGAGAAAGTCTTGTCATTCTCTTACATCCAAATTAGTTGTGGCCACCTGACCCAGGGCTTTTGAGTCCCCTGCAGTGTCAGTGTGTGAGGAGTCATTGCAGGTCATACAGGTCACTCTGGGCTCACTTGATGGATGCCCATCTCTGAAGTCTATATCTGTTTGGGAGAGGTGCTGGGCCACACCTACAGCAGACCTAACCTTCAGACACCTAACGGCCAAGTCCTGGCTCTCCTGCCCCACCTCCCTTCCTTCATCACTGCCCACTGTTGACCAGGTACCATAGCAAGAGAGGATGACACATACATTGCAATTATCAGCTGTGATCTTCTGCCTTTTGCACGTATGTTGGGGAAAAACAATTCAAAAATGGAGAAATCCCACATTGATTTTACAGGGAGTTGAATGGAGTTGAGGGACAGGAAACACCAGAATGTATTTATTTTCAGTTATATATACTTACATCATTTCAAAAAAGATTTGAGAAGGCTGGCAGAATGGAGCTTGGAGAAGACAGTCCTCACCTGTGAGGATAGTTATCATTTTGGTGTTTATGACCAAGCAAATCCAAAGCGATGGAAGAAGAGACAGAGAGACTGGCAATGCTGCCTCTTTAATTAGGGTAAAAGGAAACCAGCCCCGAGGAAGCTGATGAAAACCTGGCTGAGTTAGGAGACGGGAACTGCAGCATGGGCAAGACAAAGGAAATGTAGGCCAATAAAGATTCAAGACAAATTATAAAGGAGGGCTCTTGAATTCCTGTAAGTAGACATTTGGTTTATTACCACAAAGGGCAAAAGTTGAAAATTGGTATGATTCTTATCTAAATGTACTTATATGTTTATGTTCTTTTAAATTATTCTTTAAACTATATATCTGATATTAGTTTAGTCTTCTTTAATTGTATTTAATTAAGTAACTGCCTCAATTTAATTTTAGAAATAAATAACATACATCTGAAATAGTATTATTTAATATTTTGCTTGGTTGTAAGGAAATGTGCTTTTATATGGCAACTGTATTCCACTAGAAGAGCATGCTGGGTATTGGGACACTTGAACCAGATCATCTTGTTTCCTGGAGGCCTAGCAGTTCATATTGTGAAGTTATAGTTCAGACATTAACATTAAACAGCTAACATTGAATGTGCACTCATTAAATGCCTGGCACTGTGCTCAGTGCTTCACCTGCTATATGTAGCCCATGGCTGGCTCTCTACCTAATCCCATTATCCTTTCTTTCTGTTTTGGGACTATGCAGTCCTGTGTTTTAGGGGAGCTGACCTTACCCATGGGGCAAGTCAATCATGGTCACATTTTCCTAGGTAGTCCCTGGCTTACAAAAGGGTAAGTAAGAGCATGGGACACAAGCTTGGCCAATGAGGTAAAAGGGGAGGTAAAATGATAAGCACATGAAAAAGATTTCTTAAAAAGAGACATAAAGCAGAGCACCTCTCTTTTTCCTCTGATGTGTCATGACCAGTTGTGATGCCAGGACAGTGGCAGCTGTGACCATGGGTGGACCTTGAATGAGGATGGATCCAACATAATGTAGCAGAATGAAATGATTGGAATAACCTAGGTTCTTGAAGACATTGTTGAGTCATTCAATTAAAAAATCCTGGGATGTTTCTACCTTGTAACTATTTGTTTTATGGGCTAATAAACTGCCCTATTTGGGTGAGCTTGTTAGTCAGAATATTTTGTACCCATAAATAGCCATGCATCTATTTATTAAACCAACAATCTTATAAAGTAAGTATTAATATTATATTCATTTTGTTGGTTAGTAAATTGATGCTCAATTGATGCTCAGAGTGGCCAAGTGGCCTGTCCAGGGCCATACAGCCAGGAAGCACCAAGAGTGAACTCAGGTCACTCCAGAGCCATTGCTCCAGACCATTACATTATCTAATAAACCTGCTGTGGCCACTTGTCTGAGGCGGCCTCTGGAATGATAGCTAGACAAATTAGAATAAAATCACATAAAGCATTGCCCCCTTGTCCTCCTTCTCTGGCCAGAGAGTAACTGCAGCAGCAACAGCATTTTTTATTGCAAAGGGTGACAATTTATATCCTTCATTTTATCACACTATCTCTCAGCGGACAGTCAGGCTCAAAAAATCAATCCTCCACTGACTCAGTCCCCCCAAAGATGCATCTGACAACAGGAACTATTTCCAAACTGCAGGCTGAACAAGGGCAGTGACTTTCCAGAGAGTTGTGGGTGTTTATTCAGTTATTTATTTTGAAATTCAGACAAATTTCTCTCTGCCCCCAGGCTGACAAATCCCTGTCCCTTTGCCTTGGTGGTATGAGCTGATGACACAGTCCTGTTTGTTCCCCTGGCCTCCAGGCGGCCTCAGATCCCCAAAGCAAAACCACATGATTACTCTGATTGTTTGATCCCATCTGGACCCAGCAGTGATCAGGACACAGCTGGTTTATGGGTCACTTTGTCAAAATGTTCCAACCTCCAGTGTCTCCTTCCCTGAAGCTAGGAGAACATTGTTATGGAAAGTGCCAGGGGCATCCAGCGGGCATTGGCAGCTTCCAGGATTTGGGAATAGAACCAAGGGGAGGAGTCACAGCAAATATGGGAACAGAAGGCAGAGAGAACAGACAGGTGGAGGGGAGTGCTTGAGAAGGACAATCAGGGAATGAATAAGACTGGCTCAATACGAATGATAATGATAATAATAATAATGACAATAAAGTTCATATCTGTATTTTCAACATTTTCAGAGCACTAACTGGAACCTCACAGTACCCTATGATATGTGCTGTGTCAATATAACAATGGACACTTGACAGCAATGACAATAGCTATTCTGTTTTTGATTCATTATTTTGTGTCATGACTTTACTAATTACACACATCATCACATTTGATCCTTATAACAACCCTGTGAAGTGAATACTATTATTGTTCCCTTTTCACGATGAGGAAGCTGAGACCCAGTGGGGTTAAGTGAGTTTTCCAAGGTCACATAGCTAGTAGGCATGAAAACCTGGGAAAGAACACAGGTCTTCTGGCTCTGAATTTAATGAGCTCCCAGCTAGCCCAGAGAGATGGCCCAGGACCTGAGCCCTTGGCTGGGCATCAGGATAAATTTGCCTCTTGTACCCAGAAGCTGGCAGAAATTCCAGGGAGTTGCATCTTTCATTAGGAGACAAAGATATGAGTCCTCTACCAGGATTGGCTTGTGGAGCAGTTTATTAACTCGGCATTTTGCTGACAGTGGAATTTGTAGAGCAGTTAATAGTAATGAAACACTGGTGAGTGTCAAGACACACAGAAAGATGCAAAGTGAGAGGAGGCTGCCAGCCATTCCAGCTGCCCTTTGCTAGGATTAATGAAGCCTGTGTGCTCTCCTGATGTTGACAGTGCCCAGAAATGTCAGGTACCACCCGGGCTGTCTTGTGAGCTGTCAAACTCCCTTCCAATCTCCTCCCTTCCTGCCAACACCAGTCATGGGGGAGACATTGGCATAACCTGAAGCCTCCCCTTTTCTTCCACACTTGAGTTTGGGGCTTTGATGGCCATTCAGGCACATGTTTTGTAATTTTGGAAGCAACTTTGAATTCAGTTCCCAGACCTTTCATAGCATGTTACCATGGCCCATGTTACTTTGTATAGTAAATGTGGAGAACAGCTCAACTCCATAATGAGGATAAAATTTATTCTAGTAACTGAATCTCAGTTAAAATCACCACAAGCTATTTATTGATGTTTTTAAAAGAGAAACATGAAAGAATATGCACCAACAGAGACAGCTTGAGCTGAATTTCCCAGCCTCACACATCCTGGCTTTTATGGGTGTGGGTTTTGAACACAGATTGAGCTGGGGGCCCTGGGGCCCTGTCTCTCCTTGGCACAGGAAGGTGAAGTCAGCAGAGGAGCTGAAGGAGGAGAGCAGGAGCTAATGGAAGCTATCTCCCCTCTCAGCTCCTGGAGGGCAGGTCTGGTGTGTTCATTCTGCTGTCTTTGAGTACTTTTCATGGCTCTGCTGTTCTTCTCAGTTTGGGGAAAGAAAGAGCATTTGGGATGCAGGACCTGGTACCCAAGAGCTCCTTCTGGTGGCAGAGGTGGACACGTAAATAAGTTTATTTCAGGAGAAAAAGGCTGTGACAGAGGCGTGAAGGGAATATCATGCCAGGAAAGAGAGGAGTGTCTGCTAAAGTCTTCCCAGAGGGTGCCAGTTGGGTGGACAGGCTCGGGAGGGGCATTATCCCCGGTGGAGAGGTGAGGAAGGGGCAGCATGGTGTGGTGGGAAGCAGGCAGTTTAAATCTGGTTCTGATAGTTCCTTACTATGAGACCTTGGGCATGTTAACTAATTGGTCTAAGCCTCAATCTTCTCATCTGTGAAGTAAGAATAATGATGCCCATTTTACATAATTGTGGTCAGGATGTAATATGAATGAGAAATTAATCTACCTGAGGTTATTTGTGTGAATGTTGGTTTCTCCATTAAATTCTCAAGGCTTGGAATTTTCAGAGAAGAGTGGTCCCTGTTTGGAAAAGGCCACGGAATGTTTCTGTCTGGAAATGGTGTGTGCTAAGAAGGGTCAAAGGCTGTTGCTTTGGGGATAGTTATTCCCCACTGGATCTGCTTCTCACCTATGCACTCGCACAGGGTATTAGATTCTGTGCTTTACTAGTATACATGGAGGGCCTTAAAACTGAAATGATAGCAGAAACATTAAGATTATGCAGATATAGCAAAGGGAAGAACCTAAAAATACTCCAGGAAGGCAAATGTTCAAAGTTTATCATACAGCACAGTAGCAGGCTCTGGGGGCCCTGGATCTCTGACCCATGGCTTAAAGTGCTTGTGAATCAGCCAGAAGCCAGACACCAAGTGACTCTTGGACCCTATTCCAAGAGTAGGTAAGCAAGTCTGTGTGGGTCCCAGCAATCTGCATTCACATGGAAGTGCCTGGGTTGTTCTGTTGCAGACAGTCCCTGTGCCAGGGTAAGTACACATCTGGAATATACTGCCCACCATGACCAAGCCACCTCTCTCAGTCAAGTCCTTGGCTGTAGCAAGGCCTAGAAACAAAAATGGAGAAATAAAGTGCCAGGAAAAACCTTGGTCCTAAGGCTATTTGGTCAACAGGAAATATGCTGGTACCCTGGCCTTGGAGACTCTGGAGTGTCTAGCTGGTAGAATATCGTTGGGGCTGGTTTGGAGGCTGCTGCCTTAAGGGCAACCACCCATAACAAATGTCTAAGCAGCAAGGCACACTTCCTTGTAAGGCCAATTCTTAAGTGAGGGTACCCACAAAAGGCAGGATTCAAGGGGCCTTGGAAGCTCTTATTTCTGGAAAGTCTCCCTCTCTGGCCTTCAGTTCTCTCTAACTTACATGGGTAAAAATTTCAAAAGTCCTGCTAATGTGCAGACATGTTACCCAAAGGAGGAGCCCACAGACCTGTTAGCACAGAGTGAGTTTCTCTGAAGAGAAGTGAGTTAGCTGTTGAAACCGTAGACCAGGACATTGAAGGAATGACAAATTGATTCAACCTGAATCAAGAAAAAATTGTCCAGATGGGCATGGGAGTTAAATTAACTTAATGAATTCAACCCACTATTTAAAAAAAAAAATAACGTTTATTCATTTTTTTTTTTTTTTTGAGAGGCAGAGACAGAACATGAGTTGGGGAGGGGCAGACAGAGAAAGAGACACAGAATCTGAAGTAGACTCCAGGCTCTGAGCTGTCAGCACAACCCAAATTGAGGCTTGAACCCACGAACCATGAGATCATGACCTGAGCTGAAGTCAGACACTTAACCAACCAAGCCACCCAGGTACCCCAAATTCAACCCACTATTCAGGTCTGAAATTGGTTCTGTAGAAATACGGTCCCCATTCCTACTTGCAGCACCCAACTAATGGTATTACTGAGAGAATGAAATACAAAATAGGGATGTTCTGCAGAGGATAGTTATAGATGAGGATGGGGCATGTGAGTAAGGTCTTGAAGGAAGAGCAGGACTTTCACCAGTAGAGGTGAGGTGTGTGTGTGCATGTTTGCATGTTTGCGTGTGTGTGTGTGTGTGTGTGTGGTATATTTCTAGAAGTGGTAACCTAAGCAATTTCAATTTGACTGAAGAATTCATATAGGAGGGGGATAGGGTCAGAGTCTTACTCAAGAGTCTGCACTACTGGGAGTCCATTGAGGATTTCTGAACAGGAGACAGGATATACTTTGAAAAGCCAATCTGGTGGTGTAAGATTGCAGCGGGTTGACGAGGGTGCATAGAAAACAGTCCTGGGGCTCTTACTGCTGTGCAGCCACAATGAAGGCTTACACCCATAGGTGGCCTTTGGAATAGAAACACTCTCACATAGCACTTGTTGAGTGCCCACTCCATGCAGGAATTTTACATTAGTAAGTAATTTTAGCAATTGCAGTAAGGTGAAGATGATTCTTTCATTTTTTTCAGCCAATATGCATCCAGGGCTACTATGACACACTTGCTATGGGAGAGACACAATCTCCATTTTGCAGACAGGATACCTTCAAATACATTTTTATTGCTCATTTTACAGAGAAGAAAGCTGAGATGCAGAGAAACCCAGCAACTTGCCCAAAGCTCACCAACTAGCAAATGGTAAAATGTGGATTCGAACCTAAGTCTTGCTGGCTACATATGACATAGTAACATCTGTGGACATTTCCTAATTACTAATGAGAGACTTTATACGGGTTATCATTTAAGAGACATTATTTATCTTCATAAAAGCCCATATGAGGGAGCTATTAATTATTGGTCCATTTTTGGAAGAAGAAAGTGAGAAAATAGAGAGACAAAGTTGTCCAAGTTATTCAGTGAGAGGAAGAGCCAAAACTGGGTGTTTGTATCCGGGTAATCTGATCTAAGGGCCTTACTATTTATTTTTTTTAAGTTATTTTATTTTATTTTATTTTATTTTATTTTATTTTATTTTATTTATTTATTTAGAGAGTGTGTGAGCAGGGGTGGGGCAAAAAGAGGAGGAAAGAGAGAATCCCAAGTAGGCTCTGCACTGTTAGCACAAAGTCCTGTGTGGGACTCAATCTCACAAAGTGAGATCTGACCTGAGCAGAAATCAAGTAGGTTGCTTAACCTTGAGCCACCCAGGCTCCTTTTTAAGGGCTTTACTCTTAAGCATTACACCATCCAAAGCTTGATCACTTCCCCCACCACACCTCTTCTCTCCTAGTTCTTCCTCCAAAAAGAATTCTGTGTGGTTTTGGCCACTCTTTGCGGTGTGTGTAGGTGGCTGGTGCAGATTTGCACCAGAAGTGTCAAGGTGCTGTGTCAGCTACATATTTCTTGCCTCCTGGATCTGTGTGGCACCTTGTCCCCATGGATCCATCCACTCCTGTCCTCACTGGCCTCCTTGTTAAGGGTGGAGCCTACCTCATGCACTGAATACCCTGAGTCCATCCTGTCATTCTGAAAAGTTTGCTCCAAAACTGAGCTCCTGGTTTGTGGCCATAGGTCTGTCCCTCTCATAGTTTTCCATATCCAGGAAGCAGTCATTCCATCCTTCCAGTGACCCACACAAAAACCATAGCAGCCATCCTTGATTCCTTTCCCTCTCAAGCCACATCAAAGAATCGTGTCATCTGTATTACCTTTAAAACACTTCCAGGGGCACCTGGGTAACTCAGTTGGTTAACTGTCCAACCTCAGCTCAGGTCATGATCTCACCATTTGTGGGTTTGAGGCCCTAGTTGGCTCTGTGCTGACAGCTCAGAGCCTGGAGCTTGCTTCAGATTCTGTGTCTCCCTCTCTCACTGCTCCTCCCTCACTCGCACTCTGTCTCTGTCTCTCAAAAATAAATAAATAAATAAATAAATAAATAAATAAATAAATAAATAAAGGTTTAAAAAACTAAAAAAGGAAGCATTTTCAGAATCCAAGTTTCACCCCCTCTCCTCTGCTGCAGGAAGCCCAGTGTCAACCTCTGCAGCTTCTCTCTAGATATTTTCTGGCTGCTACCTTTGCCCCTCACCATCTCTCCTGCAGTCAGAGGGATCTTTAAAAAATACATCAGATGTCATGTCTCTGTTCAAAATACTCCAGTGGCTTCCCTGTCACTGGGAGTTAAGATCCTGCAGTGGCCCTTAGGGCCCCAGTGGTCTCAGAGCTTGTCTCTTGCTCTCTGTCCCTTGCACACTCTATTCCAGGTATATCGCCTTTTTATGTTCCTTGAACATGCTGAGCATGCTTCTGGCGCAGGTCCTTTGCACTTGGTGTCCCTTTTGCCTGGAATACTCGTCCCTTGTTTCTGCATGGCTGATCCTTCACTTTCTTTAGGTCTATACCAGTCAGCATGGGCTGACATATGCTACAGTATCAAATACCCCCATTTAAGGTAATGAGATTATTTCTCCATTACAAAACATGTCCCTTTCAAGCCAGCTAGAGTCTCTTCGCCGCCGTGGTGAAATCTTGTCTTGACAGCCAGGCTGACTGGGCTACACTCTGGGGCACTGCAGAGAACAGGAGGAAGCCATGCAGTAACAGCTGACTGGCCATGTCATTGGCCAGTATATGATACACAGCCACCCCTTATGTCACCTGAGTGGGGGAGAGTCCCCTGCCCTCTGCCAAGTTGGAGAAAGAGCAGGGAGATTTGTGAACAGTCTCTGTTGTATGCCATCCCTCCTTGTCCCTAGGAATTTTCTTTCTTCTTTTTTTCTTTTGTGGTATTTTCTGGAGCACTCACCACTTTCCAATATTCAATATTTAGTTGACGGCCTCTCCCTGATCAGAATGCAATTTCTATGAAGGTAGGATCTTTGTCTGTTTTGTTTACTATCATGTCTTGGTGCCTAGAACCATGAGCACCATATAGCAGATGCTGAATATATATTTATTGAGTAGATGTTATAGAATGAATTGTACCCCCTCAAAATGAATTGTACCCCCTGCTCATGTGATTACATTTGGAGATAGGACCTTTAGGGAGGGAATTAAAGTTAAATGAGGTCATAAGGGTGGAGCTCTGATCTATCAGAAGAAGAGACACCAGCTATCTCTTATTCTCCACAAGCACAATAAGGAAAAGTGATCTGAGGATATAACAAAAGGACATCCAGCTGTGAGCCAGGAAGACAGCGCTCACCAAGAAATGACCCTGACAGCACCTCCATCTTGGACTTCCGCCCTCCAGAACTGTGAGAAATAATTTTTGTTGCTTAAGTCACCCAGTTTGTGGTATTTTGTTATGGCAGCCCTAGCTGACTAAGATAGAAGACAGATAAAAGAATGAAAGCAGGAAAATACAGCCAAGTGGTCTCATGTGCTCACAAGAGCATCCTGGGGAGGTTTTGGAGAGAGCCATGCAAGCTGGGCCCTGCCTGCCAAGGAGCTAGCTTGGGAATGTTAGGGAAGGGGCAGCTGGTGCAGAGACCCAGGTGAAAGTGAGCTTGGACAATGGACAAGGAACAGAAAGAAGACCGTATGGCCTTTGTGTGGTGTGGTGGTCAAGGGAACACTGGTGAGTAGGTGCCAGGCCTCCCACCAGGAGAAGGAGTTAGGGTTTTAGTGGGAAGTTACTGGAAGGCTTTAAAAGGAAATACATCCCACATATTTAGTTTTAAAAAGTTTCTTTGGTAAATGTGTGGAGAATGGGTTTGAGGGGACAAATCTGTCAGGTCCTAGAGTGTAGGGGTAAGATGACAGAGGCATTTCAACTGCCAGACCTTTGCATGGGCCTGACACTGAGTGGACATGTGTGTGCGTGTGTGTGTGTGTGTGTGTGTGTAATGAATTAACTGAAATGAACTGGGGGCTAGGTAGTGTCAACCTTTGCTCTCCATACTTCTGATGGCAGTGACCTTACCCCTGTTGGCGCTTTATGCTTTACCAGCAGAAGGTGAGTTTATTCCATTCTCTGTGTTTAGCTGGGAGGGAGCTAAGTTATTTGAGAAGGGATCACAATCCTAGGCAGAATGGGAGCTCACAGTGTCAGCACCTAGGGCAGGAAAAATGGCTATAGGTGCCTCAGCATTCACATACATGGGCCACACACTTGAACTGGGTCCTCAGTGCACATGGATGAGAATTCCAATGAAGCTGTGTCCTGGCTGAAGCTAGTGTTGAGCTGGCTTTGGTGTCAGCACCCTGACTAAAGACCACAATTACTGGGTTTCTGGCCAAGTTGGGGCTTGAACCCCTAGCTGTTCTGCCTCCTGGCTTATCTTCCAGCAGCCAGGTGCCTGCCAATGGTGGAGGAGGGGAGAAGCAGATGTGATGCTCTGCTCTGTCTCTGCTTCCTGGGTTAGACTCTGATCTTGGCTGTTTAAAGCCATCATGAACTCCATTCCAGAAGCAGTTGTGTTCAGGTCTGCCTCAAGAGGAGGCATGGGGGCCTTTGGAGAGTTCCATACCCCTGGGGAATGGCGCAGGCCAGCTGAGGCCAAGCCAACAGCTGGACTCAATTCTGTTATTGCTGTCCCCTATTGCCATCTGAGACCTGGCTGTCACTTCACAGCTGGCCTTCAGCCCCCCGCAGATAATTGCTATAGCTCACCCTAGGCAGCAGATATGGAAAAATAACAAGTCCACTGGGTCATGCTTTCAGAGCAACCCAAGACTGCCTGGGGGCTCTGCAAGAGCCTCACCTCATTCCCTTATCTGGGAGCCCAGCTGGGACATGAAAACCCGTGGATGCCTCTGTTGTGTTCCTTTCTGTGCAGTGTGGGTGTGTCTGTGTTTGTGACAGTGTGCCTGACTGTGTGTGCATTCATATGTCTGCTTGCACACATATGTATCTACTCATTTAGTAAGTGCTTATTGAAGATCTACTATGTGCCAGATACTGCTGGGCACTGGGGGACAGACCAGATGCTTCCTTTGCTAAAGCCCTTTCAGTCTAGGAGGGGAGACAAATATGCACTGAATACAAAGTTGTGTGTAAATGTATAAATGTCAGGCATGGGCTCTCATGTATTGTGAATGTGCACTTATGAAGGGCATCTGTGTACCTGGGAGAGAATTCACACTGGCTTGTGTTCCTGTGTGTACCTGTGCATGTGATGATAACACTGGTGGGCACCTTGTCTTCATGAGAGGGCTACAAAAGAGAAAAGCCAGACATGCACATATGAGGAAGCAGGAAGAGAGAGGGACAGAGTCTTGTCTAAGGATGTCCCAGAAACTATTGACAGGCCATAAGGAACAGACACATCTGCTGTCTAAACAGCCAAAGATAAAGTGTGTGGCCTGGTGGGATAGCATGGGACCTGGGAGTCACCTGCAATTTGTCCCTGAGCAGGCCATTCATGTCCTCCTTATGGACATGGTTTTCTCATTTGTAAAACAAAGATCACAGACTAAATGTTACCTAAAGTCCCATTCAACCTTAGCATTCCATGAGTCCAGATATAACCCTTGCTCTTAGGGAGTATATAGTATAGATAAGGGTTAGAGAGATACCTAAATACACAGCCCCTCCCCCACATGCATGTACACACACATGCATGTATATACACATGCACATGTGGTGGGCATGGCCATGTCAAAGGTTGGGTCAAGAGACTCCCAGACCCATTAAGGCAGTCAAGAGGCCTCTTGTAGGACTTAAATAAATAATTAGGGAGATTGGTTGTGGTGGGGAAAGGAGGTGTGGTAGCCAAGGTGAAGAAAGAGGGAGCTGATGGTGAGGAGGGGTGCAGTGGAAAGCAGGCTGAGAGCTGGGCTGGGGGCTTGCACAGGGCTGGAACTTCACTCCTCTGTACCAATTGCAGACTAGAGGTGTACTCATCAGCTCCAGGTATTGTAGAAAAGTACCACAGGGTGCCACAGAAAGGGGCACAGATGTACCACAGAAACTTATTCTGTCCCAGTTCTGGAGGCTAGAAGTCCTAGATCATGGTGCCAGCAGGTTTGGTTTCTCCTGAGGCCTCTCTCCTTAACTTGCAGGTCCTCTTGATGTTTTCTTTCACGATGTTTTCTCTGTGTGTGTCTATGTCCAATCTCCTATTCCTATGACATCAGCATTATGGGATTTTAGGGCCCACCCTAATGACCTCATTTGCCTTAATTACTTCTTGAAGAGCCTATCTCCAAATACAGTCACATTCTGAGGCACCGAGTACTGGGACTTCAACATGTAAATTTTGGGGGACACCAATTTAGCCCATAACAGGAGGAGAGGTGGCAGAAACTTCTCTCAGCAAGATGAGACACAATAAGAACAGCCAGATATGGACATCAACTGTTTCTTCTCAACTAGGGATGTGGAGTGGTATGGGGAAAGACAAAGGTGAGCTGCACTTGCTTAGGGCCCCAGCAGAAGACCCTGGTCAAGGACAAGTCACTGAATCTCCTGGAGTCTCTATAAAATGAGGCTGAACTAATAAAGTTTAGAGTGCTATGTAAAAGATAAAAATAGTAACAGGAATAACAGGAGTGATTTACTCAGTGCTGAACATGTGCCAGGCTGTGTGAAGGGTTTTGTATGTGTTGCAGGATGGATTTGTGTTTTCCTCATTCTTATGTGTAGCTTGGCAACATGAGGCTAACATAGTGGAAGCGGGGATGCAACTCCAGGCCGAGAAGGAGCCCAATACTCTTAACATACTGATATGTACCCCATAAGGAAAGCTCAGAGAACCAAAGCTGTTCACCTGAAGTCACCCAGCTAGTGTGTTTCTCTGGATTCTGTGTGGGGTGCACTGGCATTTATGTTAGCAATTTTTATGGGATGCTTTTTATGTCTAGTTTTAGTTCATTTTGCTTTCCAAACAGATAGAAGATAGTGCAGAGAGGACCCTGATATGTGCAAGGCCGGGAGCTGGGAGAGAATATAGCAGTTGAGATTTCCTTTGCCTCTGATGCATGTCTTCAGTGGGATAGTTGACGGGGTAGACATTTTATGCAGGTTGAGAGGACAGTTTTCTGGGGCCCTGGAAATATACCACCCAGGGACTCACCTTTCCACAATGCAATGCAAACTGGACATGACAAGGTCCTTAACCTGAGCCCTGCATTACTGTCCTGCCCTGGAGCCTAAGGGTGTGAACCCACACCCTACCAGGAGAGAACATGCATGTTGTGTGACCTGCAAGTGCATTGCTCACCTCTGTCATCTCTTATTGCCCCCAGACCAGGAAGCCTTGAACTAACCTCATCTAGAGAGTAGGGCTGTTTCTTTCCTGACTATGAATATGAAAAGCTGATTTTTCCAGTAGAGTAAGGCTTTAATGTAGAGCTGTTTTAAGCTCCCCACACAGCATGTTTTAACAGCTTGTTGCATGAAATCACTCACTTGAGTGGCTTTCAATCCAGGCCAAGTCTGTGCTGCCTAAACCAATCCCTCTTCCCATGCCTCTCAGCCATCTGCCTCCCCACCTCAAACCCAGAGGCCAATGGGAGTGGGCCAGGCCCTGGGGCAGACTCCACAGTAGGGGACAGAGGGAGCTGTGCAGGGCAGGGCGGGTGGCAGGAGTGTCCCAGAATAGATGGGGATATTATTGCCTGATGAAACCCATACCCTAGAAGCAAATCACAGACATGTAGCTGGGCAGATTTTTTGCAGGTCATCTTCTCACTATTGCACAGTGGTTAAGAGAGTAGAGTTTAAACCCAAGCACACCTGCGTTCTAATGTTGGCTGCGTTGCTAATTAAATGTATAACCCTATGCAAATTGCTTTGCCTGTCTGTGGCCTCATTTTTTTCATATCTGTAAAATGGGGATAATATTAGTACCTACCTTAGGGGGTTGTCATGAGGATTAAATGAGACAACACATGCACAGGGTCCAAAGAATGGTGTTTGACACATAGTACATGCAGGGATGTGGTAGCTCTTGTTTTGCATCTACTTGTTAGTGTGTGCGGCTCAAAAACAGTACCAGATCTCCGGAGCTCAGTGGGGCTCATTCCACATTGGTGTGTTGGCTGTTTCTGCCAATTAGATCACCCAACCATTTCTGTGTAGCGGTCCCATTGCCCATCTTATCCTCTGGCTCCAGTTGGTGCTGGTGTGCTTTGGATCCTATTACGACCTGCTCTGAATGCTGACCCCACAGCCTCCCTGAGTTCATTCTAAAACACTAAAACCAGATCCCAGTACTCTTTTCAGAATGAAAGACATCCCCTCCCCTGCTGCCCACCCCCCAGGTCTCTCCTCAAAGGAAACAACTTTAGGGAAAAATGAAGCTGTTTTAAATATAAATGACTGGGGCACAGTAGGACCTTATTAAAATACAGAGAGATTAACAAGGTCTCATTCCCCTCAATTATTAACAATGTACTTGTTCTTCAGAAAAGTACCCATGAAAATTTAAAACAGATGAAAATGGTTGTTCACTTAAAACTGCTCAGTTAATCTGTGAGTAATGTTTTATTCAGTGCATTAAATGAACATGCAAGGTTGGACACCTGCTGGTCCCTCACCCCAGGGCACCAATAGGTACATCCATGGAGAGACACAGAAGGCAAGGGACAGTAAGAACTGAGGGCCAAGGGGGTGGAATCTTCTGCCCAATGTATTGTCCAGCTTCAAATTAATGGGTATCCAGGGGTTGCAGGCCAGGGTTCTGATGGTCAGTGCAGTGCCAAGGAAGCAGTCTGCCTGGCTGGGTAGCAGAGGGACATCAGTGTGGGGAGGAGAGGCTTGGTCCCTGCTATTCATGTGACCGCTGCTACCCTCCTCACACAACAGCACAACCCTTGTTTTCACCATCGCTTGCTTTTGATATCCTCACTACTGTGTGAGAGAGTAAGGACTGTTCATTCCAGGCTTGAGCAGTGCAGAGGAAGGGGAAAGTGGCCAGCTGCTTTGGACTTTCTGAAGGGCAGAGGAAATGGGCCCACCCTGTAGTGAGATTGTAGTCAGACATAAGAAAGTTTGGGCTGCATGGCATGATGGCCCCTGTGTCCTGAGAAGAAATACTGGCTGGGGTTGTAGAGGGTGGCTATGCTTTTTGGTGCTTGATGCTTGATTGTTTTCTTTCCCTCACCTGGCCTGAACCTGGATGTCATGGGTAGTAGACAAATATCTGTTGAATAAACTAATAAATGAGTAAATAAATAAACTATGAAATTAGGGCCTCCCACAGAGCCTCCACCTCCCTGCCTTTGAGGGAATAAGGTGTGACTCTGGGACCTGGCAGTTCTCGAAAACTGAATAGTTACCTCTGTGGAGGTATAGTTGCCTCACAGGTTCCTCTCCTTGGAGAAGGAGCTGTTCTGGCTGAGTGTTGGGACCTGGCCCCCATATCTTCACCATCCATTGGCTTCAGTAGTGTCTATTGGACTTGTACCATGGAGGCAGCTTTGAACATGGAACACAGCTCTATTTTCTGCAAGGCAGCATTCTGCTAAGTCTGTGTCATTTCTCTCCAAATTAAATATCCTTGGAAACTGAGCCAAAGGATGAATCTGGGAGGTCAGGTTTGGGAAACCCAGACTGGGCTTGGAGAGATGTTGACAAACTGAGGAGTCTGTGTCCTCTGGGGAACCTAGCCTTTATAGCTCAGTGTTGGACTGCATGCACAAGTGTCCCGCTGACTGGGTGTTGGATAGGTGGTAAGGATATCATGGTCAGGGGCCGGGGAAGGAGGCAGGGCATCTCTTTCAGTGGCTATCAGTGAGGCTGTAACTGTGAGAGGGGAAGTGGATGAGGAAGAGGAAAGACTCCTTGATGGATGTACTATCCTAAGAAAAGATGTGCAATTAGGGTTCTGCAGATTTTACTCAGAGGTACAGCACTCTACAGTTGGCAGAAACAATAAAGCTTATTGAAGCCTACTTAGTCATTCCTGCATTCAGTAATACTTGCCATAAACAAGCTCACATACTGGTGGGGAAGAGACACAATGACAGGTTAAACAAAGGATATAATCTTAGTAAGTTGATAAGATGTAGGTGGAAAAGTTAAAGCAAAGTAGGATTCAAGAGTGGCTGCTGAGACAGCCTTGTGGAGATGACATTTGTATTGAAAGCTGAATAAAGTGAGCATGAAGCACATGGGCCACATATGTGCCTGAAGGGAAGAAGGAGGAGCATGTGCATGGGCCCAAGAAGGAGCTGGTAGGGCATTTGAGAAAAGTATGGAGTCTGCTGAGTTTGATGTTTGGAGCTGAAGTCACAAAGCGAGGAAGGCCAGCTGTGGAAGGGCTGGAGGAAGGCTTGCACTTTCTGCTGAGTGTGTGGGACAGCGCATACTGGGAGATGTTGAGCACCTGATAAAAGTGATCTTATTTATGTTTTGAAAAAGACAAAATGAAACAAAACAAACCATGAAGTTCTGTGAAAAATGGACTGTGCAGACACAGATGCTCTGATGACTTAATGGTACAGCCTCAAGCCCAGTCATGAGAAATGGTCAGGTCAGGACAAGCTGGAGCCATGGACTGTGGGTTAGTATAAGGCATGAGAAAAAGAGTCGTCATGGAGGTTGCCAAAGTTTGCTTTTCCTGACAGTAACTCCATGAGTAAAAGTACCCTTTAATGAAGTGACAAAAGACTCTACATTTAGTGCTTTTCTTTTTTCCCAAGAGGAGATGTATCAAGTGTGGACTTCAGGAAGACAGATGGGCTGGATGCATATATTTTAAGTCATGGTTATTAATGTGTATTTTATGTAGTAAAATTCACCCGTTTAGGTGTGCAGGTGTATGAATTTTGCCAGATGTATACAGTCATGTAACCACCACCACCAATCAGAATAGAGAATATTTCCATCAATCCAAAATGTTCACTCATGTCGCTTTATAGACATTCTCATTTCTCCACCCTAGCTCCTGGAACATACTTTCTATGTCCCTATAGTTTTACCTTTTCCAGAATGTCACACAAGTGGAATCAGGTAGATGAAACCATGTGGTATGTTGTCTTTCATTCATCACAATGCATTTCAAATTAAGCTATGTCATGTGCATCAGTAGCTCAATACTTTTTATTGCTAAGTAGTGTTTCACTATAAGGATGTACCTCAATTTGTTTGTCCTTTCACCTGCAGATGGACATTTGAGAATTTTCCCCACATGTTTGGCCATTATAAATAAAGCTGAAATAAACAGTCACACACAGTTTTTATGTGTACAAATGTGTTCATTTCTGTTGAGTAATTAACGGGAGTGGGATTTCTGGGCCACAGTCTAAGTGTGTGTTTCACTTTATGAGAAACTGACAAGCTGTTTCCAAAGTGGTCCCACCACTTTGCATTCTCAGCAGAGTGTAACAGAATTCCAGCTGCTCTGTATCCTCACCAGCACTTGGCAGTGCCAGCTAAGCAATTTTAGCCATTCTAATAGGTGTGCAAGGCTAGCCATCTGCATTTGAGAGGCATCCCCCACATATGCACAGTCATGGGAGTACATATATTCTGTACCGAGCCAATATGCACAGCAAAGGAAAGAGGTCTGAGCAGAGGAAAGTTGGGGGGGGGGCGCAGCTGGTTGGATAGAAGGAAATTAAGGAGGATGGTCCATGGCTAAACTACAAAAGTATTTCTAAAAGAGGGAGTGACATAGTGGTCAAATGCTGTTGAATGGCTGCATGAGATAAAAATTGAAAGTTGATCATTGGGTTTGTGGTTGTTGATGACCTTGACAAGAGCAGTTTTAGGGTTGTATTGTGGTGAGACCCAGGTGAGGGTGAGTGGGGAGGGAATGGAGGTGAACAAAACGATAGGCTCCTCATGTTCAAGGACAGGGTGTTAAAGCCTGTGGGTTGCTTTCTCCTTCATTCTTCACTATACAAATCTAATTTAATTGGGATGGCAATATGCATAGCTGCAAAGACTACACTTTTCAGCTCTCTGGAAGAACTACACTTTAGATGTGTTAGTGATGCTTGTTTGGTGGACATCCAAGAAAACTTAAAAGGGGAGGGGGCGTAGTTGGCAAGTGTCCATTTCAACTTCACCATTCTCCTTTCTGTCTGCAGCTCCAGCTGCCGCTTTGCAATCTCTAGTGATTCTGACCTTGAGGTTGGAAGCTGCCACCAAGAAAGGCAGAGAAGAAAGACAGAAGTAATTTAGATCCTGGGTAGTTCTATTGGGCTTCCAGGTTAGCTCAGACTGCCTGCCTCCAGATTGTTTCTCCTCGAACGTTTATGTGTTATGCCAATGCATTTAAGTCTATTAGCAGTTGAATGTATTTCCTAAATTATATAGATTTTAAGCCTCAAAATGAATACGTTAATTCTCCCCAATTAATCTATAAATTTAATTTGATTCCCAAATGAACAGTGAAATAATAATTAAGTAAGCTCATGCTAAAATTCACATAGGAAAAGAGAGAAGCAAAAATAGCTCAGAAAGTTCCAAAACAGATGTACATCAGAGGAGATGAGTATTTTAGTTATATTTTAAAACTGTAATAAATAAAACAGTGTGGTACTGGTACATAGGTAACTAATTTGATCAATGAAACAGAAGGTAGAGTGCAAAAATAGAAGGATACATAAGGAAATTTAGAGTAATGTATAGATGCTTCCTCAGATATTCTTAAATTAGTGAGAAAGAAGGTGGGCCATTCTCAAACTAGACATTGAAAAAATTACTGTTGAATCCATAACTGGGATATTAGTGGTCATCGTAAATTAGAGTATATTCAAAATGGATCAAAGATTTAAAGGTGAACAAAAAAATGATCTGTATGGTCACTAGAAAAATTAAAATGTGGGATAATTATTTATAGTCTGAGTAGAAAAGGCCTTTCTAACTATGATAGGGAACAAAAACACACCAATAAATCATGAAATAAAACTTTGGTAATCTGGACTGCATAAAAAAATTTCAAAATTCTACATGGAAAAATGCACCATAAGTAAAACTAGACTACAAACAATAAATTGAGGAGAAATGTTTGCAATTCTGACCTTAGACTAAGGTCAATTTTATATTTCTCTAAAATATAAAAGTCTCCTATAACATAAGACAAAAAACTTAAAAGAAAAATGGGTGAAGAATATTAAGAAGCAATTTACAGAAAAGGAAATACAGGTAGCTCTTAAATATGAATAGATGCTCATCTTTATTGAATTTAAGAGAAATGCACACTAAAATTTCCCTGAGATGCCACTTTCTGCCAGCAGATAGTTGAAGATCAGAGGTTGGAAGGCTGGTGAGGATTTGTGCACACAGATGGCCTCATCTCTGTTGTGAGGAACTGAACTGGGTGAAAGCGTGTGAGGAGCTTTACCTCACACCTGAGCATCTCTCTGCAGTGTGCCCACCATATTTGCACAGGTTGATTACTTATTTGATCCCATGTTTGTGCTGAGAGACAGGGACTCCATCTTTTATTTTCCAGATGAAGAGATGAGGGCCCAGAGAACTGGAGGTAGTCATCAGGTGACAAGCCAAAAATGAACTCAGACCTTGTGCACAAAAAAGTGCTCCTTCCCCTCAGCCCATCTTCCTCTCTCCCTCCCTCTCTGCCTTTCTTCCTTCCTTCCTGCTTCCCTTCTGAAAATGAGTACTGAGAGCCAGATCTGTGCATAGGAAAGTATAAATTAACCCATGCCCTCAGGCTGCTAGGTGGTTTCACACCCATATGAAAACCTGGGGGACCAGGCCAGTGAAGACAGTGGGTCTCTGTGACCTGGCTGCGAAGAAGAAAGCAGAGGTGTTTGCTACTGCTCTTTCTTTGGGAATCTGAGACCCAGACTGCCTCCCCATCTATCTAAGGGGAAAAGCTGTGCAGAGAAATAAACCCATGAATAGATGTGTCCTGAAGGCACTGGAACCCACGGAGTTCAGTTCAGGGAAAAGTTTGATACTGAGACCATGGTCCTAATCCTGGTCTCCTGTTACTGAGATGTTAGAGGCCCACTCCAGTCCCCAGTGTCTAGGGGAAGTCCTTTTCCAAAGAAGAACAAGGATGAATAAATTGTGAGAAGACAGTAGAGCTTCACAACTAGGGAACCAAGAGCCTCTCACTGGAAGTAGGTCCTGGAGGGTGAAAGGACGAGGAATGGGCAAAAGTGAGACCTGCCAGGCCTGTGTAGAGGCTAGAAATGGACACATCTGTTCTTCTAGGGTGAAAGGAGGTTGGTCAGAGAAGGTGGGAGATGGGAGAACTCACTGGGAGGGTGTGTGTGGTGTGTGGTGTGGTGTGTGTGGAGTATATGTCTGGGGTGTGTGTGGGGTGTGTGTGTGTTGGGGGGGAATGTATGTGAGGTGTATGTGGTGTGTGCATGTGTGTGGTACGTGTGTGTGTGTGTGTGTGTGTGTGGTGTGTGGGTATGTGTGAGCAGGAATGTGTGTGAGGTATATGTGGTGTGTGTGTGGGGGTATGTGTGTGGTGTGTGTGTGGGGATATGTGTGTGTGTGTGTGGTATGTATGTGTGTGGTGTGGGGGAGATGGGTGTGGGGTATGTGTGGGGGGGTGTGGTATGAGTGGTGTGTGTGTATGTGAGAGAGTGTGTGTGTGTGGTGTGTGGGGGTATGTGTGCGGGGTGTGTGTGGTATGTATGTGTGTGTGATGTGTAGTGTGTTGGTCGGGGGAGGGTATGTGTGTGGGATGTGTATTTGGTATGAGTGTGATGTGTGTGTGTGGTGTGCATGTGTGTATGTGTGGTTATGAGCGAAGACCTAAGAGGATAATGAAAACAGGCAGCACTTACCCATCACTTTGTAGGTGTTGAGTCCTGTATCAGGCACTTTTCCATTTTCTACTGAGTAAAACCTCAACTTCCTTCAGCTATTCTACTCTCAGAAATATTTATGATCCTAAATCCATGTTTTCTATAATTCAGATTTGGGGTTTCATTTCATCAAGTCAGGCCACTGGCCAGATTTCAAGGGCTTACGCCTCCTACTCTCTCACTCTGAAAATGTTTCTGAAGAAAGTATTTATTTATTTATTCATTAGTACATGAACAAGTGTGAAATAAGTGTGTGTGTTGGGGTGTGGGGTATGTATATGTGGGGTGTGAATGTATGTGTGTGTGTGGTATGTGTGGGGGGCTGTGTGAGTTGGTATGTGTATGTGGGGGATTATGGGTATGTGCAGTGTTAGTGTGGTATATATGTGGGGGTATGTGTGTGTGGGAGGGGGTATGTGTATGTGCGGTGTGAGTGTGGTATATATGTGTGTGTGGGGGGGGGAAGGCTGTGTGTGTGGGCTGTGTGAGTGTGGTATGTGTGTGTGTGTAGGGGTATATGTGTGTTTGTGTGTGCGTGTGTGTGTGTATGTGGTATGGGGGGTATATGTGGGGGGGTATGTGTATATGTGGTGTGAGTGTGGTATATATGTGGGGGGGTATGTGTGGTGTGTGTGTGGTGTGTGTGTGTGTGTGTGTGTGCACATACACACTTATAAGTGGGTTTTGTCGGGGTGATTGTGGAACAGGTAAAAGATGGAATGGGTAGGGGCGCCTGGGTGGCGCAGTCGGTTAAGCGTCCGACTTCAGCCAGGTCACGATCTCGCGGTCCGTGAGTTCGAGCCCCGCGTCGGGCTCTGGGCTGATGGCTCAGAGCCTGGAGCCTGTTTCCGATTCTGTGTCTCCCTCTCTCTCTGCCCCTCCCCCATTCATGCTCTGTCTCTCTCTGTCCCAAAAATAAATAAACGTTGAAAAAAAATTTTAAAAGATGGAATGGGTAAAAGATGGATTTTGATCTTGAGGAACTCACACTTGGTTTGAGAGGTCAGATACTTGCATAGACCATTACCATCCAAGGCAGCAAACAGTAAGCCCCAAAGGCATGTGAGACTGGGGTGGGGGGCAGTGGTGAGCCCTTGCATCATTGTCTTAATTCCGCATGAGGGAGGTGCCCAAGCTATAGACCTCTCAGGGGCCAAGAAATACACTTGCCCAGAGATGTCCCTGCACCCTACAGCTTGGCTCTTACCTGGAGTTTCCCAAAACTGGAGCTCAGGTGATGCCTGTGCCCCTCAAGCCCGCCAGTTTATAGCCCGTGCTGGCCTTTTCCTTCCCTCACTTCTGATCCCCTCACCACCGACCATGCCTGGTGCCCCTGGCTGGTATGAGGATGCCACAGATGCCCTAGCATTGCCCCAGTGTTGCATGGCTTGTATCTTTTATTTTTTCCTAAGTGGCTTGTATCTTCCACAGCACATACACTTGGGAGATTTGCTACTGCCTGCTGATCATCTCCTGTGGGCTTGTCACCTCTCCCTACTTTCTTATGTACTCTTTGAGTTCAGAGGCTGTCTATCCTCTGCTGGGAACTTGGTGGTTCTCTGTAAATACTTCCCCACTGACCAGCAAGAGGTGAGGTGAGAGGCCCCCAAGGACTAGAGTAAGGGGAGCTCAGTCTCAGAGTGAAAGGGACCTTCTTGCTGGATCAGAGCAAGCTACCCCAGATGCAAACATCCCTTCACATCCTCTGCCCCCTGGCTGGTCAGGCCAAGTCTGTGCTTGAACAGTTGAGTGACAGATTTCTCAGTTTCCTGGGGAAGCAGATTCTAATTTCAATGTGAGAATGTGGCTCTTTTCAATGACTCAATATCTGTATTCCTGAATCTACCAACAGTTGGGTCTTGTTCTGTATTCTCGAGTCTCACAGAAAAGTCCACTACTCCCCCTTCCAAGGCATCTAGATGAGGAACTTCCAAAGTGAAAAAAATATCAGTCCTGAGGGCTCATTCCTGTGTCCTCCCTTGACTGACAGCAGAGCCCATGCCCTGTCTGGTATGACGCCATCTCTGCCCAGGAGCTTTCTCTTATCCCCACAGGTAGAGTCACACTAGCCTCACAACCTAATCTGCTTCTTCCCTTAGGAGTAGCTGGAAGTGGGGACAGGTCACATCTGCAGGTGGCTGAGATGATGGAGGCGTTCTAGAGCTCTCTGAGTCTACACAGGAAGGTTTTAGGCTCACTTTGTCCTCTGACTGATGAAAAGACATGAATATCATTTTGTAGGTTCTCTGAGAAATGAGGATTCTCAGGAAAGCAGCTCGTTGACAATGAGGCAAGCCAGGAGCCTGTGCCAAGCATATGGCACCTCCTCCATCCCTTCTGGCATCACACACCTCTGGCAGCTGGAAAGAGATTGGTCCCCAGTCCTTCTGTCTGCAGCCTGCCCACCTCCATCTTCCAAGAAACCCAGCTTCCCACAGGCAGGGGGGAGTGAGCAGGGGCTCAAGGGCATAAGGAAGGACAAGCACAGCTCTTCTCTGCTCTTCCCAGGCTGTCTCTCTGCACATGAGTGTTGGGAAGGAGGGGAGCATGTTGGCCAAGTGCATGGGGATGCTCAGTGAGGAGGGAGCTCCAAGATGGTCAGATGTTGCCAGGAATCCTCATCATCTTCCCACATAAGCCACCCCCTTCTCTGGGTTTCCAGCCAACCCTCTTCCTATTGCATCCTCATTCTCACCCTCACGTGCAACCCCCAACCTCTCCCTAGACCAGAAAAGATGTTGTAGGGCTGGATGCATATTCATATTGGAATGAATGCCATAGCAACTCAAAGGGAACAAAAACAGTTTCATGACAGAGACTCTGGGAAACACACCATCGTGGGAGTGTATGTGAGCCTCAGGGATGAAGAGCTCACTGAGTCTAAGGCAGGGACCTGGAGAGACATACTTGGCGGGGTGCTCTAACTAGGGTAAAACTGAGAGCATTGGAACTGACAATATTAATGGATTTGGAGTCTTTCACTCCATTTCCTGCTTCTGAATTGTGTGCTTTTGAAAAATGTCTCCCATTCTCTGAGGTCAAAGGCAAGCAGGGTAGTAGCACTTAGATGTATGACAGGTAGTGCTTTGGGGGATGCTGGGAGACTTAGGTGGCCAGCTCCAATGCTGGCTTTGGAGTTTGAGGCAGGCATCCTTCTTGGTGTTTGCTAGTGAACAGCAGAAAACTGGCTTAGAAGTCTAGAGACACAGGCTTCCAACCTCAGTCGCCTCTGAAGTCAGACAGCTTGGGTTTGCGCCTACTGCTGTGATTTCCCATATGGTATCTATTAACCACTCTGGGCCATCAGAGAAATGAGGGATCACCTGTCTTAGGAGGCTGGACAGGGCACAGGGATAAGGATTTAATCAAGACCCCACCATTTGCTGGTAGTATGACTTTGGGCAAACACCTTCATCTCTGTGTGCTTGGGTTTCTGTTCTTAAACATAGAGATAGTGGTAATGCCTACTTCATCGACCAGTTGCAAAGATAACTGGGATAATACAAGTAAAGGTCTTAGGACAGTGCCAGGTCTATTAGAGGTATTCAATCAATGTTCACTGTGAAGACTAACTTGAAGGGTTGTGTGAAGGTTCAGTGCATCTAAGAAGGACTCAGTGATGAATAGTTGTTGTTAGTAGTAGTTCTGGGGTAGCTGTAGAACTTGGGAGAAGCTTCTGGGCTTTCAATCTCCCACCCATAACATGAGGACGTATCTCTTAACCCTCTTTTTCTTTCAGACACAAATTAAATGTATATCCACCCATAAACATGCACATGCTTTTTTGGGAAAGCAATCCCCAAAATACAAGACATTTCCACAAATATATATCTGCCCTTTACAAAAATTAACAGTGAGTCTATCAAACCTATTTAAATAAGAATTTGTATTCTGCCTTCACCAGAGAAATGAAAACGAGAAGGGAGAAGGAGACAGTTCTTATCATGCTAAGGGCTCCTCACCACCTGGAAGGAATCAAACGTTAATTAAGAACAAGGAAGGGAAGGCTGAAGGGAGAGGTGGGGTCCAAGTGGAGAATACCCACGAGGCTTCTGTGCTTTGGGAATGCCCAGGCTATTAACCCTTCTTCTCCCTCAGAAATTCTCTGTCCACATGGCAGAGTGGTTCCTGGAGTGATGGGGTCTGCCAGTGTCCTGTGGTCCCTTCAAAGATTTCCCTGGCAACTTCCCTGAGTAGCCATCTGACCCTCCTGGGTCAAGTGTGGTTCTTGGAATGGGAATACCAGCACCACATGGGGGCATGTTAAACATATGTATTCTCTTGCCACTTTCTAGACCTACTGGAACCCTCGGGATGGGACCAGCAAGCCTTCCAGAGGACTCTGATGTACCACTGAAGTTTGAGGGCCTTTAGACGACACAAAAAAATGCTCACAAAAATATTTGGAATTGTAAACTGGGATAGTACAACTATCTGGCCTCCAATGTACGGAAAGCTTGGACTTTGGTGTTTTGGGTAAATAAAATATACACTGAGGGTCACTGTAAGGATTAGAAGTGACACATATGACTTGCTTGGCACATGGTGGCTTATTTTAAATGGAAAACAGATGAGGTATCCCTCTTCCATGCCTACTTTTTCACTCCATTCCCCACTCCTCCCAGAACTTGAGAAGTGCTGTGGACTGAATATTTGTGTTCCCCACACTCACACCATGCAGTCCTAACCCCAAGGAGGATGGTATTTGAAGGTGAAGGGGTCATGAGGGCAAGAGACATGAGGGGTGACTTCCATCTCTGCTGTGTGAGGACATGGCAAGATGGCCATCAACAAACCTGGAAAAGAGCCTCACCAGACCCCTGACCAGGGAGCTGGATATTGAATTTGCAGCCTTCAGAAACTGTGAGAAAAGAATGTCTTTGTGTAACCCATCTAGTCTGTGGTGTTCTGTTATGACAACTCTGAGCTAAGACAATTAATATATAAATAAAAATAATTGGAAACATTTTCAGCACTTGTCACATGTAGCTCTTTCATATGGGTTGGTGAATACTAACAGTAAGGTGAATACTTACCTCAGTATACACTGAGCACAGCAATAAGCCAGGGAGGTGTAGAGAATGTACCTTAAAAAACAAACATTTGGAATGACTTTCAAGGAATTACAGCTTTCCTGCTCCATTTCGTTGCCATATCCTAATACAGATTTATTCAGAAGTGTATCACAGCTCTCTGGAACCCATCTTCTATGTTTCTTCCAATTTGACCAGCCACTCCCCACCCTTCAAAAACCAAATCAAAGAAAACCAAAAAACAACAATGAGCTTCATACACCATGCAGAAGGAAATGCTCATCCTTGCTCAGGATCAGTGCAGGGTATACACCACCCCCCAGGCTGTGGGGTGGTGGTCTTGCCTGGGTCCGTGAGAGTGGAGTGCAGCACTCAGAGGGGCTGCCCCCACTTCTAGAGAGAAGAAAGCCCTCTAGGTTGTTTGATGCCCCAGCATGGGACAGTGAGGGCTAGAGGGGAGAACTTAGCTCTATCACCCTGCCCTGAGCTGCTGCAGGACTGGCTGCAAGAAAAGCCAAGGGCATTTATATCCCTGCTTTCATCTCCACATTGGGTGCAAAACACCAAGTGGGCCAAAGACTATCGATACATGCCAAGCTGTGAGGGAAGGTGCAGCTCACTTAGCTGCCTTGACATCGATTTTCACCTGCTTTTGTTGATGAAACTGCATTCTTTTTTCTTTTTTTTTAATTTTTTTTTCAACGTTTATTTATTTTTGGGACAGAGAGAGACAGAGCATGAATGGGGGAGGGGCAGAGAGAGAGGGAGACACAGAATCGGAAACAGGCTCCAGGCTCTGAGCCATCAGCCCAGAGCCCGACGCGGGGCTCGAACTCACGGACCGCGAGATCGTGACCTGGCTGAAGTCGGACGCTTAACCGACTGCGCCACCCAGGCGCCCCGAAGCTGCATTCTTAAGTAGTGATAAATCCATTAGACAAACACGACACTCCATTATTCACAGTATCTACAGTGGCCAGGCATGGGACCATGGCTGTGGGGCTGAAGTAATAAGGCTTTGCCTGGAGCAGGTGAACACCACTGAGCGGACAGGTAGACAAATGGACAAGTGGACAGAACCTGACTGAGACAGGCTGGTGAGTGGGCAGGGGGAGGGGGGAGAGGACACCTGTGCACCTGATGATAGCATGTTGCACCCACCCGGGTGGCGCAGGCAGGTCTTGATTTGAATCTCCCTTCTACCTAACTTTGGGACCCTGGACAAGTTGTTCAAGCCTTCAGAGCTCCCATCCTCACCTGTCTTTGAGGCTTAGGGACTGAAGAATGCAGACCAGGTTGTCTTTTGCACTATTCCCACCCCTCCCCACTGCCACCCTAGATTGACAGGATGATAAGCCCTCCCTTTTTTATAAACAGGGGATTCATAGGCCTCACCAAAGCAGCAGAGCCAGGACTAGAACCGAAGAACACAGATTTTCTCATTCCATCTCCAGGACAAAGCCTGCACAGCATGCTGCCTTTCTGCCACTTGTGTTGTGAAAATAATATTGTCATTTTGTCATTAGCTCATAGGGAGATGGCTGACAAGCATAAGTCATAGAGAATGCAGAAGGGAGTTTGGGGATGGCCTGAGACACATACATATGGAATTCCACATCCCTAGAGAGGGATTCAGAGGCTAGGGGGCTTATTGATACAGTGACACAGTGACCACCAACTCAGCACAAATCTCTAGTGAGGTGGTACTGGGTTTCCAGTGCAGAAAGTATAACAGAGTGGAGGGGACCCCTGGATCAGACTGATAGAACATCAATGAGAAAGCTCCCGTGTATAGGCACCGGGCACTGTGGGCACCTCTACCATCCTACCGACACGCTACCTCTCTATATAAGCTCGGGTGGGTCAGGAGATGGCTGGAGTCCATGCAGCTGTCTAGGGCAGATCTGGATCTGGAGCTCAGTGAGCTCTCCACTTCCTGCCTCAGGGCAGACAGAATGGGGTTGGAGGTGGGGACTGGAGTGAGTGGGCCCAACTTCTGGCCCAGGCAGGTGATCTACCCTTCTCCTGCTGGGTTCTAGTCGAAGGTTTTAGACTGCTGAGTGGGCTGGCTCTCTGTTGCCTTCAAGGCTCAGAAGTGAGGGCAGGAGCTTGGTAGTAGTGAGGGGGATCATTGCTGACCAGTGAGGCTCCAGGAAGTCTCAGAACCTGGAAGAACCAGGTTGTTCTGTGGGTGCATGCCTCCAGGAAGCCCCACCTGGTGCACTTCACGACCCCAATTACTCTATGTCCCTGACTCACGTGGCATGTATATTGAATAACAGGAATTTGATCTTTCTCTCTTTGCCCTTTCTCCTCAGTGAGAATTAGCACTTGAGGGCAGAGATTACAAGCTGTGGGCTTTATCTCTCCCCTGTCTCTACCCAGCATGAGTCTCCACCTAAATGCTGGTGGCTGACTTCCCCATCTCAAGGGCATTTTAATCCTGAACCCAATAAAAACTGCAAATAGGAATTTGATACAAGGAAGAAAACAATAAGAGGGAGAATATCACCGTCTGACATCTTATGGACCTTTCTCTCTAGACTTTCCCAAATTCTTAGTGACGATAATAGCCTATGATGAACAATGGGGACTCACCTGTTTCTGGTTCCCCTCCCCTTCCTGAGCTATAGGAGACCAACTTCCCAGCCCTCTTGCAGATGGGTAGGCCATGTGGCTAGTTCTGACCAATGAAATGTCAGCAGAAGTGAGATGTGTCTCTCTTTGGGCTGAGGCCCCTGAAAGGCTGTAGCTTTGTTTCAGTCTGTTCTCTCCTAGCCACAGCATCTATTGAGCCTTGTGTGGCAAAGGCAGAACCACCCTCATTGAGCCACTGCATGGGTAACAGAACCCCTGAAAGCTGCTCAGACTCAGAGTGGCCCTGGTGTAAGTGAAAAACACTTACAGTTGTTTCAGTAAGCCTCTGAGAATTTGGAGTCATTTGTGATGGCAGTATCACCTAGACTATAGGTCAGACTATCTCCTGACTAATATGATGCACAGGCTACTGATTTTAAACCAAGAAAATGGAGGCTCAGTGAGGTTAAGGGACTTGTCCAAAGTCATAGAGTTCAGGAGTAAAAGTGCCAAAACTTGAACTCTTGTCTTCTGATTAGACTTGAGCCCAGTCCCTGACCTGTTTCTCAGGACCTACAGACAGGTCATTTTTTGATACAGAATAGCTGGGCTAGCTGGTGAGTATCTGACAAGCCCTCCAGGGTCCCCCAAGCTTTCAAGCCCACAATGCAAGGCATAGAATATGTGCCCTGTGGGGAATTCCTCAGCCTGTCCTGAACCATCCGAGTCCACAAAAGACCTTGTAGAGAGAAGATGCCCCAGAAGCTAGTGGTGCTGCCTGTACACCAGGTGAGGGCCTGGTGACCGTGTGCCGACGCCCTGCCTCCCACATACCCAGAAACTAGGCTGAGGTTTACCTGGCCAGGTCCTAATTGGCAGATGGTAATTATGCCCTGAGAAGCCCGCCTGCTAATTGCTTTTGCTATTTCTGGACTCTGCCCCTTCCTGATCTGTCCTCCTGAAAGAGACAGAAATAACCTGACACTTGGAGGGTAATTATCACAGAGCACTTCCAGCATCAGCAGATGCTCAGCAGCAAGATTCAGGTCCCTGACTCAGCATGTAGAGCCCAGGAACCATGGGGAGGTGCCTGACCACAGTAGGGGGAGCCCCTTCTTCCCCCCTTTTCTCCTATAGTGAGTTTGACTCACTGGAGCCCTTTCTCTCGGTTCTGTTGGTCTCATACCTCATCCTCCTTCACCATGTCCCCAACTTATGGGAAAGTCAAATGATGGAAGAGAAGTGGTGCACAAAGACAGTTTCTGGGTCTAGGTTCCCCAAGCTACTGGTTTCTAACTGTGTATCTCTTCTTTCTATGAGTCCCCACAACCTTTGCAGAAGCAATAAGAAAAGCCAATGTGGTTAATATTTGCACCTCTAATGTTAGGAATGAATGAATGATTGTAATTGTAGCAAGACAGTGAGTACTCGGTGTTCAGAGATCGGTGAGAGCCTTGTGTCTGTTCTTTGAACAAACAGGAGCTCAGTTCAGAGGCAAACAACAAAGCAAAGATGATGTTTGGACCTGTCTGGGGACTGTCCCTGCCTTCTGGAAATCTAGTGGGGACTCAATTGTTATTTCAGTCTTTCCCTAAGTCTGTTCTGATGAATCTTGAGGCAAAAGTCTGAGGCCAGGTAAAACAGAGAGCATGCAAGGTCACCTCCAGGATATGTCCTCAAAAATAAATATCATCTATCTGTCACTTAGCCTCCATCTGAATCAGAGAGTTCACTGGGAAGACATCAGTGCATGGCCAGTTCCCTCACTGATTTAAACAGACCTAACAGGGTCACCTGTGTGGCTCAGTTGGTTAAGCATCCCACTTTGGTTCAGGTCATGATCTCACAGTTTGTGAGTTCTAGCCCCATATTGGGCCCTGTGCTGACAGCTCAGAGCCTGGAGCCTACTTCAGATTCAGTGTCTCCCTCTCTCTCTGCCCCTCCCCCACTCATGCTCTGTCTCTGTCTCTCTGTCTCCCTCTCAAAAATGAATAAACATTAAAAAAAAAAAAAAACAGACCAGATAAAGCCAGTCTGTCTTTTCAAGCTCAGGGTCCTTTTTTCCTCTGGTGGTCATTTTACCGTTTGGAAGTGGAAGGCACCGCGTCCCAAACCTGCTTAAATCAGATTCTTTGTGGGAACCAGAGCTGGGAAATAATGGGATGTTTTTCTTCCTAGAAGACAGTAATTGCAATTTTGTCATCAGTGATGACATGTGGTGAGCAATTAATTCTGGGGGGACTCCCTGCCTGTCACCATGCATGACTTCTACCCTGATCAGCCCCCCTTCTTAGAAGGCTCCTCCCTTTCAGAAGACAAGCCAATTTGTTGTATGCTTAGTTCCCTGGGGACAGTGATAGCTCTTGCTGTTGATGGGTAAGCATACTGAGGGTCCCAGTTTGGTGACACTGCTGTGTGTGACAAGGGAAAGAGAGACAGAGAGAATGCTAACCAGGGCTAACACCTGTAGAGAGCCAACTGTGCCTCCCAATGTAGAGTTACTATAACACCCCATGGAGAAAGGAATTACTATTATTACTATTCCCATTTTAAACATGGGCAAACTGAAGACAGATTAATCAACTTCCGCAAGGGCATATGGCCCCAAATGGCAGAGCAGGATCCAAATCTACTCAGCCCTCCCCTGGGCACTGCAAAGAGCAACTGGGAGGGAGCATACTGGAATCAGGCAGCCCAGTTCCAAGCCAGCATCATCATCACCATCTGTGCATCCTTGGGAAAGTTATTTCTTTTTTTTGGTAAGCCTCAGTTTTCTCATCTGTCAAACAGGGACAGTGGCACCCACGTGAAAATGTTGCTGTGAAGATTAAATGACATAACACCATGCTACCTCCTGCCTCCTCATCTTCTGCTCTGCTCCCCAGGGCCTATGACTGCTTCTTGCTTGTTGGTGGTATGGTAAGGCATCATGGTTATTTCCCCAGAACCCCACTGGGTGATTGTTGTGTGCTAAGTTGTTGTCTAGAGCAGTGCTGACTTCTAAAACTGAAGGAAAAAATTGAGGACTAAACACCTTGGAGATTTGGAACCCAAATTTGTTGTTACAGTCTTAGTGGCTGTCACGGTGTTCATGCCAGCTACCTGGTACCATGCTCAAGGCCCTGAGTTCTGAGTGTTTATAGGCTCAGTTGCTCTCCACAGGGGGTCCCAGGGCAGACTTGGCAGGGTTGTGATGCGGCCCTCTGTAACATTCAACACTCTTCACCCAATCAGAGAGAGTAAACAATTCAGACAGAGGCTGGAAAATGCTTTATGTATTGGGTTTGAGGAAGATTTACTTCCCTTATGATTTTTTTCAAGCTCATATTACAGTAAGTTATGAGCCCTTGAGAAAATAGCCCAGGGCTGAATGAGGAGTAATGTACCACAACATGAGGGACTGTGTGGGACCTAGTCCTGCCTGGGGGTGCACCACAGTTACCTTCCATTAGCCTCTCCAAGCCTCAGTTTCTTCAGTTACACAGCTAGAAGCTTGACTCCTAGTGCTGGTATCTAGGCTTCCTTCCAGCTCTTCTCTTCCATGATTTTTGTGATCTATAATCTCAGCTAAGGTTTAAGGGCACAGAAAACACCCCGGGGCCCCGAGTTGAGTCAGGTCACCTCCTAAAGGCTGAATTCTGCCTCAGAAGAGGCTGGGGAAATGGTTGGCCTTTCCAGGCATGGACAGTAGGTCCCAGAGTGTCTTCTGACAGCTGCTGCCCAGAGCATAGCCAACTTTGCTGCTCCAAACCCGATTTCCTCCCATTCTTGCTTCTTAGGACTTCTTTGGGGTCCTGATTTGATAGGAGGCAAGCTGAGATAAAGACCAAGGGCACCTCATTGAGAAGTTATTTGATGCCTGCACCCAACTGCCTAGAATTTGTCACAGCCAGAGCAACTTGTTCAGCTGAAAGTAAGAAGAAATTATCTCCAGAGACAGGATGTGATTGAGGAGTGAAGGGAAGGTGGGATTTTGAAGACAGCTATTCTGGCAAAAGGATGCTTTTGTGTGCCTTTTGGGAACTGTGACTTCTCTCTGCTTACAGAACTCAAAGTGTACATGGTACCAGTCTCTCCCACCTGTAGGGGCACAAGGGTTTCTGTTGTGCTTTTGATTTAATTAGGAGGACTGAGATGGGAAGGAGGGTGGGAGAATCAGGCCAGTGGGTTGTGCTTCTATGGGTTTGTAGAACTTTTCATCATTAGTCCACCTCCATTTCCACCCCAGGGACAGGGGGCATAGTAAAATGGTTAAGAACATGGGCTTTTCATTCAAACAGACCTGGGATGAGAGCCTATCTTTTCTTTTCATAGGCTGTGTGATTTGGAGCAAGTCACTCACCCTCTCTGTGCCTCGATTTCCTCAATTGAGAGTAGGATAATGAGAATATCTCCTCATAGGCTTGTATTAGATGGATGAGGTATAAACTATTACAGGGCCTGGCTCATAGGACGCACCCCACAAATGTCAGACCTGTCGTTACTCACCAATCTCTGGTTATCTAGGCCTGCTGTCTGCCACCAAGTAACCACATCAATAATTTACTCTCACCTAGCTATAAAAACCTATTCTTTATACTCACTTTCCCTCCCATTTTTAATTTTTCCATCATCCCTTATGTTTCCATTGATTTTTATAACTTTTTGTCTAGTTAATTTTTCTCGGTGAAGATACCTACTCTCCAAAATCTAGCAATTATCTATCTATCTATCTATCTATCATCTATCTATTATCTATCTATCTATCTATCTATCTATCATCTTTATCAGTCTATCTACAACCATATTAAAAATTCACTCATTTGTAGAAGGACATATATATTTTAGAGAGAGCCATCAGTCCTGCCCACATGCAGATGAAACCTTATTGTCCAAGAAGTATTTTACCTGTATTAATGGTATGAGGTTAAGAAGCCAGCAATGGGCCACCCTTGTGGTCCTTGCCTTTATGCTGAGCATCCCTGCAGAATGCTCTCCTTCTTCTTATTTTTTTTTTCCATTTGCTTTACTGTGGAGTTGATTTTCCTATTAAGGGCACATGTTCAGCCTCTTTCCCATCTGCTTAAGATGCTGACTTGGTCCAATTCTCATCAACACAAATGGGCAGATGTGTCCACTTGTACTTTGCTGTCAGTATGGGGCCAAGACTGAAGACAGGGACCAGGAGAGAGCTCTGCCTCTAGGCAGGGGAGAAGCAAGGGTAGGGGACAGGGCTGTGAGAAGCAGTGTTTGGCAGGGTAGGGTGAATTCTCCACCAACCCCTGTGCTCACTGGATATGGAACCTGGCCCAGCTTCACCTCTCTGAGACTCAGTTTCCTTATCTGTGACACAAAGAGATTGGACTAAGTCTTCTATACAATGTAGGATTCAGTTTTCAGTGTGCATGAGTAGATGATGTCTAGGTTAATACAAGGAAGGAGCAGAATGTGGTGACATGAAACTGGAGTACAAATCACACACAAAGACACTCACATATGGATATATATATTCACACACAGGCATGCTCACACTCACTCTCACACATGTAGGTATACTCACACATACATTAACACTCACACATATGCATATGTACACACATACACACACAATCACTCAGTGCTTGCACTCTCACATCCAGATCAGAGCTGAGAGTTTTATGTTATTATATGGCAATTACTGACATATAAAAATAAAAACTAGTGTGAGGGAAATAGGCATCACTCTAAGAAGCACAGACACTGATGAAGGAATGTGGGTTGGATGGACAGAGCATCATAAGGGCTGTCACCATGGTAGAGTTCATAAGGGGAAGAAGGAATGTGAGCTTTCCTATTTGGGGCTCCATTGTGTTCACACTTCACACACACCTGCCTCCATGATCCTGGTTATGGGTACTAGTGGAGTGGGCACACAAGTCTTTGTGTGTGTGGTGTGTGTATTCAGCCCTGACCCCATGTTCTTGGTGCTACCCAGTAGCTGAAGCTGCTGTCCTCTGTCCCTCTACCTGTGATCCAGCTCAGTGCTCTGTCCCAGGGGTCTCTCACATATTGACTTACATGCACACCAGCTCTGGCTCCCAAAAAGGCCACCACAGTTTCCCCATGGAGGGAGGTACTCAGGGCCAGGATGTCCACCCTGCCTCAGTGACCAAGTAGGCTTTTCATCTCATAATAATCAGGCTTATTTCAGCCTTGGAGCCCAGAGTTTAGGGAATCTAAACATAATGAAGTCCCCCCCCCCACACACACACAAGATGTGACTCAGGAGATGTCTATCTGTTGATAACTGCCTTGAGCTCTTCATGTAGAATTAGCAGCTGTATAACGTGTACAGAGATTCTCATCTCCCATCACTTATAATGTATTCAGCCAAGGAGGATGGCCAACCTACCTTTATAGGACCATGGCATGATTGGCTCCTGTAATACCTTATTGTTACCCATTCTTGCCCTATCTGCACCCTGTTGCCCCTGGGGCTGAGCCTGTTTGGAAATGCTTTCAACTCAAGGCTGAGAAACAATTTCATTTCTTTTTTCAGAGAAATACTATCTTCAGAGAAATCCAGTTCCCTGAACCTCAGCAGGTAAGGGCAGGACAGCTGTCTTTGCTAAAAGGGGAGAAATGTGCTTAGTGATGGGTTGCAGTAAAGGTATTGGGCAAGTGTGGGCCACTCCTATGTGGTACTGGGCAAGAGAAGTTTTGTTCTGAGGACTGCTTGGGAAAGAATAAAACATGTAGAACCTGTGGACCTGGGTTTGAACTTTGGCACTGATACTAACCTATGTAACCTTTGGCAGGTGACTTAAGCTCAGTGACTACAGGGTCCTCATCTAGAAAAGGAGACCACTGCAAGAACTAACTGAGCTAAAGATGAGGCAGGTTCTTGGAGACCTAGTGCTGTTCAGGGTTGGACAGCAGAATCCATGTGGGTTATTGTGGTGTATGGAGAGGCAAGCCAGGTTAGCCCACCCAGGAGACGGTTTCTCAGGGGCAAAGGTGGAGTAAGTGAGTTTGCAGCCTCCCAGGATGAATAAAGAGACACTGAATTCCTGCAAGGAGATGTGTTAGCAGGAAAGGAGGTGGGGAGCATGAATACTGGAGAGCTTATCATAATGTAAGGGATAATTTAGGTGCTCTGTAAGTGAGGGCAGTTTTCATTTGCTTCTTTATAGGTTATACCCTTAAGCTAGATACTTCCATATGCTCCCATTCCTTTCCCTAATGTTCCACACAGTCAACACTCATCTTTGTAGGTGATGACCTCAAGGCTCAAGGTGGTGGGAGAACTAGATTACAGTCAGACAGCTAGTAAATGGTGGGGCTGGGTTTAGAAACCAGGCCAGCCAGCTGGCTTCAGGGTTCTTGATCTCTGAAGGCTTTGGAAAGGACTGGCTGCTTCCATCTCCCTTCTTATAGCCTGAGAAGTGACCATGGCTTTATTTTATAGGAGCATATTGGAGGGAAGTAGGCAAGCCAGTATTTGTTGGTGAGTGGGGGGTTGAGGGAGAAACCTCTGTTCCTCCCCTTTGCTACCTCCTCAACAGTGGGTGGGGATGGTGATGGATGAAGCTGGGGAGAAGGCAGATTGGTTTTTGGACCTGGTGGATAAAGTGTCTTATGTTTCCTGAGGTTATCAGACTGAAGAAATGCAACCATTGCCAAAAGCTGTGGGATTTCTCCCTGGAGCCATTGCCCTTCCGGGAGGGCTGACAAGTGGTTCTCTTGTTTATTGTTCAATGGAGAGAAGCAACCTGTCTGCCACTGTCCATAGTAGGATGTTCTGGCTCTGGAGTAGGGGGTGCACTCCTTGCTGGGACCTCAATGGAGGCCAGCCCAGCAGGAGGGAGACTCCCTGTGTGACCTGACCAAACCCTGCTCAGGGAAATGCCTGCAGTGACTCCTGCTCACCCCACTTCCCCTCTGTCTGGCTCTCAGGGCCCCCAAACTGAGGACTGCTCTCTCTTCTGGATGTTGTCCCCTACTCTTCTCCAAGGGCACCTTCATTCTGCCACACTGCACCTACTTGTTCCCACCCCCCCAAAAAAAACAACTGTAGAGTGACTACCACCATGGACTTTGGAATTCGATGTGGGCTGCAGCCCGAGCTTGCCCACTTACTAGCTGTGTGGCTGTTGGCAAGTCATAAACTTCCTTAAGCTTCAGTTTCTTAACTATAAAATGGGTATTAATACCTATTTCCTAGGGTCGTTTGGGGACTAAATGAGGTAGTAAGTGAAGGACTTAGCTCAGTGTCCTACATGTGATGGTGGTGAAAACTGTTCTCTCATACCTCTAATGCTGCTTGCCTATTATTGAATCAGTTCCTTCCTATTTTTCCAGACCTATCTCAGGTCTCACTTCTGCACTGTAACCTATCCTGATGAAAGTACTTCAGATTATATTCCTTCATTTTCCTTGAGAACCTTATAAAATTTGGGTCTTGTTTTTATACAATTAATCCAACTAGTACATAGATATTGAGTACCAACCATGTGCCATATTCTTTTTCCTCAGAAGTTTCTCAGTTGAATGGTATTTCCACTGGGGCTGGGGATCATACCTTTCATGCCCGTTTCCACCAGAGCACCTAACACAGTGCTGGGCACCAAATAGTGGATTAGTAAATACTTTTGATTGCTGGTTGGTAGGGATCAGAGATCTGCATTACTGAATGGATCTGTATCAGAAGCTATGGGATGAGAACAAAAAAATAAGAACCACTGAGTTTAACTTTAGCCATCTAAAAAACAAGTGAATTCACCAGGTGATGTCAGGTAGCATAGAAGGTGCTCAATGAATCATGTCCTGGATCTATGTTTCCAAAGAGACTGATAAGACTTCTATCCTGGACTCCCATCCAAAGCAAGAGACCTTCTCTAGCATCCTTCCTTGAGCTTTGCCATAACTTTGGACTAACAAAAAAGCTTATTTATTTCCATGTACTTTAAATTATAGGAGTTCTTACAAGTCCAACTCAAAAGTGCCAATTGGTCCTTTGGAAAAATGTCCAAAGAATTGAATCTCTCTTCATAGTAAGTCTTCATGTGCTCCAAGACCACTGGATTCCTTCCCTGGAATCATGCCAAGCTTAGCTTTCCTTTCCCAAACACCACAGTGAGGGACAGCTGACAAGGGACCGAGTGTTTGGTTGTGTCTGACCAAGGCAGGGGGCAGTGTGGTGTGGCTGTCACTCTACCTCAGACATTGTGTTCTGAAAATGCAACCTGAGTTGGCATCATTTTTTTTTTTGTTAAGCACTGACTTGGACATGTATAAATCAAGGTATGAATGTATGGAGATGGATACATTTTGCAAAAAAAAAAAAAAAAAGCACACAAATGAGGGCTTGTGTAGAAGAATTATGATTAACAGAGTAGAAAGGGTAACTTGCAACTAGCTTTTCGGAAGATGTGAAGTATTTCCTTTGGCATAGTTCAAAGGCATTTAAGTAAAACACTTCTTTCACCTTTTTTGTGGCAAAACATACAGTACACAAAATTTACCATTGTAACCATTTTAGGTGTATGAGTCAGTAGCAGGAAGTACATTCATTATGTACAAATACCACCACCATCTATCTCCAGAACTTTTCATCATCTCAGACTGAAACCCTTTGCCCATCAAACACTGACTCCCATGCCTGACTTATTTTCTGTGTCTATGAATTTGACTACTCTAGGTACCTTGTATAAGTGGATTCACACATCGTTGTCCTTTGTGGCTGGCTTATTTCACTTATATCTTCATGTTGTAGCAGGCATCAGAATTTCCTTCCATTTTTAAAGGCTGAATAACATTCCATTGTATGCATATACCACATTTTGTTTATCCAGCCATCCATTGAAGGACATTTTGGGTTGCTTCGATCTCTTGGCTATTGTGAGTAATGCTGCTATGAACATGGATGTACAAATATCTGTTACAGTCCCTGCTTTCAACTGTTCAGAGGATATACTTACAAGTGGAATTGCTGGATCAAATGGTATTTCCATGTTTAATTTTTGAGGAACCATGATATTATTTTCCAAAGAAGCACCATTTTATACTTCTACTGGCAGTGCACAGGGATTCCAATTATCCAAATTCTCACCAACATTTACTAGGTCCTCTTTTTTGTTAACATTTATCCCGATGAGTGTGAAGTGGTATCTCATTGAGATTTTGATTTGCATTTTCCTAATGACTAGTGATGGTGAGCATCATTACATGTGCTTATTGTTCTTTATACATGTGTTTTGGAGAAATGTCTCCTCCCTTTGCCCATTTTTGAGTTGGCAGTTTGTTATTTGCTGAGTAAAATACTTATAGGTTCCCAGCTGGAGAGGAATTTTGACTCAGGATAAATTGTAATTGAGTCTCACCTGTATCTAATTTAGTTCTTTAGATGAGACTTTGAATTTGATGCTGGGATGAATTAAGACTTTGGGAGATGATGGTATTGAGTGTGTCTTCTTTTATGTGAGAAGAACATAAATCTTGGTGGGGGGCATGGATAGAATATTGTGTTCTGAATCTTATCCCTCCAAAATCATATGTTGAAACCTCTGACTCCACAATATGATGGTATTTGGAGATAAGTAATTAGGTTTAAGTTCATGAGGGCGGGGTCCTCCTGATGGGATTAGTGCCCTTATAAGAAAAGACCAGATAGCTTTGCTGACTTTCTGTCTGACATGACTGGACACAGTGAGAAGACAGCAGTCTGTAAGCCAGGATGAGGGCTGTCACCAGAACCTGACCCTGTTCAGGTACCCTGTTCTCAGACTTCTAGCCTTCAAAACCATGAGAACTAAATGTCTAGTATTTTGTTGTAGCAATCTGAGCTAAGACATATGGTGTCCATAAATTCTAGAAACATGGATATCTATTTGCTTTATTGACCAATTGCTTTAGTGACCAATTACTATCACTTCTTGCACTTGACAGGCTAGGGAGAGGTTACCCCGAATGTTTCCAACAGAATGGAATGCTACTCATGACAGAGGTGAGGAGAAGGTGGATGATAAGTTTCCATACTGGATTGGATGAAGCAGCTGGGTAGAAAAGGCTGGATGCACACCAGATCTGAAGCCCCTTGAAGATTTCTTCTGGGGTCTGATAAAGGCACAGGTTTACTTTTGAAAACCAGACACACAAATGCAATGAGGCAATACCTCACAGATATAAGAGTTGGTGGAAATGTTGCATGATTGCTCTGTGCCTGCTGCAATTTTGCACTGCACATTGCACACTCTACATTGCTAATGAAAGATAATACAAAATATATGCAACATCATTGACTTCATCATGTGTTGAAATGCAATACAAGAAAACCATTTATTACCTATAGTCACCTATGCTGCCAGAATTCATGGCCACTCTGCAGCTTAAGTTTCTGTCTCTTGAAAATAGAGGTACCAAATTACAAGTCCTGAGTCCAGATCAGAAGTGGAACTCAGTGTATAAAACAAATACTTTGATAGCAACAATGTGTCTAAAAGGAGTTTTGTCTTAATCTGCCTCTGAGGCTCCTCCAGTACCTCCTGATCTCCAGTCCTTGGGGGGTCCAGTTCAGCCCATCCTTTACCTAGAAAAATATATTAATTACTTATTTATCCTTGTCCTGATATTCTGTGGGCAATGATTGCTTTAAAAGTTTCTACCACGCGGGTTGAGCGTCCGACTTCAGCTCAGGTCATGATTTCATGATTCCTGAGTTTGAGCCCCATATCGGGCTTGCTGATATCAGAGCAGAGCCTGCTTTGGATCCTCTGTCCTCCTCTCTCTCTGGCTGTCTTCTGCTTATGCTGTCTCTCTCAAAAATGAATAAACATTTATAAAAGAGTAAAAATAGGGGCACCTGGGTGGCTCAGTTGGTTAAGTGTCTGACTTCATCTCAGGTCATGATTTCCCAGTTCATGGGTTTGAGCCCCGTATTGAGCTCTGTACTGACAGCTGAGAGCCTGGAGTCTGCTTCAGATTCTGTGTTTTCTTCTCTCTCTTCTCCTCCCCCACTCGTGCTCTGTCTCTCTCAAAAATAATTAAACATAAAAATTTAAGAAAAACAAAAATTTAAGAAAAAACAAAACAAAAATTAAAAAAAAATAAATAAAAGTTTCCACCTGGATGCAGAAGCAAGGCAAGGGAAGAATCACAAGGCCCACCGCCTGTAGCTCCAGGGTGGGCAGCTCCTCAGAGAGGGCAGTCCTGGACAATACTGAGCCCCTTCTGTCCTCTTCCCTTTGGAGTGGGGTAGAGGCCCTACACTCACAACAGCACACTAGCTGCTGTGGCTGTTGTGTGTTGGAGCTGTCCAGGCCTTGCTGTGTGGAGCCCTCAGCCTCACTGGCTGGTTCTTTCTGGGTCATTTAAACTGAACACATGGTCTGCTCACACTGAGTGTCCTTAGCAGGAGCTCTGAGAAAAAGAGAGCCAGAGTACATGGTGTTCAAGAAAGGTACCTAGAGGTGGGCTTGGAGGATCTTTAGAGAAGGCAGGGATTCAGGTCTGTAGAACAGAGGTGAGGCCAGAGAAATCAGAGCCAAGGCAGAAGGTAGATGAGAGGAAAAGCAATGCTACGGCTGGGCAGTGGAAGGAGTGGAATGGGGGATGTCTTGGGGAAGGTAGGGGGAACAGACCTTGAGGACTCCATGCCTGGGAGAAGGGTTTTACAGGAGCATAACCAGGGAAGGCAGGAGGTGGGGAGGGCTCTGCTTCCTGACTTGTTTTGGAATCCCATGGCCTCTACCTTCCAGAATGCTGTGCCACTGGACTGAGTCAGCAGGATTAGGCACTAGGAGAATGAGTATAGGTTTTAGAGTCATTTCTGAAAACCTGCCTTCCACCCCCAGACTCATTATTTACTGATCTGAGACTCTGGATGAGACCCTCAAAGTCGTCAAACCTCAGGAAGGTCCTTCTCTGTAAGAGGGAGACTAGTAACACCTTCTACACCAGAGTTTGGTGAGGGCCAAATGAGAAAAATGTGCCCTGATGTCAGTGTGTGACATGTGACAGGCGCTCAGGAAATGCCTGCCTGTATCCCACTGACCTCCCCTCCCTGCCTTCCCCTCCACTTTTTCTTCTCCCCTTTCCCTCCAGCTATGGTATCTTTTCTGACATATTTGCCCTCCCCAGCCTCCCAGGTAAAGGTCAGACTTCACATCATATATCTGCATCTCTGCCTGTTTTTCCTTTCTATCTCATGGAAATACTTCAAGGTTAGCTCCACTGACAGCCCCAACTACTCTACTTGCTGGGGAGAAAATCTCCATAGCAACCAGTTTGGCTGCTCTGCCCTTCTTTCCTCTTTTCCCCAGGCTAGAAGCTCAGGCCCCTGGTATCCTTGCTTCCAGAGGACAGGGCACTTCCTTTGCTCACAGCTTCCATGAGACCTGAGGGATCTTCTACCTCAAAGTGGTTCAGTTAAATAAACCAGGTAACTTAGATTTCTCCCCAACATGCCATCAGAAGTGAATGAGTAGCTTTCTTTGTGAACTGAGGAGGTTAAAAGAGGGATGAACAGCTAGCCCCATTCAATAGCTGGGCAGAGGGAAACTGCCATTTGTGTGGGACTGTGCATGAGACCTGATTCTCTGCTCAAAGCTCAGTGCCTCCTCTAAAGAAAAGGGGATGATGCCACAGGAGAAAGTGATGATGACCAACAAGAGAGACATCTCTCTATTCTGGGTTGAATAAGCCAGTTTTAAATAATGCAATTGGCTTTGGAGGCCTGGAGTCTCCAGGGGGAATTCATAATGGATGAGCCCTGCCTCCTGATCCCTCCTCCCTTCCCAGGGCTGCAGAGGAGCAGCCTCTGCAGAGAGACAGCCTGCTTTGTCCTGTCCTCACCCTCACACCTGGGGCTGGAGGGAAGTGGGCTTGGGGGAGCATTCAGTGTCAGTGTCTGGAGGGGAGCAGGGGTAAGGGGTCCTCCTTTACCAGGCTTTGATGGCATGGCTTGGGATGCTGCTTAGAAGCTGGCTCTAGCCTTCACTTCCCCATCCATCCCCAAATAATGGACCAAACTCATAGGCGATCCTTGTCTCCTGCCTCACCCGCACTGTCACCCATGCCTGTGAGCCAGCAAGTCCCAAGGATTCTGCTGCTCTGACCTCAGGTTTACACACTTGTTCTCATCCTCATGGCCACTGCCTTGGTTTGGGTCCTCACTATACCTCCCAGGACTGATCCCACAGCCTCCAACAATCTCCCCTCCCAAACAATCCCCAACCCCTCCACTTCACCCGAGCAACTCTGCAGAGAACAAGACTGATCCTGCAAGGCCCTGCTTAAAGTTCTATGGTCCCATCCTTTGCTGGACCAGGTCCACCTTCCTTGGCTGGTGCTTAAGGCTCTCCCCTTGCCCTCAAGGGAACAGGTAATGCCCATTTCACATCTCCTCAGTGCTGTGGCTCCCTTCCTTCTGCCCCTCTGCCGGGTCCTACTCACCTCCCAGGGCCTCCTTAACTTGTCCCCTCACAGATGCTTGGTGGCTGGCCTGTCTTGCTTCATGCTTCCCTTGTAGATATTTATGACAGCTTTGTGTGGATCATCTGTTTACGTGCCCAACTTTCGCTCTGAACGGCAGCCCTTCACAGCTGGGACTGTGACTTATCACTGTTTCCTTAGTCCCAGCTCAGTGCCTGGAACTGAGAGGGCTTCATAGAGTCTGATGGATAAATGGGTAAATGAATGAGCAGACTTTTAGTGGATGGACATATGGGTGAAGGAAGGAAGAAGGCAGGAAAAAGTCAGGCAGGCAGGAACAAATGGCAGACCAGGTTGATGGTGTGTGCATGGAAGAGTGTGCTTAATGCTTAGCCTGGGCTTCAGGGCAGATTCAGCAGGGTCAGTCCCAGGTGGTTCCAGGGATCTCTCCAAGCTGAGGAATTCAGACTTCCTGTCCCACCCCTCAACTCCTCCCAGCCGGACTCCCAATGGGGCTATGGATGTAACCCCAGCTGGGTGTAGGAAGGAGCCTACACTGTGCTCATGTCTCTCAGGGGGTCTTCACCATGAGGCAGGGGCAGAAAGTCAGGGGCACCTTCTGGCCCCTGTGTGGCAGGGCTGAGGAGACTATCTCCTGGGCATGGCCAGGCTGCTGGTGCTAATTGAGTGACTGAGGAGCAGGACAATGAGAAGATGACCTTCAAGGATGGCTTCCCTCAGGGACTCTGACTTTCCTTTCATCCCTGCCCTTCCTGACACCTGGAGGTGGAGGAGGTTTTGTTCTTGATGCTCAGAGCTATGATGATAACTGTCATGGGGAACAGTACAGGGTTTTACATATTATCTGGCTTCATCTGATTCCAAGGACCCTTGTGCTTCTCTGCTCATGGTGAAGTGCTTTCCGTCTTGTGACATTCCAGAGATACAAAGGGCCAATGCTGAGACTGCAGTAATCATGTGTGTGCTTGTGTGTACAGATGTGTGTGCATAGGTGTATATGTGTGTGCTTCCAAGTGTGTGTATGTACACACGTTCACTTGCTAATGTGTTCATGTGTATGTATATGTGTGCATGCTCATGTGTGCCATGCATGTGTGCCTGTGGGTGTGGACTTGAGTGTGTGTGCATGCATATGTATGTGCACACGTGTGGAAAGTTCTGGGCTCTAAGAACACAGGGATAGGAGAGCAGGACTTGAGCCTACCCAAGGCAAGACACCCTAAAAAGGAAGCACTGTCGTTGAAGGGGGGAGTAGGAAGTCTGCTGCCACCCCTGGGAGCAGAGAACAGGTATGCTTGTGGAAAAGTGCCCTGTGTATGTATAACTAGTACCCTGAGCCTCTGTCAGGTGGTGGTTTAGAGTTGGAGTTGACAGTTCCTGTGTGGTCCAGTATCCCCAAACTGAGAAATGAACATAAAATTGATCCCATCTGTGATACCCCAAGGTACCAGGAAGAAGCTAACAAAAAACTTAGGTCATGTGGGATTTCTGTTGAGAAAAAAGTCGGTGCTGATTATGAATTCACAATAAAAATGTCAAATATATTCCATGCATTATTTTATGAGCTATACAGCTGAAGAAACAGGAAGCCTGGAACCACAAGCACCAAAGGCAATATAACACTATGTAAGAGTCTATAAAAATTATTAGAGATGGAAGCCATAAAAACCATAAAGATGGAACAGGACATTATGCTAAAAGAGCAAGGTCTGAAAAAAATGAACTTCTCAAAATTAACATAGTTTGTGTTAAAATTAAATCTAGTGGGCAAACGAAGCAGTTGGTTGAATGCAGTGGAGAGAAGATCAGTGAGGTGGAAGACAGGTTAGAAGACATCAGCCAGAGTGCCACTCCAGACAGAAGTGACAAATGTCACAGGAATGTTAAGAGATATGGAGGATAGAATTAGAGAGTCTCAGACTCCCCTAACAGCAGAGAACGAAGGGAATGGGGCAGAGGCAGTACTCAATGAGACCACAGCTGAGAAATTAACAAAACTGATGACAGATATGAAGGTTCCTGTTCAGCAAATGTAAATGCAGCAATCAAAGACATACTATGGGCTTAGTCTATGTATTCATTTGGAATTTTGGAGTGCTTCCCAGGCACTGAACAGTCCTTGTACATGGACATAGAGCCCAGGCGTAATGCTGAGAGAGGTTCTGTGACTTTCCAGTGCCTGGAAAGACTTTCCTGTGCATGGCTCAGCACATGGCCAGGTTCATCTGATCACACTCGGGTCTGCTTTGCTCACTCTGTCATCCTCTGCCTCCTATATAGGCATGATGGTCAGAGCCAGTCTCAGGGTGAGGATGCACTGTGCTTTCTGGTACCTGCTACCAGGATATTCCTTTCCTTTTTCTGAGGCTCTCTCTGTTTCTAGCAGATGCCTAGCTCTGAGCTAAAGACACAGCCAGCCCAGAGCTTTGGGGGCCCCATCCCCTCTGCTATGTGGGGTCCTTCCTGTTATTGTCTGTCAGGGCCTCTTCTAGGCTTCAAGACCCAGACCCTGGACCCAGATCCCCATGTATAGACTTCCCTGGAAACACCTACTTGTAATGCTGAGCAGAGAAGTATTTGTGCATGCAGGGCTGCCCCATAAAATGCTGCATACCCAGTTAAATGTACATTTCAGGTAACAACACACTTTTTAAAATATCAGTATGTCCTTACTGGGCATCCTGGATTTTTGTTTTTCTTCTAATCTGGCAGCCCCCTGTGCTTGGTCATAAAGGGCAGAGTAAGGGCAGAATCTGGCAGGGTAGGTGGTCCAGTTCCCAGTACTGGCTCTGTGGGAAGAGGTCCTACCCAGACAGTGTAGAGGGTTGCAAGTTGCCATTGAGCTCTAACAAAGCAGGGGCTGGCAGTGTGCTTCCTTTTCACTAGTCTAGTCTCTGCTCTGGATGCTTCAGTCTCCCCCCTGCTGTCCCATAAACTGTTTACTTTTACCCAGAAAATTCACAGCATGGAACACATGGAGTACCGGCCTGGGCTCTTGACCTGGAGCTCTGTGACCTCATGCCAGCCTCCTCTCTCTGAATGGTTCTTTCTTTGTAGAAGCTTCCTTACACTACATTCTTTCTCACAGGCAGGCAGGCAAAGCCCAGGGGACAGGCTTTCACTGCAAAATTTCCTCTTGCAAAGAGCAGAAGATCCATCCATCAATCCTGGTGACGGCTCTGAAGAGTGGTCACGGCTCCCACATCGGCCCATTTTTCAAGAAAAGGAAGAGGGAAACTTTGCCAAGGTGAGATAAGGGAATGTTTCCTTAAATGGCTTCATTCATCCATTACCTGTGTGGCCAGGACAGGAGAGCATCCATCGCAGGGAGCCATGGCCCCCTGGGCAGGGACATGCTCTCTCCACAGAGCCATCAGTGGCCCATGAATCTTTTAGCTGAGACAAGCAGACGCAAGGAAATGGGAGGAGGTGAAAGAGTCAGATCTCAGAGGAACGTGCCCCAGCATCTGGTCAGTGGTAGCAGTGGGACAGAGCCCTAGGGGCTTAGGTCAGGCAGGATGCAGGTATGATTTGCATTTAATTGCTCATATGAACATTCACTGGCATTCATGTACCAGACACTGTGCTGGCCTCTATCACATGTATCAACTCATTTACCCCTCATAAAAACTCTGAGAGGCATTTATTATTAGTGTGACGATATGCTTTATTGTCCAAACTGAGACTCTTTTGAAGGGAAAGGAGGTATGATTGATATGTTGGGACACCCGATATCCACCATGGTGGCCCTATGCACACTGAGTCATGAAGTCATCCATGGAAAGCTGGGACTCAGAGACGTTAATACATTTTGCCCAAGATTCAGCAGCAAATCCAGCTGCAAATTCCAGACTTCCAAAGGTGAGGTTTGAGGAGTTCTTATTCCCTTTGACACCTCGTTCCATGACCCCAGGGGATAGGTTAGAGTAATGCTATGCTCCACTCTACCGGGAAAGTGCATAAACAGGCAGCAGCCTCTGGCAGGCCAGGACTGCTGCAGTGGTACTGAGCCCTTCACTCACTGGTAGGTTAGTCTTGCCCATGTTGTGGGCCAAACCTGACCCCATGGCAGCCTGCAGCCCCCTCCCTGCTGTGGATTGCTAGGCCAGCCTTGTTGGATGTCAGAGAGGCTCTTGACCAACCCATTCTCTCTGCACTTGGATATCTAGCTTCTCAGGGCTGAAGAGCATTAATCTGCATATTCTTTCAAGATCAATTTGTTTGTCTAATGTCTTTCTCTTTCCAGCATGTGGCCTCTTTTTTCTCCAGGCTTCCTGAGCAAAAATATGTTTCTTTTTGTTGGGACTCCCCACCCCTACAACACAAACTGCATATATGTGTGCACATATGGGCTATTTTCTAATTGGCTTTATTGGCTTTATTGTAGAGAAAGTAATATTTTCCTAACCTGTTTTATCTCAGATAAACCAGAAGACAGTGCATTTTATTGTATTCATTCCTTCATTCAACACCTATTTATTGAAAATCTGCTATGTCCCAGACACTGTTATAGGCTTTGAGGTTATAGTAGTTTAAACAGATTTTTAAAATCCATAACCCCAAATCTGACATTTTACATGGGCAATAACCAGTAACAAAAAAATAAGTTTTAAACTATCAGGAATTTATAGGTGCTCTGAAGACCCCTAACCTAGGATTAAGGGAGAAATGGGTTTAGAAGCATTACATCCCTGAGGAAGGCAGACTAGAGGAAAAGGGACCTGGGGGCCAGGGCACACAAGACATTAAGGGCTCAAGGACATATAAATACTCAGTGACATGCAAACCAAATGGCTTGGCAGGTGGGTGTGCTGTTTGAGAATGGGTAATGGCACAAAAATGCTTCAAGAAAAATGAATTTCAGGAACAGTTGTTGGATATTTCTGGGAGGTGGGGAGGGCCAGGGTCCCCGGGGAACTGGTTCTCTGGCCTGACCCCCTCTGCCTGGCCCACACAGTCTCCACATTCTCAGCATCATTGCTTTGTTTGGCTTCCCCTTCCTAGGCAGCCACACCTCCCCTCCATCTAACCTCCTGAGTGTATAGTCTATATTTGCCATCTTCACTTATGAGTCTCTTACCCTCAGATCCTTGCAATCTGGGAGTGGCAAGCATGTCCTCTGAAGCAAACAACCTTTCTCTCTCCCCACTTTGATTCTGGGAAAGACTTTCGATGGCAGCAGCTAGACAGTACCCCAGTCTGTGAGCTCCTCTCCAGAGGAGGGTGCTGGCCCACCTCTACCCCTGTCCCACTGGACAGGGGCATCCTTAAAGAAGGACCATGCTTCTCCCCACAATACCCAGTAAGCCAGCAGGGCAACTAACTTCACAGATTGTCATGAAGATGGAATGAGATAGCACAGTGCTTGGCACATGGTAAATGCTCATTACATACTAGTTGGTATTGTTATTTGCTATTATTAAGTACATGGAAAGTCCCTGATATTGTTGTGAATATTTCATAAAAGTTCTTCTGATTTAATCCTCACAAATACCTTAAAGGGTATATATTACAGTATTGTTCTGTGTTTATAAATGAGAAAGCTGAGGCTCAGAGAGGTTGAAAGAATGTGATAGGTCACACAGCAATTATGAGGAGAAGCTGAGATTCTATGGCAGGCTTGTGTTGTCTTGTGTGTACTCCTTCCTTTCTGGGCACAGTGGCCAAAAAGAGGAGTGGAGAATGGAGAGCTTTCTGTAATCTCCATGGATAAAGACCCTAGTGTCTCCATTCTCTCTTCTGTTGGTTGTTGATCTCTTTCTGGGAGCTGGGGAAGGGCATGCAGTAGGAGGCCACATTTCATAGCAAGTTACAAAATTATGCCTTGCAGTTAGAGTACAGTTGGATGCAATGAAACAGAGTTTGTATTGGAATCTATTATGGTCCCAACATAAATTAATTATAACCCTTCTGCTGGAGGGAAGCTTCATATATAATTAATGTTTACGGGAGAAAGGAGGAGGGAGCCAGAAAGTATAAAGGAGCTACCATCTTCAAGAGGGGCTCAACAAGGGTGGGGTTAAAATGATTCTTTTTGTTGAGTTCAGGTTGTCAGAGGCCCTAACAGTCAGCCCTCATGTTAGCTCTAGTAATGGTCCATGGCCCAAGCCTGCCTAGGTGCTAGAAACATCATATACATTGCCTAATTTAATCTCCAAAATACACTTGTGAGATCTCATTAGCCCCACTTTACAGACAAGAAAACTGAGGTTAACAGACTTGCTTAAGGCAACACAACCAACACGTCTCCAAAAGTGTCACTACTTCACTTCCCATCTCTCAGCCTCAGAGGCTGCAGTCCACACTTTGATGCTTTTTGCTGTGTAAATATGATTAAATCACATAGTCAAGTCTCTAAGGCCCATCTCTTTGCTATGGAAAGAAGAGCCAAGAAGATCTGTCTCCTTGCAGTGAAACTGGAAGAATCCCAGGTAGGCATGCACTTTGCTCATTCATTGTGTGCCCATTGTGAAAAACCAGAGAGTCTTCCCAGGGGTGGGTTTCAGCAGCAGTGCTGCTGATGGGCTGTGCTGGCATTTAGGGAGTGCTGGCAGCTCAGAGATGGATGCGTGCAGAGCTGGCTCTCCACCTTGGTTGGGAGGGCCCCTCTGGTTAGGACCATCGGGCCTGGGGAGCCACCCAGGGAACTCCCTTAGGGCTAGGTCACTGGGACATGTCATATTAACTGTGAGAACCAATATTTATTCAGTGCCTTCCCTGTGCCAGGCACTTTTTCAGGGCTTTACAAGCACAAATTTTAATTCTCATGAATACCCTATGGGTGGGCATCCCCATCCCTGAGCACAAGAGGTGTTAAGCAGCCTGTTCCAGCCACACAAGGGCCATGTGTTGTAGCTGGGACCTGGGTGCAGGCAGACCCAGTCCAAAGATTTACCAAAGTTATACTGAACTCTGACACCACAATCCCATGGTTCACCCATCATGGTTATGGGTCATGCAAGGTACTGTCATGACATTGACCCTCTCTTCTGTAGAAGAAACATGGCCTTTTCCTAATTGTTCTCTATTGCATTGAGGGACCTCATGATGTAGTAGAAAGAACTTTCCTTTTTTTCCTAAAAAGGAAGCAGGTAGACCTGGCCCACATTACAGTCCTCCTATTCTCTTGCTTAAATCATTAGACTTCTCTGAGTGTGTCCTCATCTGAGCAATTGGAACAAGGACATCAACTTCAGAATTGCCAAGGCCAATGCACAGGAGGCAGACAATAGACGGCAACCACTGGTCATGGGTCTGAAGAAGGCAAGATCCATATGTGCTCAGGGGAGGTTTGAATGGGACCTGGGTCAATGAGTAAAAGCTGCACACAGGGTTACAAGAAGTCTTGTCTATGCATCTAGGTGTGCATAAAGGTATGTTTGTGCACACATGCATATGTGTGCATGTTTATGTGAGTGCTTGTGTGAGACTGTGCACACACATGTGGGTGTCTATGTGTATGCACATGTGTATGTGCATTCATGTACAGAAGGGAGCACTGCAGAGAAGTTGAGGTTGTCAGGTGGGTAAGGAGGTGGCAAGAAGACACCAATAAGCTTGGTGCCTAGGGAATGGGCTGGGAGAGGAGCCTGAGGCCTGATTATAAGGGCCCAGGTGCTTAAAGTCCTCTCTCTGCCTCCCTCCCTGTACTAACTGCACTATGAACTGAAGTAGAAGCCACACACCTCATTTGGTCTCAGCTGGAGGGAGGTTGGCTTTAATTACATGAGGCTCAGCCACTGGGAAGTGTACATTCCTTTCCTTCTTCTCTCCCATCTCTCCTTGCTTACCCAAGGGCTGCTCTGGTTTCTATGAGCACACCAGGGTCAGGCCTGCAGGTACAGAAGCAGTCAGCCAGGGTGTATGCATTATCAGATGCAAGGACTGAGTGCCTGGAAGCTAAGCATACCTGGGTAACATCTGCTTGCCCTTCTCTTTGGAAAAACTATAGCTCTGTTAAGCTTTAGGAGACTGAACACTGAGCTCAGAAATCTGAAATCTGACCTACTTTCCTCTCAAAGCATCTTCCCATATGCTTCTATCATCCCAGCTCCTTGGCCTTGTTTCATCTGCCTTGTTTGCAGATGACTGTGTCCTTGTTGACTACAGGCTCCTTTTTCTCTCTAGCTGTGAGACCCTTCATTTCTCCCTCTTCATTTCTCCCTCATGACCTTCTCAGAGATGCAGAAACTCAGGCCCAAAAGATTGTTTGATGGCCTCCAAGCACAATGTACAAATCTCCATGCCTGCCCTGATTCTGTCCATCAACCTGTATTAAGTAAAGGCATAGAAGAGGCATGATGTCTGATCTTGAGTAAAGCAAAGCCTGATGAAAAAAATCAGTGAAAGCGACACTCGATTAACTACTCTTAATCTCCCAACCTCGGGCCTTTGCACATGCTGGTCCCCCAAACTGAGCACTGCTTTTTATGTCCCACTTGTCTGCTGACATCCTTGGTACATACTCTGGGACACAGACAGGTTTTCCAAAACCCTCGATTTATCCCATTTTTCTTGCTCTGCACTTTTCCTGCTCACTGATCTCATGAGTACAGTAATATGAGTTTATTTTGTACTTGCTTATTTAGTGCTTGTCTTCCCACCAGACTTGAAGTTACCTGAAGATAAGGATCTGATCTGCTCTGTTCTCCATTTGATAGCCAGGGCTTAGCATCAGGTCAGGCACACAGTGGACACCAGGTAAGTGTTTATTGAATGAATGAGTAAATGAGAGAGTGAATGAAGGCATTTGACCTACTGGTCTGCCTTCTGTGGGGAAATGGGAAGGAAATTCTCTGAGAATCCTGAGTTGAAAACATCCTGACAAATACTCCTTCCAAAGAGGGGAAGAGGGATATAAATAATTTTACAATGGAGAAACTTGCCCAACACTGCCTCACCAGGTGGTCAAGTTAATATCAACAATGATAAGTCATGTTGATTGTATACGTATACTCGTCATAATGTGATGAGATGGCATTTTATCTCTGTCACTTGCCTCCTGAAGACCCATTACTCCAGTCCAGTTGTAAAAGAAAGCATCAAACCCCAATTGAAGGTATACATGAAGAAGGTAAATTGACTATTGGAGTTGGAGGCTTCAATACCCCTCTATCAGTAACTGACAGATCCAGCAGGCAGAAAGGATATAGTCAAAATGAAGAGCACCATCAATTAACTGGACCTAATTGACATTTAGAGAACAGTTCATCGAACAACAGCAAAACACACTTGCTTCTCAAACTTACATGGAACATTCACCAAGATAGACCATATTGTGGGTCATAAAACACACTTTCACACATTAAAAAAAATAGACATTGTATAAAATATGCCCTCAAACCACAATGAAATTAAACTAGAAATCAATAACAAAGAAATAGCTGGAAAACCCCAAAATACTTGAAGATTAAGCAAGACAGTTCTAAATAGCACACAAGTCAATGAAGAAGTTTCAGGAGAAATTTAAAAATATTTCAAACGAAATGCAACTTACTAAACTCTGTGTAATGCAGTGAAATCAGTGCTTAGAGGGAAATTTTTAGCATTGGATGCATAAATGAGGAAAGAATAGATACCTCAAGCAATAACCAAGACTTTCATCTTCAGAAACTGGAATAAGAAGATAAAATTAAATTTAAAGTTAGCAGAAAAAAGGAGTGCCTGAGTGGCTCAGTTAGTTGAGTGTCCAACTTTGGCTTAGGTCACGATCTCACAGTTCATGAGTTCGAGCCCTGCATCAGGCTCTGTGCCTCCAGCTCAGGGCTTGGAGCCTGCTTCGGATTTTGTGTCTCCCTCTCTCTCTCTCTGCTCCTCCACTACTCATGCTCTGTGTCTCTCTCAAAAGTGAACAAAGACTTTAAAAATTTTTTTTTAAAGTTAGCAGAAAAAAGAATAAAGATTGGAGCAAAAGTCAATGAATAATAATCAGGAAATCAATAGAGAAAATCCACAAAACCAAAGGCTGTTTCTTAAAAAAGATCAAGAAAATTGTAAATAGCTAGCCAGGTTAATTAAGAAAAAAATGGAGAAGATGCAAATTAGTAATATTAGAAATGAACGAAGGGACATCACTACAGATCTTATGGACATTAAAAGGATAATAAAGGGATATTATGAACAATGCTCTGCCTACAAATTTGATAACTGTGATGGTTAATATTGTATGTCAACATGACTAGGCAATGGTGTGCCAGCTAGTTAGTCAAACACTATTTAGCGTCTTTCTGTGAAAGTGATTTTGGATGAGATTAACATTTAAATCAATAGAACGGGTAAAGCAGATTACCTTGCATAACATGAGTTTCAATCAGTTGCAAGCCTAAACAGAACAAAAAGGCTGACCCTCCTTCGAATAAGAGAGAATTCCTCCTGCCTGACTGCCTTTGAACTGGGACTTTGGCTTTTTCTTGCCTTTAGACTCCAATTAAAATATCAGTTCTTCCTGAATCTTGAGCCTGCAGACCTTCAGACTGGAACTATGCCATCATCTATTCTCATTCTCAGACTTTCAGACTTGCTCTGGAACTATACCTTTGGCTCCTCCTGGGTCTCCAGCTTGCTGATTCTGTATGTCAGCCTCCATCATTGCATGAGCCAATTTCTGATAATAAATGTCTGCATAGATTAGGTAGGTAGGTAGATAGATAGATATGTCTATCTAGATCTCTATCTAGATCTATCTCTATCATCTGACATCTATCTATCTATCTATCTATGTGACCTTGGATTTGGCAATGACCTTTTAGGTAAAACACCAAAAAGACAAGATCCATAGAAAAACAAATTGACAAGTTGAACATCATTAATATTAAAACGTCTGCTCTGTGAGAAGTACTTTAAGAGAATGCAAAGACAAGCTACATACTAGGAGAAAATCTTTGCAAAACACATATTTGACAAGGGCTGCTATCCAAAAATATAAATAACTCTTAAAAACTCAACAATAAGAAAGCAAACAGCCTAATTAAAAAATAAGGCTAAAGACTGGACATATATCTCATCAATCACGATATGCAATAGGTGAATAAACATATGAAAAGATAGTTACCTTCATATGTCGTTAAGGAATTGCAAATTACAACAATGAGATACCACTACACACTATTGGCTAAAATCCAAAACATTGACAACGTCAAATGCTGAAGAGGATGTGGAGCAACAGGAACTCAATTATTGGTGGGAATGCAAAAATGGTACAGCTACTTTGGAAGACAGTTGGCAGTTTCTTACAAAACTAAATATACGCTAACCACATCATCCAGATGTCATGTTCCTTGATCTTTACCCCCATGAATTGAAAACTTATGTCTATACAAAAATATGAACATGAATATTTACAGACATGTATTCATAATTGCCCAAACTTGGAAGCAACTGATTGGTCCTTCAGTAGTAGAATGGATAAATAAGCTCTTATACATCTATGAAATGGAGTGTTGTTATTCAGTGATTAAAAAAAAGGAGTTATCAAGTCATTTTTGAGAAGACTTAGAAGAAATGGAAATGCATATTACTAAGTGAAAGCAGACAATCTGAAAAGACGACATACTGTGTGATTCCGACTATATGACATTCTGAAAAAGACAAAACTACGGAGACAGTAAAAAGTTCATTGGCCTGCCAGAGGCTCAGGGGGAAGTAGGGAGGGATGAGTAGGTGAGGCACAGGGGATTTTTATGGCAGTGAAACTATTCTGTATGACACTGTAATTATGGCTACATGTCAGTATACACTTGTCAAAACCCATAGAATGACAACACAGAGTGACCCCCGATATAAACTATGGACTTTTAGTTAATAATAAGGTATCAATTTTGGCTCATCAACTGTAACAAATATACCATATTAAAGCAAGATGTTAATAATAGGCCAAAGTAGTAAGGAGGGTGATAGCATAGATGGGAACTCTATATCTTCTGCTTAATTTTTTTAAATAAATCTAAAAGCTTCTCAAAAAGTTTAATTAAAATAAATAAAACAAAATATTTATTAACAAAAAATAAAACAGGAAAACCTGCCCATATGACTTTCCCCTCTCCCTACTGCCATGGCATAGACTCTCCTCTGCTCCCTGGAGTGAACATTCCCTCTCTAGGGCTAGAGAATGAGTGACAAGGAAGGTTTCATGATCTCACCTCCATCAATGGATATTCAGGCTCATGCATCATTTTACTGCACTGAGATCCCCAGCACTTTTGATCAAAGGGTGAATAGTGGTTGTTTTGGATCTGACAAGTGGCTTGAGGTTGTGAGTACTTAGTAAGGTAAATCATGGCTTTACTGGGGAGGGAAGTTCTTCTGTATTGACCTGGGGACTGAGATTTGGGATGTCTGGGCAGCATTGGATTTGTAATCTGAGGGTAAAAAAAAAAAGGTAAATCTATGCCCAATATACCTAGAGCCCACTCTGGCATTTCTCCTTTAGATGCCTCAGGGACCAGAGAAAAAGCCTCCAGAACCACTTTGAAGCCCAAGAAAAGATCCAGGCCCTACACCCCACTTTTCATTTGGAATCTATTTTTTATCTTCTTCCTCAACTTTTATTTATCTGCTACTTGAATAACACTTTTTCTTTTTTCTTTCTTTCTTTCTTTCTTTCTTTCTTTCTTTCTTTTCTTTTTTTCTTTCTTTCTCTTTCTTTCTTTCTTTCTTTTTTTTTTTCTTTTACTTAACATGACCAATTTTGTAGCACTGGCTACTGGATTTGCAATTGCCCACCTGGACCTAGGCTGTGATTTCTATCCTCTGCAAACACTCTATTGTGTGGCACATGGAATCAGGCCCTCCCCACTGAGACCATAGGGACACACCCATTATGGTTCTCTTTGGTGTTTCCATTATCCAGGGACAGGGAGGGTTAGCACAGCTTGTAGCAAAGGTCAACACACAGGGGCTTGATACCTGGGGCTGACGTAACAGAGCTTTTAACAAGCCTTTAGGTTATTGTGCTGGTGGAAGGTTGGGTCAGTGGATTATAATAATCTTTTCTTTTCCCTCAATATCATTGGTCTGCAAAGTGGCTGGACCACAGAGACTGAGATTTTGGAGGAATAAATATATGAGATTTTTTAAAAAGCTCATTTGTGTGAAAAATTTAGGAACCAGGCAAAGTAATCAAATATTCAGGATAGTTTGGTGCTAATAATAAGGTAGACTCCTAACTGGCCTCTAATGCGGTCCTTTCCAATTTGGTTACTGGCACTCCCACTAGTAACCACTGATAATTCAAGCTAATAAGACCTCTAAGACCATCTCCTTTCACCTTATTTTATAGGTGAAGAAACTAAAGGCCAGAGAATTGAAAGGACAAATCCCAAGGAAGCACAGGCAAGTGGAAAAACCAAGGGTAGAATCTAGGTCTTCTGGCTCCCACCAGTGCACCAGTGTGGTCAGCAGTTCCTAAGCCCAGGAGTAGGGTTATATAAAGCAAAGTGTTGTGTTGCTGGTCTCTATTGACATAAGGGCCAACCAAGTGGGAATAGAGGGCAGAAACTGAGGCTTTAGAGGTGACACAAACTACAGTCAAAGAACTTTTGAGATTTACTGCCCTGAAAGGTACTTGATATTGTTGAGGCCAGGAGCAAGGTTAAATACTAAATTACATGAAGTTGGGACATGTTAGATATTTTTGCATAATTTGTATGAAATGCTCTGCAAACTTAAGGTGCAAATATAGACACAACTATTTAATTTTTTCAACCAAATACTGACATTTGAAATATTGTTTGTAGGAAATTCAGTATATCATTTACTTTTCTAAGTATATCATTTACTTTTCTTTATGAATTTTCTGAGAATTCTCTAGGGCATTTGAAGCTGACTAGAGTAAGTTCTGTTTCCACACATAACTGTTAGAACAAAGGCATGATCTCTGCATCTCACTGCCACGTGGTGTCACTGTTAAACACTGGTTCTGTGTTGTTTTCAGCCTGAGTGTTACTGCTTGTGTGGTCCTGCTGGGAGCCAGTGTGGCCCAGCTGTCTGCACCTGATATGATCATTTTTCAGGGGGAATGAGATATCCTCTGAATTAAGCCTGGCTTGGGCTCTCCACCTCCCTCTGCAACTTCATGTATGGAATCCCAGGGTATGTGGTATTGTCCATGGTGTCAATTGGTTCCAGGAAGTCAAGGGCAGAAATTATACACTGACTCATGGATCTAGAACTGCAGTCTCCTTCTCAGAGATCCATCTTAGGGGGTAGGTAGTTTTTGTTTTAAATTCTCAAACACAAACAACAACAACAATGCCCCGATAGGGAGCCTAAATGGACATAATTGGTCTGGCATAGGACTCAGATATTGGCATGGAAAGATGTCCTTATAATTTCAATGAGCATCTAAGGTCACAGATCATTGCTATCAGAGAACAGAAAAAAATGGAGCACCCTTCTTAATGTAGAATGCACTCCTAAGTTCTCTTTCTTTAAAAACTAGGATGATGGGACTATGGTGTCCAGATACCCAAACAAGGGAGACACAGGCCTTGGGGGTGATGGATGAAATCATTAAATATATTAGAACTATCTCATCAGCTGCCTGGCTGGTTAAAGAAGATCATCTTGTTTGCAAAGTGTTTAAGTGGCTTTCTTATTAACATACATATTGTTTTCTATTATCATTATTAAACTAATGTGGATTTTTTTTCCCCACAAAATGTGCTTGGGAATGAGCAGCTATTTATTTATTCAGAGGGTGGTAGAAGAGCTCCCGGACTTATCTCCAGACCCTGGTCCCCTCTCCAGCCAGTGGAATTATAGCTGGAAATGGAGAGGGAAGAGGAAAGAGGAAGGGCTTGTAGGGAGGGTCAGCATAGCTGAGGCAAGAAGAGAAAGAGAGAAAGAGAAATGGAAAAATATAAAGAGAAATAGAGAGAAACAGATACAAAAACCAGAAGAAATAATAATACCTAACTTTGGTATAGCACTTTGTGACCATGCCAAGTTTATGATTGTATTTGACACCATGTAGCCCTTAAAGGTAAAAATGGCAAAAAAAGTGGTTCTCCTGTTATTCTTGTGAGGAAATTGTAACTGAAAAACATTCAGTCCTTTTCCATGAAACTTGACTCAGTGGGGCGAGTACAGGGCATGATGGCCTTCTGTAGAGAAAACTCGGAGTTAACACAGATCATTCTACTATATGCCAAGCACTTTGCAAACATGATTTCATTTTATCCTCACTTTGAGATGATGATGACCATTCCTGTTGCACAGATGAAGAAGACAGTGAGGCAGGACAGCAATCAACCAGTGTTGGGAGCACACGGCTGTTGGGAAAGGGGAGTCTAGTCGCTAACTTTGAGCCATCTGGATACCCATTTCTGGTCAATGAGATGACAGAAGTCTTATCCTCATGAATGCCAGGGACCTCTTGGGGAAGCAGCGGGTTCATAGAAAGAGTCGAGCACAGGGTGTCAAGCACTCACCTGGAATGTGCCATACAATGTTTCCACTTCAGATGAGAGGGTGATCAGATGAATTTACCTCCAAGGCTTGGGCCCTTTATCTTTGAGAAATGTCCATGATGTGCTTTTCTCCAGACTTCCATTAGCTATTTTAGCTGGTTCTAGAGATGGGGTCTTCTGGCTTTCAACTTCATCCGGATGCTTTCATGAAAGTAAAGAAAAGCAAACAGTGAGAGGCTCACATGAAGGAAAACACAGAAGTTAAAAAATAAAGTGCTAAAAAAGAAACGCAAAGGAGACACTTGACTTGTAGACAGGGCCATCTTCATGGTTGGGACTGTTTATGGCTCTCACTGATATCAAAATATTTTTTTTACAGTAAAATTATCTAATGTGGGTTATATAATTTTATTTAAAACATCTATGTAAAAATTTATTCACTACTTAAAAAAGTTAGTTATATTGCTAAATTATATGATTTAACAGAACTTGGATATTCTGTTATACATACATTAACACATTAACATTTATTTTATTTATTTATTTTTTAAAATTTACATTCAAGTTACCATATAGTGCAACAATGATTTCAGGAGTAGATTCCTTAATCCCCCTTACCCATTTAGCCAACCCTCTTCCCAAAACCCCTCCAATAAACCCTCTGTTTGTTCTCAAAATTAAGTCTCTTATGGTTTTTTTCCCCTCCCTGTTTTTATATTATTTTTTGCTTCCCTTCCCTTATGTTCATCTGTTTTGAATCTTAAAGTCTTCATATGAGTTAAGTCATATCATATTTGTCTTTCTCTGAATAATTTCGTTTAGCATAATACCCTCTAGTTCCATCTATGTAGTTGCAAATAACAAGATTTCATTCTTTTTGATTGCAGTGCAATACTACATTGAATATATATGTTACAACTTCTTTAACCATTCTTTCATAGATGGACATTTGGGTTCTTTCCATACTTTGGCTATTGTCAATAGCACTGCTATAAATATTGGGGTGCATGTGTCCCTTCGGAACAGCATACCTGTATCCCTTGGATAAGTCCCTAGTAGTGCAATTGCTAGGTCGTAGGGTAGTTTATTTTTATTTTTATTTTTTTATTTTTTAAAATTAATTAATTTATTTTTGAGACAGAGAGACAGAGCATGAGCAGGGGAGAGGCAGAGAGAGAGGGAGACACAGAATCCGAAGCAGGCTCCAGGCTCTGAGCTGGCAGCACAGAGCCCGACGAGGGGCTCGAACCCACAAACCATGAGATCATGACCTGAGCCGAAGTTGGACGCTTAACCAACTAAGCCACCCAGGCGCCCCATCTTATTTTTCCTTTTTTGAGGAACCTCCATACTCTTTTCCAGAGTGGCCACACCATTTTGCATTCCAACCAACAGTGTGAGAGGGTTCCCCTTTCTTCGCATCCTTGCCAACATCTGTTGTTGCCTGAGTTGTTAATGTTAGCCATTCTGACAGTTGTAAGGGGGTATCTTATTGTGATTTTTATTTGTATTTCCCTGAAGATGAGTGATGTTGAGCAATTTTTCATGTGACCATTGGCCATCTGGATGTTTTCTTTGGAGAAGTGTCTATTCATGTCTTTTGTCCATTTCATCACTGCATTATTTGCTTTTTTGGGTGTTGAGTTTAATAAGTTCTTTACAGATTTTGGATACTCACCCTTTATCTGATAGATCATTTGCAAATATCTTCTCCCATTCTGTTGGTTGCCTTTTAGTTTTGTTAATTGTTTCCTTCACTGTACAAAAGCCTTTTATTTTGATGAGGTCCCAGTAATTCATTTTTGCTTTTGTTACCCTTGCCTCTGGAGATATGTTCATAGAAAGAGTTTGAAAGTTCTCCTTCCATTTCTATTTTTTGGAACAGTTTCAAGAGAATAGGTGTTAACTCTTTCTTAAATGTTTGGTACCCCTGGAAGGCCATCTGGCCCTGGACTCTTATTTGTTTGGCAGATTTTTGATTACTAATTCAATTTCTTTACTGGTTATGGGTCTGTTCAAATTTTCTATTTCTTCCTGTTTCAGTTTTGGTAGTGTATATGTTTCTAGGAATTTGTCCATTTCTTCCAGATTGTCCATTTTATTGTTACATAATTGCTCATAATATTATCTTATTATTTTTTGAATTTCTGCTGTGTTGGTTGTGATCTTTCCTCTTTAATTATTGATTTATTTATTTGGGTCTTTTCCTTTTTCTTTTTGATCAAACTGGCTAGTAGTTTATCAATTTTGTTAATTCTTTCAAAGAACAAGCTTCTGGTTTCACTGATCTGTTCTACTGTTTTTTTGTTGTTGTTTGTTTGTTTTGAAAGCATTAATTTCTGCTCTAATCTTCATTATTTCCTGTCTTCTGCTGGTTTGGGGTTTTATTTGCTGTTCTTTTTCCAGCTCTTTAAGGTGTAAGGTTAGGTTGTGCATCTGAGATCTTTCTTCCTTTAGGAAGGCCTGGATCGCTAAATACTTTCCTCTTATGACCGCCTTTGCTGCGTCCCAGACGTTTTGGGTTGTGGTGTTATCATTTTCATTGACTTACATATACTTTTTAATTTCCTCTTTAACTGCTTGGTTTGCCCATTCATTCTTTACTAAGATGTTCTTCAGTCTCCAAGTATTTGTTACCTTTCTAATTTTTTTCTCGTGGTTGATTTCGAGTTTCATAGTCTTATGGTCTGAACATATGCACGGTATGATCTTGATCTTTTTGTACTTGCTGAGGGCTGATTTGTGTCCCAGTATATCATCTATTCTGGAGAAAGTTCCATGTACACTGGAGAAGAATGTATATTCTGCTGCTTTAGGATGAAATGTTCTGAATATATCTGTTAAGTCCATCTGGTCCAGTGTGTTATTCAAAGCCATTGCTTCCTTGTTAATTTTCTGTTTAGATGACCTGTCAGTTGGTATAAGTGGGATGTTGAAGTCTTCTACTATTATGGTATTATTATCAATGAGTTCCTTTATGTTTGTGATTAATTGATTTATATATTTGGGTGCTCTCACATTTGGAGCATAAATGTTTACAATTGTTAGATCTTCTGGATGGATAGACCCCTTTATTATGATATAATGCCCTTCTTCATGCCTTGTTACAGTCTTTATTTTAAAATCTAGATTGTCTGACATAAGTATGGCTACTCCAGCTTTCTTTTGTTGACCATTGGCATGAGAGATGGTTCTCCATCCCCTTACTTTCAATCTAAAGGTGTCTTTAGGTCTAGGTGGATCTCTTATAAACATCATATAGATGGATCTTGTTTTCTTATCCATTATATTACCCTATGTCTTTTGATTGGAACATTTAGTCCATTGATGTTTAAAGTGAGTACTGAAAGATATGAATTTATTGCCATTATGTTGCTTGTAGAGTTGGAGTTTCTAGTGGTGCTCTCTGGTCCTTTCTAGTCTTTGTTGCTTTTGGTGGTGTTTTTTTTTTTTTTTTTTCATCTTTTCTCTCTTCAGAGAGTCCCTCTTAAAATTTCTTGCAGGGCTAGTTTAGTGGTCACGAGTTCCTTTAATTTTTGTTTGTGGGAAGCTTTTTATGTCTCATTCTATTCTGAATGTCAGCCTTGTAAGAAAAGGAATTCTTGGCCGCATATTTTTCTGATTCAGTGTATTGAATATACCCTGTCACTCCTTTCTGGCCCGCCAAGTTTCTGTGGATAGGTCTGCTGCAAACCTGATCTCTCTTCCCTTGTAAGTTAAGGACTTTTTTTCCCTTGCGTTTTCATGATTCTTTCCTTGCCTGAGAATTTTTTGAATTTGACTATGATATGCCTTGTTGGTGGTCGGTTTTTGTCAAATCTGGTGGGAGTCCTCTGTGCTTTCCTGTCTGTGTCTTTCCACAGGTAGGAAAGTTTTCCATTATGATTTGCTTGCATAACCCTTCTACCCCTTTTTCTCTCTCTTCCTCTTCTGGGACCCCTATGATTCTGATGTTGTTCCTTTTTAATGAGTCACTGATTTCTCTAATTCTTAAATTGTGCTCTTTTGCCTTAGTCTCCCTCTTTTTTTATGTTTCATTATTCTCCATAATTTGTCCTGTATATGGCTGATTCACTGCTCTGCCTCATCCTTCTTTGGCGCTGTGGCATTCGTTCGAGATTGCAGCTCAGTTATAGCATTTTTTATTTCATCCTGACTAGCTTTTACTTCTTTTATTTCTGCAGAGAGCAATTCTAGTCTATTTTCGACCTCAGCTAGTATTCTTATTATCATAATTCTAAATTCTGGTTCAGACATCTTGTTTGTATTTGTGTTCATTAAGTCCCTGGCTGTCGTTTCTTCTTGCTCTTTCTTTTGGGGTGAATTCCTTCATTTCATTAATTTGAAGGGAGAGAGTGAATTAATAAAGTTAAAAAAATTAAAATTAAAAAACTAAAAACAACACACATACACAACAGATAAATCAAATAAATGATCTATATCCTAGTTGTGTTTTGGTCTGGTTGTTGAAAGGAGCTTGATAGATTAGACAAAAAGGGGAAGAAGAAAAAAAAGGAAAATGTTTGAAAATTTGAAAAAATGAATACAGTGAAATAGAATAAAATGAAATGTTGTAAGTAAAATAGAATTTGAAATATTTTCAAAAAAGCAAACAATATATAGTGGAAAAAATTAAATAAAAATATTTTTAATAAAAAATGAAAATAAAAATAAAGTTTGTTCTCTTTCTGTATTCAAGAAAAAGAAAATAAATGAAAAAGAGAAAAAAAAGATAATAGAATACTTGGACCAGCAAACAGACTGAAATACAATTGAAATTACATCGCTTTCCCCTAGAGGTCAAACTCTGAAGGACTTTATGGTCTGTAAACTAAGCAGGTGGAGAGTCCTATTGTGTTCCTGAAGAGGCAGGTTGGCCCAGTTGGGTGGGGCTTAGTATCCTGGTTCCGTTCTGCACTAGATGTTACTGCTTAGCTTACCGGGGTGGATTGTGGTGCTTGTAGGTGTGTATGGGCATGTGAAGGAAGGGTGAAAATGGTGTCATCCAGCTATTCAGTCTCTAGTATCAGAACTCTGTTCTCCCGATCAGCTATTGTGCACCTGTCCTTTGTCTCCGGCTTCCATCCACTCCTCGATTTTACACTGTCCGTGACCAAGCTGTCAGTTTGCCAGGTGGCACCCCCCTCCTGAGTTTTATCTCACCTGAGTCTGTATTTCCCAACCTCTCACTTCTGAGGGACTGCAGCTTTGTCTTGCTTACCCCTTCTGGGGGAGGGTCTCACTGAGAAATGGCCAGGGGCTGGCTTCTCCCAGGAACATTCGCAGGATCATGCTGCTGTCAATGCCCAGAGACTGCAGCTGGGTGCCTGCCCACCCCAGAAAATGTTCATGTGATCGTGTAGCAGGAGCGTTTCAGGGATTATGGAAAACCACAACACACATCTGGCATCAGGGTTCACCCTTAGTGACCTTGTTCTAGCACCAGTAAACTAGTTCTCTGGGGTCTGCTGGCACCTTTGCCTGTGGGAGATGGGGCTTCACAGCCTCTACCCAATGTCATCCCAGCAGGGAGCTGCCTCTCCCTGTGTGTCCCAAGGACTGCCCAGACTTCACTCTGCTCCTGGGGATTTGCCCTTTCCACCAGAGCACCACCAGGTATCAAGCTACAGAGTTTCAGACTCTGCACTTCACCTATTTATAGAGTCTTATTGGAATTTAAACCCTCTCCTTTCTCCCCTGTTAGTTCAGTCCCTGAGACTGTTTCCACTTTTCCACTTTCTCTCCAGCTGCTTTTGGGGGAATACTTTTCCTATACTCTCCCCCCATCTCTGTACTCTCTCCCCAAGCAAAAACAGCTCCTTGCCCTGCGTGGCTTCTCTCTTCTCCAGTTCACTTCTCTGTGCCATATGCCTGCTGAGTTCTGTGGTTCAGGTTGTGCAGATTGTTGTGTTGATCCTCAAATCAGTTTTCTAGGTGGGCAGGATGGTTCAGTGTTAATCTGGCTGTATTTCATATATGTGAGATGCAAAAAAAAACCTTCCATGCTGTTCTGCTATCTTGGCTCCCTCCCTCAAAATATTTTGAATATTCCTTTTGTAAAATTAATTTTGGTATTCTTCTTTGACTAGGAAATTCCACCTGTAGATATTCATTTCTTCAGACCATAAAACTTTACTGTCTAAATGTAGATATCTCTGGGAGAAATACTACACAAGGTGTAATCTGGAGGAGTTGGTTTATCAGCACCTCTCCCTAAAAGAGATCAAAGTGTCCCGGAAGTGGAAGGCAGACTAGAAGTATGAGGTGGAGGGGACAAGTATAGTCATAATGCATGGAGAGGGTTACAGGGGGTATGTTGTAATTTCTAAGTATCTTTCCCAAGAAATAATAGAATATTTTTGCTCTTCTGTCCATGACAAAAGTGTGACCTCCAGTCAGTCAAGGCTCTGCAGCTCTGATGAGACACAAAGGGCATCAGCAGAGAGTCTCAGAGAAACTGGGATGAGAAGATAGGGTAGAAGGCAGTCAAGATTGTTTATCTCCATGAGGAGAAGGCTGAGAAAGCAGTATGTGAAGGATTGCTCTGGAGAGAGGACAGTGAAGAGATTTTATTTAAAACCATGGATCAAGGATTAAAATCAGAAATAATGGAGACCTTCCCCACTCACGGGGGGCATGCACCTTCCCCACTCACGAATGCTGGCATGGCAGCTGCAGAGACTTGCACCTTTTGGGACATGGTGGATATAGGGAGGGGTCCCAGTTCTGTCAGATGGCTTGAGACATCCCTGGGAGGGACTAGGGAAGTGGACTAGATGGCCCCCAAGCTTAGGGAGCATGTGTACCCAGATGCTGACCATGGCTGCTCCAGGGGTGAGTTGCCTAGAAACAGGGACTGTGTCTCTGTGGGGGATCTGTACAGGGAGCAGTGACATGCTGGTTGAGTAGAGGGGAGGATGGAGGCCCAGAGGAGACAATATGAACTTTGCAGTCAGACCATGCTTTGCTTTGTGACTCTGAAGAAGTTATAGACCTCTCTGAGAGTTTCTTCACCTGTCAGACAGGGACCAGAACAGCCCCTTCCTTATAGGGCCATGGTGAGAAGAGAATGAGGTGCCTCCTGGAAGGTTTCCAGCTTTCCATCACTATAGCACCACTACCACTTGTTATGACATTCCCACCGCATCTACAATACTTGCTCCTCTCTGGACTCCCAAGTCTGTGTTCAGGCCCTCGCACCTTCTCCTGTCTCAACCTATCCCCATCACAAACCTCTGTTGGGCTTGTAACCCTAAGGACACTCTTCAGTACACGCTTGAGACTGGGAGACAGTTCCCAGGCACTCTTGCTCAACTGCCTCATCATCACATGATCTCACTCCTTTCTAGGGAGGAGCTAGAATCCAGTCCTGCTCTGGGACCCCAGATGTTTCACCCCTGCTGGTGGCCTTGCCAGTTTGCAGGTGAGTGATCTGAATTCTGCCTGCCACTGCTGAGCACACTGGGATGAGCCCCACATCCTCCTCCTCCCTGGTGACTGGACAGGTCTCATTTAGATAAGTGTGGCCAGTGAGGGTACAGTGGCTTGGGGAGGAATAAGGGTCAGGCAGCTGTCCTCTTGACCCCCTTCCCACAACCCAAACCATCAGCTTTCAGGAGGCACTAGATCTTACTTTCTCTCTCCCAAAGAAGAGAGGATATGGAAGGATTCAGACACCACCACCAGCACCACCCCTCCCCAGCTGCCCTTGCTTTTCCATTTGGGGGCATATGAAAATATAAATAAATAAATAAATAAATAAATAAATAAATAAAAGACTAACCTTCTGGCCAATCACAGTTTAGCTACACTGCAATTAAACAAATCCACAAACCCGCAACACATATTTACATCTCATTAGCAGAAGCCAAATGCAACAACGGCATTAAAATTAAGAAATTAGGCCCAATTATCCTGTCGGCAGCAGTTGGGGGAAGTTGTCAAGGGCTGGTGTATTCATTAGTTTGCACAGAAGTTCAGCGGCTCCCTAATTGTGTGCTGCTATTTTTTACCCCCTCCTCCTCTTGCTTTAAAAAAATCATTTGAGGTTTTCATTTCTCTGCAGTGCAGCAGCCTGCCAATGTTGGCAAGGCCAGGCCTGGGGCAGGCCTGGGAAGAGCTCTTGTCCTCTGTGCACTCTATGTCATCAGGGCCTAGCCAGGCTGAGCTACAAGTGACTAGGATGTTAGGAAGGCCAGGGCACCTGCTCAGCTGCTGTGTCCCCACAGAATCTTCTGGATCCCTGGAGAGGGTTTAGACAGGCCAGAACCCTTCCTCCAGGCTCACTTCCTTCACTGCCAGCCTTGCGGGGGAGCTGGGGTGTACTAGGTCTGCTGTGTCCAGGAACACAGCATCCTCCTTCCCTGGGCTGGCAACAGTTACTGGCCTCAGGTCCCAAGCCAGTCTGTGTTTGGCCAGAAGGGGCACCTCATGAATATTCATTGGGTGATGGAATGGAAATCTTGACAAAGCTCTTTACCACAGGTAAGAAGATTTATTGTGCTCCAGACTGTGCCCAGGTGGGTGGTCTTGGGCTCCAAGGATGGTTGCATGGCCCTGGCCAGCTTCAGAGAGAGGTTTTGACTGATGAACCCTTCTTTTTGGAAGCTTCTGTTCTGCTACCTTCACCTAGATCCTTTAACTTCACCTACTGGGACTCTGTTGGATTCCTCCCTCCTCCTGGAAAATTGACTTGGTCTCCTCTGACCATCTTGTGCCTTGGGGGGCTATTGCTGTGCCCAACCCCACCCCAGACCCCTCTGCCTCCTGTGCCAGTTATGGGGATATGATACCTTTCTCTCAGGGATCCACTGCCCCCTTCACTCTGCTGGGGATGGGTCCCCTTTGTTGGCATCAACCTGTCAGGTTCTGTTGATAGGTGGTGATAGAAGAAACAGAGAAAAAGGGAGAAGGCTTGCTCTGGTTTCTCTTCCCAGGTGGGCCCTGACATACTTCTCAGAATACACCCAGTTACCTACAGTTCCCTGTGCTCTAGATTGGGGGCCACAGAAGGGGCTTATATTTGGATTTGGGAAATCTGGTTTTACTTTTGTGGCAGCTGGAATTTAAATCTCATGGAGCCTCACTTTTCTTAACTGGGAAATGGCACATGTGATACATGTCTTCATTTCTTCAGGGTCCAATTGTGAGTGTTTCACAAATATTCCAGGCTCACATTGTTGTTGTCCAGGCTCTTGGTACCCATGAAAGGTGTTTTTGTGTTCCTCAAGGTGAGACCCTCAACAGAAACACCAGCACTCTTCTGTCAGCAACCCATGATATCTGGGTGGTCTGCCCCTCTCTGTCTAAATGGAAACCTTTCACATGCTTCCAAATGACTAAGCTATGGATTTTCCCAGTCTTCTCAAAATTCTGCCCCAAAGGGTTCAAATAAGAGATTTTGTAAATAGTCTACTTCTTTATTTAGTATTTGTGTTAAATCGGTACTTGCAAACACACACATTTCACACATAACTGGAAATGAATTATGGTAAAATATTAATCAATAAAACACTAAATTTGACATTTATTTAGTGACTGTACAGGAACTTCAAATATGCCCTCTCCCTCCCACACTGCCATCTCCCCCTCCCCGCCCCACTTAGATGTGTGCTGCCATTTTGAATGGCTAATGATGAAGGAACTTTCACCACTAGCATTTTCTCCTCCTGTAGCTCTACTTCTCATCTTTCTAATCTTACCCTAAAAATTCACCCATTCATTTATTTGCTTGTTCATTCATTAATTTCTCTAATATTTATTGAGCATCTACCATTTTCTTGGTACCATGGTCAAGGTTAGTGCTAGTCACAGTCCACACAATGCCTGCATTTGAAGATTTACAGACCAGAAACACACAGAGAGAATGGAAGTACAATATGGAAAGTGCTGGGATGGGAGTAGGTCCACATGTTGCTCTCAGGAGTGCAGAGGACAGACTTCTCTTGCCTTCTGATAGGTCAAGGAAGGAATCTAGAAGGAGAAATAGTCTCAGTTGAAACCTGTCCTCTATCCACACCCTGGGAATCTGCAGACCACACAGCTGTGCCCAGCTGCATTCATCCTATCTCTAAGTTTGAGTAGCCACTTTCTGCTTTGTACTGGAGAGCAGGATTGGGGACTGAGGGTGACAAAGATTTCTGGAGTTTAGTGTAATATGAGGGCAAAAGCAGAGAAGAGGAAGTTGACCCTATTCTGTGCATTAAATGTGTAAAAATTGCACCATGAAAGCTCTCTTTCTAATCTGCTTCACTGTGGTGACACTGTCCCATTGCACAGGACCTATGTATCAATAATGGAAATGCCAAATACTAGCGTCGCACTTGATATATACCTGAGACTAGTCTTTCTAATTTATATATAACAGTTCTTAAATCCTCCAAAAACACTATGAGCGAGGTCCATTATAATATAGCCATTTTGGAAAGAGTGAAACAAAGTCACAGAGAGGCTACTTAACTTGCCCAAGGTCACAGAGTGGTGAAGCCATGGATCCCAGGAAGTATTTCTCTTGAGCATACACCCTTCACGCCGTACCTGGCTCCTTGCTTCAGACTGCTACACACAGAGTAGCAGTTGCTCTTGACTTGCCATGGCCACAAAATCCCTTGGGTTTGTACTCAGGAGTGCTGAGTCTTCTTCAAGGAAGAAAATACTTTTTCTGAAAGGGGATGAGGACTGGGCAATGGGAGGGTGGTTTCTGACCCTGACAGTGGCCTTATTCACAATGCACAATGAGATCTCTCTCTTTGTCAAGTGTGGAGCATTGAGTCCACTCTAGCTACTCTCTAGCTAGATTGTTATGTCATATGAGCTCCTAAAGGATGGGAACACAGTTGCTCATCTCTGTGTCTCCAGTCCCATAAGAAGGACTCAAGACATTTTAATATTTGCAATGAATTATCTCAGGTGGAATTTAAAAAAAAAGGAGACCAGAGACTCCTCATACACTGCTTAAATGTCCTTTCTAGCCCATTACAAATAGAGTGGGGTTGCCACTATCTTTGTAAATAAGGATTCAACTTCTCTGTGGGGCACCATTCATCCCCATCTTCAAGAAGCTCATAGGCTATGAACCAGCAATTAAATCTCAGTATGTCTGGATTTGAGACTTTGGATACATTATTTGACTTATGATTTGTTTTTTTTTTTTCATTAGTAAAATGGGTATGATTATGGTACCTGCCTTGTAGGGTTGTTGTGGGTATTAAAATTAGATGAGTTATTTAAGGCACTTAGCATATTTCATACATAATAAATGCTTAAAAATTGTGCATGAGAGAGAAAAAGAGAGAGAGAGAGAGAGCGCCTATGGAAGCAAAGCAAGAACAGGGACTTGGGAAAGGAAAAGCTTCTTAGAAGATGAGGCATGTAGGAGAACCTGGGTGGCTCAGTTGGTTGAGTGTCTGATCTTGATTTTGGCTCAGGTCATGATGTCATGGTCATGAGATTGAGTCCCAGGTCAGGCCCTGTGCTGACCTCCTCCTCTCTCTGCCCCTCCCCTGCTCATGCACATGTGCTCGCTCTCTCTGTCAAAAATGAATAAATAAACATTAAAAAAAAGAAGATGGGGCATCTGTATCAGGTCTTGAAGGAAGAGTTGCAGGGGCAGATGGAAAGGAAAGAGTGCACAGCAAACCTTGAGGTACTGAATAGCATGGTTCCTTTAAGTGTTAAAGAATTTCTGTGTGGCAGTCCATGGGGTTGGAGAGCAAGAAATGAGGCTGGTGATGTCAGAAGGGACTCTGTCTGTCCCGCTAGGAAGGTTGGTCTTACCCTGTTGACCATGTGTAATCTTCAGGGGCTTGGAATGGAGTCAACGTGATGAGTTTTCTGGGGACCAGCATGACAGATGGGTGTGTGTGAGGAGGGAGGGTGAAGGTCAGTGTTACAGGTTGTGGATGAAGGACATGGGGAAGCAGAAGACATAGACTGAAGTGAATTTCATGTATGATCTGCAGAAACAAGGGCCCCTGGGGGTGGTGAGGGGTGACTGAAAGACTTCTAGTTTGGGTGAATGATGTGAAAATGAACTCTGAATGAGAGATAGGTTTTGGGGATAGGTGATGAGTCTAATCCTGGATGTGTTGAGTTTGGGGCACTCATAGAATATCTAAGTGGAGATTTTGGTCACTTCACATTCTTCCCTCATCCAAGAGTTCAAATTGACATAATGTTGCTACCAAGAACTATCTGGGATTGGGAGAGGGGTGCTGCAGGGGGAAGAGTAGAAATGTCAGGGAAGTTTATTTGACTTAAGCCACTTACAAGCTGGCCTTGGAGCCCCACACTTGTCCCATAACTGAATTTTGATCCTTGGAATTTGTTGACATCATTGTTTTTGTCTACAGGAATTGGACCAAGACACATAGCACCCTTGAGCTAAATCTTCTCCCTATGCTGAAGAAAACTTCAGATATCCTAGCCACCAGAACTAAGATTGAGTGGTTTTTCTGTGAGATGTTGTAAAGAATTTCCAATAGTTTCTAGCCAATGAGAAAGAACAGAGAAGCTTCTTTCCTTTTTCCCTTTGCCCACATAGCACCTACTTTGTGGCCTCACCCAGAGCATCCACGGACCAAGGAGTCCAGCCTCCATAGTTGTACCTATTGCCTCTGGCCTTGATAGAGGGTAGTCTTTATGAGCACCAGTGCTACTCAGGCATCCAGTACACTTTGAAGAGATATGGTACAGTAGGGAAGAAAGGAGAACTTACAGGTTTACAAGAGCCTTCTCTGGCTTCCTAATAAGAAGAAACTACATTTCCAATCTACTTTATTTCAGTTTCTGCTCTGAGCTTGGAACCCAGGTAAGCTGACAGATGAAGGGCTAGGGAGAATGTTCCATGTACACTCAGCATGAGATCCCAAGAATGGTAAACCAGAGGCCAGAGACACTACCATCTTTGTATTTATTTATTTTCTATTGGCTTTAAAAAATTATTATATAATTATATATATATATATATAAATAAATTTATATATATATACAAATTATATATATAAATTTATAATTTATATAAAAATTATATATATATATAATTTTAAAGGGAGAGTAAACATGTGAGTAGGGGAGGGGGAGAGAGAGAGAGAGAGAGAGAGAGAGAGAGAGAATCTTAAGCAGGCTCCACAGTGAGCACAGAGCCTGACTAGGGGCTTGATCCCACAACCTGGGATCACGACTTGAGCCAAAATCAAGAGTTGGGCGCCCAACAGTCTCAGCCACCCAGGAGCTCCTATTTTCCATTAGCTTTTAAAGTATATTTAAATTTTTGGTAGACATGCAAAGTACATATGTCTAAATGACTAAAATATTAGAAAATATACATAAATGAAAAGGTGAAAATATCTTTTGTAAGTACATTTCCCATTATCTTTGGCATTTTTGGTATATAGCTTTCCAGAATGTGGGCATTTCCAGAATGCTTAAAAATATCTTTTAAATGGTATATAAAATACAACTACAAACAGAAAAGTGTATATAGAAAATTTATATCTTCACAATCTGAACACAGCTTGGTAATGATCTCTCAGATCAAGAAACAAAATCAACACTCCATTTACATTTAATTTTTTTAATGCTTATTTATTTTTGAGAGAGAGACAGAACGTGAGCAGGGGAGGGACGGAGAGAGAGGGAAACATAGAACAAGAAGCAGGCTCCAGGCTCCCAGCTGTCAGCACAGAACATGACACGGGGTTCAAACTTACAAACTGAGAGATCATGGTCTGAGCCAAAGTCGGATAATTAACTGACTGAGCCACCCAGGTGCCCCTTAACACTCCATTTACATTTAATGTTAAGACTAATTTGAGGGGGCCTGTAGCCACCATGTTACAACTAATTTCCTAGTTGAAAAAAGTAGATTTATATTCATTTTTCCTTCCTTTCTTGAGTTTCTTTAAATTAAATGGATTTTGTATTCAATTTTTTAAATTAATGTGTTATGTACATCTTTTATATTTTTTCATAATTACCGTAGATAGCATTACTTGCATCTTTTACTTCTCACTATCTAATAATGACATTTTTACCTCTTATTTGATTTATCGTTTGCTTTATTTGCTTTATTGTTATTGTTAATTTTAACTCTGCACACATTTGAAACTCCACAAGCCATTAATATTATTGCTTTGCACAGTTGATGTTCATTTTAATTGACCCATATATTTTCATTTTCTGATTATTTTCATTTATTCAAGCTTGCTATCCTGTGTTTTCATTTAGGATATTTTCTTTCCGACTGATTAATTCTCTTTAGTATTTATTGTAGTTAAGATTTGCCAGCCATTATTTTGCCCACATTTTGTTTACCCAAAGACTTTTAAGAAAATAATGTTCATTTTAAAATGGATTCACATTTTTTCCCTTACAATGCTTTAAAAATAACATTCTAATATCTTTCGGTTTCAATTCTTTCTGATTATTAATTCTTTGAAGGTAATTTTTGAATCTCTGGTTGTTTTTAAGGCCTTTCTTTCTTTCTTTCCTTCCCTCCCATCCTTCCTTCCTTCTTTCCTTCTTTCTTTCTTCCCTCCCTTCCTTCTTTCCTTCTCTCCTTCCTTTCTTATTTCCCTCCTTCCCTCCTTCCCTCCACCTTTTCCTTCCTCTACTTTTAGCAATTTGACTATAATATGCCCAACAGTATATTTTTAAGGGGTATTTATCCTGCTTGATGTTTGCTGAGTTTCTTGGATCTGTGTGCTTTTTTTCTTTTATCATTTTTCACTTACTATTTCTTTGAATTTTGCTTCTGTCACATTTCATCCCGGATGTTATGTTGCTACTTCAATTATATGCATTTTAAACCTATTGAGTGTGTCCTGTATGCCTCTTGATCTCGAGATGTATTCTCCATTTTTTCTTTGTGTATTTTTCTTTTTTTTTTTTTTTTTTTTTTAATTTTTTTTTCAACGTTTATTTATTTTTGGGACAGAGAGAGACAGAGCATGAACGGGGGAGGGGCAGAGAGAGAGGGAGACACAGAATCGGAAACAGGCTCCAGGCTCTGAGCCATCAGCCCAGAGCCCGACGCGAGGCTCGAACTCACGGACCGCGAGATCGTGACCTGGCTGAAGTCGGACGCTTAACCGACTGCGCCACCCAGGCGCCCCTGTGTATTTTTCTTTGACTTCTCTTTACAGTTCACTAATGTGTTTGGCTATATCCAATGTGATTTTAAATCTATCAATTAAATATTAATAATCAATACCTAACAATTGATTAATACTCAGATATTGCATTTTCACTTATTTATAGCTTCCAATTACACATGGCAAAATATCCATGCTTTCATCTAAATTGCCGATCTTTTCCACTATCCATAACGTTAGTAACCAGAGTATTAAAGTTTTTGCTGCTAAGTTCAATACCTGAATTATTGGTCTGCTTTTTTGTTCATTAAGAGGCTATTTTTTTGTTGTTGTTGTTTTGCTTCTTTGCCTGCCTAGTGATTTTTTTGTTTTATCATGTACTACATATTGTATATAAAAGGGTTTAAAGACTCTAGGTGATGTTTTGCTCCTTAAGTTAGTGTTTTCACTTTCCTCTGTTGAGCAGAAGTGGAAAAGACTTATCTCTTCAATAAGGAAATAAGCTGAATTTGGGCTCCATTGTAGTTTTAGCAAGACTTAGTTTGCAAAGGACTGGAACAGAGACCTCCATTGGGAGGTAACAAAAATCTGTGTAGGGACTTTGAGCTCTTTTCAAGAGGCTGGGATGTTTATGGATGGGGGAGACTCTGTGAAGTCTACTATGGAGCAGTTGCTATGGGTTTGAAGACAGAATAAAGGTAGTAAAGATCAACCAGTGCTGAGAGACATTGGAGTTTCAGCCAGAATAGGAGGCATCTAGTGAGAAACACTGGAAAGACCATAGCTTTGGAGTAAAGATCACTTTCTAGAGTGAAAACTCTTCTATAGTAACCTTAACACAGCCTAAAATTAATTAAACACTTTTAAAATAATTTTGAATTTGGAGGCTGATTCCTGCCAGTTAGAGAAGCTTAGTTTTTCATAGATTCAATCACAAAAATGAATAAAAACAAGATTGTTCAGGGTAATTCACCTGTAGTTAGTTGTTACAACAAATATCTACAGTCTTCAGGGAAACATAATAGAATTCAGAATTTCTACAACATGTGATCACAATGCCTAGTGTATAATAAAAATATTACTAGGAAAACAAAGAAAAATCTGATCCATTGATTAAAAAAAATAAAATCAATCAATAAAAACCTACTTTGGGATGGCCTAAACATCGGGTTTAGTAAACAAAAGATTTAAAGTTATTGCAAATATGTTAAAAGACTTTTTAAAAATTAATTCTAATGAGTGAACAGATAGGGACTATAAGCACAGAAGTGAAAATTATAAGCAAGAATCAAAAAGAAATCCAGGACTAAAAATAGAATAACTTAATTGAAAAATAATACTGAATGGGTTCAACAACAGATTGGAAGTGGAAGAAAAGTGAATTAATGAATTAGGAGACAGTTCCATAAAAATTATGCCATCTGAAGAACAGGGAGAAAAAGAAATGGAAAAAAGAGAACAAAATTCCACTAACCTTTGAGACAATATCATACAATATAATTGGAATCCCAGAAAATGTGGACAATAAAAATCTGGCAGCAAAGTTCATTGAGGAAACAATGGCCAAATGTACCCTAAATTTGAAGAAAGACATCCGTATATAGGTATAGAAAACTTCTCAATCTATTAAAAGGATGAATTAGAAAAAAAAAAAAAAAGTATACCTAGGCAAATCCTAGTTAAACTCCTGGAAACCAAAAATAATGACCAAGTCTTGAAACGAGTTTAAGCAAATGGACCTATCACATGCAAGGGACAATTGTAATGCACATCAGGTGACTTCTCATTAGAAACAGTGGAGGCTTAAAGATAAGACAGCAACATTTTAAGGAACTGCAAGGCAAAACAAAAAAAATGAGGTCAACCCAGAATTTAGTTGTTTTTTAAATTTTTATTTATTTTTGAGACAGAGAGAGAGAGAGAGAGAGAGCACTGAGGAAAAGCAGAGAGAGAGGAAAACACAAAATCCAAAGCAGGCTCCAGGTTCCAAGCAGATAGTTCAGAGCCTGACATGGGGCTCAAACTCAGGAACCATAAGATCATGACCTGAGCATAAGTTGGACGCTTAACTGAATGAGCTACACCAGGTGCCCCTCAACCCATAATTTTATATCCAATGAAAATATCCCTCAAATGTAGCTGCAAAAATAAAGGTATTTTCTGATAAACTAAAGTTGTGAGAATGTGTTGAATGTAGACTGCTCTGGAAGAAATACTAAAGGATATTCTTTTAGCTGAAGGGAAATTATACCCCTAAAAAATGGGATCTACAAGAAGAAATGAAGAGCACCAGCTATGTTAAATGTGTGGGTCAATATAAAAACTATCTTTTGTATTAATTTTCTTAATGACAATGACTTATTCGAAGCAAAAATCTCACTGTTAAAAGATGTAACAACAAGAGCATGAAGGATGGAGCCAGGTACCTGAAAGTGCACCCTCATAATGGTCTTACAGATGTGAAATCTGAAGCTGGAAGGGAGAAGTTCCAGGAGTGAAGTGGGAGAATATTAATTCTAATCACACTGTAATAAGATAAAGATGGATGTTATCAGCCTCAGAGTAACCACTAACAAAGTAATAATAGAGAGGTCTGACTTAAAATCAAATGTTGGAATGCTGAAAAATTTTCAATGGATCCAAAATAAGGCAAAAAAGGAGCAACTGAGGAACAAAACCCAAAGCACAAATGGAAAACAAGTGACAAGATGGCATATTTAGACCTAACCATACATTTATATTCAGTGTTAATGGACTAACCATTGCATTGGAAAGCAGAGATTGTCAGACTGCATAAAAGGACAAAATTCATACTATGTAGAGGACATAAAATTTGAATATAAACAAATAGGCAGAAAGTGAAAGGAAGGAAAATGTACATTCACCCTCCCTCTGGTTTGCCCAGGTTCATTTGCTCACCTCTGAAAGACTGGGGTGTCTAGTGCTGTACCCTTCTGAGTTTCAAAGACTTTGACTCCAGCCTAGGAGCCCAAGAAGAATCATAACCCACAAATACCTTAAGGGAGAGACTGGCAATGTTTTTGAGGTAGGCCCTCTTCCCTCTGGCAGGCCTTAATTTCCTAAGTATAGCAAGACATCTTCAGGAGACTTCACTCTGACTTTTAGAAGCTTTAGGCCCAGCTCTGAACTACCACAGTTCCTATCTTTGATCTCAGTACATGTCCAGGTATGTCTGGGGTATCTCAAATATCTACCTTGTTTCTCCAGCCCTGGAAACTGCTAAAAACCTTGATAGCTATTGTTTCTTCCAGCAAGGCTGGGCCAACCCCTTCCACTGATCCATTCTCATGGAGAAAAAGAGCTTGTGATCCTCAGATTACCAAACAGGGTTCTTTTCTCTTTGGAATTTTCATGCTTTAAAAATATATTTGTAATTTATCCTGTTATTATTATTTTTTTTTTAGTTATCCTGTGCGGGCTTGGCTTTCAGCTTTGTCTGGCAAAGCTGAGGGCAGCAGAAAGGTTTACTCAAGACTACACAAGTCAAGAAAGTTGAGAGATAAGCTAAAGGAAGTCTCCCCGAGCTGCTCTCAAGCTCCCATATTTATTAGGCATACACTATAGGGAGAACAATGGACAATATGTCCCTGGCTACCTGCCAGTGAGAACGTATAGAAAGCAGAAAAAGCATGCAAAAACAAAACAAAACAAAACAAAACAAAAACAAAAACAAAAACAAAAAAAGATGTTCCTAAGACTACAAAAGAGCAGATGCCAAAAGCAGGATGGAAAGCAATATTAGATATTCCATAGATAACATGGTCTAAGAAATTCATGAGCACAGGCAGGACCCAACCCCTAAATACACATTAACTAGAGGCTAGTCAGCTGTTTTCAGCATGGTCCGAAGGCAGTGTAATGTGTTCCCTATAATCTCCTTAACCAGGACATAGCTATTTGATTTTCCACAATCCTGCTTATTTCACTCATTGCAAAAGTGTTTTCCTGTCATGACTTACTACAAATGATCCCTTTGGAGTTCACCACAATATTGAGGGTTGAGTGAGCTGGATAGGTATGGATGAGGATATGACCTGGGCACCTTCACCTATAAGTGTAAGGTAGACGTATATCAGCTTAGTTCCATGGAATCCTTCCAGAATCTTCCAGGGCATGAGCAGGTTAGTAACAGATTCTAATTGCTAAAGCTCATGTTCTATCCACAACTGCCTCTTGGATGAGTCCCTAGAAGGGAGTTTTCCTACTGCAGATAAAAAGTTATTTCTGGTTAGTGCAACATACATAGTCAATGTGAGATCTTGAATTAGAGTTCAGTGTGCAGCTCTGCCATTTTCTAAGATGGAGATTGGGAAAAAGTATGTAAGCTTTTTGCATCAGTTTTCCCAATTGTGAAATGGAGAAAATAGAGTTATGTATCTCAGGGTTGTTGTGAGGATTAGGTGAATAATAGTGTTGAGAAAGTATCTGTCAAGTGAAGCCCTGCACAAATGGAGGTTCTGTTCATCTTTAAAGCACAGACACTGCTGTTATTTAATCTAGTAACCATAGAAGACTGAGTCTGGGAAAATGACAATATCATTCTTTAAAACATTTTTTTAAGTTTATTTATTTATTTTGAGAGCGAGCGAGTGAGCGAGCATGAGCATGCTGGGGAGTGGCAGAGAGAGAGAGAGAGGGAGAGAGAGAATCCTAAGCAGGCTCCACACTGTCAGTGCAGAGCCCAACACAGGGCTCAAGCTCGACAAACAATGAGATCATGACCTGAACCAAAATCAAGAGTCTGATGCCCAACCGACTGAGCCACCCAGCCAACCCCGCATTCTTTTTTATTCTAAATCAATAATTTATTTATTTGTTCCAGGAGCTTTCTTTTTGGATCAAAACAGCATTCAGAGTTTAGGACTTTCAGACTTAAAAATGGTAAAGAAGACAGACAGCGTCCAATGCCCCCCTCAGGATGGACCAGAGGCAGTGTTTTAGACTTGGGTCATTGGGAAAATCTGAAAAGTGAAGTGCACTGTAGGACTGATTTGAGCAGCATGGCATCTGCCATGGTGGGCCATTTTCCTGCAGGGCCCTTCATGAGCTGTCCCGTGGAGCAGCAAAGGGAGAGATCCTGCCGCCCCACCACTGGTCCAGCCTCAGTGACTCCAGCCTGTGCTGGAGCTGCCGAAATAAGCCCTTTCCCTAGTGAATCAACAGCCTAGTTATTTTGTCACTGAAATAAAGTGTCCAATTTCTCCTGAAGTTTTTAGGAAGCTGTTTTCAGCTTAGTCTCCAGTTGGATTTATTTTTAAAAAGATTATTTGGCAGGTCATGGCTGGAACATGCTGAAAGGCATCCTGGGCAATTTTCCCTCTGGCCAATGCTTATCCACTCTCTTCAGCCCAAGGAGTTGAGCTGCATAGGGAGGCAAAGGGGACCTTCCAGGGGAGACTGAGTAGGTCTCAAACAGCTGGGCCAGGCCTTGCCAGATGTTTCCTTGCCAAGGCTCAGACTTGAAGTCTGACCCGGGAACTGCTGATAGGGCTGGAGCAAAACATCACTGTTTCCTACTTCAATCACTGAAGTTGGGTGTTGGGGAGCACAGACCTGGCAGCCACACGTGCATGAATGCTTGTCCCACACCATTCTTCTGTTCCATTTCCTCATACACCTGAGTGCAGCTCTCCTGGTAAATGTGTCATGCCCTGGGCCTGGGTGCCCACCTGCCCACCTGCTCACTGGAGCCCATGACTCCCAGGCCTCCAGAATCAAGAGGTAACTGCACAGGGCTTCAGCACCCTGATTTAGTCGAAGGCATGTGTTCTAAGTGGTGTCACACCAGTGGCTTGTGCATAGCACAATTCATGCATAGCACATATTCGATATCTGAATATCATCTCTGCTTGGGGCTGTCCTTCTCAGACTTAAGATAGGAGAAAAGAGATGGTGAGGCTGGAGCCGCTTGAAGTAGACAATGGAGCTCCTACACCTCATTCTAGGCCAAGCTTGTCAAATTAAGGGCCAGACAGTAAATATTTTAGACTTCATGAACCATATGGTCTTTCTCACAACTACTAAGTGCAGCTTTTGCAGAGAAATCATCCATAGGCAATCTATGAAAGCATGGGTGTGGCTGTATTCTCACAAGTCTCTTTACAACACAGGCAGAGGGCTGGATTTGGTACCAGGCACGGTGTGTGGAGCCCTGCTCTAGATTCCCAGGAGGTGACCACCCCAGGCTACCAGCAGAGAGCCTGAAGCTCAGACCTTGGACAACCACACTACCCCAGGGAGGGACTTGCTCCACTGTGGATGCCTCTGTCTGGGAAGATAAAGAATCTGTTTTCCTGATCCTGGCTTGTTACTGGCTACTTGGGACAGAAGTTTCTGAGACCTTTAGTGTTCAATGCACTGAAGCAGCAGGGCCCATGGTGGGAAGCATTTTCACTGGCTCTTCCTCCTGCTTTCCACCATTCTCTTCTCATAAACCCCTGCTCTGTTCACATCCAGAAATTGTCTTCTTTAAATTTTGTTTCTTGTTTAATTGTTCATAGGAAATTCAACTTAATACAACATGCATTTATTAAACATCCACCTTGTGCTATGCACCAAGCTATGCACTGGGCGTATAGTCATGGACCACAAGCAAAGTGATAGCAGAGATGTAAGGACAGTAGTGAAAGTATGGCTGAAAGCAAAGAGCTCAGACAGAGGGGCTGAGGAGGTAGACCTAGGTTGGAGTCTGAGCCCCTCTCCTATTTATCCTTGAGGTACCCTGGCTTCTTCCCCATCCAGAACAGAGTGAGACAACTACAGGTGGATCTATGGGTAACCAGGGCTCCCACAGGGACACTGATCTGTAGTGGGTGGCACAGTGAGGTTCTTCTGATGGGGATTTCCCATTTCCAATTGCACCCACACACCTTGTTCTCCTTGTTCTCTTGAGCCTGGCACATCGGCATCATTTACTAGTGATGTGATCTTGAAAATTCTATTCAAGCTCTCTGTGCCTTGGCTTCTTCATCTGTATTGGGGATGATAACTCCTACTTCCTAGGTTGTTCTGAAGATTAAGTAAAATGATGCTGTGGACTGATTATCTGGCTAAGTGTGGTCCTCAGTGCATGGTTATTGCTATTTCAGCCTGACAAGTATCCTGCAAGGTAGGCAAACCAGGTTTCACCTTCACCATGTGACAGAAGAATGAACAAAAACTCAAGAATAAAATGACTTGTACAAGTGAATTAGTAGGTGATATTCTACCCAAATTGGTTCCATTAATAGATAAACCAATCATATTATATCCATCAAATAACATACTTCCTAGCTATTAAAAAGAAGTAAGTAAACACTATGCATGTACTGAGATGGAACAATCATTATGAGATTGTAAATGACAAGCATCTAGAGTACTCATGCCCATGCTCAAACTGAATACCCCAGTACACCCAGTTGTATGCAGGCCTCCTCTATGGGTCTGGTTTAGGGGCTGTTTCAGGGGTTGCTCTTGGCACAGAGTATAGGAGGGGCGATGGGGTGGTGGTGGTGGTGGACAGCTCTGCTGGGAAGAAGGGGAACAGTCTTGAGGACAACCAATTAAACCTAATTTAATCTGTGGAAATATTTGATTACACCAATGTAATTTATTATGCAAAGTTGCCCTTTCTGACAAATGGAAGCATCTTTGATAACTGGGATTGTAACAGAAGGGGTTTCAGCAGGCAAACAAACCCAGCTGGGAGCCTGCCCATGGCTCTCTTCTCTGTATGATGTACATCAGGCACAGGCTTAAAGAGAATGACCTAGAGGGAGTCAGAAGTATGCACCCCATGTCCATCAGACCAGGTGACCTCGGTACACCTCTCCTCATCACCCTGTCTGCCTGCACAGCTAAATAATAAGAATGGGGCTTACATTTGTCCAGCATTTCAACATTCACAGAAAACATTCACATCCACAGTGTTTTCCGATTCTCATAATAACACAAAGTTTGGAAATCCCCTTATAGTAACCAATCTTTCCATTGGGTCAGTATTTTTATATTTTTAAAGATTTTTCATATCTCTGCTCCTGCTTGTGCCTTCTAGCACACCTGTGAAGTTAGTGGGACAGATATTGTTATTTTTGTTTGACACATGAAGACAGGAGGCAAGGAAGGATAAGTGTCTGCTAAGTCACCCAATGAGGTCACCCAGTTGTGGAGTTAACATTGGAACCTGGGTTTTAACCCCCTTCTGCCTCACTCAAGTTCATGTCACTGTCCTTTAACAACACGACTCCTACCCCAGTACTCTGCTCAGGGGGTGAAGCCAGACCTGATTAGACCCAGTGGAGGAAGAACAGAGACCCCGCAAAACTAGTCCCTCAACCTGTCATAGTGTCTAAGCAGAGAAGGTGCTGTTTTTTTTTATAAGCAACTAATTGCAGTAGGAAGAATATGTCTCTTGCACTCAGGAAAACTGGAGTCTACCTATAGGCCTGCACGTGGTGTTTAAAATAGCCATCACTTTTGGAGCACCCGGGTGGCTCAGTCAGTTAAGCATCTGACTTCAGCTCAGGTCATGATCTCACAGTTTGTGAATGTGAGCCCTGTGTCAGGCTCTGTGCTGACAACCCTGAGCCTGGACTGTGCTTTGGATTCTGTGTCTCCCTCTCTCTCTGCCCCTCCCCCCACTCTCTCCTCTCTCTCTCAAAAATAAATAAACATTAAAAAAATAACCATCACTTTTGAATACATACTCTGTGTTGAGTGTGATGCATGTTTCTTAATTCTTTCTCACAAAACACCATGAATAAGTGGTACAAATCCCACATTTAGGTAAGAAAACTGAGTCTCTGCATGGCACATGGTGTGCTCAAAGCCCTAGGCTCATAAGTGTAAAAGCCGGGGTGAGTCTTATCACCTCTCTGGCCTTGTTTCCTCATCTGTACCAAGACTGGATGTTCTTCTGAGCTCTGGGTGGACACTTGGAGCTTTAACTCCCATGCTTCTGGGCCTCATGTTCCCAAGAGGAAGCTCACAAAAGTGACCACAAAGGGTAGGCAACCTTCTGCTTCAGGTTGGAGGGTTGCTGGTGAGGAAAGCAGAGATAGAGACCGATTTGGGAGCAGCTCCTGTGACACTTGGACCTCATGTGGCTTGTTAAGTCTTTGAGGAGGAGAAGGGCAGTCTTCCTCCACTGGCATTAGTTAAGTTGGGCCTTGTCCATTGAGCAAACAAGGATCTTCCTGAGTTGCCTGTCACCTGATATCAGAAAGATAAAGATTTCACAGATTGTCTTATAAAACCCTTCTTACTGATGAGGAAACTAAGGCCTGGAAAGGTTAATTAATGTGTTACAGGTCACACAGTAGGTTAATAGCAGACCAGCAGAAACAACTCCAGACCTAGGCGTCCTAACACCTGATCAAAAGATGTCTCTATTACCCAACTTTCCAGGATCCTCTCTGGCTCTCCTTTTTATGGGCAATTAAACTGCTGGTAGAAGGAGAAAAGCATTAAGAATATTGGGACAACTTTATTTAAACAGAGGTTTTAGGTGTGGAGTTTTTAGAGGAGGTCATGGATAGTGCTGCCCAAAGCTGACAGCTTCATGCTGGCTTGGAGCTGCCAGAGCTCTCAGAGCATCCCCGTGTGCCCTCTTCTTCCAGGATCCAGAAAGCACAGCCTGCAACAGGGACCAGGCCCTGATTGCCTCTGGCACAAAGAATGGTCTCTGTTGAGGCAGCTGCAAATACCAGGCAGAGAGAAGAGAAAGTGGACCATCCAGGAATGGCACAGGATGACATTTGCCATAAATGGGAAGGAAGGGGAATCTCCCGACAAGTTTAGGAACCAGTTACAATCCACTGACTTAATTGTTTTCCTTTATCTCTGTGTGTTGATGTTTATTATTCGGTTTGTTATCTGATGGTTATTTAATCTATATTTTGTAATTACTTCCCTTCTCTCCTTCACTTGGATAGTCATGTTTTTATCTTGTTGCATTGAAGCACTGACCTACATTTCACAGGTGCAGAAGTCAATTATTTCCCAACATTTCAAGCAACGTTTAGCAACATGGCTCAGTTATGGTGTGGATGCCTGCACCCCCGTGCCCTGGCCTGGCAACTCTCCCATCCCTGAGTTTTGCCCATTCCTTGTCTGCCGGAATCCCAGAAGCCTAGGAGGCCAGGAAAGAGGAAAGAAAGATCTTCCCTACAAGGCTCCTTGTTTCCTAGGGAATGGGTGGTAGGGGATAGGGTGGGCAGCATGGCAGACATGGGGTGCAGAGTAGGGGGGGAGACATAGCAGTGGGATGGTTTCAGGGGCTAGATTCCATGGTGGTTAGAGTCTGAAATGACCTGCTGCAAATGCTATGGCTGTTTGGGTTGTGCCTTGGACAAATGGAAACCACATTCTCCAAGTGGGAATCAAATGTGAGGGCCTGAGAAGTTCTAGGGTGCATTTATAGGCAAAATGGGAAAACTATTTAAAATCAGGGCTTTTTCAGAAAATCCAGGCCATCCTGGTGCTAATCTTAGGCAGTCTCTTGGGTTTTTATAGCCAGCACAAAGGGAGAGAGTGAATTCTGTGGCTGAATTCCAGGTCTGGGTTCACCATTCCCAAGCTGCGTATCATCTGGCAAACCACTCAACTTCTCTGAACCTAGACTGTTATTTATCATGGGGATGATAATACCTTAGAGGATTATTGTGAAGATCATGTCAACTAAAGTGCAGATAACTTGCTATTTGAGCTTAGGAACTAGAAAAATTATCTAAAAAGGTAATTGTTGATCTACTTTAGAATCTGCACTCTCAGTACTTGCTATGTCTAACTTAAGAAGCAGCAGATTCAGATCACACCGTCCCTTTTGGTCCTACAGCTGTCACTGAATCTAGGAATCAAACAGATCTGGATAATGAGGGACACTTGTCTCTGAAAGTGCTTTGTAGACTCAAAGTGCTAACAAATATTAGTTTATCCATGCAGTCATGAATGGAGCACATGTTTATCAAGTTCCTGTTGTAGGAGGAGCACTGTAGCAGGAGCTGGAACATAGCAGCGAACAAGATCCAAGCAGTCCTGCTGCATGAAGCCCCCAGTCTGGCCCAAGATGGAACAGATTAGGATAGCTGCCTGACCTGAGAGGGCAGACACAGCCTTTGTGCATGCCCAAGAAAGGGCACCCATTCCAGACCTGGGGTCAGGGAGAGCTTCCCAGGGGATGTGATGTCCTTGCTGGAAAAATAGGGGGGAGCAGAGGCAGGGCATGTGAAAGTCTCCAGGGCACATTATTTCATCTTCCAGTTCATTCATTCATTCATTCAACAACTATTTATTGAAAGCCTGCTGTGTGTTGGATGCTGGAGATACAGGGTGGTCTAAGGCAGAAACCTGTCTCTGTCCTCACCATGCCAGCTCACTGTTTGGAAGAATGTATGAGTTCAGGTAATACAAGGTGCTCTACAGATAAATTCCAAAATCTCAGTGCCTTAATACTATATAATTTCATTTTTATTTATGTGAATTTCGAAATGTGTCCATAGATTCATCCTCGTGGGGATGGCAGAGAAGGGAAGGAAGCATGGAGGATGGTGCTGGACAGTGACACCTGTCACTTCTGCTCAGCACATGAGCTGAGCGCGCCTGCCTACTAGGGACTAGGCGGTCAGTTCAACTGAGGGTCCAGAAGGAAGACAAAAGAGATTTCCTGAACATCTCTGCCTTAGGAAGAGAGAGAGAAAAATCAAGACGATTAGCATGATTTCAGCCTAGTAACAGCTGCTATCAAGAAAGAGTGATTGACAGGAAGGGAACATCCTGGTTTGCCCATGTGACTGTGTGTATCTCTGTGTGACCATTGTGGGTCTGTTTCCTTGTTCCTTGTGTGTCTCTGTGTGTGACAACGTGACTGTGCCTTGCGATGCTGCTTCCACCCACTTCAGAATGAGTCAGGAGGCAGAGCTCATACACAGCTGGTTTGGAATTGTGCCTCGAGGTGTGACTGCCTATGGTATAGGATCAGCAGTGAGGGATCTGGGAAATGTGAGCTCTTTATTAAGTCTAATGGGTATTTGCCTCAATCAGGAATCTGGTCTTTACTACCCACTCCCAAACCTATACATATGGAAGCTGCCTATTTCTCATTGCCCCCTCCATCCTTCTCATGGAAATTCTTGTTACTGCCAGGATACCACTGCCTTGAGCAAGGGAACTGGTCTGAGTGTGCCTGGAGAGAGGGGAGGGGGCAGTGAGGTCAGTGTCCCTGCCCCTCCCCCACAGCAGGGCACAACACCCTGCACCAGACTGGCAAGGTATGCCCTTTGCAGTCAGTACTGTGCAGGGATAATTGTGAGGGTCTCACTGAAATCATCTGTTCTGAACATGAATGCAAAATGCCTTGCCAGTGTAGCAGTGGCAATGGTACCAAGTCGAATCCAGTCTGTTTTAACATTCAGAGAGCTGGAGGCGATTTCAGTCTGAGGTAAATGAAATGAGAGAAACATATTCTTGATGCTGACTCACACAGCACCGTATTTGGAGCCTTAATGATGATAAATCAATGATCTAGAAAATACAATCCCTTTCCTGTTAACCAGACAGGCATACACACTCTCTGCAGACTGCAGAAGGTAAGCACCCAAATTTTCAATTAGTGTTTTCATATCCCACGACTTTATAATTGTGAATAATTAAATTGGAACACAGCACACACACGCATCAGTGCCTGCAACAGAAGCAGGTCTTCAGAAACCCAGAGCCAAGCCCTCCTGGCAAATGGAACCTCTTCCAAATCAGAGACTGCAGAGTGTCAGGAGGAGCTCCATGAGGTACAGCCAAGCTGAAAGTGGGGAAGAACCTGAGTGCAGGGCCCATGCAGCAGATGTGCATGCCTCCCTGCTTACTCCTCAGGCTTATGGGGACCCTGCGGAGACACTGTGGGAGGTGGTCTGAGTCACAGGAGAAAGCCTGGGGGATGGCGACCCTTTCCCCACTGAAAGCAGAGTCTGGCGGTCTGTGTCCTTCATCCTGTGATGCTGCCTGCCATCCAGTTTCTGGGGAGGCACATATGGACACTGTCATTTTCTGTGGTGACAACTTGCTGGCAGGGAGGGTGTCATGAGCACCTGACTTGGTTCCTGAAGACTTGAACCCATTTCTGGCTCCTTCCTGCTCAATCCAGGGTTCTCTCTGTTTAAGTACTAGATTCCCATCTCTGAAATGGTTATGAATGTTCCGACTTCCCTCTCTCCAAAGGTCCCTGTGCACATCATATGAACTCATGAAAGTGGAAATGCCTTGTAAATTCCGTATTTGTTTTTTTAAAAGAGAGCTCCTTAAGGTGCCCAGAACAGAATCATCTGGGACTTGTGCTACATGTTAATCCCTGGGCCTCACCCCATGCTCTGAAACATAATCTGAGACTTCTCATGCCAAGTTCCTCAGGGAAGCTTCCTCATTCATGGTGGGAAGAATAATAGCCCCAAGGATGTCCATATCCTAGTCCCCAGAACCTGTAAATATGCTCCCTTGTGTAGCAACAGGACTTTGGTGAAGTACTTCACTTAAGGAAGGGAAGGATGTCATGGGTTACTGGGTGGACCCACTCTAATCATAAAATTCCTTAAAATCAGGGGGTTAGAGTCAGACTGGACAAAGGAAGAAGTGTCATAGAGACGCAATGAGAGAAAGACCCTGTCTACCATGGTTAGTTTCCAAGTTGAAGTAAAGGGCCATGGACCAAGAAAAGCAGGTAGCCTCTAGAAGCTGGATAGGGCAAGAGGTGGGCTTTCTCTGAGCACCCCAAGAAGGGACTCCAACCCACTTACACCTTGATTTTAGTCTAGTGAGACCCATGTGGGACTTGTGGCCTACAGAACCTTGAGGAAATACATTTGTATTATTTTATGCTGCTACATGAATGGTAATTTGTTACAGCAGTAATAAGAAAGGAACATGCATACTGGATTTTGAGAACTACAGTTTCTAGATATACTAACATAAGGGGCCAGACCTGAGACCTGGACATCCTGAGAACTGCCCCCTGTCATTGGGGGATAGCAGTCTTCATCACTTTCTTCCCAGAACATGGACAGCATTCAAATCAACACACAGTCACAACAGTAGGTATATTTTAACCTACTCAAATGTATAAGCTGAGTATAAGTTGAAAAGCACTGAGCTTGGTGTGGGGGTGAAGTGGGAGCATGCACAGATAGGGGCATGGTCTCTGAAAGCAAGGAACTCATATTTGAGTAATAGATATGGAAGCTAATGAAATGTACTATGCAAACTTGATTCTAGTAAAGCCACTCTACATGGGGGAGCTGAGGATATTCACTGGAGAAATGAGAGAACGTTCTAGATTGAGTAGGAGTTGCAAGTAAAGAAAGGATTGGGGATGAGATGGCAGTGAGGACAAAGGGAACAGCATGTGCAAAGGCTACTGTGCTGGGGAACATGAGCTTCTCAGTGTGCAGCCATGGACACCCACACTGGTGTCTACTTTCCCAAATTATCCTCCATCACCCCACAATGCGCTGAAGATGTCAGAATTTTACTTTTCCAATTTCTTTTCTGAGTAGTTCATGGGACTAGGACCTAATCCTAGTCAAAGGGAGCTTGAGGGAAAGTCAGATGGAGAGTTTCAGAGAAAGTTTTCTTTCTTGATAAAACAATTGTACCAAAGAAAATGTCCCTCTTTGTTTCTGAACATGGTCCTGCCTACATGTCAAGCTGGGAACTACTACATTCTATAAACATGAAGGAAGACATCTGTAATCTCGGAAGATGCAGAGTGGAAAGATGAAATGTGGGCAGCCCTTGATGTCATTATTTAGCTGCTCCACCAACCCTGAGGAGGGGGCACCCCCCTGCATGCAGACTTGTGGTTAGAGTCTGAAAGAGGTACTGTCCTTACAATTATGTCACTGCTAACAGATTTTCCCATTACTTGCAGCTGAAAATACACTGTGCTAGGGGGAAGAAAGGCATGACAAAGGAGGCTGGCTGTTAAGGAGCCTAATGCCACACAGTCCACACTAGATTTATGTGTAGGTGTTCCACATGTGGGGACATGTATGGAGCTGAAGTTCCTGACCTGTTCAAAGGCCTCTTGTCATCTCAGATGGCATTAATGCCCTATGTTGGATGGCAGATTTGCATTTCCCTGATGTTAGGCATCTTTTCATGTGTCTGTTGACCATCTGTATGTCTTTAGAAAAATGTCAGTTTAGGACATCAGCCCATTTTTAATTGTATTATTTGTTTTTTGTTTTGTTTTGTTTTGGTGTTGAGTTGTATGAGTTCTTTATATATTTTGGATATTAACCCCTTATCAGATATATCATTGGCAAATATCTTCTCCCATTCAGTAGACTGGCTTCTTGTTTTGTTGGTTTTCTTTGCTGTGCGAAAGCTTTTTAATTGGATGTAGTACCAATTGTTTATTTTTCCTTCTGCTTCTCTCACCTAGAGAGACATACCTGGAAAAATATTGCCCAAGAGTTTATAGCATATATTTTCTTTTAGGAGTTTTATGGTTTCAAGTTTTACATTTAGGTATTCAATCAATTTTGGGTTTATTTTTGGGTAGAGCACTTGTAATCCAGGGTCACAGTGCACAGGCCAATCAAGACGGTATTTTCTGTCCCCAGCCTTCTTTTGGCACATTAAGAGCACCATTTTTAGGAGAGGCGATGGCCTGTGACACCACATGAGGTCAAATGGCAGGCAGGGCTTGAGGTAGCCTCACTGTGAGGGAGAGGGGACAATGCTGAAGGTGAAAGTTTCTCATCTCTGCGGGCATGGCCTGCACCTTCGCCCATGGCCAGGACTGATGATAAGGTAAGACTGTGTCTGAGTCTGAGATCTCCTCTTTCCCCATTTCCCACTTTGTTTCTTTAAAAATTCCTGATGTAGGGGCGCCAGGGTGGCTCAGTCAGTTAAGTGTCCGACATCAGCTCAGGTCATGATCTCACAGTCCGTGAGTTCAAGCCCCGCGTTGGGCTCTGTGCTGACAGCTCAGAGCCTGGAGCCTGCTTCAAATTCTGTGTTTCCCTCTCTCTCTGCCCCTCCCCTGCTCATGCTCTGTCTCTCTCTGTCTCAAAAATAAAAACATTAAAAAAATAAAAATAAAAAATCCTGATGTAAACCAGGTGAGGTAGACAACTTCCCACAAGCAAAAGGTCTTTGTATTTTGCTAACTTTACCAGTTAAGTAAAGCAATTCTCCCCTCTAAGCTTTTAAAATTCCTTTTCTATTGCCACCAATTTTCTTTCTTTCTTAGATATTTTTCCCCACCTTCCTTTCTTGCTGAACAGAATGTTTCTCTTTATAACCCATGCCCCACACCAGGTGAGAAGTATTTCTGCCCAGTGGTGGTGGTTGGTTACCATTGGTTAGTTCTCCAGCATCTCTGGCCTGATCACAGCCCCTGTTTGGGGACATATCTGGATCACAGCCTCTGCAGCCAGTCAGACCTGGTGTCACAGCCCCTGCTGGCAATCAGGCCCTGGGAAGCCCAGGGAAATCATCTGTTTCTCTGCCTTTCTAGAGTCCTTGTCATTCTTCAGGTCTGTCACCTTGATAAAGCAAACTTTGTTGTTCTTAGTGCATGCTTTAGATTTCACCATAGATCTCTCAAAGTCTTATGTAGGAGAATGTCATGTAACATGCAGAACACAATACAAACATTTGGTTTTATACTGGTACAGGAAGAGCAGAAAGCATGGAGATCCTGTGGCAGTTTGGGAGAAGAAAGGAAGCCAGCTCAATTCCCACTCAGGTAAGGGAGGGTCGCAATACTATGTTATCTTTTTGGAAGATGCTCTCCATGACAAGAGGGCTCAATTTCCAGTGTTCAGCATCCTTCCACTCCTCCTATGGCACCTTGGCACATAAAACAATGCCTCTTGGCCCCCAACACACAATAGGACCCAAAGAGCAGAGAATGGAGGAAGCTGCTTTGTGTCATATCCCACTGCAACTGTGTTACAAGCACCAGTACATTTAATCCTTCTGGCAGTCATGGGTAATGTGCTGTCATCATCCCTGTTTTGTAGGTGAGGACCCTGAGGCAGGGGAGTCATGCTTCCCATCTAAAGTTGCACAGCTAGCAACCAGGAGGTCTGGGATGTAAAGTAGTGTGACTCCAGAAAGCATGTTTAGTGTAGGGCACTTCCTCTGTGCAAGCCTGCACTGCTGTGTGACATCTCCTCTTGGATGACCCACCGGCACTTCAAACCCAAGGGATATATAGCAGCCATAACTTTCTGTATGCAAAGAGGTTTAGGTGCTGAAAGAACCTGGCTTAATGAATATTAATAGAGCTGAAGAGAACAAGACAAATAGGCCTAAAAGCTGGCTCCCTAATTTCTAATCTCTCAGAGTACACTTTCAGATCCTGATTGAGTGGCTCCAAACCTGGTCAGTGATGTCAGTCCCCAGCCCCCAACTCCTAATCCTGTGGAGACAAAGGAGGCAGGCACACAAGCAAGAATCTCAGGGGCAGAGGGAAGCAGAGGGGTAATATCTGGTAGCAAAGGGATGTGGTTAAAAGGGAGAAAATGGGGCTGGATGGGAAGAGAAGAGGGATATGGATGGTGATGGGGATAAGAGTTGGGGAGGGTGGGATGGGAAAAGGAGGAGGGATAGTGATGGGAAAAAGAAGGAGAGGAGGAAGGTGGGCTGGGAAGGGATAAAGGAAGGGGAAAGTTCTGGGTAAGAGGAGAAGGGGAAGCAAAGGGTCTGGAAGGGAAGAGAGGAAGGACAGTGATGGGGTAGAGAAAGGAAAGGCAGAGGGCTGAATAGGATGGGACAAGGATGAGGATAGAGGTACAGTGCAATAGAGGAGGATCCTAGGCAAGACAGGACGATGCAGATACCCAGAGAAAACAGGAAACAGGACAGGGAAAGATACCACATGGATAAGCAGGGACATGAGAGCCACCCAGAATGTAACACTGATGCTGGAGGAGCATCAGCTCCCTGTCCACCCATGCACTGTAACTTCAGAGGAAATTCTGAAGAAGGGCTCTGTAATTTTGGGCTTAGGGACAATGGCTTGATTGCCATGGGGATTGAGGAAGACGAGCTTTGGAGTTTTGTCAGGTCTGGGAATTAGGAGAGTTGTGTCCCTATGGGGCAGCTCCATAGCCTCTCCATCACGCAGCCTGGGAACAGAGAAAGCACCAGGTAAGGAAGCAGGAGCCCTGTGTCCTGGGCCTGGATATGTCCAATCTGTGTTCCAGGGCACTGTGGCTCAGTTTTGATGTTTTGATGAATGAAGGTCTTGGATGAATGTGATATGGTTAGTTCATGTGTCATATTGGCTGGGTCATAGTGTGCAGACATTTGATCAAACATTATTCTAGATGTTTCTGTGAGGGTGTTTTTCCATGGGATTAACATTTAGATCAATGGATATTGATTAAAACAGATTGCCCTCCATAATGCAGGTGGCTTCATCCAATCAGTTGAAGGCCTGTATAGAACAAAAGTCTGACCTCTCTGGCTAAGAGGAATTCTACAGCAGACAGCCTTCAGACTCAAACTGCAAATCCAGCTCTTTCCTTCTGGCCCACTCCACAGATTTTGGAATTGCCAGCATCCATAATCACATGATCCAATTCCTTACAAAAGAAATCTCTCTATATAAACATCCTGTTGGTTCTGTTTCTCTGGAGAATGCTGATTGATATGGCAAGTAATCCCATATCCCTTTCCCTTTCTGCAAGTCTGTGTTCCTAATGATGAAGAGGTTCAGGCTCATTAGAGGGCACTGTCTGTCTGGTTCAGTGGAGCTTAATAAAGGCAGATGACAGAGCCCTTGGTGGATCTTCCTGTGAAGTGATGAGTGATGCTTTGTGAGTATCCCTCTGATGGGATCTCTCATTCTTCCTGGGACCTTCCAGTGCCCTGCCTGCAATTAGCCTTACCTCTCCAGAAATCTGTGAGGACTTAGCCAACAAGTGTGAAGGTCTTTTGGCTTTATTCCAGGCAGCAATAACTCAAGTTTCTTGTCTCTCCTTCACCTGGGGAATACAGAATTACTCGTATGTCTTGGTCCTTTTGGGATGCTATTAAAAAATTCCACAAACTTGGAAGCTTATAAACAACAGGAATCTATTCCTCACACTTCTGGAGACTGAAAGTCCAAGATCAGGGTTCTAGCATGGTCAGGTTCTGGTAGAAGACCAACACTTCTTGCTGTGTCCTCATAGGGCAGAAAGGCATAGAGAGCTCTCTGTGGCCTCTTTTATAGCAGCACTAATCTTATTCATGAAGACTCTACTCTCATGACCTAATCACATCCCACCTCCTACTACCACCACATTCAATTAGGATTATTCATTCATTCATTCATTTATTTTTTCAATGTTTTTTTTTAATTTTTGAGAGAGAGAGAGAGAGGTGAGTGAGAGAGGGGCAGACACAGAGAGAGAATCCAAAGCAGGCTCCAGGCCCAGAGCTGTCAGCACAGAGCCCGACATGGGTCTCACAACCATGAACCACAAGATCATGACCTGAGCCGAAGTCAGACGTTTGAATTAGGATTTAATATGTGGATTTGGAGGGACACAAACATTGAGACCATAGCAACATTCTTCAGAGAATTCAGGAGTGTGGTGCTTTTCACACTCAGCTTATCAGAGCCATGGTGATCCCATAGAGAAACCCCAAACCAATCAGAGAATGTGTGTGCATGTGGGTGTGTACCTATGTATTTATGTGTGTGGGTGTTTGTGTGTATATGTGTAAACTCCATGCATTTCTGCTTCAAATGAATCAGGTCTGTTTTTATTACCTGGTAAGGCAGAATTTTACTGGGATTCTTATCATCCTCAGAGAGTTAAATACCAAGAAAAGAAAGTTGTGACTATTAACCACAGTCTTTGTCCTTCAGGGACCCAGTGTCTGGTAGAGAAACAGACCTATGGTTCACGGAGTGCTTCCCATGCAGCAGGCACAGTCAGGCTCTGGGAACACAGCAGTGAGAAAGGCAGATGTGGCCAAGAACATGAGAAGCTGGCATGCTGACATTCTAATTGGAGGAGCAGACAAGAAATAGGAAATAGATACAGGAACACCTCAGAAACACTGTGTGTTTTTTTCCATACCATTGCAATAAAGTAAGTATCACTATAAAATGAGTCAAATGAAATTTTTGGTCTCACAGTGCATATAAAAGTTATGTTTACACTATATTGTAGTCTGTTATGTGTACACTAGCATTATGTCAAATAACAATGTACATAGCTTAATTAAAACATACTTTACCACTAAAAACTGCCAACCATCATCTGAGCTTTCAGTGAGTCATAGGTCACTGATCATATATCCCATAACAAATATAATACTAATGAAAAAAATTGAAATATTACAATAATACCCAAAATGTCAAAGAGAAACACAAAGTGAGCAAACCCTGTTTGAAAGACAGCACCCATCAACTTGCTTAATGTGAGGTTGCCACAAAGCTTCAATCTGTAAAAAATGCAGTATCTGCAAAGCTCAATAAAGCAAACTGCAATAAAGGAGGTTATGCCTTAATTGAATAGGCTGTGAATTTCAGGCTGTGAGAAGTGCTGTGTAGGAAATAAAAAGAGTAATAATGTACAGAGTGACAGAAGGAAAGGGGTCTTTCAGATAGGGGAGTCCCAGAAGGATTTCTGAAGGGGGACATTTGAATTAATACTTGAGGGATGACAAGAAGGAGGCTGGGGGAATGTGTGTGTGTGTGTGTGTGTGTGTGTGTGTGTGTGTGTGTGTTTGGGAAGGGGGGAGCAGAGGGCACAGCTATGCAAAAGTCCAGTGGCAGAGAAAAGTCTGAATTATTGGAGGCCCAGGATGGAGGCTGATGTGAATGAGGCCATAAGTAAAGTGAAATGTGAAATGTGGTGAAATGTGAGGTCCTACAAGGTTGGGTGGTTTAGGATGGAGCAGATTGGTGGGAGAAGGTGGGCTTTATCCCAGGTGAGTCCCTCTCACTGCAGGACAAGCAGTGAGACCCTATGTAGCAAAGGACTGAACAGGGACTCAGAGAAAGAGACAATGTGTTCTGGTCTATTAGGGTAAATTTTGCCATTTGAGCTGGATTTTGAAGACAAAAGAGGAATGTGCTGGGTGTGGAAGGGCTCAAAGGAGGTCCTGAAGCCTGAGAAAGCAGGCACTGATTCTGGAGAGGGAAGCAGTTGATGCTGAAGGCAGCAGGGAGCTTTGCAGTGCATGTCTGAGTTTGCACACAGTTTAAAGGAGTTTGGGCTTTATTCTGGAAGGAATGGAGAGTTCCTTGGCCAAAGCTCCTCTTAAACCTACACTGTATAGGCTCCCATCCCTATGAGGACCTGATGTGGGCAGCCTTGGCTATGACTCAGGACAGAATGTGTTGAAGTGTAGAGATGTGTGGGTTCCTCAACACGTAGGTGCACTGCACATAAAGGGAGGATGGAAAGCAGGCTCTGTTGGAGTCCTGCCACATGTGCCACATGTGCACCTCAGAGAATGACAGGACAGGGCAGAGACAGGTTAGGCACCAAGACATAGGTGCTTTGTTAGGTTACAGGAGAAGAGTGCTGATACTGGTCCAGAAATGACACACTTGAGTGTCACTCTATATGTCTGAGCACACACACATGGCACTGGGGAAACATGTATCTATGCATGCATCTATCCATGTCCAGATGGATCAAGAATTGTTCCCACTTTGAGCATGTGTGTGTGTGCACACAAGCAATGATTTTGATGTGGACGTGTGCATGCACAGGATGTGTGGAGTCCTGCACAGTTGCCTAGGTGTTCTTTGTGTATATTTTTCTCTACATAGCAATTATAACATGAGTTAGAAATTATTTAGCATGTATCAGGCTGTATTATATGTAGTTTTCAGGCCTTATCTCCTTTATTCCTCCCAACAACCCCATGAGGCAGGTTCCATTGTCATTTTATAGATGCAGAAACCGAGTCATAGCAAGGTGATGTAATCTGCCAGCCCTTGCCACAAAGCTTGTTAGTGCTGGAGTCCATGCTTTTGATGAGTGTGCTGTTGTCTGCATCTTCATACACACACATCAATGGACACAATTTTGTGTGTTCTCATTCAATAATGAAAGAGAAAAAGCAAGAGCTAACATTAATTTCTAAAAGAATTTCTCAAATAGTTTCTCTGATTTTGGACCTGGAGCCTTTGGGTTTGCAGCAGCTTAGAGTCCGTACCCAAAACACACTTGGGTTTGGTGCTTCGTTTCAACTCTAGAAAGAGAGACAATACTCATTAAATAAATATACCCTTTGCCTGGAACCTTGTCAGGCCCCATAAACACACTCTCCTTTGAAAAATGGAGCAACCTGCCCCTACTGACTTCTGACCCTCCAGAGCTGATTGCTTCAACGGGAGGAATTATTCCCCAATTGAGAGACTCTTTAAAACTTATCTTGGCACTTCTAATAATTCCACTTGACCTGACCAGAGAAAATTCTGACTTGGGAATTGAATTGTGGATCTGCTAATTGAGAGTTGAAGCTGGAGGCTTTAACATGTACCCTTGAGATGAAGAAGCACTTCTTCCTTCTCTTTACACCTTCTAAACATGTTCTCTTCTCTTCACTCCATATTTTTATCAGCAAGTAAAAGAATTTCTTATTTTCCAGCACTTCAAAGGGCAGTAATAATCCTCCACAAGTTGTGATTGTAGAAAAAGTCTTCAGTAGCTGGAATAAAACAGAAAGAGATATTTATGTGAAAGATAAAATACACTTTGCAAGAGAAGTGAGAATAAATGGGTTGTTCCATTTCATTCAGAACACAAACCAAGCAAATCCAACATAATACCTGGGTATGTACACAGGTATGTATCTGTCCTGCTGGTCCAGAATCTGGGTTTTAAAATATATAATGGTCATTGATGCCAGGAAGGCAGAACTGATGATAGAAAAGCCATTGCTTTGAAATCAGAAGTGGGACTCAAAATTCTACCTTGCAGATCACGTTTTTCTGCAGATGGCTTAAAGTAATTTGAAATAATTTAGTATCTCCCAAATCCATATTTTTTTACACCTTTTGATATATGCCAGGACTAGAAAAAGAATTATGATTTAAAATAAAAGAGAATCTAGAGTCTATATCTGGTAGTCAGATCCACCCCTTAACATCTGCCTCAGGGGCATGAATACCTGTTCCCCACACAGATTTACCCAGCTGCAGCCATGTGGTTGTTACCTGGAGTCACAGTGCACTTCCCCTGAAGGATTTTGACTCTAGGACTTTAATGCACACTCAATAAACCATCATTCACTGGTTAAAGGTGGTTCTCTTAATGAAAAGACTTTACACCAAGTTCTACCGAAACTCCTGTAGGCATAAGGAAGCCCACCTCAGGAGAACATTGTTCTACATTTCCTATTTCAGTTTCAAAAGGAGGTTGGTTGTGTGTTTTGTTACGTATAACTGCATTTCCTTCTGTGGCTATTTGAAACCACTTTTCTTCACTCAGATCTCTAGGAAAAGAGTCACACTATTTTGTTCTGTCATAGTACATGTCCACAATTTTTTTCCTACAATCTCCTTGTCCATTGCTTCTGTAGTTCATATATTAGTCTTGTTAATCAGCTTCATCAAGGTAAAATTTGCATTACCAAATTTAAGTTTATAATTTGATGAATTTTGACAAATGTGCTTAGTAGTGTAGTTATCACCACAATCAAATATAGAAGATTTTCCTTATGCCCCATTTCAGACCATCCTTTCCTTTGGCCCTTGGGCATTGGCATCTGTAGATTCTTTCTGTCCTGTATTTTTTTTTCCCTTTTGTAGAACTCATATAAATTGAATCACACAGTATGAAGTATTTTGTGTCCTTCTTCTTTCATTTAGCATAAAGCTTCTGAGATTCATTCATGTTGTTACACGCATCAATTTGTCTTTCCTTTAAATTGTTGGTTAATTATTCACTGTATAGATTTGTGATGTATTTGTTCATTCTTTTTTCCCACAATTTTGGGCTATTATAAATAAAGCTTCTGTGAACATTCCAGTAGAAGTACTTCTTGATAAATATGTAGGAGTGTGATTGTTGGATCATATGGTAAATGCATATTTAAGGTTTTAGAAACTTACCGATTAGTTCTCAGGGTGCCTGTACTTTTGCATTCCCACCAGTAATGTATGAAAGTTCTAGCTGTTTCACATTCCTGACAAAACTTGGTTTGTCTGTCTTAAATTTTGGTCATTCTAGAGGAAGTGTAGGAGTTCCTCACTATGGTTTTTATTTACATTTCCCTATGTGTCATGTTGTTGAGCATTTTTGTCATTTATATATCTTCATTAATAAATATCAAATATTGGGGCGCCTGGGTGGCGCAGTCGGTTAAGCATCCGACTTCAGCCAGGTCACGATCTCACGGTCCGTGAGTTCGAGCCCCGCGTCAGGCTCTGGGCTGATGGCTCAGAGCCTGGAGCCTGTTTCCGATTCTGTGTCTCCCTCTCTCTCTGCCCCTCCCCCGTTCATGCTCTGTCTCTCTCTGTCCCAAAAATAAATAAACATTGAAAAAAAAATTAAAAAAAAAATAAATATCAAATATTTATTGCTATTTATATTCGTATCATTGAGTTGTGAGAATGTTTTATACATCTTGAAATCAAGTATGTGTTTTGCAAATATTTTCTCCAGTCTGTGTCTTGCTGTTTCTTTTCTTAATGATGCCTTTGGAGAAGCAAGTGTTTGAAATTTATGAAGTCCACATTATCAAAATTTCTGTTTATAGTCCAAATTTTTGTGTCATGTTTGAGAAATCTTTGCCTAAGCAAAATTTGCCAAAGCAAATTTTTCACGAAAAAGTTTCCCCTCTATTTTCTATTATACCTTTTATAAAATTTTATTATTATTATTTTTAATTTACATCCAAATTGGTTAGCATATAGTACAACAATGATTTCAGGGGTAGATTCCTTAAAGCCCCTTACCCATTTAGCACATCCCCCCCTCCCACAACCCCTCCACTAACCCTCTGTTTGTTCTCAATATTTATTTATTTATTTATTTTATTTATTTATATATTTATTTTTTTTAACGTTTATTTATTTTGAGACAGAGAGAGACAGAGAACGAACAGGGGAGGGGCAGAGAGAGAGGGAGACACAGAATCCGAAACAGGCTCCAGGCTCTGAGCGGTCAGCACAGAGCCCGACGCGGGGCTCGAACTCACGGACTGTGAGATCATGACCTGAGCCGAAGTCGGACGCTTAACTGACCAAGCCACCCAGGTGCCCCTGTTCTCAATATTTATAAGTCTAGTCTGTTTTGTCCCCCTCCTTGTTTTTATATTATTTTTGTTTCCCTTCCCTTATGTTCATATGTTTTGTCTCTTAAAGTCCTCATATGAGTGAAGTCATATGATATTTGTTTTTCTCTAACTGACTAATTTCACCTAGTTGCAAATGGCAAAATTTCATATATCTATATAGATATAGATATAGATATAGATATAGATATAGATATAGATATAGATATAGATATATATCACATCTTTCTTTATCCATTCATCCATCCATGGACATTGGGGCTCCTTCCATATTTTGGGTATTGATAGTGCTGCTATAAACATGGGGGTGCATGTGTCCCTTCGAAACAGCACACTTGTATCCCGTGGATAAATGCCTAGTAGTGCAATTGCTGGGTTGCAGGGTAGTTCTATTTTTAGTTTTTTGAGGAACCTCCATACTGTTTTCCAGAGTGGCTGCACCAGCTTGCATTCCCACCAACAATGCAAAAGAGATCCGCTTTCTCTGCATCCTTGCCAACATCTGTTGTTGCCTGAGTTGTTAATGTTAGCCATTCTGACATGTGTAAGGTGGTATCTCATTGTGATTTTCATTTGTATTTCCCTGATGATGAGTGATGTGGAGCATTTTTTCATGTGTTGGTTGGCCATCTGGTTGTCTTCTTTGGAGAAATGTCTATTCATGTCTTTTGCCCATTTCTTCACTGGATTATTTGTTTTTTTGGTGTTAGTTTGATAAGTTCCTTATAGATTTTGGATACTAACCCTTTATAAACTGATCTGTTGTTTCCAAATTTTTTTTCCCCATTCCGTCGGTTGCCTTTTAGTTTTGATGATTGTTTCCCTCGCTGTGCAGAAGCTTTTTATTTTGATGAGGTCCCAGTAGTTCATTTTTGCTTTTGTTTCCCTTGCCTCTGGAGACATGTTGGATAAGAAGTTGCTGTGGCCAAGATCAAAGAGGTTTTTGCTTGCTTTCTCCTTGAGGATTTTGATGGCTTCCTGTCTTACATTTAGGTCTTTCATCCATTTTGAGTTTATTTTTGTGTATGGTGTAAGAAAGTGGTCCAGGTTCATTCTTCTGCATGTCGCTGTCCAGGTTTCCTAGCACCACTTGCTGAAGATACTGTCTTTATTCCATTGGATATTCTTTCCTGATTTGTCAAAGATTAGTTGGTAATACATTTGTGGGTCCATTTCTGAGTTATCTATTCTGTTCTATTGATCTGAGTGTCTGTTCTCTTGCCAGTACCATACTGTGTTGATGATTGCAGCTTTGTAGTATAGCTTGAGGTCTGGGATTGTGATGCCTCCTGTTTTGGTTTTCTTTTTCAAGATTGCTTTGGCTATTCGGGGTCTTTTGTGGTTCCATACAAATTTTAGGATTATTTGTTCTATCTCTGTTAAGAATGTTGGTGTTATTTTGATAGGGATTGCATTGAATATGTAGATTGCTTTGGTTAGTATTGACATTTTAACAATATTTGTTTTTCCTATCCAGGAGCATGGAATCTTTTTCCATTTTTTGGTGCCTTCTTCAATTTCTTTCATAAGCTTTCTATAGTTTTCAGAGTATAGATTTTTCACCTCTTTGGTTAAATTTATTCCTAGGTATTTTTTGGTTTTTGGTGAAATTGAAAATGGGATCGATTCCTTGATTACTCTTTCTGTCGCTTCATTGTTGGTGTATAGGAATGCAACTGATTTCTGTGCATTGATTTTATATCCTGCAACTTTGCTGAATTCATGAATCAGTTCTAGCAGTTTTTTGGTGGAATCTTTTGGGTTTTCCATATAGAGTATCACGTCATCTGGGAAGAGTGAAAGTTTGATTTCCTCCTGGCTGATTTGGATGCCTTTTATTTCTTTGTGTTGTCTGATTGCAGAGGCTAAGACTTCCAATACTATGTTGAATAACAGTGGCAAGAGTGGACATCCCTGTCTTGTTCCTGACCTTACGGGGAAAGCTCTCAGTTTTTCCCCATTGAGGATGATATTAGCATTGGGTCGTTCATATATGGCTTTTATGATCTCGAGGTATGATCCTTCTATCCCTACTTTCTTGAGGGTTTTTATCAAGAAAGGATATTGTATTTTGTGGAATGCTTTCTCTGCATCTATTGAGAGGATCATATGGTTCTTGTCCTTTCTTTTATTGATGTGATGAATCACTTTAATTGTTTTGCGGATATTGATCCAGTCCTGCATCCCAGGTAAAAATCCCACTTGGTCGTGGTGAATAATTTTTTTAATGTATTGTTGGAGCCAGTTGGTTAATAGCTTGTTGAGGATTTTCACATCCATGTTCATCGGGAAATTAGTCTATAGTTCTCCTTTTTCATGGGGTCTCTGTCTGGTTTTGGAATCAAGGTAATGCTGGCTTCATAGAAAGAGTTTGGAAGTTTTCCTTCCATTTCTATTTTTTGGAACAGCTTCAAGAGAATAGGTGTTAACTCTTCCTTAAATGTTTGGTGAATTCCCCTGGAAAGCCATCTGGCCCTGGACTCTTGTTTTTTGGCAGATTTTTGATTACTAATTCAATTTACTTACTAGTTGTGGGTCTGTTCAAATTCTCTATTTCCTCCTGTTTCAGTTTTGGTAGTATATATGTTTCTAGGTATTTGTCCATTTCTTCCAGATTACCCATTTTGTTGGCATACAATTGCTCATAATATTCTCTTATTCTTGTTTTTTATTTCTGTTGTGTTGGTTGTGATCTCTCTTCTTTCATTATTGATTTTATTCATTTGGGTCCTTTCCTTTTTCTTCTTGATCAAACTGGCTAGTGGTTTATCAATTTTGTTAATTCTTTCACAGAACCAGCTTCCAGTTTCGTTGATCTGTTCTACTGTTTTGTTTTGTTTTGATAGCATTAATTTATGCTCTAATCTTCATTATTTCCTGTCTTCTTCTGTTTTTGGGTTTTAATTGCTGTTCTTTTTATCTCTTTTTATCTCTCCTTCTATTTTGAATGACAGCCTTGCTGGATAAAGATTCTTGGTTGCATATTTTTCTGATTCAGCACACTGAATATATCCTGCCACTCCTTTCTGAACTGCTAAGTTTCTGTGGATAGGTTGCTGCAAGCTGATCTGTCTTCCCTTGTTTGTTAGGGACATTTTTTCCCTTGATGCTTTCATGATTCTCTCCTTGCCTGAGTATTTTGTGAATTTGACTATGATATGCCTTGTCGATGGTCAGTTTTTGTTGAATCTAATCGGGGTCCTCTGCACTTCCTGGATTTTGCTGTCTGTGTCTTTCCCCAGGTTAGAAAAGTTTTCCACTATGATTCGCTCACATAACACTTCTTCCCCTATTTCTTTCTCTTCCTCTTCTGGGACCCCTATTATTCTGTTGTTCCTTTTTAATGAGTCACTGATTTCTCTAATTCTTAATTTGTGCCCTTTTACCTTCATCTCCCTCTTTTTTCTGCTTCATTATTCTCCATAAATTTGTCCTCTATATCACTGAGTCTCTGTTCTGCCTTATTCATCCTTGCCTCCATTCCATCCATCCATGATTGCAGCTCAGTTATAGCATTTTTAATTTAATTCTGGTTATTTTTTAGTTATTTTATCTCTGCAGAAAGGGATTCTAATCTATTTTCAACTCTAGCTAGTATTCTTATTATTGTGATTCTAAATTCTGGTTCAGACATCTTGCTTGTATCTCTGTTGGTTAAATCCCTGGCTGTCATTCCTTTGTGGTCTTTCTTTTGGGGTGAATTCCTTCGTTTTGTCATTTTGAAGAGAGAAAAGGATTTAATGAAGTAGTAAAATTGAAACTAAAAAAAATTAAAATTAAAAAGATATTAAAATTAAAAATTAAACACACACACACACACACACACACAAATCGAACAGATGATGCTAGACCCTATGTGTTGTTTTGGTCTGGGTGTTGAAAGTAGTTTGACAGATTAGAGAAAAAAAAAGGGGGGGGGAGGATATTGAGAATTTGAAAAAATGAATACACTGAAGTAGACTAAAATGAGATAATGGGGGTAAAATAGAATTTGAAAAAATATACACAAAAGTAAAGAATATAGTAGAAAAAAATTAAGGAAAATATTTTTAATAAAAATTAACAATAAATATGAATTTTTTTCTTTTTCTGTATTTAAGAAAAAAAGAAATGAAAAAGAGAAAAAGATAAAAAAGAAAAAAGAAAAAAGAAAATTTGAAAAAATGAATACACTAGTAGACTAAAAATGATGGAAGTAAAATAGAATTTGAAAAGATTTACATAAAAGCAAAACAGTAAAATATTAAATAAAAATGTTTCTAATAGAAATTGAAAGTATAAATGAAGTTTTTCTCTTTCTACATTCTATAAAGGAAAAGAAAGAGAAAAAAAGAAAAAGAAAGAAAAAAAGGAAATTGTTTGAAAATTTGAAAAGGTGAATAAACTGAGGTAGACTAAAATAAAATGATGGAAGTAAAATAGAATTTGAAAAAAATTACACAAAATAAAAATATAGTAATACAAATTAAATAAAAATATTTTTAATAAAAATTGAAAATAAAAATGAACTTTTTCTCTTTTTGTATTCAAGAAAAAGAAAAGAAGTGTAAAAGAGAAAAAAATAAAAATATAAGAGAAAGAAAACTGAATAGATGAACCGGCTAACAGATTGAAGTAAGACTGAAATTGCTTCGTTTTCTCCTAGAAGTCAGTCTCTATAGTGCTTTATAGTCCATAAACTAAGCTGGCTGTGAGACTTGTGTTCTTGAAGAGCATAGTTGGCCCAGTTGGGCAGGGCTCAGTGTAACAGCTCTGCTCTCCACTAGATGGTGCTGCTAGCCTACTGGGGTGGATTAGTGCAGTGCTCATAGGTGCATATGCGCATGCGTGGGAGTGGTGGAAATGGTGCCACCCAGCTACCCAGTCTGTTCTCCCAGATCAGCAATCACTCACCCATCTTCTGTCTTCAGCTCTGGTCCATTCTCCACTTTTTCACTCTCCATGACCAGGCGCCAGACAGTATCTCTCTCCCAAGTTTTTTCTCAGATGCGGCTGTTTTCCCCAGCCCCTTGCTTCCAAAGGACTTTGGCTTTGGCCTGTTCCACCCCTTTGCAGGAGGGTCTCACCAAGCAATGGCCAAATGAGCAATGACTGAATGTCAGCTTCACCCAGGAATGCTTGCTTGACCCTGCTGCTGCTGTTGCCCTGAGACTGAAGCCAGGTGCCAGCCTGCCCCAGAAAAAGTTCACGAGACAGTGTAGCAGCAACGTTTCAGGGATTATGGAAAATCACAACACACATCTGGTACCAGGCTTCACCCTTAACGACCTTGCCCCAGCACCAGTGATTGTGGCCATCTTCAGGGGTCTGCTGGGTCCAGGTGGCTTCAACAATCTCTACCAAATGTCCTTCCACCAGTGGAACCGCTTTTCCCCATGTGGCCTGAGAACCTCCCGGACCCCACTCTGTTTGCTCTTCCCACCAGAGCACCGCCAGGTATTGAGATGTGGAGTTGCAGCCATTGTGCTCCCCTTGTTTACAGTCTTAATGGGATTTAAACCATCTCCTTTCTCCTTTCTTCTTTCTCCTTTTTAGTTTAGTCCCTGCGGCTGTTTCCAGTTTTCCACTTTCTCTCCAGCTGCTTTTGGGGAGGGGTGCTTTTCCCATATTCTGCCCCCCTCCACAGTCTCTGTCCTCTCTCCACCTGCAAAAGTGGTTCCCTACCTTCTGCGGCTTCTTGCTCCCCAAATTCACCTCTCTGCACCATGTACCTGTTGAATTCTGTGGTTCAGGTTGTGCAGATTGTTGTGTTAATCTTCCAATCAGTGTTCTAGGTATGTAGGATGGTTTAATGTTAGTCTGGCTATATTTCATGGACATGAGACACACAAAAAACTTCCATGCTGTTCCGTCATCTTGGCTCCTCCCCCTACTATACGTTTTTTTAAGTGTAGATCTTACATTTCTGTCTATGATACATTTTAAATTACTTTTGTATATGGTATGAGGTACAGATAAAGGCTTATTTTTTTGCATGCAGATATTCAATTCTATAGCACAATTTGTGGAAATGACTATACCCATTGATACTTTAGAACCATTGTAAAATCAACTGACAATATAAGTATGTGTCTATTCTAGACTGTATTCTGTTTCATTGATCAATATCATACAGTCTTAATCATTGTAGGTTTAAAGTAAGTCTTAAAATCAGGTAGTAAAAGGTTTCCATATTTGTATTATTATTCAAGATTATTTTGGTTACATTAGGTCTTTGAATTTCCATGTAAAAAATGTTAACAGAATTATTGGGATGCAATTCACTACCATAAAACTCACCTATTTGAAGTAAGTATATAATTCAGTGGTGTTTAGTATGTTCATAGAGTTGAGCAACTATCCATCACTATCTGATCCCAGTTCATCACCCCAAGGAAATCCAATGCCTATTAGTATTCAGTCCCCATTTTTCCTCCTGCCTGTCCCTGGTAACCAACAATGCTATTTTCTATTATTGTAGATTTGCCTGTTCTGAATGTTTCATATAAATGAGATCGTACAATGTGTGGTCTTTTGTGATTGACTCCTTTCACTTAGGTCATATTTTCAGGTTTCATCTATTTTGTATCATGTATCAGTACTTCATGCATTTATATTACTAAATAATATTTCTGTGCATGCTTCTTTCATTTCTTGTGTAGCATTCATCAGTTAAAATTCTCTACTTTTGACTATTATAGCTAACGTTTCTATAAACATTTGAGTGTACATTTTTTTGTATAGAAGTATATTTTCATTCCCTTTGAGTATATATGTATGTACATACCTGAGTAGAAGTGCTGCATCGCATGGTAACCATATGTTTAACAATCACACTTTATAATACACTTTAATGTATTATTTAATGTATTGTTGGATTCAGTTTAATGTATTGTTGGATTCAGTTGGATTGCAGGGTGGTTCTGTATTTGCAAATCAATCAAATGTGATCCATCATATCAACAAGAGAAAGGATAAAAACCATATAATCATCTCAATGGATGCAGAAAAATAAACAATTTGACAAAGTACAATATTCATTCATCATAAAAGCTACCAACAGAGAGGGTAAAGAAGGAACATAGTTCAACATAAAAAAAGCCATATATGAAAAGTCTACAGCTAACCTCAGACTCAATGGTGAAAACTTGAGAGTTTTTCCCTTTAAGATCAGAAACAAGGCAAGGATGTACACTCTCACCACTTTTATTCAACATAGTACTAGAAATCACAGCTACAGCAATCAGACAAGAAAAAGAAATAAAAGCATCCAAATTGGTAAGGAAGAAGTAAAACTTTCATTATTTGCTGATGACATGATACCATATATAGAAAACCCTAAGGAATCCACCAAAAAACTACTAGAACTAATACATGAATTTAGTAAGTTTCAGTATAGAATTTAATATACAGAAATCTGTTGCATTCCTATACACTAATGATAAAATAGTAGAAAAGAGAAATAAAGAAAACAATCCCATTTACAATTGCACTCAAAATTGTAAAATACCTAGGAATAAACTTAACCAAAGAGGTGAAAGACTTGTACTCTGAAAATTATGAAACTTTAATTAAAGAAACTGAAGATGACACAAATGGAAAGATATCCCATGCACATGGATTGAAAGGACCAATATTGCTAAAAGGGCCATACTACCCAGCGCAATCTATAGATTTGATGCAATTCCTAACTGAATACCAACAGTTTTCATGTTAGTAGAACAAATAATCCTAACATTTGTTTGGAGGTGCAAATGACCCTGAATAGCCAAAGCAACATTGAAAAAGAAGAACAAATCTGGAGGTATCACAATCCCAGATTTAAAGATGTATTACAGGGGTGCCTGGGGGGGGGCTCAGTCAGTTGAGTGTCTAACTTCAGCTCAGGTCATGATCTCATGGTTCGTGAGTTTGAGCCTTGCATCAGGCTCTCTGCTGTCAGTGAAGAGCCTACTTCGGAATCTCTCTCTCTCTCTCTCTCTCTCTCTCTCTCTGCCCCCCCTCAAAACACTTTCTTACACTATCCACAAAAATAAAATGTTTTGTTGCTATTTTGTTGAGAAGTTTTGCATTTTTCTTTATAAGAGATAGTAGTTTGTAGTTTTCCTTTTCTCTCATAGGTCACATTTACTTGCTTCTTTGCATGTTTAGTAATTTTTTATTGGATGCTGGTTATATTATATGTTACATTGTAAGTACCTGGATTTATCATATTCCTTTAAAGACAAGTACACTTTGTTTCACAGGCAGTCAGGTCACTTGTGGGTTGGTTTTAATTCTTCAAGATCTGGCATTAAACCTCCCTTGGATGGGTCTAAAATAACCATTATAGGGAAAATTCAGTCCTACATCTCCTCCAACATCTTCACTGCATGGCAATGTCTCAATGAAAGTTGAATATTTATTGAAGACACTTCACTGTGGCTGGTTGGAATTTGTTATGGACTGTATGTTATACATTTAAACCTCAACCTACAATGTGATGGAATTTGGAGATGGAGTCTTTGGAGGATAATTAAGTCATGAAGGTGGACTCCTCATAATGTGTTTAGAGATCTTGTATGAATAGACCTGATAGTCTACCTTCCTCTCTCTCTGACATGTGAGGATGCAGTGAGGAGATGACTGTCTGCAAACCAAGAAGTGTACAGTCACAAGATACCAGATCCACTGGTGCCTTGATCTTTGATTTTCTGGCCTCCAGAATTGTGAGAAATAAATATTTATTGTTTAAGCCACCTAGTCTATGGTAATTGTTATAGCAACGTAAGCTAAAACTGCTGTAGCTAAGACAGAATTGAACATCTCCCCAACCTGAGCACCAGGAACTTTCAGCTTATAACTTCATGATCATTTTCAGCCAGCTGTGGAGATTCATTCTAACTATTCACATCCTAGTACTCAACAAAGTCTCAAGGACACTTTATGCAGATTTCTGGAGCTTTTTATTTATGTAATTCTGAATGACTATACATCTTTAAGCTCTGATCTCTGTTTTCTCAGCTTAGCAGGGCCAACAGTCTCTGGATTTCCCCTCCCTCACTGAATTTTGAAATTCTTGCCATACAGAAGTGCCCCACAATCACAGGCTCTATACTCTCAGGCATCACGAGTTCTGCAGAAATTGTTATTCAATGTCTCAAAACAGTTGTTTCATATATTTGGTCCACTTGTTTATGGCAGGAGGTTAAATTTGTTTCTTTTTGCTCCATCATTGTCAAAACAAGAATTTGATCATGTTTTATAAATGTAGTCCTTGGCAAAAATAATGAAAAGAATGCCTTGGAAGGTAAAATGGAAATTTCTGAGCACCTCAGGAGGGGAAACCTCTATATTTCAGATCTTGAAGCATTGTTAAGAATGAGGGAAAATTTGACAGTTAAACAATTCCAACACTGAAATTGTCTCTGGTTTTTCCTTGGGAAAACTGCAATAGATTAGGTTACCTAAGTGGTTAATGCAGCAGAAGACAGCAACAAAGACAGAGGCTTAAGTATTCTCTCAAAGATTGAAGATGAGCTTCCTTTTTCCCTTACTAGTAGCATGCTCCATTAATATTAATTAAATGTGTGGCTGAGTAAGCAAATGATTGAATTAATGCATGTGTTATGAGCTTAAAATCTATAATAAAGAGATGTTTTTACCTTAGAAAGTTACAGATCCTATAATCACAGGTGGTTTAGTATTGGAGTTTCATTATTAATGATAGTCTAAATAATTTATTTTGTCCATCCCCATCATCTTATAAATAGAAAGGTTAAGTGACTTGCTCAGGCCACATGCCAAATAGTGAAAAGTCAGGACTTACACTCAAGTCTTCTGACACCCATTTGAGTGCTCTTTCCAGTACATCAGCTTTTAAAGGATTCCTAGATCAAAGTCAATACTTAGAGTCTCAGGAGAGAGCATAGACTGGAGATCAATATGTCACAGACTCAAGGTCTGATCTATCCCGCTTAAGGTGCTGTCACTGTTCCATGAAAAATATTTCTCTTTTTGCCACTCCTCATCCCCTGATGAAGTCAAATTACCCTTGTAGAGAGAGATCCTTTGTGATGGTTCTTTCTATTTTTCATATGAGTCTTTTCCCTGCCTTTGTGTCTTTATTTCTACTTTTGTAATATAGATTTATAATCTTCTGTAGCCTTTAAATAGGAAAAATGAGGGTCATTGCTGCTAATCTCCCTCTTCTCCTGTTTCTTTAGACCCTACATGCAAAGACAGTAATGCCCTGATCTGCAGTACAATATATCCCAGTGGGTGGGGTCTAATAAATTGTACACTAAATAGGTCTGTATAGGAGACAGAATTTATCTTACTGAGGAAGTTGGGCAACGAAAATTTGTTGTCCAGGCTAACATTTTTTCTCTTAGAGCCATCTTGACTCCTGTTTTCATTCAGGCTGGGTCACCAAATAAGAAACATTTAACTAGATAGCTAGGTCTGAAATTAAAAGTAAAACTCTGAAAGAGCTTCCTGAAATGTAAATTTCCTTAGTAATTGTTTTAGGATTATGCCTTACTATTAGCTATCACATTAGTCATTGCTCTGCTGTCACTTAACACTGTAGGATTAGAGGGAATAGAAACAAAGAAGGGAATAAGGATGGAATGAATGTGACCAAATGGGACTATCATATTGGAGGACTGTGCAAGAGGGAAAGAATTGTGGCAGTTTCGGAGGAGACCCCAAGGCACAGCTTGCCTTCTTATCATTTATCCTTCTGCTTAGAACCTGCCCTGGCCTACAAATGTTTACCTAGGGAACCTAATTTGTGCCTTTCAACAGTGTTGGGTTCAACTCCCATGCCTAATTGAATCTTGCTCTAGACAATTTCTTATTCACTTTTTATTTTATTTTTAAAAAAATTTTAAATATTTATTTATTTTTGAAGGAGAGAGATACAGAGCATGATCAGAAAGGGGCAGAGAGAGAGAAAGGGAGGCACAGAAACCAAAGCAGGCTCCAGGTTCTGAGTTATCAGCACAGAGCCCGATGTGGGGCTCAATCTTACAAACCACTAGATCATGACCTGAGCTGAAGTCAGACATTTAACCGACTGAGCCACTAGGGTGCCCCTCTTATTCACTTTTTAAAATCTTTCTGGAAGAACTCAGATTCTCCAGGATATCCTGTTGTACAATTTAATAACCTTTCCTCTCTGAAAGCTTGCATTTGTTTGTTTGTTTAATGTTATCCAAATCCCCCTGAAGCTAATTTTGTTAATGTCTTCTGCAAATGGCTATTGGCACAGCTCTGGGAATATATTTAACCTCTCTGTGCTCACAATGGATTTTAAGGTCAGCATCCCAGTGTTTGTATTCTTCTTGTTTACCTCATGTATCTGTTAGTTGTATTATAACAAGCAGGGTACAATAACATATGCAGCTGATGAACTACACTTAATAACAAGCAATGCCAGAAGAGACACAACAGCAGAGCGCCATTGTACAATCTAACACAATGCAATTGTTCTTTTCCTGATGTGAGAGTGGGCAGGTGGGCTGCACAGGGTTCCCCAGAGAAGGACTGCAGTTTGTCTGTCAATGTTTGGACACTCCACACTTACTCTCCAGTACTCAGTCCACTGCCTTGTGTGCTAGGAACTACCTGAATGTGCTGGCTGGGTCCATCTGCCCTCCAGATCCATACCTTGGAGTTTTTCCTATGTGTCCTGCCCTTGTGCTCTGGCTGCCAATTGGGCTCCACCAACGGAAAGAATGGACAACAAAAAAGAGGGGAAGAGAAGAGTGAGACCAAGATGTGGATTCTTTCTCTCTCCTCCTATAGTATCACCATAGGCTACTGGCTGCTTGCTTTCCTCTATAAAGGCACGGATTCTCTCTCTAGGTTCCAGTCCTGCTTCAACTATTTCCTCCTCAGGCCTGGGGCAGACAGAGTGGGGGTGGGGAGCCCTGCTGTTGGTTAGCATTGGAGAATTTGTTTTATTTCAGTGTTTTCTCTACACTCTGTTCTCCCTCAAATGACCACCGTGAGTGTGCCTGAATCTACTTTTTATCTGAAGCAATTGGTGTCTTACAAAAATTTGACCTTTGTTGGTGAATGACTAGCTTAGCAGTAGAGCACTGTGACTCTGTGGGCCTTTTGGGTTATTGCTGAGATAGAGAAAAGAGGGAATTCACAGTACAAGTCACAAAACAGGGAACACTTTGTGTAATCCTCTTTCTTTTCCCTTTTTCCAACCATCCCAAGTGAAATTTGGAGGAATTATAATCAGGATCTTGTTCTCCAAGGTTTGCCTGAAGATATGGGGGATGAGAGGGAAGAAAGCTCTCCTTTGGTGCAGTTAGAGGTTTTGTGGACATGATGGGATTTAGTCCTTCTTTGAGGCTCCAACTGAAAAAATTGTGGCAGTGAAGACCATGGCTCTACAGTCAGATCCTCTAATTCAAATTTCAGCTCCTCTATTTATGCTGCAAGTCCTTGGAACAAGTTACTTAACTACTCTGTGTCTCAGTCACATCATCTATAAAATAGGCAGAATTCTACTATCTACTTCATAAGATTGAGGATAAATGAGCTAATGGTGTAAAGTGCTTAGAACAATATTAAGCATAAAATCAGTGCTCAATAAATGCTAGTGAATCCCCCTTCTAATTCTATTCCTCTTTTTCCACTTCCTCCTTTTCCTCCTTCTTCTTCTTTTACCCAACTAGCTGTCTCCAAGAGATAGCAGCCTATGGAAGACCCTAGAGTTTGGTTAGGGCTGTACATTGGGCAGCTGATGGTTTCCAAGGGTACAAGTTCCAGTCCTGAATTTCTCTCCACCATTTATGTCGCTGCTGGGGGAGGAGTTTCATCTTTCTCAGGCTTCCATTTTACTGAAAGCTCCTTCCTCAAAAGAGCAAAACTGGATGCTATGATGGAAAAGAGATGTGAGTTCTCTACATACTTTAGACACAGAAATAACTATCTTGGTGTTTAAGAACACTTATATTTTTGTACTGTGCCACCTGCTTTCTTTCCAGGAAACCTTGCTTAGAGGTCTAATATTTACTTGAAAGTCCTTGTACTTCACTCAGTAGCCAAATAGGGAAAACAAACAAAATACCTTTTGATCCTAATGTACCTTAAGCTTCTGAAGCATGTTCCATCAACTCTATACCTGTTTTCTCTGCCCAAGAGACGTGTCATTCAGGTCCCTCTGCTTGTAGGCACTTTCCCAAGGAGTCTGTACTCAAGCGCCTTTCCAAGGACTTTATCACTGGCCTCCCTGCTACTCTTTCCTTTCACCTCGCTTGGCTCTTCTTCCTCCTGAATTTTAAATTGTATGTTTGTTTATTGTTTTCCATCTTCACTAGAATATAATCTCCAGGGGAGCAGAGAATTTTCCCGCTTGTTCACCATGTGCCTGGAGGTTTTGGAAAATATCCACTGCTCCTCTCCTTCCCCTCTGCTCTGTGCTGTGGGAGGTTGAACCATTCTAAGGCAACCATGGAGACTACAAACCTCTAGTCTCAGTCAGCTCCAAGAGGGGCTCTGGAAGACTAGAGGGTCTTGGTTCTCCTGGGTTCTGGCAGTGCCCCTTTGGGCCTATTGGTCTTCTATCTCTCCTCCAACCAACACTGCTAGCCTGTGGAAATTGCACTATACCTTGTTCATTTCTCTAACTCCACCTACACATATCTCCTTGATTAATTTCCTCATGTTCCTCCAGAAACTGCTCATCTGTTTTATGCCTGAAACTGGACTGATCTTGACAACTGTTCTCTTTTTTAATCTTTATTTATTTTGAGAGAAAGAGAGACAGAGTGTGATTGGAGGGAGGGGGCAGAGAGAGAGGGAGACACAGAATACTCTGAAGCTGGCTCTAGGCTCTGAGCTGTTAGCACAGAGCCCCATGCGGGGCTCAAAATCAGACCCTGATATCATGACCTGAGCCGAAGTTGGATGCTTAATTGACTGAGCCACCCAGGCATCCCAACAAGTTTTCTTGACATATATAAGTGTTCAAAAATGTTGATTGAATATTACAAATGATTTGAAGCTAGGGAGAGCAAATATACTTGTTCCATGACTCCAATAGGGAATACTTCCTTAAATGGAAAGAGATTACCATAGTATCTACTAACATATAGATAGATAGAATGTGTCCCCAAACTATTTTAGAATTTAGAAGAAGAGTGGTTTCTAACTAACTGTGTTTCTAATCAACCAGAACAGAGAATATATTTATAGATGAAGCTTTTCAAATCTCTGAACTAGCCCTGTTTTAGTGCTTTTGCTGGTACTTTTACTTTTTTTCTCATTTCTATTCTATCTTCTCTGGTCCCTAAAATCATCAACACAGATGTCTTCATCAACGCCCTCAAGGAGTATTCACCTATAGTATTCAACTATAATTCATAATACCTGTTTTTTACCAGTAGCTTAACATTATCTGGGAGGCCACAGAATGAAGCATTCTTCCACATCCGGAGTTTCTGTGATTTTGCCTTGTTCTTGATTGACAGCTAACCGAGTTGTGTCAGAAGATATGCTAGTTCCTACCCTAGAATGAGTTTTAGATTTATAAGGAACAGTCTCTAGAATCTCTAATAAGTAACTTTCCAAGCTAGCATCCCAAGGCTCTGTGTAGGTGAGGTAGTCTAGAAATTTTAATGGAGGAAGGGCCTACAGCAGATAGAAAGCATCTTCCTCTCTACCTCACCTGGGTTGTCCCAAATTCAAAAACTTTGAGGGAATGAAAATAGACCCTCCTGAAAGAATTCTGTGAATATGTGACAGCAGTTCTAGGTTAGGTTTTGAATCTCCCTGAAACCCTTCATACAAGCATACAGGATGGGAAAACCAGAAATGTAAGACAAAGTATGCAAGAAGAATAACTGCCAAGTGTCATATGTGAATCTTGAGAAACTTAACAAAAGACCATGGGGGAGGGGAAGGGGAAAAAAAGTTACAGAGAGGGAGGGAGGCAAACCATAAGGGGCTCTTAAATACTGAGAACAAACTGAGGGTTGATGGGTGGAGGAGAGGGGAAAGTGGGTGATGGGCATTGAGGAGGTCATTTGATGGGATGAGCACTGGGTGTTGTATGGAAACCAATTTGACAATAAGTTATATTTAAAAAAATAACTGCCAAGTCATCCCTTAGAACCAGAAAATGTTTTCAGGAAGAAAAAAACCTCAACTGTTTTAAGTCCTCAGCATTTTTTGGGATAAGTGAGAGGAAAGCAAGAGAATATCTGATGGACTTAACAGAAAAACCATAAGCAGCCGACAGGTGAACATTGATAAACACAGTAAAGCAATTTGAAAAGAGCAGCCAGAACTGGGATGGATTTGGCCTGCTTTAATTCACCAGAGAATGCAGGGGGTCTTCTGTAATGTTTTAAGGATTTGAGTAACCTAGGCCTCACAAACTGTGAAATTAACCAGCTGAAGGTCCCTTCTGAGATCAAGCCCCACATTGAGGATATAACATGCTGGGAAGAGAAGCTAGACCAAGCAGGACAGGGACAATGGAGCAAAAAAAAATGGGATTTTCAGATAAAGATGGGGAGGGAACAGCATTTGTTGATCACAGAAAGTACTAAGCCATGTTTTTGCCCATTTTACTAAGGCAGCAACAGAAAAAAAAAAATCTGTAGATGCAATACTAAAAAAGGCCCCCTGGTCTCCCTTCTAAAGCTTTATGAAAACAAGTTTCATATGAAAATGAACAGAAAAGGATGATAGTTGAATCCCATATAATGTTTTTATAAGACAAATGTGAGGAACAAAATAACATCCTTATAATCAAAGAAAGAATATCAGAAAGACATGCTCATAAAATAGATGAAAACTGTAAAGTAGTATTCCAAAAGAACTTGCAAAAACTTAATGAAATAATATAAGATATGAATAATCAGCATAAAAAAAAAAGAACTAGAAAGTCTCAGAAAGGAAGCAATGTAACTGAAGAAAGAAGTAGATAAATTTAAAAATAAAGAGTGAACTAGGAGACTTAGAGACTGAAAAGAAGGAGAAACTCATATTAATGTTTAATTCACTCAACAAGAAAAATAATTTCCAAGGTTGTAGACTGAAGTGTGAAAAGTAAAATAATAAAGCTTCTAGTGTGTAATGTAGATTATCTTTATGAACGCAGGTAGGAAGGAATGAAACATGGAGCAAAAACCTGATAAATTGGGCTGCATTAAAATGAAGAATTTCTTTTCATTTAGAGAGACAATTATGAGAGTTAAAATGCAGGCCAGGCTATAGGAAGTGATATTTACATTACTTGGGTTTTACAAACGACTTTCATCCAGAGTATGTTAAGAACTTTTCAAATATATAGAATAGAAAAAAGGGCAAAGTACTTGAATAGGTATCTCATAAAACAAATATTCAAATAGATGATAAATATATAAAAAAGCACTCAAACTGGTTGATCATCAAGGGAAATACAAATTAAAGTCACAATCAGATTAACACTGCATACGCACCAGAATGGTTGAAACAGAAAACGTGTTACTGTGGAGTGCCAGAGAACACATGGAATAACTGGAATCCTCATCCTGAGGTATATGGAATATGGATTGTTAAAGCCATTTGGAAAGCTGGTTAATATCTACTAAAGTGTAATGTATGTATACACTATGATGATCCAGAAATTTCACATCTTGGTATGTGCCCATCAGAAACACACAATGCATCAAAACCCAACCACCTACAAGGGTGAATGTGGCAGAATTATCATTAATAGTCAAATATTACAACTCAAATAGAGAAATAACCCAAATATCCATATTTGGATAAAATATACACTAAAATATTATAGTGTATACATAGAATGAAATAGTATACAAGAATGAAAAGAAACTGTTTCTACACCCAACAGCAGAGATGCATATTACAAACAAAATGCTGGGGGAAAAAAGCTAGATACAAAGGTGTATATACTGATCTTCTTCAGGATCTAAGATAGCTAAAATGAATTTATCATATTAGAAGTTGGGGCAGTATTACCTTTGGAAAGGTTGTAATTACTGGAACAGGATGGGGGATTTTATTTATTGTTCTTAGAGATGGTTGGCTACATGGGTGTGTTCTCTCTCTGGAACTCACCTAAGTATACATATGTTTGTATACTTTTATGTAGATATTTATCACCTTAAAAGTTTATGTAAAAATCATGAATATTGAAATATATCTTGTTACCTTTGTGAAACTTATATAATCATATACCATATTATGGACAAAGTATATAGCAGAATATACAAGCTAGAAGAGATTCATGAAAAAATGTTTTTACTGCTGATTTGCTTTTGTTTTGTTTTACATGCATAATTGTACTTATGTTTTTAAAAATAGATTCTTACTCATACTCTGATTATCTACAGCTCAGTGTAGACTAACAAATGGGTACTGCCATTAAAAGAAACAACCCAAACAACTCCATTAGGATTCTATTATAAGTTCTCATTAGAATTTAAGCATATATTAGACAGGTATCCATTAAGAAGCTTTTAGATGAAAATTTCAAGGTGTTAATTGATCCCTCAGGGGCAATTGAAGTTCACTTCCCTTTGTAGTTTCTTTGAAGCTTTGATTGGCTTTACCAAAGAGGCGACAATTGATGTAAGTTGAGTCCCTGAACTAATTGTTTGAATGAATAAAAGATATTAGTGAATAAGTTCAAAATGAGATTTACCTGCATGGACTTTATAAAGTTTTTTTCTTTCTAAGATTTATAAACTTCCTCTACTCCATGGAATAGTTTTTCAAGACTGGAATACATTCTAATTTAGAGATGGCCACCAGATCATATGATATTAGAAGCTTTGAGTGACCCTGCAGGCTGGCACTCCACCACAGACTGAGTACATTTGTATAATGGAATAGTATACAGCCTTAAGCTGGTGGTGTCAGCTCAGTGTGGACACCACATTTAGGTAGTGTCACAAGTGATGTGGGCTCCAGAGCTAGGTAAGTACCATAGGTAATTTCCCAAAGCCCTGTGAACATATGCCTAAAAGGGAGCTAACTTTATATTGCCATCTCAGATGTAGGATAAATAAGTTACAAATATTCAATAATCACAAACGCTTGCAATGTCTTTTTATAAAGCCAAGTCTTAGCCAGGTGCTGGGGATACCAAAATGAACACATCTTGACCGCAAAATGAATTCATAATCCTGCAGAGAAGACAGACAAGCAAACTTTGCAAGTAGAGTTTCACAGAGTGAAGGCTACCACTATGCTATGTACAGTTTAGTTGCTGTTTGACATCCTTCATCATATCAACAGCACAAAATTCACCTTTTATCAGGGTGGGGATGATCCCTGGCATCTTGGCAACTTGGCAACTTGGCATCCCTGGCAACTTGGACATTGGCTACCCTGAATCATGGACCATATGCTGCTCTCTCAGAGATGACTCAAGTGGGCATTATACAAAATCAACCTAACAAACTATATTGAGTATTATGCAGGATCTACATGAGATAAGGGTGTGTGTGTGTGTGTGTGTGTGTGTGTGTGTGTTTACAACAAAACTGCATATTAATTCTAAAACTTTTTACATGAATTATGGTCCTATTTCACAATCATGTTGCTGTGAGGTAAAGTTTATCTCCCTCTTTCCAATATTCATGTATTTTATTTCTTTTTCTTGTCATAGACATTGGTACAATATTAAATAGCAGCAAAGTCGGCATCTTTTTCTTGTTCTTTCAATAATTCTCTGTAAGTATGATATTTGTATGAGGGGTTATGTCAACAAAAATGGCAAGTTCATATGATTCAACATGAGATACAATTTATAAGATTAATGATGTTTCTTTCTATTCCTAATTTGTTAAGATATTTTTCATCATGACTAAAACTCATCAAATGCTTGTTAAAATCTTTTTTAATGCTTATTTAATTTTGAGAGAGAGGGAGAGAGAGTTAGGGAGGGGCAGGCTGTGAGAAGTAGACACAGAATCTGAAGCAGGATCCAGGCTCCGAGCTGTCAGCACAGAGCCCTACACAGGGCTCAAACTTACAAACTGCGAGATCGTGACCTGAGCCAAAGTTGGACGCTCAGCTGACAGAACCACCCATGAGTTCCCCAAATTTTTATTAAGTCGTGTAATTTTTTTTGGTGTTGTTTCATTTCTTTGTATATTTTGGATATTAACCCCTCTATGCTATATGTCATTTCTGCCATTCAGTATGTTGCCTTTTTGTTTTGTTGATGTTTTCCTTTGCTGTGCAAAGCTTTTAATTTTGGTGTTGTCCCAATAGTTTGTTTTTGCTTTTGTTTTCCTTTCCTCAGGGGACATATCTTGAAAAATATTTCTATGTCCAATGTCAAAGAAATTACTACCTATGTTTTCTTCTAAGAGTTTACAATTTCAGGTCTCACATTAATGCTTTCAATACATTTTGGGCAAATTTTTGTGTGTGGTGTAAAAAAAGTGGTCCAGTTTTATTCTTTTGCATGTAATGTTCAGTTTTCCCAGCACCATTTGAAGAGACTGTCTTGTCCCATTGTGTATTCTTGTCTCCTTTGTTATAGATTAATTGGTCATAATAGTGTAGGTTTATTTATGGGCTCTCTATTCTGTCCTATTGATCTGTGTGTCTATTTTTGTGCCATTACCATACTGTTTTGATCACTACAGCTTTGCAGTAAACCTTGAAATCTGGGATTGTGGTATCTCCTGTTTTGTTCTTCTTTTTCAAGATTTTACTCAGCCATAAAATATGTGGTATATATACAATGGAATATTATTCAGGCATAAAAAGGAATGATATCTTGCCATTTGCAACAACATGGATGGGCCTAGAAGCTATAATGCTAAGTGAAATAGTAAGAGAAAGACAAATACCATATGATTTCACTCATGTAGAATTTAAGGAAAAAAAAAGGAAAAAAAGAGACAAAAAAAAAACCAAACCAAAACAAAACAAAAAACCCAGCCTCAAATACAGAGAACAAACTGGTAGTTTCCAGAGGGGAGATTGGTGGGGAGATGGGTGAAATAGACAAAGGAGATTTACTTGTCTTGATAAGCACTAAGAAATGAATAGAATTATTAAACTATATTGGACACCTGGTACTAATATAACACTATATGTTCATTACAATTGAATTTTTTAAAAAATTAAAAATATATCTAAGAAAAAAATGATTTTTTTGTTAATGTCTTGAATTACACTATCCTATCTGGAAGTGAAGTTTGGCTATGGAGGTTTTAAAATTTTGCTTCCTTTAGATTTTCATTAGTAGAGTTATTTTTTAGAGCAGTTTTAGGTTTACAGAAAAATTGAACAGAAAGTACATAGAGTTCCCATGTATATCCACACTACTTCTCCCTCAGTATCCCCCACATTAGCACCTTTCAACAGGGTGGTACATTTGTTATATTGATACATTAATATTGATAAATTATTTTAATTAAAGTCCATATTTATGTTAGGATTTATTCTTTTGGTGTATGGTTCTATGGGTTCTGATGAATACATAATATCATGTATCCCTAATTTTAGTATCATGCAGAGTAGTTTTGCTGCCATAAAAATCCAGGGTGCTCTCTCTCATCCTGAACCCTTGGCAACCACTGATCTTTCTACTGTCTCTATAGTTTTGCCTTTTCCAGCATGTCATGTAATTGGGATCATACAACATGTAGCATTTACAAGTTGTCATCTTTCACTTAGGAATATGCATTTAATTTTTGTTTAATGTTTATTTTTTTGAGAGACAGAGAGAGAAAGAATGCGAGTCGGAGAGGGGCAGAGAGAGAGATACACACACAGAATCTGAAGCAGGCTCCAGGTTCTGAGCTGTCAGCACAAAGCCTGACATGGGGCTGAAAAACATGAACTGCCAGATCATGACCTGAGCTGAAGTTGTATTCTTAACTGACTGAGCCACCCAGGTGCCCTGAGTGATATGCATTTTTAAATTTCTCACATTTTTTTCATGGCTTGATGATTGATTTCATTTTATTGCTGAATAATGTTCCTTTATATTGATGCACAACACTTTGTTTACCCATTCATCTACTGAGGGACATGGTGGTCAATTCCAAGTTTTGGCAATTATGAATAAAACTGCACACATACATGTGGAGGTTTTTGTGTGAACATAAATTTTCAGCTCATTTGAGTAGAAGGAGCACTGCTAGCTGGATCATATGATGAGAGTATGTTTTGTTTTATAATATGATGCTAAACTATCTTCCAAAGTGGCTGTGTCATTTTCCATCCTTACCGGCAATGTATGAAAGTTTCTGCTGCTCCACATCCTATCCAGAATTCGGTATGGTCTGTGTTTTTGATTTTGGCCATTCTAATAGGCGTGTAGTGCTATCTCATTGTTGTTTCAATTTACTATTTCCTAGTGACATAATGATGTTTAACATCTTTTCATATTCCAATTTGCCATCTATATATCTTCTTTAGTGATAAGGAGTGAGATCTTTTGCTCATTTTTAATTGAAATGTTTGTTATTTTATTGTTCAATTTTAAAAGTTCCTTGCATATTTTGGACACCAGTCCTTTATCAGATGTGTGTTTTTCAAATATATTCTCCTAGTCTGTAGCTTGTATTTTCATCACTTTAACAATATATTTCACAGAGCAGAAATTTTATTTTTAATTCTGTTCAACTTATTAACTTTTCCTTTCATGGATTGTGCTTTTGGTATTGTACCTAATAAGTCACTACCAAAACCAAGTTCACCTAGCTTTTCCTTTATGTTATCTTCTAGAATTTTTATAGTTCTGCATCTTACATTCAAATCTTTGATCCATTATGAGTTAATTTTAAAAAAATTTTTAAAAATATAACTTATTGGCGGGGCGCCTGGGTGGCGCAGTCGGTTGAGCGTCCGACTTCAGCCAGGTCACGATCTCGCGGTCCGTGAGTTCGAGCCCCGCGTCGGGCTCTGGGCTGATGGCTCAGGGTCTGGAGCCTGTTTCCGATTCTGTGTCTCCCTCTCTCTCTGCCCCTCCCCCGTTCATGCTCTGTCTCTCTCTGTCCCAAAAATAAATAAACGTTGAAAAAAAAATTAAAAAAAAATAACTTATTGTCAAATTGGTTTCCATACAACACCCAGTGCTCATCCCAACAAGTGGCCTCCTCCATTCCCATCACCTACTTTCCCCTCTCCCCCCATGTCCCCCCTCCCCCATCAACCCTTAGTTTGTTCTCAGTCCTTAAGGGTCTCTTATGGTTTGCCTGCCTCCCTCCCTGTAACTTTTTTTTTCTCCCTCCCCTCCCCCATGGTCTTCTGTTAAGTTTCTCAAGATCCACATATGAGTGAAAACATATGGTATCTGTCTTTGTCTGCCTGACTTATTTCATTTAGTATAATACCCTCCAGTTCCATCTATGTTGCTGCAAATGGCCAGATTTCACTCTTTCTCATTCCCAAGTAGTATTCCACTGTATATATAAACCAGATCTTTTTTATCCATTAGTCAGTTGATGGACATTTAGGCTCTTTCCATAACTTGGCTATTGTTGAAAGTGCTGCTATAAAAATTGGGATAAATGAGCCCCTATGCATCAGCACTCCGGTATCCCTTGGGTAGATTCATAGCAGTGCTATTGCTGGGTCATAGGGTAGTTCTATTTTTAATTATTTGAGGAACCTCCACACTGTTTTCCAGAGCGGCTGCACCAGTTTGCATTCCCACCAGCAGTTAAAGAGGGTTCCTGGTTCTCCAACTATTTGCAAATGACATATTGGATAAAGGGCTAGTATCTAAAATCTATAAAGAACTCACTAAGTTTTTAAATGTTTATTTATTTTTGAGAGACAGAGAGAGACAGGCAGACAAAAAGCATGAGTGGTGGGGGGCATAGAGAGAAGAAGACGCAGAATCCAAAGCAGACTCCAGGCTCTGAGCTGTCAGCCCAGAGCCTGGTGAGGGTCTCAAACTCACAAACTGCGAGATCATGACCTGAACTGAAGCCAGACACTTAACTCACTGAGCCACCCAAATGCCCCATTTTGAGTTAATTTTTGTAAGAGTTGTAGTTCTGTGTCTAGATTCCTTATTGTGTGTATGGACATCCAATTGTTCTATCACCATCTCCTGAAAAGACTATCCTGTCTTCATTGAATTGCCTTTGATGTTGTGTTAAAAATTAGTTGGATATATTTTAACTCTCAAGCTAGCCCACACTATTCCTCTGGCAATTTATTAATTACAGTTAAATGTTCTTACCAGTGCTGGGTACAGTGCTGGTTTCTGCTCTTGGGTTTCCACTCCTGGTAAGCTGTGATTCTCTGCATCTGCCTCTCTCTACAGTTATTAGGACAGCTTTTTGCCTGAGCCCTCAGTTCTATGATATATGTAAGAAGAGGTGCTGTTTTCCATTTGTTCTGCTTTTTTTTTCTTGTTGTGAGGACAGAAGCAATGGCTTCTAAACTCTTTAGATGTTGGCCTGGCAATGGAATTCTGAACTCATTCTTTTTTCAAACCCATTCCTGTTCAAAATTTCCCTTAGCCTGGAGAAAGCGATGATTTTTTTTTTTACTTACAGGAGAAAAAAAAATTGTCATAAAGTGGGGGCACAATAATATTAAACTCAACTTTTATTGCTTGGCCATGGCCTTTGGCACTTTGGAAGCCCCTGTGACTCTGTGTGTGTGTGTGTGTGTGTGTGTGTGTGTGTGTGGCTGCCAGCAGGATTTGCTCTTCTTCTCTGAGGTGTTTCTCATATTTGTGGAGAACTTTTCTAACTTATTAAGCAAATCTACCTTGTTGTCTTATAGTACACAGGAACACAAAATTTTTCTACTGAATCTTTTCTTGTTCTTGCCTTCCACCTGCATACACACTCAATCTTTCCATTTAAGGAAATTTCAGAAACTTGCCCTTCATCCCTCATCTGCCCTGGCATAGTGTTCAGTTCAGAGGGTTTCAATAAAATCCCTGATAAGGTGATAAACAGATAAAGCTCATAGCTCCTCTCTTTGGAGCAACAAAAACAACCTTCTACACTACAGCTTTCCGATCAGGATGGGCAGACTACAAGATTTCCATAGCCTATTTCAAAATGAAAATGGGGGACCCAGGTCACACATGATTAAGAATTTCAAATTAGTGACAGCAGAGCATTAATGCAAGCAGAGGGTCCTGTGTGACTAAATGGAATGAACACCCAGGCAGCTGGACTGCCTCTGAGTCATGTCTTCCTCAGGCTAAATATTTGGTTTCCTTTGCTTATGACACAGTCTCTCATGTGACATGGTCTTCATCAAGAGTTCCTCAAGTCTCTGTTATCCTGCATACTTCTCATGCAAGAGACCCGTTTGCCACTACTCCTTGCTGTGTGGTACTCCAAACAAGGCACCTCATTCCTGGAATTGGGTAGATGGTTGCCCTGCCCACCTGCCCTTGGTGTAACAACTGAACTTTCTATCAACACAGACTTAGATTCATTTCTGGAAACGAGATCACAACGTTAACGATTGTCAGCCTATTCTCAAGTACAACTGCTTCAATCACACTTTACTTAACCAGCTCATGCCTCTACAGTTGTTGAGGTCTTAGAGCTAAGTGCAGAACATCACCACAAGTAAAATCATTTTTGTTAATTTTTATACATCAAGGACTTTCTTAATTTTGTGGCTTTCATTGACATGACAGTTTGATAACTCTCCTAACTTGGTTAAAATTCACTTCATTTAAGTCATTAATGAAAACATTAACTGTCAATAATTATATTCCTTTTGTAACTGAAACCAAGTCTATGCCTAACGAGCAACAAGGCTGATCATTGAGACATCAGGTATGCAATAGAAAAGGGTTTAGTTGAGAGGCAACCAAACAAGGAGACAGAAAATCAAAGCTCCTCTCCTCCACCTCTCTGAAGCAAGAAAAAACAATTTTTTTATAATAATAGGCATTGAGATTACACACATAGTGATGAAAAGGGCAGGGGAACCTATGATTATTCATGAGGAAAGTTGTAATATGTACACTGAGTAAGCATATATGTAACAAAGATCACATATTCACTTTGGGGTGGAGACAACACCAGCATGAGGCAAAATTCAGCCCCTGATGTCAAGAGGTTATCTTACAAGAAGGAGCTATGGGCATGCTCTGAGAGCCAGTATAAACTGGGTGGGGTAAGGAATGCAGGGCCTTACTTGTTCACGGGCTGGGGACCATATCAGTGACTTTGAGTCCTGGATTCTTTGGAAGCAGCTAGTATATTTGTTAGTGGGGAATGAAAAAAACATGATGGGTGACTAGGGAGAAACAGTTCTCTGAAAAACAAGCTTTAAATTTTTTGCTAGTTTCAACTGTCCCTTTGGGTATACATTACTTTTTTTTCTTTTTAATCTTTAAGAGATCTTTGGGAAACTGAAGCCAGTTCCCATCCTTTTTCCAAACACCTATTAAGATTCAGATAGCTGGGACAGAAATATGGTGAGGCCCCTGACCTGTGAATTAACGAGGGAGTTACAGCACACATGGAAAACACAGTCCTGGGCCTTGAATGGGAAATGATGAGTTAGTGCTGTAGCTATTGCACACTGGAATGACGGAGTATGGCAGATGGTTTGTTTTTATATTTGCTGATTGGGAAGCTTGACCAGAACATATGGGTGCTGAGATGAGCTTTGAAGAACTGGCCACGCTTGAAGACACAAAGGAGAGGATTTGGTAGGCTTTCCTGATCAAGAGATGAGTGAGGACATAGAAGGCAGAGGGTATGTATAGGAGAGAGAGAGGGCCAATGTGGCAGACACAGACTTTACATGAAAAGGTTGCTGAATTTAATAGAGAGCAGTACTTGGCATCACAAGGAATGAAATGTCTGTGGGACAATATCTGTGATGGTCATCACCTGGAAAACTCAGGGCCTACATGTCCTGTAGGAACTCAGCATGGCCTAGGGGAGCTGAGTACGAGGGCGGCCTCAGGAGCCATAAGGGTGGGCCTACATGTGTGTAAAGGATAAACATTCCCATTTTGCCATTCCACCAAGGGCCCTCTTGGGACAAAATATTTGCCTCTGGGGATGGCTGGTTTGTATTTCCTGCCCTCCTCTCTAGGTGCCTCTGTGCCCTTCTCCAAATTCAGCAGCTGTGTGAGTGGCTAAGACCCAAGGAGAAGGCATGCATGCTAGAGATAGGTGGTAGCCCTGGGAAGGAACACCAGACTGGCTCCTTGGGATCACGTCTGTGAGGTTACACAGCCCTTTCTCCCAGCAGTGGGATTGGGCCACTCAGATATCTCCCTCAGTTTAGAGGAGCTTGGGGTATGGGGTGGGGGCTCAACTCCTAAAAGGGTCACCAGCTTCTCTGATGGCTAGTGGGCTGAATGTCTCTGTTTGTAACACCGTGCTGTCAGTACAAAGCTACTATTAGCCTACCTGTGTCCAACGAGGGATCTAGCTCCTGTCATCTCTCCCTTCCTGAGTGGAAGGGAGGCATCCCTCAGGACTGCTGTGGCTTCCTCCCCACAGCCGTGCTCACTCCTTCTGACCCTGGCAGCTGTGGCAGACAAGGAGGCGCCTCAGGCCTGGATCCTGGAGGCATGGAGAATCAGCAGCACTGATGTGCTTCCTGCAAGCATGCATCCATGAGCTGTCTACAGAGCCCCTGGATGCCATCTGTCTCAGACTATGTCTCTAGGCAGATACAGCATTTGAGGAAACAAGACCTATCTCCCTTGTTATGTCTCACTCACTGTCTGTAGGCCTATTGCACATGGAACCATGTTTAATGCTCCAGGAGGCAGGCAAATCTACAGGAAAAGCAGCCCAGGTTTCATTTATTGAGAATCTAATGAATCCAGACACTCTGCAGCAAATTATCAGCATTCCTTTGGCAAAACTTCCATAAGCCCTCAGTGCCAGCTCAGGGTCCCTCCTCTGTGCTTTTCTATCACCACAATCTATGAGAATTTCTGATCCTTTCACTGTGCTAAAATCTCCATGAAGTGGATCTGTGTCTGTCCTAGAACAGGTAATTAATAAATCTTTGTGTATACTGCATCTTTCCAACAACTCTGAGTCATGAGTGTGTTTAGTCCTATTTGAGATTTTTGTTGTTGAATATCCTAGGTTGGGACTCCTAGGTGTCTGACTCAAAAGTTCAGGTATTTTCCTGTGCCTGTGGTGCCGTGTCATGAGAGGAGAGCACACCACATTCTGGTCATTGTACTTCCAGGAGGGGGTACTGTGTTGTACTGCCTGGCCACCTTCAAGACTGACTCCACCTGCAGGACTGTTAGTTGTTGATGTTTCATTGTTCCTCTCCAGCAGTGACCATCCCCTGAAGGAAGGCGCCCCCCCCTTCCCCAGATTATCCCCTTCCCTGGGGACAGCTGCATCCAGGGATTAGTGAATTAAGCATTACAAAGGCCCTCTGGCTTCCACAGGGACAACTCCAGAAGGCATCCCAGCTCCAGAGCTTCTGGTAGGATAGGCTGAACTCTCTCCTGCAGTGGCACCACTGTTTGACTTCTGCTTGTGCCTGACACAACTTCTTTCATCTCTTATGGTGCTGTTCCAAGAGCATTTCTCAGTAAACTTTCTGTATGCAAATCTCAGAGTCCTGGAGTCTGTTTCCCTGGGAACTCAACCCACATCAGTTGGTACAGGATGTGATCTTAGGATGCAGACTCTAAAAGGAGATTTTGGAGATGCATCATCCAGCAGCCAGGGCCAGTTACTGGTGATAAATGAAGCGTATGGTTGTAGTGAAATGTTAAAACTTTCATTGGTGATGTTATAGGCTAGGGTATTGGTAGAAGAGAACACATTTGTTAGGGCATTCTACCCAGTAGAAGCAGCAATATCAGATAACACAGACATTTTGGGAAAATAATAATTATTATGGACTATGGAATTTGATGGCCTTTTTGGCATCAGTCAGTGCACTGGAGGAAGACAATAAAAGGCAGATGGTAAGTAATCACCAGTTGATGGCAACGTGTGAAAGCCAGAGTGCCTCCCTGGCAACATATGCAGACACTCTTTTCCTCTTCAGGCAGAGGGCAGAAAAAGCTGAAGACCAGACCCAGACTTTCTTTGAGGAACAAAGCTCCAGAGAAGTTGGAATTCTCAATCCTGGCATGTTCAGGATATCTTGGCCTGGAATGACTTCTCCCTGATTAGAAAGTCATGGGACCCTGAAATTGGGAATAGGGATATTTAAGTCAATGCTCTTGGAGTTTTGAATTCCAGGTTTCTTTGAGTTTTCTGGGTCTTTGGAAGTCACTCACTCCTTCTGGCAGAAGGCCAGCACTTGAAGACATTGTAAAGGCTACTACCTTGCAAGACAACTCTAGCACATCATACCAATAACTAGGGCCCATCCATGATGTGGACATGTTGGATTTGCTAAAGAAAGAAAGGATTACAATACAAAAGGAGGGATTGTAATATGGATTACAATATTGCACAAACATGGTACCTCCAGGATCAGGTGAGAGAAGGGCCAGAGAGTAAAAAAGGGCTACATAAGCAGGTGAGCCTCGATATCATCCTCCAATGTTGCACCTGTATTTCATCTTCAGCTAACACCTGTGGACAGTCTTGTATGACCAGCTGGTGGAGTTTGAAAAGGTCAAAATTCGTTCACAGAAGCTTGGGTAGATGTAAGGTATAAAAGGACCGTAATACACTATAAGAACACAGAGGGTGTCCTTGAAAGACAGTGGTGATGTTAAATCCTGCCACTAGGAAAAGCTTGAAGTGGTTCACCTGCTTATCCACCTTGAATGGAAAGGAGAGATGCCAGGGAATATATATGGTCTCATGGTCAGTAGTAAGTAGTTTGGCTGGTTGCTCAAGGAAGAGGAAATACTGTAAGATTAGAACAAGGAGGTGTGGGAAAGAATTGTATAGATGGACTTAGAGTAGACAACATGAAGTAAACATAGTAGCATCTATCAAAGAGCATCCACTACAGGAGAGGATAAAACAGCAGGCAGACAGAATAATATTTTCAGTTGACATCAGGCAGCCTCTATCATTTGCCAGCCTGGTCATCAGCTAGTGCTTGGGTGAAGTAGCAGGGATGGCAGAGGTGGAGGCTATGCAGAGGCCAGAACATTAGGCTTTCACTTGCTCAAGCAGATTTAGCTGCTGCCACTGCTATATGTTCAGCCTCAAAGCAGCAGAGACCAGCAAAATCCCCAATATTGCACCATTACTTGAAGAGGCCAGTCAACCACTCAATGGCAAGTTGATCATATTTGACCCCTTCCATCTTAGGAAAAGCAGAAATGCATCTTGAGTAGAACTAGCCCATTCTGAGTAAAGTCTTGTCTTTTTCACTTATAATATCTCAGCCAGCACACCTGTTTGAGGGCTTTCATAGTACTTGATCTACCAACACGATCCTGCATTAAATCACATTGGGCCAAGAAACCTACTTTGGACTTCTTGTGTCAGCAGCAGGAAATATAGATACCATTCAGGCAGGAGTAATGCATTACTCTTCATCTTTCGATCTATACCTTCCCATAGGACCAGCTAAAGCCTCTGTTGTAATTGCATGGAAGTTCAATGTTTCCTTCTGCCCAATCTTGCTTCCCTTACCCTTCCCAGATGCTATTGCTGATAAATCTTCCAAAAAAGGGAGTCCTATTTCAGAATCATTTTCCTGGGGAAGCCAACCTATAACACCTGCTTCAGCAATTCCAGCCAACTCAGTTCCACAGACAGATTCTCGGCTGGATGAGAGCTCTGTAGAAAGTGCTGGGGATAACAGAATCACTGTCAGTCACACTAGGTAGAATTCTTGGACACATTGGCACATGACAGGTTTTTGAGTGGTTTGTATTCAGAAACTAAATGAGTCTTACTCCTTTTCCTGGATTTATGTCATTGTAGAGCAGGGAATGGCTGGCCAGACTGTCTTGTGGGGATGGAGTATGAGTCCTCTGTGATGACTCTAGTTTAAAATAGTAGCTACTGATATATTAGAGGTTTACAGCAGAGAAAAGAGGGCTGGCTTATAAAAAACAATAAAAATAGCAAATAGGTAGGGCTTCTGCTACTCTCCAGGCCTGGGAAGGTGCTCTATTCATTGACACTGCAGATGGCAGGCTCTGTTTTTCCATTCTCAGCCCTGAGTATGTAGTTTTCAGCTTCCTGGTTTGTAGGGATTTGTAAATAGATTTTTCCTTTTGAAATCTCATTGGTGGTGTGGCTTTTCTCCTCCATAGCATTGTGTACAGTCTGAGAATAGGAACTGGAGTTCCTTCCAATTTTGATAAATCCCTTCTCCCAGGACAGGGTGACATTCTTGACTCCTTTCCCCATTTCCCCATGTCAGGCAGTCTTACTGCCAGCTTACAGTGTTCATCACTGTGTTTGGCACAGAGATATTGTGTTAATAAATATGTGTGAATAACTGGATGTAAGTGTAGAAGACACACTCTACTAGCTGGACAGATGCTCAGCTCCTCACTGCAGAGTCAACCTGACACGCTTCTTGCTCAGTGTTGCAACTGCTATGTGGCTGCCTCATGGAAAGTCTTGGTCAGAAGGAAGTGAGGATTCACCTCCACTGTAAGAATACCAGCTGACTCTCTCCCCCTCTCTCTCTGCCCCTTACCAATTCACATGCACATGTGCACTCCCTCTCTCAAAATAAAATAAAGTAAACATAAAAAAAAAGAATACCAACTGAAGGGCACCTAGGTGGCTCAGATGATTTAACACCATCTCAGGTTTTGCCTTGATTTTGTCTCAGGTTATAATTTTATGGTTCATGAGATTGAGCTCTTTGGGCTCTGCACTGACAGTGTGGAGCCTGCTTGGGATTCTCTCTCTCTCTCTCTCTCTCTCTCTCTCTCTCTCTGCCCCTCCCCCACTCACACTCTCAGGCATGCTCTTTCAAAAGAATAAATAAAATAAAGTTATTAAAAGCTGATAGGACTGCATGTGTGTATAAGCCTAGCTATCTCTCAGCTCTGGCTAAGGGCTCTTTTGTTTTATCATGCTTCATATATCTTGTTTTATATATTGAGTGAGAAGATAAATCTAGTCAAGTGAATTAATCTGCCACAAAGAATGCTCATGCACTTCTGTTTTATGCCTATGTCTATACTTTGAAGTGCAATATGTGTGTGGGTGGTGGTTCTCAACAAGAATCCCAGGGGTCCTGTCTAAGGCTGTCTACTCCTCCCAGGGAATCCTTGACTGAACCCTTTCCTCTAAGGGAGCCAAAGTCAAGACCTGACTTTTCTTGCAACATTTTCTTCCCATGTTTGGTACACTGGGACCTTGTGTTGTCTCCCTTCCAAGAGGTCTTGGGATCACTCTTTCCTCAGAACCTGTCCCTCCCTCTTCTGTTTGACAAGGCTGGCCCTGAGCAGGTACAAGGAGTGAGACTGGGGTCCTCCCAATCTTCGCCTCCTCCTGAAGCCTTGTAGACACAACACTGGTAAACTTAGCTATGGTGTGGTCTTAGGAAAGGGCTGAAAGAAGGGGGTCTCACACTTACCACTTCCCTCAACCAACTCTCCCATTCCTCTTGTGGAGCTTTTTGGAAATACTATTTGCATGTTTTCCAACCAGAGGAATCATGCAAATGGTGACTATTTTAGGCTCAATAGGAAAATGGGCAGCATCAGACCATCACTATGGGGTAGATGGTGGCTACAGGGGAGAATATGGGGTAGGCAGGTTCTGAAACTTTCCCTATTACACCTTGGTATGGCCAGTTTTCCATTGGACTGTGACATTCAGCATGGGCTCAGAGCACCAGCACATAGGTAGAGTGTCAATAGTATTCATTAAATGATCTTCCCAGGAGTTGCCAGATTTGGGCACTCAGAGACTGAAATCAGAGGCAAACACTGGGTTATTTTCTCTTAAAGCCTGCTACTTGTGGGAGAGAAGGGGATTGTTAGGCTTAGTTAACTTCACTGAGCAGAGGGGCATTGGCCTTACTGTTGAAGGCCCAGGCCAAGTTAGTTATCTCCTCTACCCTTAGCAGTGCTGGAAAACAGGGCTATCATCCTACATATGTGTCATAATGCCTCATTAATTCATTCATTCAGTCAGTCAACAGACTTTTATAAAGTATGTGCTTGAATCCAGGAAAACAGACATGTCTCTGACCTCTAGGAGTTTCCTACCTGGACAGGAAGAAAGCCAAGTGAACACAGTTCAGGGAGAAAGAGCAGGGAGGTGCCCTCAGTCTTCACCTACAGAGTGAATTGGTGGGAGGCTGCAGAAACATGTGGCTCCATTTTAATTATCTCCATGCAGTAGCTTGAGTGCAACTATTCTGGGGTTGGAAACTTCTCTTAAATATTGGTGAAAGTTCAGAGAGATATCCTGACATAGAAGAGCAAATACTACATGACCCCAGTTACATCAGGAATCTAACAGTCAAACTCATAGAAGCAGAGAGAATGGTGGTTGTCCACAGCTGGGGAGAGGGATGAAGCTGGTCAAAATGTACATAGTTTCACTTAAGTAACATGGTTAAGTCCTAGAAATCTACTGTAGGACATAATGAATACAGTTAACAACACTTGAATACTTAAATATTTGTTAAGGGGGTAGATCTTATGTTAAATATTCTTATCAAAAAGAGGAGAGGGAGGGAGGAAACTTTTAGAAGAGATAGTTAAGTTTATGGTATTGTATATGGTGACAGTTTCATGGGTATACACTTATCTTTAAGTTTATCAAGATGTACACATTAAATATATACAGATATTTGTATGTCATTCATACACCAGTCAGAAAAAAAAAAGAGAACACACATACAGAAAAGCTATGATTTTTTCTTCAAAAAACAAAACAAAATAACATACACTATCTAGTTCTAACTAAAATCCTTCTTATTGGTATTTTAGTTATTTTTTACTCTTTCTTCTCTCCCACCACCTCCAGAAATGATGTAGGACTGCCAATCACCTACCTTGCACAGCAGCTCAGAGATGATTTGGATTGTTAATAAAAAGCTTTACCCTCATCCTTACATCCCTTCCATGCTTGCCTGGTCATCTTTTCATCCAGACTCCTCAGCACATCTGCAGTGAGATTCTAGGGGCTGCTGTCACAGCTACCAAGCTGTGAGTTGGAAAATCAGAGAGGCTCAAAATGGGGAACAGGTCAATGGGCTGTTTTTAGAAACCTATTTGGAAATTATTTCAAAATGAGTGGGAATAAGAAAGAATCACATCTATATCCATTATACAGAGTCACCCTTTAAGAATTTTTTTTCCATTTGCTGCTTCACTAGATATACATGCATTTTCTTTTTAACTGAACTTTTGTTTGATATAAATCACATAATCAGGACCTTTTAAAAATATCTTTATTTATTTTTGAGAGATAGAGAGAGACAGAGCAAGAGAGGGGGAGGGGCAGAGAGAGAAGGAGACACAGAATCCGAAGCAGGCTCCAGGTTCTGAGTTGTCAGCACGGAGCCCAATGTGGGGCTTGAACTCATGAAATGTGAAATCATGACGTGAGCCAAAGTCTGCCACTTAACCAAGTGAGCCACCCAGGTGCCCCCATCATGACCTCTTATCCCTAAAATATTTCAGTATGTATTTCTAAGAAAAAAAATTTCTCTTTTATGCCAACAATACTACCAATTTCAGTAAACTGATTATTAACACAGAGTTTAAAACTAATTACTAGCTGCATTTCATTTTTCAGTTTATAATGTATTTTTATAGCATTGTTTTTCTTCCAGTAAAGGATTGATCACATATTGTATTGTGAGATCATATCTCTCTGTCTCCTTTAATCTGTACCCCACTCCTTTTAAACAAACTCTAATAATAGAGTTGGAAGTTTTTGAAGAATTCAGTTTATCAGTCATTTTTATAAACCCTTCTACTGTCTGGAAATTCTTGTTCTGGAGTTTATCTTTGCTCAAACTTTGAAGTGTGATTTTACATATTGTATTCTTGTAGCCTTTACGGCAATTCAGAACCATAAACAGGCCAGAATGGCAATGCCAGAAATAGTAGGATGTACAGGGGAATTTTTTTTTTTTACCAGAAAGACTCCCTGCAGCAAAGGCAGAGTAGGGGTAGGAAAACAGGATGTTTGGAAGTAGGGGACTGTTGGTAAGCTCTTGTTGCAAAGGAAACAGACAAAGGGAAGAGTTGTCAACTCCAGCAGTCTCATCGACATGGGTGGGAAAATGTCCAAGCTCATTTCCGATTCACTAGAATTAGCTGGAATGTTTAGGCAGTAAAAGAGAGGAAAGGATATAGTGGTAGTCTATAATTTTAATTATGAAGTTATAGGTATTTCAATTTTATTATGAGCCTATCTAATACAGGGAGATAAACACAAATCTATCTATCTATCTATCTATCTATCTATCTATCATTTTCAAGAATTATTGGGAGATCAGTAGGGATTTTGGTGAAAACCCAGGAAGTGAAATGTAAATCTGTATATCTATATCAACATCTTTCTCTCTCTTTCTCATTTATATACTAATGACTAACCATTATTTTTAAAAGTATTTAGAGTCTAAAAGGGATTTTGGTGAAGGGCTAGAAAGTAGAATGGAAAATCAAGATTCCTTTGCCATAGGTGTAATTAAAAACAAAATGAGGATATTGCTGTATACAACTCTAACTGATTTCTTAAGGGTTTGGATTAGCTAAACTGAAGATCTCACCCATTCTCCAAATCATGCAGGTTTAAAGTGGGCAGCTTGGTTCAGGGAGAAAGGGAACTAAATTGTTCTGAATAATATGGGAGAAGAATTTAAAATGTCATGTTGACCGGGAACCTGGATGAGAGGAGAGATGCACCCTCGGAGTGGGCACTGCATGAGTGGAAGGAAGAGATTTCAGAAACCTCAGGATTGGAGCAGCTTTTAAGGACTTAGGAAGGCAAACAATTATGGAGAGGAAATTTTTTAAAAACCTACTTGCCATGGGGTAAACTAACCACCTGTGTTATAAACAGTATAAATACTGTTATATTTACAGCATCATTAATAAAGGGCATTGCTCCCTAATGCTTCTCTATGAAAGTGGATTTTGGGAGGAGGGAAATTGAGAGGGTGTTCACTTCTGTCTGCGTTGGTGCAAGGGAGGGCAAAAGTAAGGACAGGAAATCCTGAGAAGAACACTGGAGTTAGCAAAATGCCTGGAAAAGTTCAAACTTCCCAGGATGTGAAATTAGTGGGGTCAAAGCCAGGATATCTATGGGTCAAAGCTGGGCCTAGCTAAAATCTAGTTATGTGTGGAGTAATTGTATAGAGTATATATAAGATATGCTTAAAGGCATTGAAAATTAGGAAGGCCCAGAGAGGCTTGGAGGGATAAAATCAGCTCAGTTCGGTGTGAGATTTGTCCCACTGAATGGATGGAGTGGGGCTATGGGTTCACTTTCTCATTTTGTCCCATGGAGAAAACTTTGTGATAGTTCTGTAGCTCTGTGATGCAGACCTAGAACTCTAGGCTAGAGCATTTATTTTTAGGGCCTACTTGCCAAGCACAATGAGCTTCAAATAATGGAGGAATATCTTTCTTGTGAGAATGCTTTGTATTCCATGACTCAGCTCAAGTTCAAGTTCATATGACATTTTACCTTTTTTTACTTATTCTGTAGTGTGGAACCCTTCTTCTGTTTATTTTCTCCATCCAGAAGGATATATTTCCCTCCGTATGTCTACAAACCAGAGAGAAAAGCCAGGTAAGACAAACCTAGAGCTAGCCCCCAACATATATAGATGCTTGTTTTCCCTATTCCTCTTCCCAATTTACTAAATCAGTGTGCATGCACAGATAAACACTTATAGTAGGAACTCTCAGGAAAAACTAAAACATCAGTCTTTGTAGGGAGATGAACTTGTCCTGGTTTACCCAGGACATTGCAGGTTTTAGCACTGAAATTCCCACTTCCTGGGAAACTTATGTCCTGGGCAAATTGGGATGGTTTGTTCCAATGCTTCCAGGGAAAAAATGTGGGAATGGGGACACAAACATGCAGGACACAAGTTAGAGGTAGGGTCTAGGTGGGGAAGGCATGCAGTGTAAACATGGTCTCCCTCTGATATCAGTCATGATCTTGCTAAGACCCTTCAGACTATGGAAGAAAGCAGTCAGCCCTGATACCCTGCACCAATGACAAAGCTCAGCTGAGTGTGACTACCTGGAGGCCCACAGGAGCAGCCTAGAACTGACTAAAAGTCAACAATGACCATGGAGGCAGGGGTTGTTTCCCTGGAGACTTTGGCCAGAGAACAGCCATGTATCAGAGGTTGTGGGAGGTAAGGTAGGAATTCCTTTAAGGGCCTGTGGTTTTAGGGAGATAGCTAAGGCTGAAGGGTCCATTGGTCCTTAACCAAAATCAAGATATCGCCTGAGAACCAGTGAGCTGGGAAGTTCCACCAAATTAAATGGGTATCTGAGTAGTCTGGGAGCTTTCAGCAACTGCAGAATGCCCTTCTACTCCTGATACCAAGAATGCTGATAGTCCAAGATCTAAGCAAGCTGCTCTGAAGGCTGTCAGAACAATGAGTGGGAGCTCAAAATGGAGATGAAGCTGCAGAATCACGCTCATGACAATCCTTAAAGTGCTTCTAATTCAGACAGTTTGCCCTTAAGGGCTCCCAGCCCATGCCAATCACCTGAGTGTATGCACTCACATCTGGCTGCTTCCTGCATCCCTGAAGGCCAGAAAGAGTCCCTGAGCTTCAGGCCCCAGGGAATCCAGAAAAAGATGGGTTGTTTATTTCAGCGGGTTTATTCCATAAGCAAAGGAAAAGTTGGCCACGTCCCTTGAAAAAGCTAAGTTAGCATCAGCCTCTGAGCAGAGACCAGGCCCTGTTCAATCTAGACTGGTCTGATTAGTGAAAAAATTGAAGACCTAGAGCCTATGCCAGGCCTGGGTCTGATCCCAGAGAAGAGATGGGGCTTGGGTATGCAGGAAAGTCAACATGAGGAACTCCAGGCCCAGTCAGAGGTGTGAGCTGGACATTGCTAGGATAATAGGCCACCATCATTCTCCAAGCAGACCAAAGTGACCAATTTTTACAGAGCCAACCTGGGACACATCCATACCATACAAAAATAAATGACAATAGTTTATTATATAGTAATAACTATATAATGCATTATTACTTTAGCCATAAACATTATGGAAAATATGTGTTTAATTGAAATTGTGTATTCTATAAAATTTGATTTTTTATTCCAATTAATGCTATTATTTAAACAAAATAACAATATGACTAGTAGCATGTTTATATTTATGTTCTATTATGCAAAGTTTTATAACTTTTTATTAATCTTGCCATGTATATGTATGTATACACACACATACACACACACACACACACACACACACACACTACATCTTCTCTATTCATTCATCAGCTGATAGACTCTTGGGCTGTTTCATATCTTGGCTATTGTAAATAATGCTGCTGTAAACATAAAGGTGCATGTATCCCTTTGAATCAGTATTTTCATATTCTTTGGGTAAATACCCAGTAGTGCAATTGCTGGGTCATAGACTGGTTCTATTTTTACTTTTTGAGGAAACTCCATACTGTTTTCCAGAGTGACTGTATCAGTTTGCATTCCCACCAACACTGTAAGAGGGTTCCTCTTTCTTCAAATCCTCACCAATACCTGTTGTTTCTTGTGTTGTTGATTTTAGCCATTCTGATGGGTATTGGGATCATATCTCATCATGGTTTTGATTTGCATTTCCCTGATGTTGAGTATCTTTTCATGTGTTTGTTAGCCATCTAGATGTCTTTGGAAAAATGTCTATTCATGTCTTTTGCTGATTTTTAAATTTGATTATTCTTTTTTGAGGTGTTGAATTTTATAAGTTCTTTATAGATTTTAGATAGTAACCTTTTATCAGATATGTCCTTTGCAATATCTTCTCCCATTCCTTAGGTTGCCTTTTAGTTTTGATGATTATTTCCTTTGCTGTGCAGAGCTTTTTATTTTAATGAAGTCCCAATAGTTTATTTTTGCTTTTGTTTCCCTTGCCTCAGGAGACATATTTAGGAAGAATTTGCCATGGCCTATGTCAAAAAGGTTAGTTACTGCCTATATTCTCCTATAGGATTTGTATGGTTTCAGGTCTCACATTTAGGTCCTTAATCCATTGTGAATTTATTTCTGTGTATGGTGTAAGACAGTGGTACAGTTTCTTTTGCATGTGGCTGTTCAGTTTTCCCAATACTGTCTTTTTCCCAATGGATATTCTTCATTCCTGCATTGTCAAAGATTAATTGACCATGTAGTTGTAGTTTCATTTCTGGGTTTCTATTCTGTTGTATTAATCTGTGTGTCTACTTTTGTTTCAGCACCATACTGTTTGGATGACTAGAGCTTTGTATACAAGAAACACAAGAAAGGCTAAGGACCTTGTAATTTTATCAATTTAAGTCTAGAATTGGGAAGCCTCCAGCTTCGCTTTGCTTTTTCAAAGTTGCTTTGGCGATTCAGGGTCTATTGCTCTTCCATAGAAATTTTGGGATTGTTTGTTCTAGCTTTGTGAAAAAATACTGTTGGTATTTTGTAAGGATTGCATTAAATATGTAGACTGCTTTGGGTAGTATAGACATTTTAACAGTATTTGTTCTTTCAATACATGAGCATGGAATGTTTTCCCATTTCTTTGTATCCTTTCAATTTCTTTCATGTTTGATAGTGTTTGATAGTTTTCAGAGTTCAGGTCTTTCACCTCTTCTTCCTAGGTATCTTAAGGTTTTGGTGCAGTTGTAAATGGGAAATGATTCCTTAATTTCTCTTTCTGCTGCTTTATTGGTGTATGGAAATGCAACATATTTCTGTGCATTGATTTTGTATCCTGCAACTTTACTGAATTCATATATCAGTTCTAGAGGATTTTTTGGTGGGATTTTTTGGGTTTTCTATATATAGTATCATGTTGTTTGCAGATAGTGAAAGTTTGACTTCTAAGCCTACTTAGAAGCCTTTTATTTCTTTTTGTTATTTGAAGCTGTGCCTAGGACTTCCAGTACTATGTAAAATAACAGTGGTGAGAGTGGAAATTTCTGTTTCTGATCATAGAAGAAAATGATATTAGCTCTGGGGTTTTTGTATATGTATTTTATTATGTTGAGGTGTGTTACCTCTAAACCTACATTGTTTAGGGTGTCTATCATAAATGGATATTGTACTTTGTCAAATGCTTTTTCTGCATCTATTAAAAGGATCATATGGTTCTTATCCTTTCTTGTATGAATGTGGTGTATCACATTGATTGAATTGTGAATATTGAACCACCCTTACAACATAGGAATAAATCTCACTTGATTGTGGTGAATGATTTTTTTGATATATTGATACATTTGATTCGTTAGTATTCTGTTGACAATTTTTGCATCCATGTTCATCAGGGATTTTGGCCTCTAATTCTCTTTTTTCAGTGGAGTTTGGTTTTGGAATAAAAGTAATGCTTACCTCATAGAATCAGTTTGGAAGTTTTCCTTTCATTTCTATTTTTTGGAATAGTTTGAGAAGAATAGGTATTAACTCTTCTTTAAATGTTAATTAACTCTCCTGGGAACCTATCTGGCCCTGGGCTTCTGTTTGTGGGGAGATTTTGATTACTGATTCAGTTTCCTTGCTGTTTATTGGTCTAAGTTTTCTAGTTCCTGTTTCAGTTTTGGTAGTTTATATGTTTCTAGAAATTCATCCATTTCTTCCAGGTTGCCCAGTTTGTTGGTATGTAGTTTTTCATAATATTATCTTCAAATTGTTTGTGTTTCTGTGGTGTTGGTTATTATTTCTCCTTTCTTATTTGTGAGTTTATTTTTTTTTCTCTTTTCTTTTTGAGAAATCCATCTAGAGGTTCGTTAATTTTACTAACCAGGTCCTGGTTTCATTGTTCTCTTCTTTTTTCGTTTGTTTGTTTCTGTATCATTTACTTTTATTCCAATCTTTATTATTTCTTTACTTTGGCTGGTTTTAGGTTTTGTTTTGTTTTTTTGTTTTGTTTTGTTTTTTTGTTTGTTTGTTTTTTCTCCTTAGGTTGTTTGAGATTTTTCCTATTTGTTGAGGTAGGACTGTATTGCTATAAATTACCCTCCTAGGACCACTTTTCCTGAATCCCAGAGGTTTTGAACAGTTCTATTTTCATTTTCATGTGTTTCCATATACTTTTTTATTCTTCCTTTATTTCTTGGTTGACCATTTCATTGCTTAGTAGAATGCTATTTAAACTCCATGTCTTTGAGGTATTTCCAGATTTTTTCTTGTGATTGATTTCTAGTTTCATAGCATTGTGGTCAGAAAAGGTGCCTGGTATGATTTCAATCCTTTTATACTTGATGAGGCCTGTTTTGTGACCTAATATGTGATGTATGCTGGAGAATGTTCCATGTTTACTTGAAAAGAATGTGCATTCTGCTGTTTTAAGATGGAATGTTCTGAATATACCTATTAAGTCCATCTTGTTCAATGTGTCATTCAAAGCCATTGTTTTTTATTACTATTTTTTTCAATATATGAAGTTTATTGTCAAATTGGTTTCCATACAACACCCAGTGCTCATCCCAAAAGGTGCCCTCCTCCATACCCATCACCCACCCTCCCCTCCCTCCCACCCCCCATCAACCCTCAGTTTGTTCTCAGTTTTTAAGAGTCTCTTAGCCAAATTATGGAAAGAGCCTAAACATCCATCAACTGATGAATGGATTAAAAAAAAATGTGGTTTATATACACAATGGAGTACTACGTGGCAATGAGAAAGAATGAAATATGGCCCTTTGTAGCAACATGGATGGAACTGGAGAGTGCTATGCTAAGTGAAATAAGCCATACAGAGAAAGACAGATACCATATGGTTTCACTCTTATGTGGATCCTGAGAAACTTAACAGAAACCCATGAGGGAGGGGAAGGAAAAAAAAAAGCGGTTAGAGTGGAAGAGAGCCAAAGCATAAAAGCCATTGTTTTTATTGTTGTTGTTGATTTTTCTGTCTAGATGTTCTGTCCATTGATGTAAATGGGTGTTAAAATCCCCTACTCTTACTGTATTATTCATAATTAGTTCCTTTATTCTTGCTATTAATTGTTTATACATTTAGGTGTTTTTGAATTGGGTGCATAAATATTTACTATTTTTAGATTTTTTTGTTGGATAATTCCCTTTACAGTTATATAGTGTCCTTCTTTGTTTCTTGTTACATCTTTATTTTAACGTCTAGCTTGTTTGATATAAGTATTGCTACTCTGCCTTTCTTTTGACATCCATTTGTATAATAAATATTTGTCCCCTTACTTTCAATCTGCAGGTATCTTTAGGTCTAGATAGAGTCCCTGTAGACAGCCTATAGGTGGGTCTTATTTTTTTTTATCCATTCTGACACCCAATGTCCTTAGTTGGTACATTTACATTTACATTCAAAGTAATTATTGATATATATGAATTTAATGTCATTTTATTACTTGTTTTGCACTTGTTTCTGAAGATTTTCTCTGATACTTTCTTCTTTCTCTTTTTCATGGTTTGATGGTTTACTTTAGTGATATATTGGGTTTATTTCTCTTTATTCTTTGCATATGTATTAGTGGGTTTTTGATTTGTAGTTACCATTAGGTTTGTATATAACATCTTCTACACATATCAGTCTATATCAAGATGATTACTATTTAAGTTTGAACCCATTCTTTACACCACCTCATGTTTTTGGTGTCATGTTTTACATCCTTTTTTTGTGAGTTACTTTCCTGATATTTTACAATATTTGTGGTTTCTGCCCTCAGACTGTCACTTTTGTTCTTTCCTTTCCACTCAAAGTGTCCTCTTTAATATTTCTTGCAGGGTTGTTTTAGTGATCATAAACTCCTTTAGTTTTTGTTTGTCTGGGAAATTCTTTCTCTCTCCTATTGTGAATGATAGCTTTGCTGGATAGAGTTTTCTTGGCTGCAGATTCTTCACACTTAGCACTTTGAATATATCATGCCACTCCCTTCTGGCTTGGAATGTTTCTACTGAAAACATCCCTCATAGCCTTATATAGTTTCCATTGTATATAACTGTCTTATTTTGTATTTCTGTTTTAAATTTTTTTCTTTATCAGTATATTTTGTCATTTTTATTATAATGTGTCTTGGTGTGAATATGCCTTTATTGATTTTGTTAGGGGTTCTCTGTGCCTCATGAATCTGGATATGTTTCTTTCCCCAGATTAGAGCTGTTTTCAGCAATTATTCCTTCAAATAAACTTTCTGCCACCTTTTCTCTTTCTTCCTCTTCTGGGACTCATATAATAGGAATGCTATTTAATGGAGTCACTGAATTCCCTAAGACTGTTCATTTTGCATAGTTCTTTTTTTTCTCCTTTGTTCAACATGACTTGATTTCCATTACACTGTTTTGTAGGTTGTTAATTTGTTCCTCTGCTTTTTCCAGCCTGCTGCTCATTCTGTCAAGTGTGTTTTTCATTTCATTTATTGTGCCCTTTATCTCAGCTATGTTTTCCTCATCTCTATGTTAAGGGTCTCACTAATGTCTTCCACTCTTTTCTTAAGTCCGGTGAGTATTTTATGATTGTTACTTTAAATCCTCTATCAGGTATTTTACTTTTATGTTTCATTTAGATCTCTGGCCATGGCCTTGTCCTGTTCTTTCATTTGGGTCAAATTGCTTTGTCTTCTCATTTTATCTAAGTCTCTGTGCCTGCTTCTCTGTGTTAGGGAAGAGCTACTTCTACTCTTCTTGAGTGTAATGGCCTTATGAAGAACTCCCAGGTTAGGAGAGGTAGTGTTGCAGGGGTTTGGCCTGGTCTTCTGGGGGAAGGAGGCCACTGTGCTAGGACTGAGGCAAGTGTGACTGGGAAGAGTGGTTCCACCAGAGCACATAAGAGGGTGGTGCTTGGTATAAGAATGTTAGGGGCTCCTGGGTGGCTCAGTCAGTTGAGCATCTGACTTCAGCTCAGGTCATGATCTCACAGTCTGTGAGTTCAAGCCCTGCATCGGGCTCTGTGCTGACAGCTCAGAGCCTGGAGCCTGCTTCAGGTTCTGTGTCTCCCTCTCTCTCTCTCTCTCTGCCCCTCCCCTGCTCATGCTCTGTCTCTCTCTGCTTCAAAAATAAATTTAAAAAACCATTAAAAAAAAGAAAGTTAGGTAGGAGTGTAGGTGTTGCCCTGGTTCCTGAAGGCGGGTCTGTGTTTATGCTGAGGGGTTGGGGAGGGAAATGGTGCTGGCCAGTTCCTTTGCTCCCAGAGGGGTCTCTCTGTGAATGCATAAGCATTCTGTGTTCATAAGCTCTTTGTCCTACCTTTCTCTAAAAGCAGCCCCAATGCCTCTAGACTTTCCTAGAGCCAAGCACCTTGACCTTTAAAACTCCGGGATTAAATGGGCACCTGGGTGGCTCAGTCGGTTGAGTGGCCAACTCTTGGTTGAGTGGCCAGCTCTTGATTTCTGCTCAGGTCATGATCTCATGGTTTGTGAAATTGAGCCCTGCATCAATCTTGGTGCTGACAGTGCAGATTCTCTGCACTTGGGATTCTCTCTCTCTCTCTCTCTCTCTCTCTCAAAATAAATAAATAAACATTAAAGAAATAAACAAAACAAAACAAACACACAATAAAACTCCAGGCTTTAAGCCTTGTTAGTTATAAGAACTCTCAAAGTTTGGCCCTTCTTGCTTTCTAAGCCCATTGTGATGAGGTGTTTTATCTTCCTGTGTGGGATCTATTTTGTGCTAGTCTGTCTCTAGTCTTCCTCCTCAATCATAGCTCCCTCCCCATTGCAACAGCTATAATCTTCCAAACCTTATCTTTGCATTTCGTACCTTCTCCAATGTGACCTCTTCTCTACCTTTAGTTTGTAGTTTGCTCTGCCAGTCTTCAGGTCATTTTCAAGGCTATTTAGAATTATTTGATAGTTATCTTTATTATTATTTGTGGGACAAGGCGAGCCTAGTGTCCTACCCTGCCACCATCTTCCTTCCCCAGTATGAGGACTTCCAAAAAGTGGACAAATACAACAGAACTAATTAAGTAAATATTAAATATAGGTAATATTTAATATTTAAAGCAATGTTGTGTTTTTTATTTCCTTCCCATGATGCAGTAGGATACTTTACTCTTTCTATTTCATGTTATAGTACTTTTCTGGACTTCCTGCAGCCTATAGGACATTTTTTTTTTAAGTTAACAAAGTGGTAAGCATAAATACAGTCAAACACAAAATTCATTTTGACCTGCAGGTCTACTCTTATCAAGGTGCTAGTCCAATGTGATGACATCAAGCTAAATATCCTCTCAACAAAAGCATACAAGTGTATGTTCTTAGGATTTTAAACACCAGAAAGAGCATGTTTTACACTTGTAGGAATTCATTTCTAACTCTCAGAAAATGTCTATACACTTTGGACCTGCATGCTTGTTTTTGTCAGTTAGGTTGTCTACATCCTAAATTTATCATAGACTATCCATATCTGTGGTATCCATTTTAAAACATTTTAAGGCACACTGCATTCCATCAAAAGTTAAATCTTTCTTTTTCAGAGGAAATTATTTTATAGCACAGAGTAAAACTTGTGAAATCAAAGTTGGATTCAAAACAAGTTACAGTTTTACTGAAGAAATTGAGAAAATTCTGGTTAACTTGGCTGCTGTTTTCTAGTGGCATTATTTTGAGTAAAAAAGTGGTCTTACAATAAAAATTGAGCCATTTTGAATTTTTGTTGAAACCCACACATAACACCCAACAGCTTAGGTAAAATCTGCTCATCTTCTTCATTCCTATGGCCTCTTCACCAGTGCAGAGAAATAGCATAATTTTTTTTTTTATTTTACTGTAATCCTTGTTTTTCCATTCTCATCCCTAGTGTATTTTGAAGTTAGACAAGGTCATTCTGGTTCATAGTTGAAAAATATGAGCTGATGGCAGGCCAACACTTCTAAAACAATGTCAGGAATATGGTAAGCCTATGACTGAGAAAAAGATCTCTAACTTCATCAAGTAAGAAATTTTTATAAGTGCTTCTGCCCATTAATGAGGAACTGAAAAGTGACCCAATCTCATGGGGAAGCAAACTGCACACCACTGAAGTAGTGTTGTGTACAAAGTGTGCAGAACAGTTAACAATATGCCCTTTTTCATTTTCTTTGGTAAGTTTACAGAATGAACCGAATTTGCCAAAATTCACATTTACAGTGTGTTGAATATGAAGATATATGAGCAAAGTCTAGTTTATGTTTGTACAGTAAAATATCTTCTTGGTTTCATTAAAATCTTCATAGAAATTGAGATGATTTGAAACTATTTCTTTTACCCAAAGCAAAATACCTAAGAGTTTGAGGACCATTTTTTGTTTTTGTTGATGTGATTCTACACATCACTTGATACACTGTACAAAACACGATTGTTGGTAAGACGTGATAGAAATAGCTCTAAATTGCAAGGATTGACACATCTGTCGTCAAAATTTTCTTTTTGTTCTCCCATTGGTCATTGTAGTTCCAACTTATAAATGAGGAAATATAACTTTACTTGGTCTCAAAGAGCAATTAAGAGAACAATACAAGAAAACAATAATGCATCTTCATTCATGCTGTAAGTCCAAGCTAATTCAGGCATTACTATTTACAACTGAGATTTGGTATCTTTTTGGGAGATGAAAACTTTTTTAAATGTTTATTTATTGGTTTTGAGAGAGAGAGAGAGAGAGAGAGAATCCCAAAAAGGCTCTGTGCTGTCAGTGTGGAGCTTGTTGTGGGACTTGATCTCACGAATCATGAGATCATGACTTGAGCAGAAACAAAGTCAGACGATTAACAGACTGAGTCACCCAGGCACCCCAGGAGATGAAAACTTTTAATTAATTTAGAAGTACTTGCCTGTCTGAGCCTGTACTTGTGAGACTTGTGACATTCAGTTTCTGTATGCACTTTCTCATCCCCTTCGTCATGCCAAGTCCCCAGTCATTTTCTGTATGTTGTGCAGAGTGCTCTGCTTCAAGTATTTACCTGCCAAATTCAGTTGTGTGTGTCTGTCCATCTGTCATTAAAGTAAAACTCTTTTTTGGTAATGTCTGGATCATACTGACATTAGTATTGTAACTGTTCTCATTTTCATGATCTGAACTCTCAGGAAACATGGTAACAATATTCACACATTTTGGCATGAAATATAACAATTACTCCACAGGGAATGTCACAGATGAAGTTACTGATCACCATTACACAACAATTGCACATGTAAGCCACATTGTTCTAAAGCATGCGGGATGCTTACACAACTTTGGTGGGAGCTGCAAGTCATGGTTGCCAGCATTAATAGGATAACAGTGACTCTGTAAGGCAGCTAATCTGTGTCACACTCAAACCAGTATTACTCCTAACCCCTGTTTTGGGGGACTGCTATATGAGTTTTGTATATTTTCCTTAAACTTCTGCATCCATTCCCTAAAACCAGGACCTTTGCATTCCACAAATGGGTTTCCCAGGATGCAGAATTTTCAGTGCTAAAACCATGATACTTCTGGACTAACAAGGTTGTTTATATAGCCAAGCAGATTCCCCCAGTCCACACCTATCTCTTTTCTTTTGTGCCCCCAACCTCTCCAGCAGCTCCATACCCTCATAGAAAACTGACAGATACCTGAGAAAGATTCTATGACTAATTTTATGTGTGCCTCTGTCTCACAGCTGCTTAGCAAAGTGTTTCTAGCATTTGGATTGCAGGAGGTGTTACAAGGTAAACATATTTTAATGAAATCTCTCTACCCACTAGCTTATTTTATTTTATTTTATTTTATTTTATTTTATTTTATTTTTTGGAGGAGTGGCTTCCTACAGCTCTGCCACTGAGTGAGAGAAGGACTGAGAATAGTTTGCTTTTTTCCTTTTAATCACAAGAGTCTGGCAGGTTGGGCCTGGCAAACTGACAGAGTCCAGAGTCAGCATGATGTGGATGGCAGTATGTCCACAAAGCTGTGTGACCCTGAGCAAATCATTCATCCTCTCTGGTTCTCACTTTCAAATCTTCTAGGAAAAAACAAATAACCCAATTAAAAGATGGTAAAAGGCTTCAACAGATATTTCTCCAAAGAAGATGTACAAATGGCAAACAAGCACATGAAAAGACACTCAATGTCACTCATCCTCAGGATAATACAAATTAAAACCCCAATATCATCTTACATCTGTTAGGATGGCTATTAACAAACAACCCCAAATTTAACAAATGTGGGTGAAAATGTAGAAATTGAAACCCTGTGCACTGTTGGTGGGAATGTAAAATGATGCAATTACTATGGAAAGTAGTATGGAGGTTTCTCAAAAACTAAAAATGGAACTACCCTATGATCCCATTTCCGCATATTTAAGAGAACTGAAATTACAATCTCAAAGGGGTATTTTCACTTCCATGCTCATTGCTATATTTTTCATAGAAGCCAAGATATGGAAACAACCTAAGTGTTCATTAGTGGATAAATGGATAAAGAAAATGTGGGGCGTGCTTGGGTGGTTCAGTCAGCTAAGCACCTGACTCTTGACTTCGGCTCAGGTCATGATCTCAGAGTCATGAAATCAAGCCCCACGTGGGGCTCAATGCTTACAGCACAGAGCTTACTTGGGATTCTCTCTGTTTCCCTCTCCTTCTGCCCCTCCCCTGCTTGCACGTGTGTACTCTCTCTCTTAAAATAAATAAATAAACTTAAAAATAAATAAATAAATAAATAAATAAGTCACAGTTATAGAAACAGAGAGTAGAATGGTACTTTCCAGGGGATGAGGGTGGCAGCACTTATAAAGTTACAGTTATGCAAGATGAATAAATTCTAGAGACCTGCTGGACAACACAGTGCCTGTAGTTAACACTATTATATTGAGCATTTAAAATTTTGTTATGAGGGTAGATCTCATGTTAAGTGCTTTTACTACAATAAAATAAATAAGATGAGAGACCTCCACTATTCTTTCACATAATTTTGCTACGTGTTGTTATGTGTTAAGCACTCTGCTAGGTGCATTAGTGAGCTGTCCATCACTGACCCAAAGAGATAGGATGCTTGCCTGAAACACATTTACCTTGGTGAAGAAATATTGGCAGCTACACTCTCAAGAATATCAGTGTCATCTGGGGGCACTAGTCTCTGATGCCAATTATTGACTGAGTTTCCTTTTCTCTCCTTGTGCCCCCATAGAAGTTGTTGGCTACATCGTCCTCAAGGGGTCTACCAATCTGAGAACTTGGAAAACAGTCTACACACCTGACTCTAAAGAGTTACTCAGCTTTTTTAAGCCCCATCTTTAAAATGGGATAATGATAGGGTTGAGATAGGATTTAATTATGCAGTACTTGTAAAGACTGGTGCCTGCCACTTAGTAAGCAGTGAATATTAGCTTTTGTTTTATTGCATCTCAGAAATACATGATTTCTGAGGTCTTCCACATTCTGTCCATTTCTCAGAGGCCCCAGCATCTCTTATATAAGATGGCTACTCTAGCTCTTTGGTCAACCTTCTGCAGTATTACCTCTGCTATCATTGCTTCCTGGAATTTTTTTTTTCTAATTTTAAACCAAACCCCACTCACAGACATTTTAGTTATTTTCCTCCTACCACTTCCAGAAATAATGTAGAACTGCCAATGCCTTCCTTGCATAGAAGCTCAAGGTTCTTTGAGTTGTGTTAACAACTTGCCCCTTCCCCTCCCCCCCTCACCCCAGGGTTCTGTCCTGAACCTCTAGAATCTTGCCCATTTGCACATTTGAAGCATTATCACTCTTTTTCTTCCAACATCATCCTCAGACCAGAAACCCCTGGACCAAGGTCTGTATATCCCTCATGACACTTTTAACTTATTACTTTATGCTTTCTCAAAATGTTTTCTGATTTATTATCTTATTTGATCTTCACATACATACATAACAAAACTTTTGAACTCTGCAGTGAAAGTTTTATCCCTCTTATCCAACAGACCAAGAAACTGAGATCCAAAGAAGTTTTGAGTGGTCATAGGGAAGGAGGTGTAACAGCCAGGACCCTTATGTCTCATAAGGAGATGGTGTTCTGTCTACACCAGGCAGCTTTGATTCACTCACACTGAGGCCATTTTGGCTGTTTCCTACCTGCATTGGCTAACCTTGTGCTGCTCACGTAACAGGACTTGACATGAATGTGCACAGCCAGGGGGCTCTTCTGGGTGATTTATTCCTGATGGCTGACAACTGGTAGACCTCAATATGCTTCCTCTGGTATGTGCTCCCTGAAGCTATCCGCTTGTAAAAACATGCACTGGGGAGTGTCTAGATGTGTGTGCACACATATGCACACTCATCCCCCTGAGCAGGATGGAATAACATCTCTTGGGGAAGAAACAAAAGTGTTCCTGCTTTCTGGGGGGCTTTTTGGAAGGGAGGTTTAAATGCCCTTACACCCAAGCACTTCAGAGACAGTTTTCTGGGAGTCCATCAGGGGAGGGTTATGTCCAGTGGGTCTACTCTTCCCAGGACAGCAGCACAGGAGCGCTGTCAGGAAGTTGCACTACTGGCACTATCTCTGCCCTTGACTCTTCCTCAGCCACCTTTTGCTCATGCAGAAAAACCCAGAATGATCAGGGAACTGGTTTAAAATTCCTGAGTCACACAAAGAAGGTGAAAATATCATTGTGATCTCTTGAGTTTCATTCTTTAGAAGCAAAAGAGAGGAGACTGTTTACATTATGCAGATATCTATGGAGGCTGCTGATGAGGGCCACCAGGCTGGCAAGAAGCAGCAGCCTGGGGCAGGGCAGGTCTGCAACCAATTTCTCCATTGACTGCCGATAGGCTTACAGCCGATAGGCTGTGGTTTCCATGAGTGTCCTGAGGTCAGAAAGTTGTGTCTGAGCTGCCAACTTGTTGCAAAGCCATTGTATGTCTCTATTCTACAAAACACCAGAACCTCCTAGATTAGGTTCATTTCATTTCATAATATGTAAGACTGATTTTTATTTTCCTCTCCTGTGTTTCTTTTTCCTTACATTTTCTTTTCCATTTTATTATTTATTTTCTTCCCAGTGAGTCTAGTGGTGCTTGTGTTTCCACACTCTGTTTGGATCTGAAATGTTTAAGACCTCAGTGAAGTTCTTCTCTGCTGTGGCTCTCTCCACTGCTTCTCTGGCAGAGGCTGGGCAAGGGTCCCACAGGCCAGGTGTCAAATGACCTGGGTCTTTTCAGGAGACCAAACAACATAGACTGTGATCTAGTCAAGTCACATAACCTCCGTGGCTTCTTTTTTCTTGTCTATAATATGAGGATAATAATATTTGGCTGCCTTTACAGTGTAAGTAGTAAGGCAATATGTCCATGTATTTTTCCACTCATTTGTTAATTTTATTCATTCGTTAGTAGGCTACACTAATTAGTGGGTATATACACTGAAGATACAATAAAGAACAAGACAGAAAATTGTGACATTCACTCTCTAGAAGGCCAGACAATAAACAAATATATTAATCAGGAAGCAATCTGTGTATGCGAATGGACATGTAGTATTTTATGATGGAGAATCCTGTGGTTTCCATTTATGAAATGAGGTGAATACACTGTGGCTTACCAAGCCTAGCACATGCAGCCTGGAAAGAATGTTCTCAGAACTCCATGACTGATCCCTCTGGGGATCTCTTTAGCAAATGCAGTGCTGCTAGCAGGAGGTCTGGTGTTTGGGCAGCCCCATGCAATGTCCTCTGGAGAGAAATGTGCTCTGAAAGATAGAAAGATGGGACAGCTCAGAGCAGGAAATTTTGTGTCAAAATACTGCTACATACTGATTTATAACCTTGGGTAATTTACTTAACCTTTCTAAGCCTTGGTTTCTTTATCTGCAAAACAGGAGTGATGATACCTAACTTCACCATATATGTAAAGTCCTATGCAAAGCCTTTGAATATAGTCAGTACTCAATAAATGTTACTTTTTTCTGGTTTATTTATTTATTTATTTTGAGAGAGAGAGAGAGAGAGAGAGAGAGAGAGAGAGAGAACACGAGGGGGGAAGGGCAAAGAGAGAGGGAGAGACAGAATCCCAAGCAGGCTCCACGCTCAGTATGGAGCCCAATAGCCATGCTCAGTGTCACAACTGTGAGGTCATGACCTGAGCCAAAATCAAAAGTTGGTCACTTAACTGACTGAGTCACCCAGGCACCCTAATAAATGTTACTTCTAAATGCCTTTTCCAGAATGCCATATAATTGGAATCATACAGTTTATAGACTCTTTCACTTAGTAATAAGACTTCTTTTGCTTATTAATATGCATTTAAGTTTCTTCCAAGTCTTTTTATGGCTTGATAGCTCATATATTTTTGGTTCTGGATAATTTTCTATTATGTGGAGATACCACAGTTACTTCTCCATTCACCTACTGAAGGACATATTGTTTTCTTCTAAGTTTTGGAAGTTATGAATAAAGGTGCTATAAACATCCATGTGTAAGTTTTTATGTGGCCATTAGTTTTGAACTCTTTTGTGTAAATATCGAGGAGAGATAACATGCTTCTTTGATAACCTGGTTTTTTCTTATTGACATGTCAACAGAAAAAATCATTTCCTATCCTATTTGGAAAAAAAAATTGACCTATTCCTAACTATTCATTGGTGCTTTGATCAGAGTAATTTATTCAGATTGAATCATAACCTCATTTTTTCTTCAATTCAGCCAATATTTACAAAGTTTCTCACAAGATACTGAACATGGAGCTAGGGATAGAGAGAGAAATCAGCTGTCACCTCTAAGATTAATCCAGAAATATAGTGAAGAATACAAAGGAGTGCACTATAAAGGAATGCACAAGAGTGAATAGATGTGAAAAGAATATAGAGGCCAATTTTACATGGTGAGACTGCTTTAGGAAAGGGTTCATAGAGGAGGCAAGATGGGAGGTCATTTCCTGAGCCTTCTCTCAGGTCTCTCTCCCCAACTTCTGCAGTTGGGGCTATGCTCCAGTCTTCCAACAGTGAAGACTGACTTCACATAAAAGCACAGTGAAGGGAAATTAATTGATGCATCAACAGCCATTTTGTATGTGGGGTCAGTAGGAGTTAATTACTAAGGGGATATAGTGTCAAAATTGAGAGAAAAGACAAATTCCTACAGCAAGCCTGGGATATTCATGTGTACCTGTGGCTGGACAGGCAAAAACATGCATACACATGTGACTTTTATAGCTCATCATTCTCTGCATTGATGGGAATTTGATGTAATTGTGGCCCTACCCTTTAATCGGATCACATGAAGTTCATGTCCTGGAGGTTGACATGATGCTTCCCTGTTCATTACTCAGAAAAATATTTATTACTTACTCTATTGGGGATAAGATGGATTACTTGTAATACATTTATTCAACATGGCCAGTACTCTCCTTTGTCTTTTCTGAGCAGCCTCTGCTGTTTTCTCATCTCCTTGATAGAAGTGATGGTAACCTGGACTCAGTGTATCTGCCTCAGAAAATCCAGAGGAATAATTTCCCTTTTTTTTCCTGCTTCACCCAGAACAGACCCCTCTGATTTAGTTCTGTGACCAGGCTCAGCCCCTATTCACAGCTTCATCTAGTGTAACTGATTTGTGACTCCTGTCTACAAATGTGCTGATTACTTAAATTGAGTCTTCATGCTCAGGTATTTAACGGAAGCTTCAGATGCAAAATTGTTTACAAATTTAGACTTTCTCAAGTCTTAACTCTGGATGTGAGAACTATATTTACATAAATCTATGAGTGCTAAAAGGCAGGCACAGGTCCCATTAAATACTGATCATGTTAGCTTCCTGCTTGCCACATATGTGCTAGAGTAGCTGGAACCCTGTAGATGTCTGGGTAATTTCTCATATTGGACGTTGTCATGCTAAGATGAGCAGGATACATCTCTGAGTGAGAACACTTTTCAATTCCTCTTCACAATCTCTTACCATCCAACTATCCCTATATTTTGAATAATATTTTACCACTACCATCACCCTCTCCCCCTGCCCTGGCTTCTAGTCAAAGTCCTGGATGTTTTATTCCACATAACAGAAACTCCCTGACTTACTCTAGCCTACAGAAGCCACATTAGACACTTCTTAGGTACTTCCTCATATTTCCTCAGCCTTTCCAGTCTCTCGGTCCCATGGACTTTTTCTATGTCTCAGCTGCCAACAAAGCCTACTACTTACACTTGAGGCCTTGAGATTCTGTGGTGTGGTCCTGATGGATAGCTTTTGTCCTGGATTGTGAAGCTTTCCAGTGGCTGTTACTATGAAGCCATGCCTATTGGTCACTTGCTGAGTGTGTGACTCCTTTGATTACATTCAGATTTGGATGAGTTACCATGACATAATTAGGACCTGGCTGTCCAAGCATCTGCCAAAGGGCTGGATGGCAAGATTCAACAGAGGCGGAGTTAGTTCTCCATGAAGTGAACTGGAAAATTGGACACCAAGATATAACATGGAGGCAGGAAGGTAAATTTTCACCCTACTCTCCCATGGACTACTTCAGTGTGCTTTTTCCTGTAGTCTATGTGAAAAAATCCTATGTAAACAAACACATGAATATATAGAATGTTGTTGTTTCTCTATGGCTCATTATGAAGCAAAGACCAGTATAATATCACATAACCCTGAATTACTTTTCCTTCTTATCTACATCTATAATTTGTTTCAATATCACACTAAGAATACATTTTTAAAAATAAAGCGTAAGTTTAAGTTCTTATATTAGGCTTTCCCCCCTACAGAAAATAGGCTAAATGAATCATACCAGGAATGGTTCTAGAAAGCTCACTATCAGAGTGTGATTTTGGAATTGGATTATGTTATGACTTGGTTAATTGTGGAGCATAGGGTGGTGATGGTAAGTCACAGTTCAACAATAGATTACAAGAGAAGTTGAAATAGAGAAGTTTATTACTCACAGGTCCTGGGGGAAGTACATAGTTTGCCTCAAGAGACCACATGGCGAGATCAAGGCAGAGTGCAAACAAAACAAGTGGTAGGACCTGGGGTACATGTCTTTATTAGGATCTATGGATGGAATGCTTTAACTCCTGGTTTAAGGCTAGATTGGTCAATTCAAACCAAAAGAGCAGGGTTTGGTGAGTTCCATGGGGCTTCATATCTAAGTGCACAGGTGAAGTCAGTAGGAGGCATGGAAGACTGTTGATCACAAGGGCTACTGGGAAATCATATTGGGAATTTACATTTGCATTTGATTCTATGGACTTCTGTCTAGGGTGTGCACTTGCATGAGGGGTTTGTGTCGGTTTAGGGTCCCTTCAGGCTGCCTGACCAAAAAAATGGATGCTGGGGCAGTGATACCATGGAGTAGCTTTTAGCTATCAACACATTGCTTGTTTGAGAACAATTGAATCATATCAATGATGGTAAGTGGTATAGTAGGAACCCCTAGCATAAAGGGTATGTTATGTGGTTTCCTTTGAAATCAGAGCCTAAGACAAGTTGTTGAGTGCAGGTAGTTTCTTTGAGAAGTGATCTCAGGAAGCAGAAGTGAGGAAGAAGGGAGACTAGGAAAGATAGTGAGGAAAAGTCAGTGTAAATATATATTATTGAGATAATCTATATGAGATAAAAAAGGAATAAATTTTGCTGGGCCCTTGAAATAGAACGCATCCTAGAATCTTTAACTTGTAAATAATGAAGATGAACATTTAGTTAGAGTCTCATCTCATATTATTTAAGAATTGTTTCCAGAGATGTTAACTCCCCAGCACTTCTACAGTAGTCTTGCGCTTGGGCCAGTAATCCAGGGCAAAAGATGGGTAGTATCACATAACAGAATCTCAATGCCCAAGTGTACAGATTGCCTGTAGTAACAAGAGACTATGGGAGGAGAAGGGAGAATGAAGAAGAAAGTGGAATGAGATGATATTTATTGCTTGAAGGGGGACACTTCCACCAGGAGGTGAATCTGGACTTGCATGGCATTGTCTTTAAGGAATGGTTAAAATCAGAGAAGTCCTAAAGGAATGCTGTCTGAAACCAAAGAATCTGCTCTGGTCTGTCCTTGAATCATTCAGATGAGCTGTGCTTTTGGTAACATCCCTATTGGAGTCCACTTCCTTGCCTCAGGAAGCAGCAATTGGACCATAGCAGTTGATGGAGTGCTACCATGAGTTTAACTATGGGGAAGCTCTAGTCACAGTTACAATTCTGGATATGGTAAAATTAGTGGAGCAGATAAATACAGTGTCTCAATTATCATTTTATTGTCTCTCACCTTTGAATCCATCCTTCTTTGCTCTGCTTTATGATATGGGAGACGGGCCATGTAAACATTACTCCTTTGCTAGTGGGTGCAATGTTATGCTTTATCAATAGTAGGCTCTGGAGGGAAGCTACAAGGCATAGCAAAGACTGGGACCTCTATTCCTGATTCTAGTGTGTGTGCCTTTTTCCTACCACAGAATGGTTGGCTGCTGGAGGCTTGCAGGGGCACCAGTGGTGCTCCAGTGAGTTTCTCTGGCACTCCAGAGGACAGCTTCCTGTTGACTAGTTCTGGCCCACCAGCACTCTGGAGGACTTCCCATCCACCCAGCAGACCACAGCCATGAGGTCTGGCTCTTAGCTCTGTGGGCGAACCTTCTTCCTTCTTTGGTAGTAAGCTACTCCATATATTTGTTATGCCTGTATTCCTTAGAGATTTTTTTCCCCTACCTTTTTCAGTAGTTAATCACATTTTGCCATTTAACTAGTTCTTTATATTAACTTATCCCTGTTCCTATTATTAGAATGGCTGCTGTCTTGACTGGACCCTTACCATTACATCATGACCATTACTCTGATCCCTGACACACAGCTATTTATTTGGTTAATACATTTTTTTTTTTTTTTTTTTTTTGCCAAATCTCATAATAAGAAAGAACCTGAGGCAGTTTGTCTTTACATAGCCAGGACAGAAGTGTACTTGTATTCATGTCTCTCAGCTTTGCTAACTTTCTTGATCTCTTATCATAATATAGCCCAAGGGAATCTGAATGACCTTGACATTCTATGGATCATCAAGATGGTCAACCAGGGAACATTGTGCTAATTAGAATTGGACAGAAATAACTGGCAAGTATATATATGCCTTAGTAAGATGCAGGCATACCAAAAAATTGGAGATAAAAATCATGGCAATGCATTAATTTTTTTTAATTAAATTAAAAAAAAGATGTTTTTATTTATTTTTGAGACAGAGAGAGACAGAGCATGAGCAGGGGAGGAGCAGCAAGAGAGGAAGACACAGAATCCAAAGCAGGCTCCAGGCTCTGACCTGTGAGCACAGAGCCTGATGCAGGGCTCAAACTCACGAACTGTGAGATCATGACCTGAGCTGAAGTCGGACACTTAACTGACTGAGCCACCCACGTGCCCTGGAAATGCATTAATTTCTATAAACCTTGGGGTCTAGGTCTAAATGTGATGGTACACCCCCTTCTAAGATGAAGGATAAATTGCTGCACCACACACTTTCTACAACTAAAAAGAAAAGAGAAAAAAAAGAGGTTAGAGTGGGAGAGAGCCAAAGCATAAGAGACTCTTAAAAACTGAGAACAAACTGAGGGTTGATGGGGGGTGGGAGGGAGGGAAGGGTAGGTCATGGACATTGAAGAGGGCATCTTTTGGGATAAGCAGTGGGTGTTGTATGGAAACCAATTTGACAATAAATTTCATATATTAAAAAAATAAAAAAGAAAAAAAAAAGAAAATCATCTGAAAGCACAAAAAATAAATAAAATTAAATTAAAAAATAAAAAGAGCCTTGTTGACCTCTATAGATTTTAAGCACACTAATCACTACATTTGGAAATACTTCACTGACTACAAGTGATTCTTGCTGTGATTTATGACAATTGCCCTGTAAATGCCTCCAGAGTCTCATTCTTCCTGCCATGCTCTTGCCCTGCTCTTTTCTCATCCAGATTCCTGATTGCTAGCTCTGTGACCTGCCCTCTGTTTAGGTGTTGCATCTGGTGTCTGGGTTGCATCCTAGGTTTCTCTAGAAGACTTTGGCTTGGCTGTGCCCATTGGCTGTCAGCACCTTCAATGCCTACAGTAAAATTTCTCCACTCTAGCTCCAGCAGCCAGGCCTGTGTCCTGGGAAGGTCAGTAGACTCTCTGAAGTACAACTGCATCCATGTAGGCTACCTTTGGAGTAGCCTAGGTCCTTGTTGGGCAGGAGGGTATCCAAGATAGAGTGGGTATCTCTATCTGGGGATCCCAGATAGAGTGCTTAGCTGCTTATGTGAATGGTAGTTTTGTGGGTGGAAATCAGATAATTAGGATGGGGACCATGTTGAAGTTGGCACTGCAGTTAATATAGGAATTGCTACAACATGCAAAAAGTCATGACGAGTTGGTGGTAAACAGAAACAGAAATTGTCATCAGGGCTGATAGGAGAAACCCAAGACTCTGGGAATTCCCAGTCTCAGGAGGGCAGCAGAACATTAGACTCTCCCAGAGGTAGGGGTTTAGGCCAATCTCATCTAGAAGCTCAGGGGTAGGGTGAACTCAGATTATATCTGACTCAAGTAAAAATAAAAATTTTATAAACACAAGTCAAATCACTATTAGGTCCAATCTTGAGTTTGCATGATTCATGAGCCCCTTATCCCTCTAAGCCTTTTAGTCCACACCAGGGACAAACTTTCCTGAAGCCCATTTATTTGGACAGTTTCATCCACTGTACCCATAGGTTGCTATAAGGAGGACTGGCTCCTTCCATGCTCTGAGCTTCAGGAGAGAGCAGCCATTGCTGTAGTGAGATTCCTCTCTTCCTAATTTATTATAGGTTATACTGCAACCAATGTCAGCAGTGACAGAGGGATCTTTACATAGAAGGAACCAAGGCTAAAGGGCAACTGTTGAAAAAATCCACGTGGAGAAATCAGCATGATCTAGAGCAGGTGAAAAGGTGGCAGGGGCACTGAGACAGATTAAATTGTGCAGGGGGCATGCTCGATGGTGGCAAGAGAGTCAAGAAAGGTTAAAAAAATGGGACCTCTTGAAAGAAGAGTGATGCTGCTTTCCAAGACTAGCACCCCCACCAGGACATTATTTGTGTCAAGGGATAGAGACAACTCTCAGCACAGCATGGCTCAACATAGCTGGAGTGAGAAGCAGACCAATACTGTGCACTGGGGCTTGAGCTCTGCAGCCTGATAATCTTGACTTTTATTGCCTGAGTGACCTGAGGCAAATGACTTAAGCTCTCTAAGTCTTAACTACCTATTCTGTAGGAGGTAATGATTACACCCGTTTCATAGAACTATTGGTGAGGAATAAAATGATATCAAGCATATTAAATATTTAACCAGGTGCCTGATACATAGCAAATGCTCAGCAAATGTGAACCATCATTATTATACTTCAAGAGGAAGGTGGGGCCAGAGACCTTGGAGGGGAAATATCACCTGACCCAGGTCTCAGAGCTTGTTCCATCCTTACTCTCCTCCCTATGCAAACAGTGTGCAGAAGTGGGAAGAACATCAGAATGAGGCCCAGAATCCCAGAGTCCCACCCTGTTGTGCTGCTAATTTACCAGGTGCCTTATTCTTTTCTCTTTATTGTCTCTGGATCTCACTTTCCACATTTACAAAATGGGTCATTGGTCTCTGACATCATGGGAATATTTGGGCCTCTAAGCAACATGGATAGAGTCAACTCACAAGGTTAGAGGGGTCACAGGTGGTACAGGTTGGAGGGAAGGACATTCCAGGGAAGCCTCAGAGGTGATGCTGATGGTAGGCCCCACCCCTGTGCTCTAGGTATGAAATCTGTGTGTCTGCAAGGGGAGCAGGAAGAGAGAGGGTGCTATAATGGAGAGGGCAGGGTGCAAGAAGGTGCTTCAGACTGCAGCACCTGGATGTCAGGGCTTGGACCCCAGCTCCCTGTGCTCTGCGGGAATCCACTGAGCGCCCCCCACAGCCCTCATTATGTGATCCTATGGGAAAAGCTTCCCTGGTCCCCACAAGTTGTACTTTGGCACAGACACATGAGACTGTTTTATATTTCCACTGGGACACAATGATGAAAGGTTGTTTTTATGTAGGGGAGGAGACCAAGGGTGGCTATAAGGAAATGCACACAAAGGAGGGGAGCTCAGTCTTGCTCCTGAAAATCTCCAGAGAAAGTTACATTATTCACACTGCAAATACTACATAGACAGCTGAGAATCATAGCTAAGAATTCATATGATTACTCAGGAGACTTCTTGGATGTCATGTAGAGAAAGCACTAACTTGTGATGAGAAGTCCTGGCCCCACCACTTACCAGCCATGTGTCCTCAAGCCACTCTCAGAACCTCTCAAAGACTTATCTGTCCAGGAAGACTTTGGTTCTGCACAGTGGTCCTTGGCAGGACTCCAAGCATTACTCTGTCATGGTGCAAGTCCCTCAGCTCTATGACATGTCACTGGAGCATGGTGACAGTTTACAATTTGATAGAGAGAAACTAAGCCTTCCTGTTTGCCTGCTAAGTTAAATGTGGGGAAGGGAAAAGGGAGTCTGGGTTTGGAAACTTGCCTAGTCTACAGTTCCCTCTCCTCAGAACACATAGCTCAAAAAATCAGGGCTTAAATCAGAAGTACGTCAATTTTTCCCCATACTATGACCTTGAACAAATCCCATAATGTCTCGAATGTCAGTTTCTACATCTATAAGATGGACTCAAAGTTAATTATGATACTTGATGAGGTGATGGAGGTTAAAGCTTTCTATAACTTTGAAAGGCCCATGGTAATAGTGTAGCTTCATTAATATCATCCCTAAAAGCCTGTCATTTCTCCTCTGGCATTGGAGCAGATCCACAAGCCTGGGAAGGAGAATGGAAAATGTTATCAGGCTGTTCCCTTAAAATGATGTTCTCCAGCCATTGACATGACCAGACAACTTTCTGGAAACATCACTCCCAAGGTACTGGTGGCTTTCTTCCCTGAAAAGGTATCTTTGAATGTGCAGGGAGGAATGTTCTCCAGGGAACCCCTATCACCTGGAGTCTCCTTGTCTCCTTTTTGCACTGTCTGTCAATTTGAGGTAGGATTTGTGGTGTCAGAGAACAATTTACATTGGAGATATATGTGAAAGTTTAGCCTAAGGAGCAACAATTGGCTTAGTGCATATTAATCCAGCTGGTGGGTTCCTCACAGATTCTTTCCCCAGTGTTTTTGCCTGGGAAGCTGGCGCATTTCTTGGGCTCAATCCTTGAATGACAGAAGATTGTCTTATCTAAGAATTCATCTTTCCAGTTCCCCTCTTTTGAAATTTCTTTAGTGTCCTAGACCCAATTAAAAGGTGAAAACTTTTATTTATTTTTTTAAATTTTTTTTAACGTTTTATTTATTTTTGAGACAGGAGAGACAGAGCATGAACAGGGGAGGGTCAGAGAGAGGGAGACGCAGAATCTGAAACAGGCTCCAGGCTCTGAGCTGTCAGCACACAGCCCGACGCGGGGCTCGAACTCACAGACCGTGAGATCAGGACCTGAGCCGAAGTCGGCTGCTTAACCGACTGAGCCACCCAGGCGCCCCAAAAGGTGAAAACTTTTAATACATCACCGCTCCATGTTGAACTCAGTATTCTACTCTTCTGGAAGCATGATGCTTTGTTTATAATTTGATTATGACACTTTCATTTTCTGGCCATATCCTGTTGCCATCTATATATGTGGCTTATTTCCCTTCCAGTAATCTAGTTTCCTTGAGGACAGGGATCCTCTTAAACTTTTTTTGCACCTCTTAAACTTTTTTTGCACCTTCTGAAGTAAACTCTACCTTGCATCCAGTGGCACAGTCACTCCAGGCACTAGTAAGATGCCTGTTTGGTATTCAGCAGTAGTTTATAAAAAGTTTCATGGGTATTATCTTATTTAAGCTTCTACAAAATCTCCCTCATCTGTGTTCCTTAATGCTTGTTTATTTTATTTTTTTATTTTTTTTCAATGTTTATTTATTTTTGGGACAGAGAGAGACAGAGCATGAACGGGGTAGGGGCAGAGAGAGAGGGAGACACAGAATCGGAAACAGGCTCCAGGCTCTGAGCCATCAGCCCAGAGCCTGACGCGGGGCTCGAACTCCCGGACCGCGAGATCGTGACCTGGCTGAAGTCGGACGCTTAACCGACTGCGCCACCCAGGCGCCCCAATGCTTGTTTATTTTTGAGAGAGAGAGAGAGACAGAGAGAGACAGAGACAGAGAGAGAGGAAGATAGAGGATCCAAAGTGGATCTCAGCTGTGCGCTGAGAGCAGTGAGCCCAATGCGGGGCTCAAACCCACGAACTGTGAGATCATGACCTGAGCCAAAGTTTGATGCTTAACTGGCTGAGACACCCAGGTGCCCCCGAACCCCATCTCTGTGTTTCTTGAGCACAGGGACCATGACTGACTTTCATGACTTTTTACCTCCAGTTCTCGGTACACGTTCTCAGTCCATAAGAAATATACCATGCTGGGGTGCCTGGGTGGCTCAGTGGGTGAAGCATCTAACTTCAACTCAGGTCATGATCTCACTATTCATGTGTTGGAACCCCACATCAGGCTCTGTTCTGACAGCTCAGAGATTGGAGCCTGCTTCAGATTCTGTGTCTTCCTCTCTCTCTGCCCCTCCCTTGCATGTGCTGTCTGTCTCTCAAAAATAAATAAACATTAAAAATTAAAAAAAAAAGATATACGATGCCTATTTATTGAGTGGATTCTGAAGGTTTTTTTTAATTGTAAAGGTGAGAAAATTGAGGTCCATGGAATTTAAACAACCATTTTAAGGTTAAGTGTTAAAGGCTAGACAGAAATTCAGGTCCAACAGCAACACTTTTTCTAGAAGAGAGCTACAATCATTTTGAGGCTCTGATTATGTTTCTTAGCCTCCTTGATCACTAGAAAACCTGATCTTTCCCACTGTGGCAGCTAATACAGCCTCATCAATTGATCCTAGCTTGGCTTAACAATACTACCATATTCCATGTGTACCTATCATAAAATAGAACAGGGACAAAGTAAGTATCACAGATACCCAACACACACAGACAGACACACACACACACACACACACACACACACACACACACTTGTTCACCTAAATAGCTCCTGCTTGTAGAACACCTTTCCTAGACAGTTCATAGACAGTTTTTCTGGTTGTCTCTTTCAGGGACCCAGGCTGTGGGGTGCTCTCTCTGGGTCACTTAATGAAACCTCCCTCTCCTTTCTGTTCCCCAAAGTCACAATGTGGAATGCCTTCTTGCATCCAAGTCACTCAACCCCACAGGGGGTTAGAGAACCCAGGCTTTGGGTTGAGACTGATGTAGGCTCAATTCCAGCTTTGTCAGATACCAGCTGTGTGTTGTGAGCAATCAATTATTAAGTTCCTATGTTCATCCACTTCCTCCTCTGTAAAATAAAGATGGACTGGAATAAAAACATGTATGCACAGATTTTACTGAGGTGCCAGGCACAAGGTAAATATTGAGTAGATCATCACATTCTTATTACTATATTGTTATCAATGTTATCATTATTACAATTACCTGGATTTTGCTGTCTTCTGAAAATCTCCAACTACATGCATTAGTTTGACAAAATTAGATACCATGCAAAAAGAATGAAGTACCATTATGAAGTATTCCTGCACAACAAGTAGGAAGCTAATCAAGCCTCTATATTTAAGCATCCAAGTTACATTTAGGTTAAACATAACGTTTAGCCAAATATAGAATTTGAGAAATTCTATAGGAACAAATGACCCAGTTTCAACAAAAAAACTGGCATGGGAAGAGAGAAAAAGGTTAAGTGTAACAGATTTAAAGCCAACAACTGCAATATGTACACCTTATACAGATCCTGATTAAATGTACTAACTGTAAGAATGCTTCTTTTTTAAAAGAAAATAAAGGAATTTGAATATAATCAAGTATTTTTTGATATTAAACAATTGTTAGAATTTTTTTAGATGAGATTTTTTTTTGTAGAATTACATTCATGGGCTAAACATGTTTATTATCATAAATAAATAATGAAGGTTTTTTTCCAGATAAAATTAGTATAATTCCTGGGATTTGCTTTAAAATCAGTAGGGGGAAAGTAGATAGGGGTGTAGGTAGATGAAATAGGATGGACACAAATAGATACCTTGAGCTGGAAGATGGGTACATATGGGTTAAGTGGACTGTTTACTATTTTTTCTACTTTCATGCAGTTTTGAAAATTTCTGTAATTAAATAGGTATAAAAGTAAGCAAAGCTCCTACTGACATGACTTTTCCAGTATCCCCCAATTGTGGCATAGCTTCATCCACTCTGGGGAGTGGTTTTCCAGATCTAGGAATCAGAGGGCACTGGCTCCCATACACTCTTGACCCACCAGTCCCACCATATCTGTCACCCACCACTCAGGCCTCTGCACCAGCCCTTGACCCACTCAACCATGTACTAGACATACATGATCTATGTATGGTGACCCAACCATTCTGACCCTCAGAGTCTTCTCAAAACTGGAAATTGTAACATGAACATCCTAGCTTGAGCCTTCATGATACATTATTCTTTTCTCCTCCCCAAGCCTCTGGTTTCTCCTGGTTTAGATAAACCTCAGATGGCTGGGTGAGCTAAGCACTTGTGAGCCTATAAACAGAGTGCTGATGTATGAAGGAGGCAGGGCTGGCAGTCTTTGGTGTATAGAATACAGATTTGGGCCAAGCTGCCACCTTCTTCCACCTTCACATCTTTGTGAATCATAGCTTCAAGATACTCAACTAAAAATGTATCTTTTTGGGGCGCCTGGGTGGCGCAGTCAGTTAAGCGTCCGACTTCAGCCAGGTCACGATCTCGCGGTCCGTGAGTTCGAGCCCCGCATCAGGCTCTGGGCTGATGGCTCAGAGCCTGGAGCCTGTTTCCAATTCTGTGTCTCCCTCTGTCTCTGCCCCTCCCCCGTTCATGCTCTGTCTCTCTCTGTCCCAAAAATAAATAAACGTTGAAAAAAAAAAATTAAGAAAAAATGTTAAAAATGTATCTTTAACTGTCAAGAAGCAGTTTTACATGAAATTAAGAGTTCTTAGCTATGCAAGTTTGATAAATTGGCCTAGTATGGAAATCTGAGCCAACTTAATATCTTCATTCAAGAATCTGCAGATTTTGATGCCAAGAGTATTTCACCAGCTTTCTACAACTCTGGTGATGAATGAAACAAAGGAGCCCAAAAGAGTTGAATATGACCTCTGTGGATCCAGATTCCACCACAAGTGTGAGGCTAGGCATGCTGTCTGCCACTGTCTCAGCAAAGAGGCTGAATAAAGAGGACTAGTAGGCCAGGCAATATCAGGTCTTATAGACAATGGTAAAGAATTTTGATTTAAAGCAATTGTGAGATTTTGGAAAGTTATGCCATATGGTTTTCATCTATAAAATCACCTGGTCCCCATCAGATGTCCTGGATGGAAGATCCAGCCTTCCAGGCCACCCTGGCAGAATACAGCTTGGTAGATATGGACACTGCTCAGTAATCTTATCTTCTTTTGTAGTGTCTGCAAATAAAGGGTCGTTTACTTTATGTTGCCTTTCTCTCTAGTTGTTCATGACATGTGGGCAGGTCCAGCCACTACATCAGAGCCTGAAGCTGACATTATGGGATGCCCTCTCCTGTTCACTGGCCCCCTCTCCATTACCAGACAGGTCCTGGTTATACACCTCCCTGGCCAGCTGAGCCTCAGCCTAACAGGATCTTGCCCCTCGACTCCTGGGTGCAGGAAACCTTGGGATCTCAGAAGAACTCTTTCTGTGTCAAAAGCATTGTTTTCTGTCCTCCAGGAGTTAGACAATAGCTGGTTCTCTCTCACCACCAGGTCACCCATTATCTGTCACATGTATATGTGTCACCATCCAGGGTTTGTTTCTGTGGCTTCTGTCAGAGTCGTCTGGAGCTACCAGTGGTGGGTGTGTAAAAAGCCCACACCCAGTCCTGTTTTAACTTCATCACCAATTAGGTAAATCTCCTTGGCAATCTCAGAGGGAAAAAATTATTATAAATTCTTAAAAACATTTAAAAATATCAACATGATCATTATATGCATTATTCAGTTAGTTAAATGTGCTTTTAAAAAGTACCATGAAATATATCTTCATTATAAGGGCATCTGTTGTTTCTCCAAATGATTAGCTGTCACTGATCAACTTTTTAATTTATTGTGTGTCTAAAGCTATCAGTTCTAATTAAGGATGACGCATGAAGCTAAACAAACTACAACATCCTGTAAAAACAAGGGTTTCAGTCCAGTGCTAACAATCCTAAATATGCTGGATGACCAACTCCCATGAGTAGCAAGTCCCAAGCTTGTGAACAGGAATGTGAAGGTCCTGTGATATCAGTCCCATCCTTGCAGGAACACTGCAGCCCACCAGGACCACCAAAGCATCAGAAGTGTGCATCCAGCCCAGGTCCTCTCCCACCTGTTGCTACTCTGATTCAACAGGGAAGACTGTCTGCAGAGAGGAACCCTGGCAGTTCAGTGAGCTGCTGCTACTTGCTCAGGCTGGCTCAGGGGACATGGAGGACCATGGCGACATGTGAGAATCTGGGACTGAAGAAGACAAAAGCTGGGAAGGAGGCACCTCCTGAAAATGGGATTCCCTCCTGAGGCTGTTTCCCTGAGAGATTCATTCTCATCTCCTAGGCTCCAGGGCACAGACATAGGGGAGAAATAGTGCTGACAGAGACAGTGGAGATGAGGGATGGGCTTGAGGGGGTAGGGAAGGAGAATGCTTGTTTACCAAGAGGCCTCTGTGTAATGAATGTTATTTATAGAGAATAAGGCTAAACTAAGAGTGATGATGATAATGAGCTGATATAAGAGGGTTTTATGGTTGGCCTCTCATCACATGAAATTTACCAAGCCTAAAAATGAAAATGAAAACAGAAATGGAGCTGTGTTTTTAAAAGGACTGTTCTGAAGCCAGCGCTTCACAGAGATGGGTGTGGCCTTGTATTAGATGGGTCTCACACTGCAAACTTTTTCCTATCCCTTTCCCTAAATGGCCCCCACATTCCTTCCCCCTGCACAGGTCCTTCTGTGAGACACCGCATCCCCACCTCATTCCAGCATCCAGGAGACCATCTCTTTCCTATCTTCCAGACTTTTTCTAAAACCCTACTTCATCACCCCACTCTGGCAGCCTATCTTTTCCCCAGAGATTTTTCATTCTGTGAAGATGATCCTCTGGCTAAAAACCTCAGAAATACAAGCAATCTGTTAGATCATAGGACAGTTATAAAAAGTTTGTATAATTTGGTAAAGGTGTTAGCACTTAAAACTCATAATACTGTTGAGCAGTTTGTGTATGTGTGTGTGTGTGTGTGTGTGTGTGTGTGTGTATGAGAGAGAAAGGGAGAGGGATGGAGAATACCTATCATACACTGCAGGATCTCTACACTCAGGATGTTCCATCCAAGGGGTATGATCCTGGCCATGTTGCATTTCTACAAAATTAGAAGAAACAACATCAAGTTGCTTTGAGTACGATATGGAATAATAGATGTAGTGATGACTCATAGGCTTCTAGCATATAATTACAACTCCCTTTATATATTTGGTGCAAGGTGTGGGGACACAGTAATACAAGTATGGTTCCCCACCTTCTAATTGTTTATCTTCTCCTGTAATTTTATTTTCTGTATTTATTTATTTATTTATTTATTTATTTATTATATTTATTTATTTTAATATATGAAATGTATTGTCAAATTGGTTTCCATACAACACCCAGTGCTCATCCCAAAAGATGCCCTCTTCAATACCCATCACCTACCCTCCCCTCCCTCCCACCCCCCATCAACCCTCAGTTTGTTCTCAGTTTTGAAGAGTCTCTTACACCTTGGCTCTCTCCCACTCTAACTTCTTTTTTTTTCCTTCCCCTACCCCATTGTTTTCTGTCAAGTTTCTCAGGATCCACATAAGAGTGAAAACATATGGTATCTGTCTTTCTCTGTATGGCTTATTTCACTTAGCATCACACTCTCCAGTTCCATCCATGTTGCTACATAAGTCCATATTTCATTTTTCTAAACGTCACGTAGTACTCCATTGTGTATATAAACCACAATTTCTTTATCCATTCATCAATTGATGGACATTTAGGCTCTTTCCATAATTTGGCTATTGTTGATAGCTCCTATATATATCTTATATATCATATATATATATATATATATATATATATATATATATATATGTAGTGATGCTATAAACATTGGGGTACAAGGGCCCCTATGCATCAGCACTCCTGCATCCCTTGGGTAAATTCCTAGCTAATGCTGGGTCATCGGGTAGGTCTACTTTTAATTCTTTGAGGAACCTCCACACTGTTTTCCAGAGTGGCTGCACCAGTTTGCATTCCCACCAACAGTGCAAGAGGGTTCCCGTTTCTCCACATCCTCTCCAGCATCTATAGTCTCCTGATTTGTTCATTTTGGCCACTCTGACTGGCGTGAGGTGATGTCTGAGTGTGGTTTTGATTTGTATTTCCCTGATGAGGAGCGATATTGAGCATCTTTTCATGTGCCTGTTGGCCATCTGGATGTCTTCTTTAGAGAAGTGTCTATTCATGTTTTCTGCCCATTTCTTCACTGGATTATTTGTTTTTTGGGTGTGGAGTTTGGTGAGCTCTTTATAGATTTTGGATACTAGCCCTTTGTCTGATATGTGATTTGCAAATATCTTTTCCCATTCCGTTGGTTGCCTTTCAGTTTTGTTGGTTGTTTCCTTTGCTGTGCAGAAGCTTTTTATCTTCATGAGGTCCCAATATTTCATTTTTGTTTTTAATTCCCTTGCCTTTGGGGATGTGTCAAGTAAGAAATTGCTGCAGCTGAGGTCAGAGAGGTCTTTTCCTGATTTCTCCTCTAGGGTTTTGATGATTTCCTGTCTCAAATTCAGTTCCTTTATCCATTTTGAGTTTATTTTTGTGAATGGTGTAAGAAAGTGGTCTAGTTTCATTCTTCTGCAGGTTGCTGTCCAGTTCTCCCAGCACCATTTGTTAAAGAGACTGTCTTTTTTCATTGGATATTCTTTCCTGCTTTGTCAAAGATTAGTTGGCCATACTTTTGTGGGTCTAGTTCTGGGGTTTCAATTCTATTCCACTGGTCTATGTGTCTGTTTTTGTGCCAATACCATGCTGTCTTGATGATTACAGCTTTGCAGTAGAGGCTAAAGTCTGGGGTTGTGATGCCTCCTGCTTTGGTCTTCTTCAAAATTACTTTGGCTATTCTGGGCCTTTTGTGGTTCCATATGAATTTTAGGATTGCTTGTTCTAGTTTTGAGAAGAATGCTGGTGCAATTTTGATTGGGATTGCATTGAATATGTAGACAGCTTTGGGTAGTATTGACATTTTGACAATATTTGTTCTTCCAACCCATGAGCACGGGATGTTTTTCCATTTCTTTGTATCTTCTTCAATTTCCTTCATAAGCCTTCTATAGTTTTCAGCATACAGATCTTTTATATCTTTGGTTAGATTTATTCCCAGGTATTTTATGCTTCTTGGTGCAATTGTGAATGGGATCAGTTTCTTTATTTGTCTTTCTGTTGCTTCATTGTTAGTGTATACGAATGCAACTGATTTCTGTACATTGATTTTGTATCCTGCGACTTTGCTGAATTCATGTATCAGTTCTAGCAGACTTTTGGTGGAGTCTATCGGATTTTCCATGTATAATGTCATGTCATCTGCAAAAAGTGAAAGCTTGACTACATCTTTGCCACTTTTGATGCCTTTGATTTCCTTTTGTTGTCTGATTGCTGATGCTAGAACTTCCAACACTATGTTAAACAAGAACGGTGAGAGTGGACATCCCTGTCATGTTCCTGATCTCAGGGAAAAAGCTCTCAGTTTTTCCCCATTGACGATGATGTTAGTTGTGGGCTTTTCATAAATGGCTTTTATGATGTTTAAGTATGTTCCTTCTATCCGACTCTCTCAAGGGTCTTTATTAAGAAAGGATGCTGAATTTTGTCAAAGGCCTTTTCTGTATCAATTGACAGGATCATATGGTTCTTATCTTTTCTTTTATTAATGTGATATATCACGTTGATTGATTTGTGAATGTTGAACCAACCCTGCATCCCAGGAATGAATCCCACTTGATCATGGTGAATAATTCTTTTTATACGGTGTTGAATTAGATTTGCTAGTATCTTGTTGAGAAATGTTGCATCCATATTCATCAGGGATATTGGCCTGTAGTTCTCTTTTTTTACTTGGTCTCTGTCTGGTTTAGGAATCAACGTAACGCTGGCTTCATAGAATGAGTCCGAAATTTCCCCTCCCTTTCTATTTTTTGGAATAGCTTGAGAAGGATAGGTGTTATCTCTGCTTTAAATGTCTGGTAGAATTCCCCAGGGAAGCCATCTGGTCCTGGACTCTTATTTGTTGGGAGATTTTTGATAACTGATTCAATTTCTTCACTGGTTATGGGTCTGTTCAAGCTTTCTATTTCCTCCTGATTGAGTTTTGGAAGTGTGTGGGTGTTTAGGAATTTGTCCATTTCTTCCAGGTTGCCCAGTTTGTTGGCACATAATTTTTCATAGTATTCCCTGATGATTCCTTGTATTTCTGAGGGATTGGTTGTAATAATTCCATTTTCATTCATGATTTTATCTATTTGGCTCACCTCCCTTTTCTTTTTGAGAAGCCTGGCTAGAGGTTTATCAATTTTGTTTATTTTTTTTTTCAAAAAAACAACTCTTGGTTTTGTTGATCTGCTCTACAGTTTTTTTTTGTTTTGTTTTGTTTTTGTTTTTGTTTTTTTTTTTTGTTTGTTTTTTTAGATTCTATATTGTTTATTTCTGCTCTGATCTTTATGTTTTCTCTTCTTCTGCTGGGTTTGGGGTGTTTTTGCTGCTCTGCTTCTATTTCCTTTAGGTGTGCTGTTAGAGTTTGTATTTGGGATTTTTCTTGTTTCTTGAGATAGGCCTGGATTGCAATGTATTTTCCTCTCAGGACTGCCTTAGCTGCATCCCAAAGCGTTTGGATTGTTGTACTTTCTTTTTTGTTTCTTTCCATGTATTTTTTAATTTCTTCTCTAATTGCCTGGTTGACCCATTCATTCTTTAGTAGGGTGATCTTTAACCTCCATGCTTTTACAGGTTTTCCAGACTTTTTCTTGTGGTTGATTTCAAGCTTTATAGCATTGTGGTCTGAAAGTATGCATGGTATGATATCAATTCTTGAATACTTATGAAGGGCTGTTTTGTACCCAGTATGTGATCTATCTTGGTGAATGTTCCATGTGCACTTGAGAAGAAAGTATATTCTGTTGCTTTGGGATGCAGAGTTCTAATTGTATCTGCCAAGTCCATCTGATCGAATGTATCATTCAGGGCCCTTGTTTCATTATTGACCATGTGTCTAGATGATCTATACATTTTTGTAAGTGGAGTATTAAAGTCCCCTGCAATTACCACATTCTTGTCAATAAGGTTGCTTCTGTTTGTGAGTAATTGTTTTGGGGGCTCCTGTATTTGGCGCAAAGACATTTATAATTGTTAGTTCTTCTTGATGGATAGACCCTGTAATTATTATATAATGCCCTTCTTCATCTCTTGTTACAGCTTTTAATTTAAAGTCTAGTTTGTCTGATATAAGTATGGCTACTCCAGCTTTCTTTTGACTTCCAGTAGCATGATAAATATTTCTCCATCCCCTCCTTCTCAATCTGAAGGTGTGCTCAGGTCTAAAATGAGTCTCTTGTAGACAGCAAATAGATGGGTCTTGTTTTTTTTTATCCATTCTGATAACCTATGTCTTTCGGTTGGTGCATTTAGTCCATTTACATTCAGTGTTATTATAGAAAGACATGGGTTTAGAGTCATTGTGATGTCCGTAGGTTTCATGCTTGTAGCGATGTCTATGGTACTTTGTCTCACAGGATCCCCCTTAGGATCTCTTGTAGGGCTGGTTTAGTGGTGATGAATTCCTTCAGTTTTTGTTGTATGGGAAGACCTTTATCTCTCCTTCTATTCTAAATGACAGATTTGCTGGATAAAGGCTTCTCGGCTGCATATTTTTCCTGTTCATCACATTGAAGGTCTCCTGCCATTCCTTTCTGGCCTGCCAAATTTCAGTACAGAGATCGGTCACGAGTCTTATAGGTCTCCCTTTATATGTTAGAGCATGTTTATCTCTAGCTGCTTTCAGAATTTTCTCTTTATCCTTGTATTTTGCCAGTTTCACTATGATATGTCATGCAGAAGATCGGTTCAAGTTATGTCTGAAGGGAGTTCTCTGTGCCTCTTGGATTTCAATGCCTTTTTCCTTCCCCAGATCATGGAAGTTCTCAGCTATTATTGCTTCAAGTACACCTTCAGCACCTTTCCCTCTCTCTTCCTCCTCTGGAATACCAATTATGCATAGATTATTTCTCTTTAGTGCATCACTTAGGTCTCTAATTTTCCCCTCATACTCTTGGATTTTTTTGTCTCTCTTTTTCTCAGCTTCCTCTTTTTCCATAATTTTTTCTTCTAGTTCACCTATTCTCTCCTATGCCTCTTCAATCCAAGCTGTGTTCTCCTCCATTTTATTTTGCATCTCATTTATAGCATTTTTTTAAGTTCTTCCTGGCTGTTCCTTAGTCCCTTGATCTCTGTAGCAAGAGATTCTCTGCTGTCCCCTATACTTTTTTCAAGACCAGTGATTAATTTTATGAGTATTATTTTAAATTAACTTTCTGTTATATTGTTTATATCGTATTTGATCAGTTCGTTAGCTGTCACTTCTTCCTGGAGTTTCTTTTGAGGGGAATTCTTCCATTTCGTCATTTTGGAAATCCCTGGAGTGGTGTGGAAAGGCAGGGCACTTCCCCTGTGCTCTCTTGAATAATTTGCATTGGTGGGCGGGGCTTGATTTTCCTTTGGAGATCCGCTTTGTGAGGGGCCCTGTGGCACCGGGAGGGAGTCAGACCCGCCAGAGGGATGGATCCGCAGAAGAACGGTGTTGGGTATTTGTGCCGTGCAAGCAAGTTCCCTGACAGGACTTGGGATTCCTTTTGGGATTCCCTTTGGGATTTTGGCTGGGGGATGGGTGAGGGAGATGGCGCTGGGAAGTGCGTTCCCCGCCAAGCTGAGCTCTGTCGTCTGGGGCTCAACAACTCTCCCTCCCAGTGTCCTCTAGCCCTCCCGTTCTCTGAGCAGAGCTGTTAACTTATAACCTTCCAGATGTTAAGTCCTGCTTGCTGTCAGAACACCCTCCAATGGCTCCTCCACTTTTGCAAGCCAGACTCTGGGGCTCTGCTTTGCTTTGCCGGCTGGCTGCCCCTCTGCCCTGGCTCCCTCCCACCAGTCCGTGTAGCATGCACCACCTCACTGCCCTTCCTATCCTCTTCTGTGGGCCTCTTGTCTATGCTTGGCTCCAGAGAATCTGTTCTGCTAGTCTTCTGGTGGTTTTCTGGGTTATTTAGGGAGGTGTGGGTGGAATCTAAGTGATCCGCAGGATGCGGTGATCCCAGTGTCCTCCTACACTGCCATCTTCCCCGGAAGCTCTCTTCTCCTGTAATTAAGAACACAAACAGTTCAAGGTGTTTATGTTTTAGCCTAGTTGGGGGCATAAGGTAAATAAACATAGGCCTTAGGTTTGGATGTCACAAGTCCAAAAGTGCTAAGAAGTTAGGTCCCCATGGGATTAAGGAACAACAGGGGAAAGAGAAGCAAAAGAGTGGACAAATTGGCTCTTGGTCCTGGGATGTAGTAGTCCTGAGCTGCAGTAGTTCATATGACTTCTGACTTGATAACATAAGCCTAATATTTGCTCTCCCTCCTCTTATTCCATCCTGCCTCTCATGGGTGCCTACCCCAATGAAGTGGTACCACATAAGTCTTTTTGTTTTTAACTCGAATTTTCATTCTGAGATAATTATAGATTCATAAGTAATTGAAAGAAATAATGCAGGGAGATCCTTGTACCCTTTACTCTGTTTTCCCCAATTATAACATCATGCAAAACTATAGTGCAATATCACAACCAAGATATTGATTTTTTGTACAACCAAGACACAGAGCAATGCCATCATCCCAAGAATACTTTACATTGCCTTTGTATAGGTACACTAACTTCCTTCCTGACCTTCTTCCCTTTCCTTTGGCAATTACTAATCTGCTCCCCATTTCTATAATTTTATCATTTCAAGAATGTCATATAAATGGAATTAAACAGTATGCAACTTATTGGGATTGGTGTTTTTTACTTGGCATAATTCTCTGGAGAGTCACCCACATCAATAGCTTGCTGGGTACATTCCCATTGTATGGAAGTGCCCATTGTGTGTTTAACCATTAATCTATTGAAGGACATCTAGACTATTTCCAGATTGGGTTATTATGAATAAAGTTTCTATGGACATTTGTGTGAAGGTTTTTGTGTTAATGTAAATTTTCAATGCTCTGGAACAAATGCCCAGGGATGCAATTCCTCGGTTATATGATACAGTATAGTGTGGCTATATTGGGTTTTAGTCCCACCATTATATGAGTAATCCAGTTTCTCTGCAATCTCACCGGCATTTGATATTTTAACTTTCTTTTTTAATTTTAGGCATTTTAATAGGTGTATATCTTACTGTGCTTTTACTTTATATTTCCCTAATGACTAATCCTTAATAGATGTTGAATATCTTTCCATGTTCTTATTTACAATCTGTATATTCTTCTCAGTGAAATCTCTATTCATATCTTTTGCCCACTTTCCAATTGGTTTGTTATTTTTCAGTTTGAGAGGTCTTTATATATTCAAAATACTAGTCCTTTATTTTTTATGCAGTTTGCAAATATTTCTCACATTTATGAGCTTATCTTTTTATCCTTCTGATAGAGCCTTTGCAGAGAAAAATCTTTTAATTTTGTTGAAGTCCAACTTATCAATTTTTTCCTTTCATAGATCATACTTTTAATATCAAGTTAGGCCTTAACCCCCATTTTTTCTCCTATTTTTAAAAAGATTCATAGCTTTGGGGCGCCTGGGTGGCGCAGTCGGTTGAGCGTCCGACTTCAGCCAGGTCACGATCTCGCGGTCCGTGAGTTCGAGCCCCGCATCAGGCTCTGGACTGATGGCTCAGAGCCTGGAGCCTGTTTCCGATTCTGTGTCTCCCTCTCTCTCTGCCCCTCCCCCATTCATGCTCTGTCTCTCTCTGTCCCAAAAATAAATAAACGTTGAAAAAAAAATTAAAAAAAAAAAAGATTCATAGCTTTATATTTTATATGTAAGTCAGTGATCCATTTGGAGTTGATTTTTGTACAAAATATAAGGTTTAGGTCAATGTTATTTTTTGATTTTTAAATCTTTTTTCCCATAGATAGATGTCCAATTGCTCTAGCACCATTTGTTAAAAAAGCCATTCTTCTCTCATTGTATTACTTCTATATCTTGGTAAAAATCCAGTGGACATATTTGTGGGTCTATTTCTGGGCTCTCTTTTCTGCTTCTTAATCTATGTGTCTATTCTTCTATCAACACCATGCAATCTTGATCACTATAGTTGTATAATATGTCTTGGAATATGGTAGAGTGATTTCTCCTACTTTCTTCATTTTCAAAGTTATTTTAGCTTTTCTAGTTCTTTTCTCTTTCCATGTAAATTTTAAAATAATTTTCTTGTGTTTATAGAAAAAAAAAACTTGCTAGAATTTTGATAAGAATTGCCTTAAAACTGTACACCAATTCAGGAAAGAATTGACACCTTTACTATGTTGTCTTCTAACCTTTGTAACTCAGGAACATGGTGTGTCTCCATTTATTTAGAACTTGTCCTATTTCTTCCATTAGGATTTTATAGTTTTCAGCATACAAGTCCTTTATATGTTTTGTTAGATTTATTCCTAAGTAGTTCATATTGTTTTCAATAATTATAAATGGTATTATAATTTTAATTTTGGTATCTATGTATTCATTGCTAGTACATACATATATGATTTTTTATAGGTTAATCTTATATGCTGTGACCTTATGAACTTACTTATTAATTCTGTACCTGTTTTGTGGATTCCTAGTGATAGTCTCCTTTGACAATCATATCACCTGCACTTTATTCCTTTCTAATTGGCATGCTTTTGCCTTATCGTGCACGCTAAAACTTCTAATATTGTGTTGAATAAAAGTTGTGGAATGGACATTTTTGTCTTGTACCACAGGACAGAGGGAGAGCATTTAGTTGTTCATCATTGAGTATAATGTTTTCTGGAGCTCATTCAGGTATTCTTTATAAAGCTGAAGAAGTTACCTCTATCCTTAGTTTTCTGAGAATTTTAAAGAAATCCCTTTATTGATAGTGTTTTTGTGCAATAATTACTTACTCCAACTTCCCAAAGATTAACTGTATGTTTTCCTCTAAGAGATTATTTTAGTTTTAACTTTATATTCAGTTGGTTTTGTTTTATACTTTGAGTTTGTTTTTGTACATGGTGCAAAGTAAGAGTCTAACACCATTCTTTCATATGTGGATATCTAGCTGTATTAGCACCATTTGCTGAAAAAACTCTTCTTTCTTGATTAAATTATCTTGAAATTCTTGCTGAAAGTGAATTGTCCAGGGACGCCTGGGTGGATCAGTTGGTTAAGCCTCAGACTCTTGATTTGGGCTCGGGTCATGATTTCATGGCTAGGGAATTTGAGCCCCATGTCAGGCTCCACACTATCAACATGGAGCCTGCTTGAAATTCTCTCTCCCTCTCTCTCTGTGCCTCCCCTGCTCGTTCTCTTTCTCTCTCTCAAAATAAATAAATAAACTTAAAAAATCAATTATCCATAAATGCATGGTTTATTACATTTATTGCATAAATGCTTATGTATAAACTTCCAATTCTATTCCATTGATCTATATGTCTATCTTAATACCAATACTACACAATCTTGATTACCATAGTTTTTAATAAGTTTCAAATCCGGATTTATGAGTCCTCTAAGTTTGTTTTTTTTTTTTCAAGATTGTTTTGACTACTCTAGGTCTCTTTTATTTTCTATATGGAATTTAAGATCTGCTTTCCTATTTCTACAATGTAGACACCTCAGAATTTGGTAGCAATAGATCAATTTGGGGAATATTGCCATCTTAACAATACTGCATCTTCCAATCCATAAACACAGGTGTCTTCCCATTTATTTAGGTATTCTAATTTATTTTGATGATTTTTGTAGTTTTGGGGGGCAAGTCTTGTACTTTTTATTCTAAACTTTAATTCTTAAATTGTATTCCCAATTTTCTGGTGCTTTGTATATTGAATTGTTTTCTTAATTTCATTTTCAGATGTTCATTGTTAGGATAAAGAAATGCAACTCATTTTTATATGTTGATTTCTTATACTGAAATTTTACTGAAATCATTTATTAGTTATAATAGAATTTTATTTTTCTTTTTAAAGTATTTATTTATTTTGGGAGAGAAAGAGAGAGTTGGGGAGAGGCAGAGGGAGAGAGAGAGAGAGAGAGAGAAAGAGAAAGAGAGAGATATGCAATAACATTTTAGAGGATTACTTAGGATTTTCTATATTGGAAAGTGAAGATATTCTTGTCCTATTCCTAATAGTAGGAAGAAAGATTTTTGTCCTTTACTATTAGGCATTTCAAAGCTGAGTTTTTCAATGATGTACTTTATTAGATTATGTTGCAAGAATCCAAGTTGCTGCGTTCTGTTTGTCAGTATTTTATTAAGAATTTTTTCATCTACATTCATAAAAGATATTGGTAATGAAGCTCTATTCTTGTGGTTTCTTTGTCTAGTTTTGGTATCAAGGTAATACTGGTTCATATAATGAACTGAACTGTGTTCTTTCCTCTTCTATATTTCAGAACAATTTGTGAAGGTTTGGAGTTATTTCTTAAGTGTCTGGTAAAATTTACCAGTGAGGTCATCTGACTTTGAATTTTATTTGTGAAGTTCTGTAATTTTTTTAAATTACTAACTCAATCTGTCTACTTATTATAGATCTATTCAGATTTTATGTTTCTTATTGAGTCAGGTTTTCCAGGTTGTGTCTTTCTAGGAATTTCTCTATTTCCTCTAAATTTATCTAATTTGTTGGCATATAATTATTCATAATATTCTCTTATAATATTTTTATTTCTGTAAAATTGGTAGTAATGTCTTCTCTTTCTTTACTGCTTTTAATAATTTGACTTTGTTTTTCTTGCTCAGTCTAGCTAAAGATTTGTCAATTTTACTGATTAAAAAAATGAACCTTCTGTTCTGTTGATTATTTTTTTCTATTGATTTTCTCCTTATTCATTTTCTCCCACCACAATCATGATTGTTTCCTTCCTTCTACTTGCTGGGTTTAGTTTGCTTTTCTTCTAGTTTCTTAAAGTGATAGTTAGGTTTTTTTTTTTTTTTATTTCAGATTTTTCTTATTTTTTAACATAGGTGTTTGTAGCTATAAGTGCTGTTTTTGCTACATCTCATGTTTTGTATGTTTTGGTGTTTTGGTTTTGTTTCTATCTCACAATATTTTCTAATTTTTATGGGATATATTCTTCGATATATTGACTATTTAGAAATGCTTTGCTAAATTTTCGTATATTTGTGAATCCCTTAAATTTCTTGATTGTTTTTCAATTTCTGATTTAATCCTATTGTAGATAGAGAATATACTTTCTGTGATTTAAATACTCTTAAATGTATTGGCACTTGTTTTGTCACCTAACTTATGGTCTACAAGTTACATGTGTAGTTGAGGAGAATATATATTCTGCTATTGTTGGATGGAGTGTTCTATATATGTATATTGTGTTAGGTGGTTTATAGTTATGTCTTTTTGTTGATCTTTTGTCTTGTTGTTTGATACCACTTTGAACATAGGGTATTGAAATATCTGACTATTATTGTCGAACTGTCTTTTCTATTTTCAATTCTGTAAGTTTTTGCTTCGCATATTTTTGGAGCTTTCTTGTTTGATGAATGTATGCTCGTAATTGTTTTATCTTATTGATGTTCACCCCTTTTATCATTATAAAATGCCCATTTTTTATCTGTAATAACAATGTTTTAACATGAAACTTATTGTCAAATTGGTTTCCATACAACACCCAGTGCTCATCCCAATAGGTGCCCTCCTCAATGCCCATCACCCATCCTCCCCTCCCTCCCACCCCCCCGTCAACCCTCAGTTTGTTCTCAGTTTTTAAGAGTCTCTTATGCTTTGGCTCCCTCCCTCTCTAACTTTTTTCCCTTCCCCTCCCCCATAGACTTCTGTTAAGTTTCTCAGGATCCACATAAGAGTGAAAACATATGGTATCTGTCATTCTCTGTATGACTTATTTCACTTAGCAGAACACTCCCCAGTGCCATCCATGTTGCTACAAAAGGCCATATTTCATTCTTTCTCATTGCCAAGCAGTATTCCATTGTGTATATAAACCACAATTTCTTTATCCATTCATCAGTTGATGGACATTTAGACTCTTTCCATAATGTGGCTATTGTTGAAAGTGCTGCTATAAATATTGGGGTACAAGTGCCCCTATGCATCAACACTCCTGTATCCCTTGGGAAAATTCCTAGCAGTGCTATTGCTGGGTCATAGGGTAGATCTATTTTTAATTTTTTGAGAAATCTTCATACTGTTTTCCAGAGTGGCTGCACCAGTTTGCATTCCCACCAACAGTGCAAGAGGGTTCCCATTTCTCCACATCCTTTCCAGTATCTATAATCTCCTTATTTGTTCATTTTAGCCACTCTGACTGGCATGAGGTGGTATCTGAAAGTGGTTTTGATTTGTATTTCCCTGATGAAGAGTGACGCTGACAATATTTGTGTTAAAATATGATTTGTCTGATATTATGATAGCTACTTCAGCTCATTTTTTAAAAAGTTTAATTATTTATTTTTAGAGAGAGAGAAAGAGACAGAGAGAATGTGCAGGGGAAGGGCAGAGAGAGAGAAAGAGAGAGAGAGAGAATCCCAAGCAGGCACCGTGCTGTCAGAACAAAGCCTGGTGAAGGGCTTGATCTCACAAACCATGAGACTGTGACCTGAGCCGAAATCAAGACTTGGATGCTTAACTGACTGAGCCACCCAAGCACTCATTTTTCATTATGCTTGTGTAATATATCTTTTCTGTCCATCTACTTTCAATCTATTTCTGTCTTTGAATCTTAAATGTGTCTCTTGGATGTAGCATATAGCTGGATCTTGTTTTTAAAAGTACATTCTTAAATTAGAGTATTTAATCCATTTGTTTTTGTGTAATTACTACTAAGATAAGACTCACTCCTTCATTTTGCTATTTGTTTTTTATAAGTCTTTCTTGCTTTTATAATGTCATTCTTGCTTCTTTATTTTTCCACTAAACCATAATTTTGTGTTAAAATATTTTCTAGTATAACATTTTGATTCTGTCTTTAATTTTACTTTTTTTAAAGTTAATTTCTTAGTGCTTACCCTGGAGATTACAATTAACATTTTAATCCCTAAATGTGAAGTTTGAATGAACACTAACTTTATTCAGTATGCAAAAACTTTGCTCCAGTTTGGGTGAAGTGTAAAACCCCTACCACAGTTTACATCCCTTTCCCTTCCCCATTTATAATGTAATTATCTTAAGCATTTCCTCTACATAAGTTTAGAAATGACATCATGTGGTGTTATAATTTTTGCCTAAAATTCCAAACACAATTTGGAAAACTAAGCTAAGAGTTAGTTCTAAAGGCTACTATACCCATATTTCTGCTGTTACTGTGTATTTTTCCTTTCCATATGCTCCAAGACTTCCTCTTATATTATTTCCTTTCTGTTCAGATAATTTTCTTGTTCATGCTTTTAAAGTATGTCTTCTGGCAACAGATTGTCTTAATTTTCCCTCTTCTCACACTATCTTGATATCTGTTTCATTCCTGCAGGATATTTTTGCTGGATATATAATTCTGGATTGATAGTTCTTTTCTTCAACACTTGAAAAATACTGTGCTGGTACTTCATGGCTGTCATTTCTGTTGAGAAATACATTGGCATTCAAATTGTTTTACCATATACATCAGAAGTCTTCAGTATTCATAAATTTGACTGTTGTGCATGGATGTCTTTGGGATTAGTTTGACTTACTAAAATTGTTAGGTTATGTCTTTTTAACAAATTTGAGAAAATTTCAGCCATTATTTATTTGAATATTTTTTCAATCCCAGCCATTTTCTCATCTTCTTCCAGGATTCTGATGACACAAATGTTAGATGTTTTGTATAGCCCCACAATTCCCTGAATCTCTGTTCATTCCCCCCCCCCCCAATCTATTTTTCCTATTATTTAAACTGGGTAATTTCTGTTGTTAAACTCAAATTCACTGATTCTTTTCTGTGTTCCCTCCATTCTGATGTTGATTGAATTCATTGAATTTTTAAATGTTCTTTATTGTGTTTCTCAGTTCTAAACTCTATTTTTTTCTTATCTTCTATTTCTTTGCTGAGGTTTTCTAATTTTTTATTTGTTTCAAGCGTTTTCATTACTACCTATTGAAGTATTTTAATGATAACGGCTTTAAAATCTTTGTTAGGTAATTCTAACACCTCTGTTATCTCAGTGTTGGCAGCTGTAAACTATTTTTTCATTCGAGTTGACATTTTCTTGTTTCTTGGCATGACAAATGATTTTTAATTTGAACCTAGATATTTTGAATACATGGAATGAGACTCTGTATCTTATTTAAACCTTCTATTTTTACTTGTTCATTGCTTCCACCTGAAATTCAGGTTACCACTTGGTCTCAATTGATAAGGTAAGGAGGTGCTCTTGTCGTTCCTGAGTAGGAGTTGGGATTCTGGTTCTTATGGTCTTCCACTGATATCAACCTGGTTGAGAGAGACAGGATGGCCTCATTACCACTCCTCAGATGTCCTCCACTGACATCAGGAGGGACTTCTTTATCATAGGCAGTGGTGGAAGTCTTGTTTTCTATGAGTTCTCTCCTGATACCACTCAGCAAGGAGGGGAAGTAGCACTTCATTATTGCTGGGTATAAGTGGAAGTCCATGTCTCCTATATGGTAACTGATACCTGACAGAGATAAAATCTCTGCTTCTTAGTCTTTTCTGCCACAGCCTTGTAGGGGTAGGTAGGTAGGGTGGGATGCCTCAGTATAGTGTTGTAACAGTGGAAGTCAAGACTCTCAATTCAGCCTTTCCTGACATTGGGTAACTTGGGACTACAGATATTTTTTTGTGATGTTTGAGTGAATTAGAGTGGTTATTGTCTGAAATTTTTCTGTCTTCTCTGCCATCCCTTTTGTGATCATTTGGCTAGAGATAGTAGGCTTTTGTTGGGACATTTTTTTTTTTTTTGTCTATTCTTCTTGTTTCTGGGTTGCTGTCTTTGTCTCCAAATCTGGAATATGAGACAAAAAGACAATTCAGAGAACTCAGTGTGGTGTTATTCCTCAGATTCCAAGCTTTCTAACTTGCCTGCCATTTTCTCTCCACCTGTTAGTGTCTCCTTATTTAAAAAAAAGTAATGTACAGGGTTTTTAGTTACATTTAACAGGAATAATAGGGAAAAATACTTCTACTCTATATACCCAGAATCCAAAGTCCTCAGTACCACATAACCTAGAGTGCTCAAATTTGACAATGGCATATATAATAAAATCTTCAGGATGATATTTTAGGAACCACACTGCTGCTAATGAGTGGGGTGGTGATAATTTGTTATACATTGGCCTAAAAATTGAAGACCTTTTTATTGGCATGTGGTAAAGTTAGAAGTTGTGAGTCTGGGATATGAATGTGATAGTATTTGATTTATATGTGTGTGGTGATAAATATAAAAATGTGGTATTGGCTGACATTTATTGTGGCATTTGAAACCTTGCAAAAGGAAATAATAGGTATGTGGCATTTAAGTGTATGTAAAGTTGGAACTATTTCTCTTCATTTATTTCCTAAGTTGAAAGAAAGGTATAGTTCTTTCCATGAGAGGCAATTACCTAAAATGCCAAATAAATTGCAGGATTTGGTTATTATGTACAAGTAGCAAGTTGGGAAACAATTGTGGAAGTATTCTCAAATGGTGTTTCAGAAGATCCTTGAAGCTGAGTTATAACAATGGTCAATATTAAATAAGGTGGAGATGTTGGAGCGTCCTTGGTATAGCATTGAGGAAGGGTTCAGAAATCTCACGAATTTAAATAAGCTAGAATACATTTACCTTGTAAGTCCTTGGAATACATTTTCTAACCATGTTTCCTTAAAAGGACAGGAGGAAATTATTTTTACTAAAGCAAGAAAGAATGCAGTGGTCAGACGGGCATTGGAATGTTTGAGAAGATGGGTGAAGGAGAAACTCTGAAGACTAGTATTATGGTGAACGACTATGAAATAATACTGTGTTTTCTAACATCAATGAGGATTGTGGGATTCTGGAATGGGACGGAAGAAGCCAGAAATTAACTTCTAGAAGAAAAGTGGACAAAATTACCTTAGTGCATAGAAAAGTTAAGCTTTGATCAATATGTTTTGACTGATAGGGATTCATGGCAATGACTAACAGACTATCATGTGTCTAGGGGCAAAATGTAGTGACAGGGGCTTAGAGTATTGCTTGGTTTATGTGACGATGATGCCAGGCTGGGGCTTCCTGCATGGGTAGACATGTGAACACTGGGGAGCCCATTGCAGTGTGAGCTCCCTTCGAGGTCTGTTTTACACAAACCACAAGCAACCTGGAAAATAAGAATTCCTGCAGACATGGGCTGTACTCATCCTTTTCCCTATACAAGATGGAACTGCAAGGTGTGGGGACTTGGGCTTAGTCCGTGGTGCTGCTCAAAGCAGGGTCTTAGAGTTTCTAAAGAAGACACTGTTTTGATGGTTTTCTTTCTTCCTTCTCTGCCTTCCTTCTTTCTTTTCTTCCTTTCCTTTTCCCCCATCTCTCCTCCACCCTCCTTCCCTTCCTTTAATTGAAATCAAATATCTCTTGGCAAACCCCAAAACTTAATAAAAAAAAAGGCAGTTCTCATTCTGCATCTTTGGGGGCCATTTGGTTCATTAAGTCTATTGCTCCAAGTTACTGAAGTTACTGTATGTTTTATGGCATCTCACCATCCTTGATGAAAAACAAGCTTCAGTGATGGGCAGAACAACCTGATTTATCCTTGGATGCTAAGAAATACCCATGGTTAGAATTCTAGCCAGGGCTGGAGCTCCTAGGGGGCCTGGTCACCTGCCTCACACTGTTACAAAAGCCTAGTATGGCTCCTCCCCTATGCTGACCCAAGAATTCCCAGGCCTTTTAACCCTATAAATCTGCTTGCTTGTGGGCACTCAACACTTGCTATCTCCTGGCCCAGGAGATCTTTACTTTTCTATTGTAAATACTTCTTGAGAATAAACTGAGGGTTGATGGGGGGTGGGAAGGAGGGGAAGGTGGGTAATGGGCATTGAGGAGGACACCTGTTGGGAGGAGCACTGGGTGTTGTATGGAAACCAATTTGACAATAAATTTCATATTAAAAAATAAAAAAATAAATATTATTTCTATATAAAAAAAATCTCAGAGGGACTCTATTTGCCTAAAAAATGGCTTAATTGATTTTCTGTAATTCTCATAGCTATGTGAGCATGTAGTTGTGTAAATGTGATGAGTCTCCTAGCACTTTAAAAGGCATCAGTTACTTGGTTCTAACATGACCATGACCCATCCCTTGCATTATCTTCCCCCCAACACACACAAAGGTGTGACACATCAAGCCTTGGAACCCAAGTACATATTCTCACATAGTGTCATGATTTTGGATGCTTCTGACCCTCCTTTTGAGTCTAGCTCTGTGTGCCTCCACCAGTAACCCTGCCCTAGGTAGAGGTCAGAGGAGTAGGCAGGTGCTGAGAACATCTCCCACATGTAGGGCTCTGAACTGCTCCTTAGAGAAGGTGGCCTCTCCCAGCTGAGGAGGAGGAGACTGGTCCATCTCCTCTGGGATGAAAGAAATATCCTGGTTTGATAGATGGTTTCTGAGCAAACCCTAATTGTTAACCTCAGTATCTTCTTTTCCAAGGACTAGAAAGCACTGACGATAACGCAGCACAGGTTTCACAGGGAACTGCTTCTGAGAAAGAGATATAAAAGTAGGTTGGGAAAGGTGTGGAGGACAGAGAGGAAAGGGGAGGGGAAGAGAATTTTAGAGGTGGAGAAGAAGAGACCTGAGAGAGGGGGAAGGAGAAAGGGGGAAAAGGGAGGGGAAAAGAATGAGGAAAAAAGAGAGGGAGTAGGAGAGGAAGGAATAGAGAGAAGGAAGAAGGGGAAGGAAGGGAGGAAGAGAAGAGGAGGGAAAGTAAAAAGGAGAGAGAGGGAAAGAGAAAGTGGAAGAGGGGAAGGAAAGGGAAGGGAGAACAATAGAAGAAAAAGAAGAGGGAGAAAGAGGAGAGGAGGAGGAGAGAGAGAGAGGAGAAGGGGGAAAGAGGAAAGAGTAGGGGGAAGGAGGAGGAGAGGAGGGAGGAGGAGACAGGGAAAGAGAGAAGAGGGAGAGAGAGGGATAGGAGAAAGGGGGAGGGGGAGGGGAGAGATAGAGGAGGAAGAGCAGGGGCAGAGGAAAGAGAGAGGGAGAGGAGAGGTGAAGAGGAAGAGTGAGGAGGAGGGAAAGGAAGAGGAGAAGGGGGAGAGGGGGGAAAGGAAAGAGAGGGTAGAGGAGGAGGGAGACGGGGAGGAAGAAGAGAAGTGAAGAGGAGCCAGTGGTGTCCAGGTGACCTGTAGCTTCTGTAAGAATCTCATTAACAGGTCCTAGGAACCTCTTCTGGGCATTTCTATCAGGTGGTAATGTTTCCCTGGCAAGGAGGAAAAGAAGCACATGCTGTCTGCTCAGGTTGTGGCCAGGATCACTTGGTGCTGAGCCATATGGGTGCTGAGCCCTTCCACAAAGCATTTCCTGTCTTCTGATAAAGCAGGCTGAGCATTGCAGGAGAGCCCTAGGGGAGAGGAGATTTGCTAGAACAACCTCCTATGCACTGGAACAGGGGATCAGGCAGTGACTGAGCAAGAAGGACTGGCATCCTGAGGTAAATGCAGCTGCTCCATCATGTCTGTCCTCCTCCTAGAGAGGAGGACAGAGTCAGCCTTATAGTTCCCTCAGCCTATCAGGGTTGGCTGAATCTCATCCCACATTGACAGAGTTCCTGCTATGTGGAAGGCTCTAAGCTGGGCCCACAAACCCCCCTCAGGATTTTACACAGTTGAGCCTAGATTTGAGGCATGTTGCACCAGAGAGCAAACTCTGGAATCTGGGTGAGAGATAGAGATACCTCTTAGAGGAGGCAAGACTTGTTCTGGTAGGGTCAGATAAGGGGTTGGGTGGGGGCATTCAGAAGCCAAGGAAGGTTTGGGGGAGACTCTTTGGGAGAGTAGAAGTAATTCTAAAGCATCACCAAGTTGCACGAATTGTTTTAGGAGATAGGATTCTGTTTGTAATGTTATAGCATCGTTGTTGAAATAAATCCAGTTTTAATGATGAGTCTTGTTCATGGATGGGGGAAGTTGTCATGGGAAAAGAGAAGTCATGAGTGAAAGAGTTAATATCAAAGTCACTCAGCTATGCCATGAGTGTTGAATGAGAAACCAAGAGCAGTCCATCTTTTTATGGTGACAATGACACTTCCTCCTGATTCTGACATTAGGACATTCATTATCCTTTTCTTGGATTTTTTTTTCATGAATGAGTTAACCTGGGCTAAGGGAAGCCCTGGGTGTTCATAGGTTGCCAGTACAGGAGGCAACTAAGTACTCCATTCTTGGTGTCTGAGAGCAGCAATCCTGAAACCAGATGAAGAAGTTTCTTCTAATCAGAAACCTGAAAGCATCCACACATCCTGACCTATCATGAAGGGTCAGCCTTCTCAAGGTAGCATGATCCCTCAGAGCAGTACCTAGCTCAGAGACCAGCCACAGAAGCTGTGCCATGGGGTCTGACAGGTGCAGTCACTATACTCTGTTCTACTCACATTCCTTTCTTCCTGAAGAACATATGTGTGCATATGTATATGTGTGTGTGTGCATAGGCATGTGTGTGACTGTAATCACAGGATTCCATCCCCAGGTAGTTGCCTGTTCAGCAGGGAGAGCAGTCCTATGAAATTTAATGTTCTTTGACAGTGGCCTGTGTGGGAGTTGAGAAGAGAGGAGACTGATGCCATTGGGTGTGTTGAAGATGATTGCAAGGGGTCCATGTAGAAACAGATGCCCAGCTCCTGTTTTCAGACTTTTTGGAGGATGAAACTTAAGGGGAAAAATACAAGTTTTAATTTCAACAAGATATAATTAAGCTAGATAATTTAAAAATACATCTTAAAAAAGGGCTGATTAAAAAAAAAATATCCCTGAGGGAAATTATCAAGGTAGCTTGTAAAGTTTCCTCCTTTGGAGAACATCCATATAAGATAAAAAGTAATTTATCTAGAGACAGGAAGAAGGACAAATGGTCACCTACTGCCCATGGATTCCAGAAGCAATGGAAGCAGGAGAACAGGAGAAGCAGAATAATTTAGCAGCTTACAAACATTTCAGTTTACCTTAAGTAAGGAAAGGCTATGCATACTGCTTACTCAAAAATAAATTATTTGGGCTCAAATGGCTGAGAAAAATGCAGGTTGAAACTGGGTTCTGCACAAATAGATCTCTAACCTATGGTCCTTTTTGGGTTAGAGAAAGGCCATTCTACTCACCTGTGGGGCTCATCCTGACAGGCTTGGTCCCAGTAAGATAGTGAGCCCTTTACTAGTATTAATCCCCTCTGTCCTACTGAATAATCTTTTCTTGGGATCTGAAACTCTGGATGGGAGTTTATTACTGAGGTTTCCAAAGTGTTTTTATGGAAACCATTAGCTTTCTGGCAGATTTTTGAAGGGTTCATAAATCAAGAAGCCTCCTCCCAATTGTTACATGACTGCACTCTGAAACCCTGTCCCAAGACTCAGGTGAATCCCAACACCTTACTTCCTGAGATGATTTCCTCGTTGAAATGGGATGGGTCTTGCACCCATCAGTGTTGAGAGAGGAGCTGGAGGTTACACCCCTCACACAAAGAAGGGGGAAATAGAGTCAAAGTAAAGTCTTTTCCAGAAGGTAATGTGCTCACAGGAACAACAACCAGCTCTGATGTAGAGGATTGAGGCTAGTAGAATGTACTCAGACTGGTAGATTCTGGTTTACATGGCAAGGTGAAGGCTGTTGATTCTGTAGAGTCCACATTTTTTTTTCACAGAGAGGCACAATTTACTGATGATCAAATAGTTCATTTAGACAATTCCAGTAAAGAGTGGAAGATGAAGTGAAGGAGATATTAGAGGTGACATTTGTGAACTTAATGGAGAGAAGTTACCCAGATGATCTCTAAGATATCTGAAACCACAGGATTCTATGACAATATGATTTTGATGTGAAATGACATAAGCTGAAGTAGGTGATTCACACTTTGGGTGTCTCAGGTTCAGCCCTGCTCCCAATAACACTGAGTATGAACTAGGACAAATTCGTACTCTTAAACAACACCCCCCACCCCGTGTCACCCACCCCATCCCTTTGTGGAAATATAACTCATTGGCTCACATTCTTCAAGACAATTGTCCCCATGATCTCATTCAGCAGTTTTCATTCTGTGCTATGTGGTAAAATCACTTATGAACATTTTGTTAACTGCAGATACTGTTTCTCAGCACGAGATTACTGAATCAGCATATCTTGGGTTGGAGCCAAGAATCTAATTTTATAAATCTCGACAGAAGACCCTAATACACCCAAACTGGGAAGTACTTTTGTCATCTAATTCCCTCCTGCTGCAATGCCACACCCGAGATTCCTTCACGGTCACTGCCACAGTATCTCTACAGATGGTCCTATGACTCTGTCCCCCATAGCCCGCTCACCTCAAATGTCATGGAGCTAATACATGTCAAAGTCTCGGTACCCAAAAGAGGTTTAGTCAAAGGATAGGTGGTCAGTAAGCCTAAATATTGCTCTGTGTGCCAGAGACAAAGGGTGTTGGAGGACAGCAGGGTGGATTACAGACAGGAAACATGTGTGGTTTAGTACTGCTTTGGAACCCTGTGCTTTATTTAAGTTAAATATGGAAAAAATGCACACACCATTTCAAAGCAGGTTTGAATTGAACTTGAATTTGCAAATTTATCCTATGTGATACCATGTTATTTTTTTTTAAACTTATGGACAAGGGATAGCCTCTCTTTTGAGAAGGAAACCCTGTCCTGATTCACAGTTTATTCAAGGTTTATATGTGAAGTGGAGTTTGGGGGGTGGGCAGAGGCAAATGTTTTATTTTTGGCTGAAAACCTTGTGGAGCAGAAAGCCAGCACTGCTCATGCAAACAGAAGTGGAGAGCACTGCAACACTTGATTGGAAAAGCCGATAAAATAGCCTGATACATCAATTCTGGTAGACTGGAAGCCTAGAGTTTAAAGACCTCATTAGAACACCAGAGAAAAGTGTTTATGAAAGCTGTCCATGTGTCAAATTACTCAAATATGGGTTCTAGATATGCTCCCAGAGACTGCTAACTCTAAGGAGAGACTGAATGTGATTTTTCACTTTACTCTAATAAGGAAACTAAATTCTAATTTTAATAGTTCATAAGATGAATAATTATCTTACTGAATGTAGAACTTTACATTTTGCTTCATTTTATGATACCTCGTTTTTTTTTTTTTGTTGTTTTTTTTTTTACAGTTTTATCTAGGGACGATGTTATTCCAATTTACTAATATTTATCATAGAACAGGTGTGATTCACATCCTGATGCTCTATTTTTCACACCCTGAAAGCTGGCATTAGAGACCAGATCCAAAAACTTGCTCTCCTTTCAATCGTGAGGAGATCCAGGGCCTTAGGTGTCCCTTCACCAACCCCAGTGCTTGAGAGGATCTCTAAGCTCCAGTGTCACAGTGTGGAGCTGTGTGGGGTTCTGTCGCCCAGCTGTGGGGGATGCTGTTTCCTGCAGCATGAGGATATTAAATTCTCTACTGTTTTACCCTGAAAGAGAAACACAAATGTAGACTTAGTGGTCCTTGGACCCTCTTATATGATAGATTTGAGTCGGGGAGGACCTCTAGGCTGTCTCAGGGAAACAGAATGTTGTTTGAGAAGAGGATAGTGATGAGGTGACTTTAAATCTTGGAGATCAAGGGCATCTATAGAAAAAAAAGGATATTGGGAGCAGAAGTCCTGATGAGACCTGCTGGGTCTGGTTTCAATTGAAGAGAAGAAAAGTGGCAGCCATGTGAAATCTCTCTTCTCCTACAGGCCCGTGTCCCCAGTCAGGTAGGGACCACTTTAGGGAGGTGGGAACTGAGGGATGCTGACCAGGAGGTTTGTCCAGGTCCAAAGCAGCCTTCCAGCTGTCCCTGCAGGAGGTAGGACAGACTATAGCTTGGGGCAGGAAATGGGGTCAGGTCCTCCTTTCAGAGATTGGGAAACCAAGATCCAGAGAAGCTGGGTTTTCTCTGGCCACATATGGGCCCTGTAACCCAGGAACCCAGGCTCCAAAACTCTGTCCACCATGCCAGGGACAGCTCATAGGCCATGGCCATGGCTTACTCCCTCCAGGACAAGCACTTCACTCCTCCTCTTGACCAGCCTGGGGGCTGTACTACGGTCTAAGTGGGTATTTGCCAGAATAGAATAATCATTAACCTTTTTTTTTTTTTTTTGGTTGAAAATACCTTTGAGAATCAGATGACAGCTTCAAACTCTCTCTCCAGGACAATTGTATATAAAAAATGCTGCCAATGCCATTCCAGAGCAACCACAGGCCCCTAAAGTCTACCCATGGCAGAATTCACATTGAGAATCCCTATTCTAGTAGAGTCTATGAGACACATTTTCTTTGTGAGTAATGAGATCCTGAGTAGTTATTAAAGAGGGGATTTCCCCTTTCTTTCATTCCCTTCTTTTCTGTTCCTATTCTTTTACCTAATGCCAATGGGTTCAGTTCAAGTTCTCCTGTCTTTTCTGTTTCTCAGCTCTTCACTTCCATGATCTCCCAAAATACTGTGTGCAAGGGACAATCATAAACTTTACAAAGCGATTTTACATTTTTGAGTCTCCCCAAGGTGACAGCCTGGGAGCCCTTTATCTCCTTCCCTAATATGTGTGCTCTCCTCCCCCACCTGCACCTGCACCTGCCCAGCCTCTGAAAATACAGACAGAGGCCAGAAGACCACATGGAGTGAAGAGATGGGGCCTGGTGCCCGCTACACATGATCATTTTTATTATAGAGGCAAAAGAGCACTGGACTGGGAATTAGAATTCTTAGTCTGAGCGACAGCTCTGCCACTTACCAACCTCTCTGGGCTCAGTGTGCTCATCTGAAAAATGGGTATCCTGACAATACCTACTGCACTGCTCATTCATTCATTTAGTTATTCGACACATTTATTAGCACCTTCTGTATTCTAGATGCCAAGGATACTACTGTAAATGAGAGAGACTGAGACTCTTCTCTCATGTTGCATACCCTCCACCCGTGATGCTGCCCATTCTCTCTCTCTCTCCCTCTCTCTCTCTCACACACACACACACACACACCCTCACATGCTCATTCATTCATTCACTCTCATGTTCTCACTAACACTTCTGCAGACACACATTAATTTATTCATTTACTCACACTCATTCACCACTCCAGCCCTGTGTTCAGAGCCAGGGAGCCACCTCAGGAAGAAAGGCAAGAAGTAGCACAGAGCCTAGTTTTTGGGTGTTTCCCCACCTTCCCAACTTGCACAACATGCACGAGGACCTCAAGAATACTGTCAGACTGCAGCTAGTGAGGTGAACGCAGGGTCCAAGTACACACTTCATTCCCATAGGTAAGCTACATAAATGGTCCTCTTAAGGCTGGGGAGAAGCTGGGGAAAGCTTGGTATAGGGGCTTGAAACTAGCATAATTGGGCTGTACTTTTTCTGGTATTTGCTTCATGTTTGAGTCATAGATTCATTAAAACAGGTACACCAGTCTCCAGACTGTGAGGTTGTTGAAAGGAAGAAATACTTATTTCTTATTTCTTGACTGATTTGCCCCCTGGTGGCAAAGTATTGGGAAAAGGACCCTGAAATGAGTGAAGGTTAGAGGTTACAGAGGCAGCATGGCATTCACAGAAGCCCACCCAGGGGAGGTGAGTGGGATCTGCCTGAGGTGAGGCGGGGAGTGCTTTAGTTCAGCTTGGCCATGGCTATACTTCTGGGAAGTGGAGTTCTATGAGGGCCAGAGCACTTCTCCCCAGTAAAGGCCATGGGATAAGACACAGGTTTCTGAGCTGTAATGAGGGCCACAGGCCAGTACTTGCTGCTCAGAGCTGAATGGGAGAAGGCCATGGGGCACTCAGCTTCCTGCATGTGGGACACTCTGGGCTGCTTCGATACATCCATTACTCTGAGGAAGAGAGAAGCAATGAATACTCCTTGACAAGGGGCTGCTCTACTAGTCAGGTAGGAAAGGATCTGAGGAACCAGGAAAATGGTGACTTGGTACCACCGGACTCTGGAGTGTGGGTTACTCTGCTGAAGAGAGAGGAGGTCAAGGTGGGAAAGGAGAGGCTGATACTTGAATAAGTGAAATACCTCCACATCTGTCCTATCCAGTAACCATGGATGGTAGCTTCACAGTGTCAAACCCCAATTATGTTCAGTATTATTGGGGTCATGTGTCCATGTCCCTATGTGAGAGAGGGGAGGGCATGGAAAGCTGTCCTTCTCTCTATACTGTGACTCTCCTGGGAGATTTCCCTCTTAGGACTGTAGAAAACCCAGATGAAATTTCTCTTCCACAGCATTATAACCACCTCTACCTCCATCTCCTCCCTCCGAAGCCCAGGGAAATGCCACAATAAGGAGTAAGAAACAAATATTGTTGAGTGCCTACTATCTAGAAGGTACCATACACTGGTCGTCTTCTCTACCTTTCACCAAAATTGTACTAACCCATCTTGCAGAAAATTGAGGCCTGGTGCATTGCCCATGATCACAGAGCCAGTAAGTAGCAGCACTGGAGTCCAATCTGTCTGGGGCTTCTGCTCTTTGCACTTCCATGTGACCTAAGAAGACCAGTGTCATGTACTGAATTGTATTCCCCCAAATTCACATGTTGAAGCCCTAAGCCCAATGTGACCATCTGAATATAAGGTCTATGAAGAAGTGAATTACGTTAAATGAGGTCTTAAGTGTTTGGCTTTAATCTGATAGGACTGTGTCCTTATAAGAAGAGGAAGGGACACCAATCTCTCTGTGTCTCTGTTTCTGTATCTCTGTCTCTCCCATGTGAGGACACAGGTAGAAAGCACCATCTGCAAGTCAGGAAGAGAGCCCTCACAATAAACCAAACATTCTGACACCTTGACCTTGAACTTCTAGACTCTAGAATTATAAGAAAATAAATTCTGCCTCCAGCCTGTGGTATTTTGTATGACAACCATAGCCAACATAGACAAGAAGGAAGTAGAGAGAGAGGTGCCCTTTTGGTGTCACTGTGGCTCTGTATGCCACTGTGAGGTTGTGCAGCTGTTGTTGTCTTTGTAGGTTCCTGCCTCCATGTCTCGGTATCTCTGCATGTCTTGTCTCTGTGGGGCCTCATGGTCTCTATTATGACTCTGTATGTAGCTGGGTAGGGGTGCTCTGGAAAGATGAGAGCTTTTCTCTCTGATACTGGCTCAAAGACTCAGGGTTGGCTACCAAGGCTTGGTAGGCCTCTGACATGTGGTGTCCATGGGACCTTCAAGCATGGAAAGCTGATGACCATGGTGCAGGGCTTCCTGCCCAGACTGAGCTTACCTATTCCAGTGTGTCTGAGCCCAGCTATTAAGAGGATTCTGACCCAGGCTGTAGGAGTATGCCTCCTGCACTACAGCTCCTTCTGTATAGGGATAAGAGTCCAGCCGAGACTCTGCATGTGAGATGTCTTATGTAGACTGGGGACAGACATGGATACCTTGTTACTGCCTTCCTGTCTCTTGCCCTTGTGGAAGAAGCTTCACTATGTCCCTGGGCTTACAGCTCTAAGAAACAACTTCTGATAGGCCCTCCACATATCTACAAGCATGGGGAGTTGTCCTCAGGAAGCTGAGCTGTTTCTGGGAAGGCCACCAGAGTGTTGTTTTCTGATGAGACACTGCTGCAATGCTTTACACTGTTTTCCACAGCACTAGGGTGCTGTGCTCACCACTTGGGGTCTGCAGCTCCTGGGGAGGCATTACTGATAATCCTTGCATGCGAGTAAGATGCAGTTGTGCATTACATCAGTCCCCAGATCGAAGCCTACTGGCTCAGCCCTGAGGATCCCAAAATACAGACAGAAAGAGCCTCTGAGGAGGATCTCAGGATAATATCTTCTTGAGAAGGGAATGTAATATAATAATATCAGGGGGAAAAATCCATGCATTGCAGAGATGTTCTCCATGTCCAAATCCTGCTTCTATTCACTTCCTTAGGGAGTGACCCAGGAGTCTGGCAGAGATGGTTTTAATCTCCCATGGTAGAAATGTACCCCTTTTCCCATAACCTGAGGGCAGAGGCCTCTGTGGATCTCCTGCAACTCAATTCAGACAGCTCTTCATATCCTCTGCTCTACATCTCTTTCAGTTTTTTTCATTTCAGAGTCGCACATGCCCACATTAGTATCACATCTGCCCCTTGAGAGGATGATAATAATCATAATAACCAGTTTTGAGTACCCAATTTGTGCCAGACACTATCTGAGATGCTTTGCATATATTACCTCATTTTGCACCACAATGTTTCCTTAAATAGGAGCCATTACCTTCATTTTATAATGGAGGAATTCAAGATATAGTGACCTTGGGTGACTTACCTTGGATTAGGTAGCTAGGAGGTGACCAAGGCAAGATTTGAACCCAGGACTGATGGACCCTAAACACAATACTCTTAACCACCATAGTATTCTACGTTTTGCCTGCTGTTCTACTTCTATACCTTGCCCGCCTCTAGCCAGAGACAGAGCAATGATGATCATGACTGTGTAGCATCCTTATCTACCCTTGAGACCCAGGGATTTTTTTTTTTATGCAGGGCTTGGTAACTGCCTCAGCTGGAGGCTGGTCTAAGATTGGCAGTATTGAGAGCAAATATTTTAGTGGTTACCAGGGCAGAGACTCTGTTCATCCCTGGACACACTCAGATGGGTATTTAGAGTGTAGACAAGAGTCTAACCCCACCTCCAACCTGTCCTGGAGATGGGGCCTAAAACCTCTTGTTCTCATCCCCATCAACCTGCAGGTGGTGAGTCAGAGAGGAATGATCAGTGCTGAGTCTGGCTAGGCTGCTTGGGGACCTCATTAGCTGGTGTTTCTAGAACTCGTTGAACTCTCCAAATAGCAGGTGCTCATAGCTAGCTGTGAGAAGGAACACAGCTACCTAAGGTGCTGTGGGGAGAACATCAATCTTTCATTTTGTCCAGATAGACCTGCATCTCTTCCAAAATGCCAAAAGAGAAGTGTGCCCGTAGTGATCATTTGCTTTTGGTGCTCATTCTCTGATAACAGAGAGCCATGACCACACTTTGCAAAACATCAATGGGGCCTGAAGGCTGTTATTTTAGTCTGAGGTCATGAGACCCTGAGGAAGCACAGAGCAGCCTCTTCCAATCCTCCCTTGGGCCTGGTGCTTTGAAGACAATGATCCAAGAATAGAAAACAATGTTTGGGGGTTAAAAGTAGCATCAGGTTTTAAAAAATGAAAGTCACCCCAAAATAGTAGTTGAACACTTGGGAGTTAAGCTTCAGGGTATGGCCAGATTATCAACTCTATGAGTAAAGGAACAACATGGAGTACTGCAGTCGCAGAATGTTCAGGCCACTCCCTCACTTTATAGGCAAGAATATGGAACCCATAGAAAAAAGGGAACTTGCTTGAAGTCACACAGCAGGTTGGTAAATGCTGGTGAGTGTCTTGGAATTAACATCCAGTTCTCCTAACTGCTTTCCTGGTGCTTTCCCCACTTACTTATGCTTAGTAACCCCCAAAGTGCTAGGCTCTCAGCAGGTTTTAAGATTTAAAAATATTCAATTGATGAAGAGACAAAGAGTTAAAATGAGACACTGTAAAATTGGAGGCCTCATGACTCTTTCAAACAGAAACTTTGGTGATAGTTTCTCAGTATGCCAGAGGTGACTGGTATGAGAAAAATGGGCTAAAACACCCAGGCCAGATTCCCTGTGACTGATGGACTGCAGATTTTCCAACACACTTCAGCCATTTCCTGCAAGCAGTGTTACCAAAAACAATTCCAGCTCTACCTGGACAACCTGGCTTTTTCTCAAATATCATGTGGCTGTCCCCTGGTATGCCCACACCTCACTGGGGCAGGCCCTGCCCATGCCTGGGAACTCACCTTCCCACTTTTTCTTTGACTCTGTGGGTCCTCTGGATCCACATGGAGGATGGAGAGAAGGGGTCTGTATGGCCTAGGATCTGGGTGGGATATCTTTCTCTGGGAGAATGATCACAAAGAGTCGTGAGAAATGAAGGGCAGGCCAAGGACACCAGGAACAGCTTTTGGTCCTCCTTTGCTTTTTTTTTTTTTTTTTTTTTTGGCATACTTTTTCTTCTCATCAATGTTGAAAGTATTACAACATTACAAAACCACATAAGAGGTTTGCTTACTTCTTAAAATAGAAGGAAGAGAACAATGAGGTTATTTCCCTGTGGACCAGGGTGAGAAGCTGCAGGTGATGGTAGCCCGAAGCAAAGTGAATGGGAGGAAAGCAGTGAAAGGAGGGTCCATCTAGAAAGGCCCAGAGGAGTGGCTGGTGGTGGGCAGGAATGATGCCCACAGATCCCCGTGCTCCCATGACCTCTCCAATAATGGCATTCAATCCTCACCCCTGCCCACCTGTGAATCTGTTGGAGGGAACAGTTGGTGTGGCTGTAAGAATGAGTCACATAGGAGACCATGGAAACATGGTGTGATAAAGTGCTCAGTGCTGAGGTCTCACCAATCCAGGTGTGCCTCCTCTCCTGACTTCAGCTTATTCCTATATAAAAACAGAACTATTATATCCACCATTTCTTCAAATATCCAGAGTAACCATAGTCTACAAAAATACCACATATCTATTATCATCACTGTTACGCCTCATTCTCATGAAGACAAGAAGGGGAAGAGAGTAAGATATTTGAAATACACTAAGGTATCCCATAAAGATGTTTTTTTTTTCTTGTGTGTTTTTTGGTTTTTATCTTGAAAACTCTATTATGTTTGGTAGAGAGTGTTTCCAAAGATGGCTTGGGGTTACTGTTTATTTATAGGTGACTAGGATCCAATTCAGTCCTTGCTTACAAAACAATTCACATACCTCATAGTTGTCTTAAGGTGAACTAAGTCACTTCTGTGAGTATAGGAGGGCCTTGGCCCAACCTCAAGATTGAGCATCTGGGGAAGGTCCTGATCTGCTTCCTCTGGTCCTGAGGCTGGGAGGGCAATCAGGACAATTGGTTATGTATGTCCTGTCACCTTCTTCCCACTGGGAAACCCAAGGTGCAGGATCCAGGACAGGGCAGGAAGAAGAGTAGAGCTGGAGAAGACAAGAAATGTAACAATAACAATGACAGAAACAATAACAGTCCCTAACATTTTTGAGTTTTTGGTGATGTGCAGATTATCTCATTTACTTGCTTATAATCTATTGAAATAGACCCTTGCATTCTCTGTGGGAACATATGGCTGTGGGAATATACCCCAAGACACGGGCTCATTGAACAAGCTCACCTTCAGCCCTCATCACCTCATACCACACACACCCCAGCCTATGCCCCTCAATGAGTAATATTGGTCTGGGTAGAAGAAAACATAGTCAACCATCCTGATGTAGAATAGTACAGAACAGGGTTTAGAGAAGTGCTCCATGTCCCATGTAATGTATGCTCTTTCATATCTAGCTTCCAAGTTAGATTATAGGATGAATAAATGAAGCTAGGGGAAGAGGGCTGATGTGGGTAGGAGACCAGAAGGCTGGGGCTGGATTCTGCTACAGATTTGCTCCATGGCCTTTGATACATCCTGTGCTTATATTTTTCAAATGGGAAAAATCCATCTCTATCCTGAGGCTCTTGCTAGAGGAAGACCACATGACAAGGAGACAGAAAAGTAAAGGAAGATTTTTAGCCCAACATTGGCAACCAGAATCTTAGCTGGGAGGGAGAAAGGGGTTCCTGAGCAAATATCTGCACCCCCAATTCCAGAGTTTGAAGCTTTTTGTCTCTGCGAATGAAAGTCATCTCCAGTAACTATACCTGTCCTTGTCTCTCTGGCCTGGCTGAGCCGTGGAATCATCTATCTGCCTTGGAGAACGGGCCTCTGCCATAGTCTCTACTCCCAATCCCAACCTATAATCCTTCCTCAGATTCACCTCTCCTCACCTGCCACTCAGCAGCTCAGTAAATAGTGAGCAGTTGTCCATGAATCATGATTACAGACACTGAAGTAGGAATTTGCTCTGATGGAGGTTTGGATAAGAAATTGAGAAATCAACTGTGCTCTCCACTTTCCCCCATATTCATGGAGAAAGGAAAGGCAAAAGTGAACAAGAAGCCCAAGTTTGCTGATAGTCACCCAGCATAGGCTTCTGCTGAAGGCTAAATGAGTAGTCAAGGAGCATTCAAGGAGAAACCTGTAAATACTCTCCCAAGTGAATAGGGGAGACACGGTCAACTCAGCAGCACTGGAGTGACTCCCATGACAGAGCTACAGGCAAGAGTTAGCTCTGGAATTGGAGTGTAGGGGGTAAAGCTTACACAGGCACACACTTCTCAATTGTTCCCTTAAAGGTTATTTTACATGTTCTTTTAGTTTGGTATTTTTTAGCAGTGGGAAATATGGATCAAGTGCTAGGATAACCAAAACCTGAAGCCCGTTGCAATCCGTGCCAGTATTTTCCTAAGAATGTTTAATTTCAGATGGCTTCATAAGGAATAAAAAAGCAATCAGCTGACAAAGCAAAGCTAGAGAGTCTCATCCCAAGAGAGAGATTTTGGGAATGTTCAGCTTTGGGGAACTTTCCACACCATGTCCTCCCCGGGCTTATGGACAGAGAGGTGACTGCTCTGAGCTAGATTATATGCTTCCTATTTAAGATTTCTCTCAGCATGCTGGGCAGAGCTCTGTGTCCTGGCCTGGCACCTCTTCTCTGAGGTGCTTGGGCCCTTTTTTTCCTGTGATATGCTCAGGCCTATCCCCTAACTACTCCTTCAGGAGAGCTCACAGCTCTTCCTCAGCTCTCATGGGGACTGAAATATGTGCAAAAAGCTCAAAGAAGTTTATTACAACTGTAGAGTTGAATAAATCTCCCTTATTGGGTGAGAGGTTACTACAGGTGTAATCCTGGCAGCTCTGTAACTCAGAAACCTCCCTAGAGAATGCTCTGGTTGAGACATCAGTGCACCTCAGGAGGGACTATGTGGCATCGTGAGGGAGTAAGGGGGGGACCTCTCTTTGCCCTGGGCCTTCTGTGAATCAGAAAGGTTGGGAGCCCAGATATCTGAGGTTTAGTCTGGCTGGAGAAGATCTGATCCATTTTTAAGAGCCATTTCTGGTACTGGAAATGTCTTTAATGGAGAGAAACTTCACTAAGCTGAAGTCTGAAGCGTGAACCCTTTTGGATCAGAAATACAGTGAGTGATCTAGGATGAGGGTGAGCACTAAGCCTCAGGAGATAGGAGGGAGCAGAGGAAGGTGAGTTGAGACACTAGTGGCATGCTCTTCCTGCTTTCTAAGAGCCAGCCCTAGGAAATATTCACTGTTTGGGCTTTCTCCTCCACCAGACCATCAGCTATGTGGTTAGGGATATGCTTAGGATAAGTTTTAGTGCCATGAGGGATTCTGTTGGTCCTAATTTCTCATTGGACCTTCCAGACTAGTGCTGTCCACCAGAACTTCCTGTGATAATGCAGATACTCTAAATCTGTGTTGTCTAATACAGTATCTATTAGCCCCATGAGTAGTCGGCACTCAAAAAGTGGCTAAGGTGACTGGAAAACATAAGTTTTAATTAAGTTAAATTAAATTAAATTAAATTAATATTAATTTAAATAGCAATGTGTGCCTAGTGGCTACCATACTGGACAACAAAGTGCTAGACTTTTTCTTAAGAAGAGTGAGGATGGAGAGACCAGGGCACTGAACCGAGGGTCAGCAGATCAGGTTCTTTGGTCCAGTCCAGCTGATGAGCATTTGTGTGAACTTGAGAAAGTTGTTTAACTGTTTGATGGCTTCATTTCTCTCTTTATCCACAAGTTTGAAGACTTTTAACTAGTACTCAGCTGAAGAAAACAGAACATGACCAGGATCTTAAAAGCTCCTCTCTTATTCATTATTACAGCTTGCATCCAAGGTTAAACCCTACATTGACTGTCAAAAGGAGCAATCAGTTTTGCCTGTGTTGTAAGTTCCTATAAATGGATAACACTAAGTATTCTCTTGGATCTGAATTTCTTTATTCAACATTGTTTGTGAGGTTTTTCCCAAATTGTTATGTTTTTGTAGTTGTGACTATATTATACTTTATTCATTTTTATTGATGGGCATTTGCTAAATTTTCATTTGGGAGTTCTTATGGATGATGTTTCCACAAACCTTTTATTATCTGTTTTTGGAGAATATAAGTTGGTGATATACCTAAGACAGGAACTGGTCTCAAGACAAGATCTTGAGATAAGAAAGTTATGAGGAGAAAAATTGCAAAAAAAAAAAAATGATCCATGTATCTCAGACATTTCCTCCAGTTCCATGCATATCTGTATGGAAGGTTTGTATATGTTCATCTTTAGTAGATACTACTAATTATTTTTACTAAGTGGCTGTACCAATTTATACACTCATCAATAGTGCATCCATGTATCTCAATTTCTTTGGGATCAGTTACTGGAAATGAATCCTTATCATTTCTTTTCTTTTTTTTAAATATAATTTATTGTCAAATTGGCTTACATACAACACCCAGTGCTCGTACCAACGAGTGCTCTTCTCAATGCCCATCACCCATTTTCCTTCTCCCCATTCCCCATTCAGTTTCTTCTCTGTATTTAAGAATCTCTTGTGGTTTGCCCTATGTGTCTGTTTTTGTGCCAGTAACATACTGTCTTGAGGATTATAACTATAACTTTGTAGTAGAGTCTCCTGCTTTGGTTTTCTTCTTCAATATTACTTTGGCTATTTGGTGTCTTTTGTGGTTCCATACAAATTTTAGGATTATTTGTTCTAGCTTGGAGAAGAGTGCTGGTGCAATTTTGATTGGGATTACATTGAATGTGTAGATTGCTTTGGGTAGTATTGACATTTTAGCAATATTTATTCTTCCAATCCACGAGCATGGAATGTTTTTCCATTTCTTTGTGTCTTCTTCAATTTCCTTCATAAGCTTTCTATAAATTTCAGCATACAGATCTTTTACATCAGTGGTTAGGTTCATTCCTAGGTATTTTATGGTTCTTGGTGCAATTGTAAATGGCATCAATCTCTTTAATTTGCTTTCTGTTGCTTCATTATTGGTGTATAAAAAAGCAACCGATATCTGTACATTGATTTTGTTCCCTGCAACTTTGCTGAATTCATATATCAGTTTTAGCAGTCTTTCTGTGGAGTCTTTCAGGTTTTCCATGTAGACAATCATGTCGTCTGCAAAAACTGTAAGTTTTACTTCACCTTTGCCAATTTTGATGCCTTTTTTTTCCTTTGGTTGTCTGATTGCTGATGCTAGGACTTCCAACACTATGTTAAACAGCAGCGGTGAGAGTGGGCATCCCTATTGTGTTCCTGATCTCAGGGGGAAAACTCAGTATTCCCCCATTGAGGATGATATGAGCTGTGAGCTTTTCATAACTGGCTTTTATGATGTTTAAGTATGTTCCTTCTGTTCCAACTTTCTTGGGTGTTTACTAAGAAAGGATGCTGAATTTTGTCAAATGCTTTTTCTGCATCGATTGACATGATCATATGGTTCTTATCCTTTCTTTTATTAATGTGATGTATCACACTGATTGACTTGTGAATGCTGAACCAGCCCTGTAGTCCAGGAATGAATCCCATTGATCATGGTGAATAATTCATTTTATATGCTGTTGAATTCGATTTGCTAGTATCTTTTTGAGAAGTTTTGCATCCATGTTCTTCAGGGATATTGGCCTGTAATTCTCCTTTTTTATGGGGTCTCTGTCTGGTTTGGGAATCAAGGTAGTGCAGCTTCAAAGAATGAGTCTGGAAGTTTTCCTTCCATTTCTATTTTTTTTTTTTTTTTTTGGAACAGCTTGAGAAGGATAGGTATTATCTGTGCTTTAAATGTCTGGTAGAACTCCCCAGGGAAGCCATCTGGTCCTGGACTCTTATTTGTTGGGAGATTTTTGATAAATGATTCAATTTCTTCACTCGTTATGGGTCTGTTCAAATTTTCTATTTCTTCTCATTTGTGTGGGTGTCTAGGAATTTGTCCATTTCTTCCAGGTTGTCCAGTTTGTTGGCATATAATTTTTGATAGTATTCTCTGACAATTGCTTGTATTTCTGAGGGGTTGGTTGTGGTAACTCCATTATCATTGTTATGATATATATATATATATATATATATATATATATATATATATATATCATATGGAGAGAGAGAGAGAGAGAGAGAGAGATTATCTATTTATCTATTTTCTTTTTGACATGTCTGGCTAGGGGTTTATCAATTTTGTTTATTTTTTCAAAAAAACCAACACTTCATTTCATTTATTTGTTTTACTGTTTTGTTTTGTTTTGTTTTGATTCTATATTGTTTGTTTCTGCTATGATCTTTATTATTTCCCTTCTGCTAGGTTTGGGCTTTTTTGTTGTTTTGCTTCTAGTTCCTTTAGGTGTGCTGTTAGATTTTCTATTTGGGATTTTTCTTGTTTCTTGAGATAGGCCTGGATTGCAGGGCTTTTTTGTTGTTTTGCTTCTAGTTCCTTTAGGTGTGCTGTTAGATTTTCTATTTGGGATTTTTCTTGTTTCTTGAGATAGGCCTGGATTGCAGAGTATTTTCGTCTTAGGACTGCCTTTGCTGCATCCCAAAGGGTTGGATTGGATTTGGTTTGGGCTGGATTTGTTGTTGTCTTTTCATTTCATTTGTTTCCCTGTATTTTTTATTTTTTCTTTAATTGTCTGGTTGACCCATTCATTCTTTAGTAAGATTTTCTTTAACCTTCATGCATTTGGAGGTTTTCCAAACTTCATCCTGTGGATGATTTCAAGTTTCATAGCATAGTTGTGATCTGAAAGTGTGCATGGTATGATCTAAATTCTTTTATATTTATTGAGGGCTGTTTGTAACCCAGTATGTGATCTATCTTGGAGAATGTTCTATGTTCACTTGAGAAGAATGTATATTCTGCTGCTTTTGGATGAAAAGTTCTAAATATATCTGTCTAGTCCATCTGGCCAAGTGTATCATTCAGGGTCATTGTTTCTTTATTGATTGTATGTCTAGATGATCTGTCCATTGTTGTAACTGGAGTATTGAAATCCCCTGCAATTACCACACTCTTACCAATAAGATTGCTCAGCTTTGTAATTCATTGTTTTATATTTTGGGTGCTCCTAAATTTGGTACATTGACAATTAGAATTGTTAGTTCTTCTTGATCGATGACCCTGTAATTAATATACAATCCTCTTCATCTTTTTTATAGCATTTAGTTTAAAATCTAGTTTGTCTGATATAAGTATGCCTACTCCAGCTTTCTTTTGACTTCCATTAGCATGATAGATGGTTCTACATACCATCACTTTCAATCTGAAGGTGTTCTCAGGTCTAAAATGGGTCTTTTGCAGACAGCAAATAGATGGGTCTTGTTTTTCTTAATCCATTCTGATACTCTATGTCTTTTGATTGGAGCATTTAGTCCATTTACATTCAGTGGTATTATTGAAAGATATGGGTTTTGAGTCATTGTGTTATCTCTAGGTTTCATGCTTAGAGTGATGTCTCTGGTGCTTTGTAGTCCTTGCAACATTTCACTCACAGAGTTTCCCTTAGGCTCTCTTATAAGGTTGGTTTAATGGTGATGAAGTACTTCAGATTTTGTTTGTTTGGGAAAATCTTTATCTCCCCTTCTATTGTGAATGACAAGTTTTCTGGATAAAGGGTTCTTGGCTGCATATTTTTTCTGTTCATCACATTGAAAATTTCCTGCCATTCTTTTCTGGCCTGCCAAGTTTCAATAGATAGGTCTGCTACTACCCTTATGTGTCTACCCTTGTAGGTTAAGTCCCGTTTATCCCTAGCTGCTTTCAAAATTCTCTCTTTATCCTTGTATTTTGCCAGCTTCACTATGATATGTCGTGCAAAAGATCCATTTAAGTTATGTCTGAAGGGAATTCTCTGTGCCTCCTGAATTTCAATGTCTGTTTCCTTCCCCAGATTGGGTAAATTCTCAGCTATGGTTTGTTCAAGTACACCTTCGGCCCCTTTCTCTCTCTTCTTCTTCTGGAACTCCTATGATACAGATATTGTTCTTTTCATTGAATCAGTTTTGTAATTCTTGCCTCCAGATTTTTTTTATCTCTTTTTCTCAGTTTTATCTTTTGTCATAACTTTATCTTCTATTTCACCTATTCTCTCCTCTGCCTCTTCAGTTTTCACTGTCACTGCCTCTAGTTTATTTTGCACCTAATTTACAGTACTTTAAAATTCATCATGGCTATTTTTAAGTTCTTTTATCTCTGTAGCAATAGATTCTCTGCTGTCTTCTATGCTTTTTTCAAGCCAAGCAATTAATCTTATGACAATTATTCTAAATTCTTGTTCAGTTATATTGTTTATATCTGTTTTGAGCAATTCTTTAGCTGTCATTTTGTCCTGGAATTTCTTTTGAGGGAATTCTTCCATTTCATCATCTTGGCTAGTTTTCTGTACTTTATGTGTTTTAAAAGCTTGTTATGTGCCCTTTTCCTGAGACCACTGCTATATTAAAGAGGACTGTCCAGGGCCTGGCCCTTCAAGAGGTGTTTTTGGGAGAGTGTTACTTGCTCTCTGTTGTTGTGTCTTTGGTTACTTTATCTCTCTACTTGTAGTGATGTTTTGGACCCTCTACCAGGTGTGCATTGATTTGTTCATTGAAGTAGCCCAGAAAGGAAAACAAAGAGACAAACAAACAAAAAACAGACAGAAAAAAAAACCACACAGCACACAAACACACACACACACACACACACAAAACAAAAACAAAAACAAAAAAAACAGAAAGACCAGCTATAAGTAAACAACAGGGTGGGAGTGGTGCTCATGGAAGAGGCCTTATCCCATACAAAGAAAGAAATGACAGGAGTAGGGAAAAAGAAAAAAAATAAAAATTGACCAGGCAGAGAAAATATAGGCTTAATCCAGAGACTGAGAAAGGAAAATAAAGAAGTAGTCAGGGAAAAAGAAAAGAAGATAAAGTTGTCCATTCAGAGAAGCTATATAGCTTAATCCAGAGAGAGAGAAATGGAAATAAAGGGGAGTGCAGGGAAAAAAGAAGAGAAGACAAAATGGATCAAAGAAACTATATGGCTTAATCCAGAGAGTAAGAAAAATAAAGAAGGAGGTGGGAAAAAAGAAGAGAAGATAAAATTGCCCAGAGTGAGAAAATATATGGCTTAATCCAGCAAGAGAGAAAGGAAAATAAGGAAGGGATGTAGAACATGTATCAAAAGAAGAGATTAAATATGTCTGCTTAACGAAACAAACAACCAGAGTAACCAGACTAGTGGAGGGAAGAGATATGAAGAAGAAAAGGAAGAATATATCTATATAAGAATTGTCCAAGAATTAAACCAGGTGATGCAACAGCACTGGTCTGGAGGAAGGGACATCTGGTTCATCAGCATCAATCAATCCCACTCCAGTAGATATGCAGTTACCAGGAGCTGAGGGGCTTGGTTTGGTGTAGGCAGGTCCCACCTCCACTGTGGGCAGGCTGTCTGTTCCCTGAAACACCCCACCTATGGCCCGTCAGGTTTTCCCAGTGGGTCCCTGGAAGCAACCCTGCTTCTTTTCCTCCCAGACTCTTGGGGTTCAAAGTCTTTTGGCCTCAGCATAACTTTCTCTGAGAAATGAGGGAACTTTGGATCTCCCTACTTCTCTTGCATTTTGGCCCCTCCCTCCAGCCCCTCCCTTCTGAGCAACTGTGACTTTGACCCTATCCGATACTCTGGGGGAGGGTCTTGCTGAGCAACGGCCAGATGCCTGCCCATCCCCAGGAATGTTTATGAGACTGTGCTGCACTGGTGCCCAGAGTCTGCAGCTGGGTGCCAGCCCACTCCAGAAAAATTTTTGCGTGATCTTGTAGTAGTAACATTTCAGAGTTTATGGAAAATCACAGCACACATCTAGCACCAGGCTTTCCCCCTAACATCCTTTTTCCAGCACCAATAAATGTGGTTGTTCACTGGGGTCCGCTGGGGTGGACCTGTGGGGTGGCTGCACAGCCTCTACCAAACTGCCACTCCCCATGTGGTCTGTGGACCCCTCAGACCTTGTTCTCTGCTCTTGGGGGTTTGCTCTTTCCACCAGAGCACCACCAGGTTTCGAGATGCAGAGCCTCAGACTCTGCTCTCCCCCTGTTAATAGTCTTGATGGAATTTAAACCCTCTCCTTTCTCCTTTCTCCCCCCCTTTTTTTTGTTCAGTCCCTGAAGCTGTTCCCACTTTTCCACTTTCTTTCCAGTTGTTTGGGGGGGGGGGTGCTTTTCCCGTACTCTTTACCTATCTCCATCCTCTCTCTGCAAGCATAAACAGCTCCCTGCCCTCCATTGCTTTTCTCTTTCCTGATTCACCTGTATGTGCCACATACCTGCAGAGTTCTGTGATTCAGGTTGTGCATTTGTTGTGTTAATCCTCAGATCAGGTTTCTGGGTGTGCAAGATGGCTTGGTGTTGATCTGGCTGCTTTTCAGTGATGACAGACACAAAAAAAAGCTTCCATGTTGTTCCCCCATCTTGGTCCCCTCTCAAATCCTTATAATTTCTTGTGTGATCAGAGCCTCTCAGGTGGCTCCTATCTCTGAGTAGATCCTCAGTGGCGATGAATGATTCTGCTGCCTGTGTTCTCTGTTACTCCAGGGCTTGGATTCTGATATCCAGAGCAGACTCATCTGTGTTCAGGGTTGTTCAAGGAGGGTCTGGGTCCAGCACTCAGAAAAGAACTATGCTTCTCCCATTAGGAATTTTCACACCCTATTTTTATGTGAGGTTTCTCTTCCATCTCTCTATGCTTCTTAAGCTTAAAAAAGGCTTATGTTCCATGCCTTACCTGGCAGCTCCTTCAGAAGAGGTCTGTCTCAAAAGGAAGGTTTCCTGGAACTTTCCTTTTGGTACCACAAAGGTTCAGCTTATGCTTGGTCCCTATGTAGGGAACTCAGAAGACTCTATGCTTTCTCCCATCCCTTTCCTCTTTGAGTGTTAGCCTCTCTTTCTTCCTAACTCTTTCCTTTCTCACTTCTCTGCTCCTCAACTTCTCTTATCAAAATGTTAGTCATTAACATAGGGACATCAAATGTCCAAGGAAGGCGGAGAGTGACTTTGAATAGGGGGATCTAAGAAAGATGTAGGAGAGGGTGGCCAACCTCTTCACACTGCCACAGCTCCCCCACTCTACATGGACAAGTGAGGCTCTGGGCTTTTCTTTCCCTCTCTGGAACATTAGGATAGTCCTGTGAGCATGGTTGCTCCTATGCTCAATGCATCAGCTATGTCTGATAGACTCTGGTGGACAAGAAGAAGAAAGATGATCCCTGATTCTGGAAGAGTGATGACTTCCAATCTGTCTGTTCTAACAATAGGGGTGAGGGCAGTAAAGAGAAGCTTAGGAAGTCTGGTGTCTTGCTGCATTGCTTTTGTATTTTTTCCAGGCTCTTGATACATAGTGTATGGTTCTTTTAGAAATTAGTTTGAACTTGTATTTTGGGGAAAACAGGAGGCAGGAGCCAGTGACATCTTTTAGTTTGGATCCCTGGTATTTATTGCAATCCTCTTTGACTTACTCTGCCCCACTCTGACAATCTCATCAAGCAAAAGTCATAATTTGAGTACCATATAACTAGAATAGTCTAATACTATGCTGGGATTCTGTTGGTTTACTAAATTCCAAAAAACATTTGTAAATTATATAAATTCTCACAGCTCCCTAATTATATACCCTCTAAATTATGCTGGGAACATAGAAGAGATAGCAGCTGCTTTCCAGCTGCAGACACACCTGACATACTAAGATCTCAAAGCAAAGTAGCTCAGAATAGAGGCTGGGTGAAACGTGCAGACCTTGAAAAGTAAAGCACCCACAGAGAGGGGCAAGCACCTTGAGAAGGAGTGGACAGGCAATGATTTCCAAGAGGTTGGGTAAGAAGAAGGTCCTGAAGGACAGGCAAGTGGCAGAGGTGGAGCTTCCAGTGCAGGGGACAGTGGGAGTGACAGTGGCAGCTGGGACCCCATGTCATCAACACCATACAACCATAGAACAGAAGGGACTTGGGATCTCCCTGGTTAACTTGATCATCTGTAAGATGATGAAACGAAGGGTGGGACTGGGGAAGGGCCTTTATTAAGGATGCATGATGGAGAGGCCAAGCCTCCTGAAGTTATATAAAATTGCTCAGGGGTGCTGTCTGGAGACAGAGTTGCTATTGGTTGGTGTTTTTCTATGCCTTGGCGGCCTATCCATCAACCTCACAGGTGCTATCTCTACATCAGGCTTTGTGTAAGATACATTTTCCTTATGCATCTTTTCCTTAAACCCCAACTAGACTAGGTAACTTCTTATACCAAAGACTGACCATGCCAATGTCAGCATGAAAGGACTCTAAATCTGCACCCTCCATCTCACATTTCACAGATGCAGAAACAGACCATGGAGGGGGGCAGGTGACAGGACTTTACTATTAATCTAGATCACCTCTCTGGGTCTCCCAGGAGACATTCAGCTGCCTCATAGGAGGACAGGCAGGAAATACCCCCAACTCCAGAGGGGGCAGGGAGAATGATGAAAGGAACATAGAAACTACACCCCACTTTCAGATAATCATGCACACTCTCCTCTCACCTCTCAACTCTCTCCCTTGAATCAACTCAAGGGTAAGTGTTCTTTTAGCACTGCCATCTCATACCTAAAAGATTTCTGGACTTTCTGCTGATGCTGCAGCCTGCAGGAATGCCTATACTCTATGCTGGAGACAAGGATGATGAGGAAGTAGAGGGTCCTTGGGGGACTCTGAGACAGGAACAGAGGGCTCAGACCCTGGATTCATGTGTTAAGTGGGAGGAGGGCCCAATTTTGATCTTCCCCATTTTATGGGAAAGGCTTGAACCACCTGTGAACTTGGTGGACAGGAAACAACCAAACTTACTTTCAAGGAGGCACTGATATTTTCTTTCCATTTTAATCACTGTGCCAGCTGTCTTTACCTTTGAGAGTTTAACCTGGGGAAAGGCCTCTTGAATTGAACAGAATTTAAAGGACAATATGGTTGGGCCTAAAGTCTACAATGATAAGTGAAATAAATCAAATAGAAAAGACACATACCATATAATTTCACTTATATGTGGAATTTAAAAAACAAAACGAATGAACAAACAAAATCAGAGGCAAACTTGAGGCACCTGGGTAGCTCAATTAATTAAGTGTCCAACTCCATTCTGGCTCAGGTCATGATCTCACGGTTCATGAGATTAAGACCCATGTCGGGCTCTGTGATAACAGCATGGAGCCTACTTTTGATTCTCTCTCTATCTCTCTCTTTCTGCCTCTCCCCTGCTCTCTCTCTCCAAATAACATAAACTTAAAAAAATCAGAGAGAACTCATAAATGCAGAGAACAAACTGGTGATTGCTGGAAGTGAGGGTCTAAGAGAATGGGTGAAGTAGGTATAAAGGATTAAGTGAAGCAAACTTCCAGTTATAAAATAAATAAGTCACAGCAATAAAAAGTACAGCATAAGGAATATAGTCAATAATATTGTAATAATATTGTACGGGAACAGGTGGTAACTACACTTAACCTGGTGAGCATTGAGTAATATATATAATTGTCAAATCAGTAGGTTTTACACCTGAAACTTATATAACATTGCGTATCAACTATACTTCAACAATAAAAATGTAAAATACTAAAAAAAATAAAAGAGAACATTCATCTTGCCATTTGTGGCAACATGAAAGTGGAGGACATTATGCTAAGTGAGATAAAGTAAAAAGAAAAAGACAAATACTGTATGGCATCACTGATATGTGGAGTCTGAAAAAAAGAAAGAAAAGCTGATCTTACAGAAATAGAATGCAATGCCAGGTGCTAGGTACTGGGAGATGCGAGAAGTGGAGAGATTAGGTCAAAATGTACAAACCTTCAGTTACAAAGTGAGTAAGTTCTGAGGAAGTAATGTCATCATGATAACTACAGTTAATGATGGTATATTGCATATTTGAACTTGGCTAAGAGAGAAAATGTTATGTGTTGTCATCACAAAAACAAAGTATTAACCATGTGAGATGATGGACATGTTAGTTTACTTGATTAAGATAATAATTTCACATGTGTATGTATGTCAAATCATCATGTTGTTCACTTTAAATATATACAATTTTATGTCAAAAAAATAAAGGAGGAGATTCAGAAATGACAATTCCTGGAACTACAAAACTGGGTGAAGTGTTCATAATTCATTTAAAAGATTACCAAGGATAAGAGAGAATAAGAGTGTGTGTGAGTGCATGTGTATTTGAAATAGTGTGTGTGCGCATGTTGAATTCATACATGTGTAGTGTAAAATCATATGTGTATGAGCATGTGTGAATGTGTATATTAGTATGTATGATCACATGTGTATGAGAGACTGCGTGCATATGTATGAATTCATACAAGTGTATGTGTGCATGTGAAATCACTGTGTGAGTGTGTGTATGTTAGTATGTGTGTGTGCATGTGAGAATGTGTGTTTGTGTTGCAGGAGAGGGGCAGGAGCAGGCCAGGCACTCATGTCAGAAACTTGTGGATGTTAAGCTCTACTCTATGCAGTAGTGATCCTGGGTATGGCAGCATCTTTGCCATAATCAGATATTGGCTTCAGCCTCTACCCTGCACATGGGTTCTGCGTATCATTTTTGAAGACTTTGAAGGTCAGAGAGGAGATGGCAAGGCTTAGAAGTAAGGAGAGACAGGTGTCCGGCTCAGGTCAATAGTTGTTCAATAAATGGTTTGTGAAGGTTTTTGAGGGTGTGTGGGTCTCTGTGAAGGTGTATATGAGGGTCTGTGGAGGGTCAGTAAGAGGATGTGTGGGAGGCTGTGTATGAGGGTGTGTGGGAGGATGTGTGGGAGAGTATGCATGAGGGTCTGTGGGTAGGCATGCTGAAATTTTTGTGGTAGGATGTGTGGCAGGGTCTAAGACAGTATGTAGGAGGGTCAATGAGGGTGAGTGGGAGGGTCTGTGTGAGGGTTGAAGAACATAGGGCAGACTCAAGCCAGCCTCTGGGCTCTGGAGAACCACAGGTCAAGAAGAGGAGAAGGACAGTAAACTGTCCATGCCCTTCAAGACAAAGTTATAATTTTAACTTGGGGGGAGGTCAGTACAGCATATGGGGAAGGAGCTATTGACTTGGGTCACTGGACTGGAGAACAGGTCTTGCCAACAATTGGTATTCAGTTTTTTAAATCCATTATATTAGCTTGTAATGCTATCACACTATTGCTTAATTTTCAATTCTCTAATGACAAATGATGTTAAGCATTTTTTTGTATGCTGTTTGCTATGTGTGCATTTTCTTTGGCGACAAACCTGAAAGACAGGTACAGAATTTTGAAAGTCCACTAAAGTCCATGCTGTGTTTGGGGAGAAGACTCCCATTACAGATGGGGGTGCTGAGTGGCTCGAGATGAATCTAAAACTATTTGTTGTATCCAGATTGTGAAGAGGTTTAAAGGCTTGTTTAGAATTTTCAATTTTAGCTCTTGGGAAATGAGCAGGCTTCAGAGGTGACCAAACTGTGGAACATAGGCAATTGTAATGTAGCCCTTCTTCCAGGTGACTGAGGACTCAACCACAAAGGAAATGATCACAGCTGATGGCCTGAGAGCCAGAGGGTGTCATAGATACAGAGGCCCCTATTGTGGCTGGCCTCATTTCAGGGAGCAGACTGAAATTCCAGTAGCAATGAGCAGTGGGCCGTGGGCCAAAGCCTCTGCCCTGGGAAACTCCTAGATGGGTATTAAGAAAAGTCTCTGCAGCCTCATCCTTTGGGGAGAAGGCCCACCAGCATGACAGCCAGAAAGGTGAGAGTCTTACCTGCAAAGCCAATGAACATGAGTTCAGGGTAAATACCCTCAAGTGACTGTATTTTATTTCATAATCATTAAGATAATATTGCTATTATTTCCATGTCAGTGATACTGCCTTCTTATTTGCATTGTTCTGCGAGTGTCTTTACTCAAGCAGAGAAATGTCTGGGTCTGTAAATGGCGTTTTGTAAGGAACAGGAACAAAGCCATCTACCAAGGTCAGACTATCAATCTCATGTTCCCTCCTCCCCATTTATGGAGGACCTTTCTCCCAGCAGAGCACATTTTGGGGGGGGGGGGAAGATGTGTCTTTCCTCATCCCAGATGCACCTGGGACTGACATCCACACTCACCTCTGTGTGAGAAAGGGGACTTTATGTCTGACATACCATCAGACAAAAATAAAGACTGCAGCCCAATACTGACTACTGGGACCTCAAAGCAACCTGCAAAAGGCAATATGACACAGAGGAGAGAGCCCAACTTTGAAGTCAGGTACATAGAGAACTGGGTTCAAATCCTGCCTCTGTCACTTTCTGTGTGACACTGTACAAGACAATATAAAGTTTCTGATCCTCAATTTCCTCATTTGAAATATAGAGTCAACAGTCCCAGTAGCATTGCAGGGGTCATCAAGTGATATATGGAGGTGACAGTAGTTTACAAATCACAAAGCACAGTGCAAATATCAGTCAAGAAGCAATATAGTTTAGCAATTCCACCCACAGCACTGATTATAACTGTGCTCTTTGGTGAGTTGTTCTATATTTCCATTACCACATGTACAATGCTATCTACATCCCACCCTGGGAAAGCTAGCTCTCTATTGCTCCAAACCCCATGGACTGCAGTTAGCATACAGTTTTACTTTAGTCTTCCTCTGACCTGCAGAGAGCTCCTTCACCTTAGTCACAGCTTTGCTTGGGATGCCCACGGAAAGCCTAAATCATGCAGGGTATGAAGCTTTCTCATCTCAGCCAGTATGGGATAACTCTAGAGGCAATGCTCACCCCTACACTCTCCATAGCGTTGGAAAATCTTTGTCAGGGCATCATTGTAGCCAGAATTCTTCCTTTTCCTGGTCCACCTCCCCCACTTTCACAGGCACTGGTCCCTAATAAACATCTTTCACTCTAAACTTGGTCTCAGTGTTTGCTTCCAGGTTATAAACAAATCAACATAAGGTAACAATGCAGAAGTGTATTATGATAGGGAGGTGAGTTAATAAGTCCCAATAATTTTGTGCAGGGTCTGGTACATAGTGCTATTATTATTATTATTAATTATTGCTATTGATTTTATCATCTGAGTCCTGAGTAGAGTGGTTCTCACTTGGTCCTGCACCCTATTATCTCCAGTCCCTGCAGCAATCACAGGTGTGGCATTCCATGTCTGTTCTTCCCAGTGTATATCACTGGGACCATCAGATGTTGATATTGGAACTGGCAGGGCTGAAGATGCTTCCTCTCTGTGTGCAGCTGCTATGCACTGAGCCTTGGTAGGCCTTTGACACCATTTTTAATGCTCATAATTACCCCATAAGTCAAGGTAAGTGATGTTAGTCCCTCTTTACAGATGAGGAGCCTGGAACTCAGGGATGTTAATGACTTGACCATTTCTGAATCCTAGTAGGTGGCAGAGCTGGGACCCCAAAGTCTCCACCATATGCCATGCAACCTTATCATATGCAGACATGGGCATTGAATCCCAGGGGATTGAGTAGTTAGTCACTGACTAGAAGCCAAAGTTTCTGACTCCCACTGGTTCAGCAGGCTTTACATTGTTCTATGCTGCTTCCTCATGCTCTGTGTTACCTAAATGACTAAATGAATGAAAATGCAAAGTCAATAACCAATTTCTCTTTTCATTGCAGTCCCTACCTTGCTTTTCTGTGGTTTTCTTGGTGTGTGTTTATAATGCATCATCATCACCTCTCAAATGCCCTTGGTTGTTTGGAGGGAAGCTAATCAATATGTTGCTCACCACAGAGGTGTCGGTGGCATATTTGAGAGAAGACAGGAGGAGGGCCAAGGCTGTGTCAGTCTGCAGAGCTGGCTGGCCCTTCTGAGGCTGAGAGGCTTCTCCAAAGTCTCAAGCCTTAGGGCTGTTGGGAAAGCCATTGGAAATATTGGGGAAGTGAGATGCTGGTGATTTGACACTTGGACTCCTGGACTCCTAGACAGAGTGAAAATCTCAGTCATAGCAAGATTGGTAGCCCTGGCCCTCTCTGGGTTCTGTTTTGAAGGGGAATACTAAGCACACTGGAGACTTGATTTGGAAAATTTATTTATTTTGGTCCAGGTAAGATTAATCATTAATCCAACTTTTTCTTCTATCATTTTGCTTTATCTGGATATTTAATATAAAAAGAATAATACAATGTGGCTTCTATGTTTGCTTCTTTCATTTAGTGCTATATTTTTGAGGTTGAACTGTGTTGTGGCATGTATTGGTAGTTTGATATTTTTTATTGCCTAATAGTATTAGGGGCAATTACATATTTTATTTTCTATTTTCCAAAGACATTTTTAGTTTTTGAATAGATTTAGATTCATATTAAAGTTGCAAAGACATTACAAAGATTTTCTAAATACGACACACTCTGTTTCTCCTTTTATTGACATCTTATATCATTAGTATGATACATTTGTTACAACTAATAAACCCATATTGATATAATAATGTTATACAAATATCACACTTAAAGAGTAGGGAGTTATGTCCTCTTTGAAGACAGAATATCTGCATAAAGTGCTTAGAGTTCTGCTTGGGAGATTAGTCTCCTCTCCTACTGATTTATTTATTTATTTAAAAATTTGCATATATTAAAGTACTATAAAAGTTCTGGGGCTTTGACAAAAGCATGGTATTATGGATCTACCATTTTAGTATTGTACAGATAATTTCACTGCTCCAAAATGTCCCCAGTGCTTCACCTATTCATGGCTCATAGGTATTTATTTTCTATTTCGGATTATAATTCAATACTTCCTAGTTTATTTTGTCAAATTATTTTTTCTGTTGGCTATGGTATCCATTTCATATACCCCTAGTGTGTGTGTGTGTGTTGTGTGTGTGTGTGTATGCGTATTTTGAACATCAACCATTTCTCTGAGGAGACCTGGCTCCTTTTATTGGAGAATGGTATTAAAAACTAAAATTTGGTTGCTAAATGTGCTTGTTACTACTGGGATGTTATTGCTTCTATGCCTTCTCAATAATCAGGGCAATAAATTTATGTGTGCGTATTAACCCATGCGCACGCACCACACACACACACACGCACACACACACATTCATCTACATCTATATTAAGCTAAATATACCTTCATATTGATGTCTCTAACTCTAATCCAGTACCAAATCTATCATCCCAGGCTTCTCCTCTTGCTTGTCTGTAACCTCTCATTATCTTTGAGAAACTTGGCTCTCACTATCCACCCTCCATTTACTTAATTGTTCAATTTCAGTATGCATATATATGATGGTTTCTATCACCATATGTGTTATGGGTGTTAACTCATACCCTCATGGAAAACAACTTTACCAGCCAGTGTATAGTACTTACATACTTTAGTTTTATAGACCCTATCCATTTCAAAAGTTGGCACTTCCGATCTCCCAACTTCCTTCCTTTAGGTTATTTCAAATGTTTGTAATATGGTTAGATTCTTTTGCCACAGTCTACAAATCCTGTGATTGCCCAACCTCCTAAATGATCTTTTAAATTTGCATGCATTAAGGTACTATAATGTTCTATGCGTTTTAACAAATGTGTAACGTTATGTACCTACCACTTCAGTATCTGAACAATTTCACTGCCCTAAAGATCTCCAGCGCTTTCTGTATTCAACCCGTTCCCTCCCTGAACCCCTGGAAACCACTGATTTGTTTACTGACTCTGTAATTTTACCTTTTTTCAGAATGGCATACAGTTATAATAATACAGTATGTAGCCTTTTCAGACTGGTTTCTCTCATTTAGTAATTCATTTGAAATTCACCCATGCCTTTGTGTGTCTTAATAGCTAATTCCTATTTATCACTCCATACTATTCCACTGTATGGATGTTTGTAGGTTCACAACCCTCTCTTGTATAGAGGGTTTACCCTTTCTTGGTAAAATATGAGACCCATACACAGAGGACAGGAAGAGACCAAAGAAGGAGGCAGGCCAGTCCAAGTTTGTAGGTGGTAATTTTAATAAGAAGAAATAGAAGTTATGTAAAGGCTTGCATTGGGTAGCAACAAGATGAATGGATCCCCTCAATTGCTCTCTAAATCTTAAAGGCTTATGAAGAGGCCCTGACTAGACTCAGTCATGTATACCATGCAGGTATTTTCAACATCACATGGCCATCTCAAGACTATTTCCTTGGAGCAACCTCTGGGAGTGGGAAAAGCAAGTAGAACTCACATTCCAAGGACAGGGTAGGGAGTGAGCAGTCTCCAAGTGCCTGGGTCCAGCTCATGGGTCAATTGGTGGTCACGTCTTTTTGATCATGTTCCTCAACAGACATTCCATAGTTTTTAAAATTCGTTCACTTCTTGAAGGGTATTGTGGTTGCTTTCAGTTTTTGACAATTATGAATAAATCTGTAAACATTTGTGTGCAGGTTTTGTGTGGACATAATTTTTCAAATTAGTTAGCCAAATACCTAAGAAATGATTATTGGATCTTATGGTAGGGCTATGTTTAGCTTTGAAGGAAACAAACTGTCTTCCAAAGTGGTTATACCACTTCACATTCTCATCAGCAAATAATGAGAGTGCCTGTTGCTTTATATTCTTGACAGCAATTGGTGTTTCAGATTTTAAAAGGCTTCTTATAGTAGTTTGTAGTGCTATCATATTGTTGCTTAATTTACAATTTCATGACAAATGATTTTGGACATCTTTCTTATATACTTTTTGATATATGTATGTTTTCTTTGGTTAAGTATCTATGTAGATATTTTGCTTATTTTAAAATTGTGTTGTTTGTTTTCTTATACTTGAGTTTTAAGACTTCTTTATGTATTTTGGATAGAAGCCCTTCATTAAATATGTATTCTGCAAACATGTGTCCCAATTTGGGGTTTGTCTTTTCATTCTCTTAACCTTACCGTTCATTGAGTAAAAGTTTTTAATTTTAACAAGTTCAGATTATCATTTTTTTCTTTCATGGATCATATTTTAGTGTTGTATATAATTTTCATTACCAAATTAATATCATGTATATTTTCACCTCTATTTTATTCTATAAGTTGTATAGCTTTGCATTTTATATTGATTTCTATAATACATTTAAGTTAATTTTTGTGTCATATGTAAGATCTGTGTCTAGGCTTATCCTTTTAACTTTCTAAATTTTTATTATGGTTAAAAATGTACAATATAAAATTAACCATTTAACCATTTCTAACCATGTTTCTAAGTATACAGATGTGGTGGCAGTAGAATTGGTGAAGAACAAAGGGAAGGCAGGGCTTTTCTATTCTAGAAGCACCAAGTGGTAGACTAATGAGGTCACATTCATGTCCAAATTAGAACGGGCCAGCTCTGCCTTTGTATCCTTCTGCTAATTTGTAAGGGGTGATCCTAGGGTAGGGATGCTTATGGATTGAAATGTCAAAGTTTATTGGGGCAGCTCTTCCAATTCACCTACAGTCATTTTTCTGACCGTGCACAAACCCTGTAAGGGTATCTAGGCCATGACAGGTAATTAAATGGAATTCTCCACTGAAAACCATCACTTCTCTTTAACCCTCAGGCCATGTTCCTAAATCTGGGCAGGCTCCTTCCTCACGTATGGGGCTTACATCACAGTATCCCCAGACCCTCATATATGTCTGGATTTGCTTGAGTCTATCTTGTGATAAAAATAAAGTAATTTGTACATGTATCAAGTACTAATTTTCCCAAGAATCAACTCATGTCCTTGTACATAAAGCATGGGCATATTCACTCAGGGTATCCATGACCTTCACTATCTGGACTTACCTGTAGCTCAACTCTGGTCTATCAAGGACATTTCATTTGTGATTATTTGTGTACTGTATTCCCCTGTAATTTACGGCCTTCTGGAGTTCAGGGATTTATCATGTCACTTATCAGATGTTTAATATACATTGGTAGAGTGAAACATAGAGGGAAGAAACATGGTAGCTTTCAGACTTTGATTAAAGTACTTCTACATGTTTCAAAATAGACAGGGAGACTTACTCATGAGAACAAGGGCTTTCATCAGGGCATGGAGAATATAGGCACTGTAATTTCTGGTTCAAGAGACTGGTTCATTAAGAATAAAGGAGGGGAAGGGAAGGCTTATAAGAAAGATTCATATAAAAGGTCTAAAAGATAAGAAAATGTAGATTTTGCCACAGAAGAGGGGGGAGGCTACTAGAATACTGACTAGCTGCTGATAGGATCCTAGTCAAAGAAGCAAGTGGATTTTCCAGATAAATATTGGGTTAAGAAAGATCTAGGTCCCACATAGCACGACCAACATTAAGATAAAATTCTGGCAACCACTTCATTGTTGTGTCTCTTAGGGGAAGGGATATGGAGGTGTATCAACAAATACTCCAGATATGCCCCTTCTTCAGAGCTCCAGGGAAGGTTAGAAACATGCTTGCATTGGTTCAGAGTTCAGAAAAATTAAGAAACCTCTGACTTAAAGTACTCAGATGATTTTTTTATTCCTGGGTGGTGAAGCTGAGGAAATGTGATTTCAGGAGTGCTCTGCTTGAGTTTCAGCTTGAAAAAAAATATTTTTTTTCTTTTTCTAGTCCTAGCACCTGTTCAAGTAATTCTAGCTTAGCACAATTGGAATAGAAGGTATTCATTATCAAAAAGTTCTAAGTTCAAAATCAGACAGCCTTACTGTGGTGCAGTGGTTAGTAACATGGTCTCTGGAGTCATAATGGTTTTGCACCCTAGATCTGCCTGGGCTACCTTGGGCAAGTTATGTTTCTGTGTCTTAGTTTCTTCATCTGTTAAAATGGGGACTAGAATAATACTTATTCCACATGGTTATTGTAACACTAAAAGAAGAACACTTGAAGTGTTCAGAAAAGATCTTGAATAATAGTAATGGTAGCAACAACAACAACAGTTATTATTTATATTATTATAAATGTTATGATAGTATAATAATTATGTTATATATTATTATAAATATTACATTTGTATTTAAAATGTATAATATAATTATTATAATGTGATATTTATAATAATATATGATATATTATATTAATAAGTATTATTATTATGTGAGTATGGACAATCATTTAATTCCTCTTTATTTCTCTTTATTTGTCTCTAGGATGATGATAAACTTATGTGGTGGACACTGTGAAACACCACTCAGATCCCTTGGGCTGCCCAAGTATTGGAAGTAGTTTTGGCAACAGCCTTTCTCAATCAGTCATGCAGGGATCTTGTCAGCTCCGGGTTCCTCCCGGGTCACATCCTGCCTCATTGGCCCACATTCAATAACTGATAGATATGGGAGTGTAAAGGCCTGTTCTTCTTGTCCCTTCTTCTTGCAGTATTGTTCCAAAGACACTTCAAAATCACTATTCTGCCTTCTAAACTCCAAATCAGAGTTAGCTTCCAAAGGAACCCAACCTGTGACATCTAACTTCACAGAATTGCCAGGATTAAAAGTAACAAAACACACAGTGTTTGACACTATTGCTCAACAATGTATTTCCTTACCCATCTTCCCCACAACATCATGAGCTAAATATTTTTTTGTGACTCCCCAATGTGCTCTATGCTCTCTATCTGAAACATGGCTGTCATTACTAACCAATTAATAAAAATCTTTCTTAAGCGAATACAGTTCTAGTTCAGGGTAGAGTTTGACAGTTAGCCCCAGATGATAATAAGGACACAAGTTCAACAGGGTTTAATAAAGTCTGCTTACTTATTTAAAAAAAATATTGGCATCATCTTTTTTTAATGCTTATTTTTGAGAGAGAGAGAGAGAGAGAAAGCAGGCACAATTTGGGGAGAAGCAGAAGTGGGGGGATATAAGATCTGAAGTGGGCTCCACACTGACAGCAGAGAGCCCAAAGTGGGGCTCAAATTCCCAAACTGTGAGATCATGATATGATCTGAGGTTAGATGCTTAACCAACTGAGTCACACAGGCACCCCAAAAAATATGCTTACTTCTATTCAAAACACTAGGCTATAGGTTAAAGATTATATATCTGTAGGCAACGTCTGTTCCATGCATAACAGGTAGAGTCTCTGCTTCCTTACCCTGGTCTCCTCAGCCTTCAGATGGAGTGTAATAGTTTATCCATGATTCCAGTTGTCACCTTTCCACAAAACATGCTTAACGGCATTAGACAAGGCACTAATTTGCATAGAGACTGTCAAGGTCCTTTGTAAAGCAAAAAAATGCACATTGTTAAACAGTTACAATAACATTGACTACAACCATGAAAACAATTTTACAGCAGATTAAACACAGTTAGTGAAAAGTGCAGTGCAAAAGCAATTTCAATCCTAGAGTTGAGTCAGGAGCTAGGAGAAAGCCCTATAAACAATGACCAGACATAACATTCTACCTACACTTGCTGGGTCATTTTTCTGGGGGGAAGGGGAACTCTTCTATAGTTTGGATTTCCTGCTTGAGATGAGGGATCAAACTACAAGGAGGTGAAGGAAAGGAGAGATAGCTAAATCTATAAAAGAAATTGGAGAAAAAACAGAAGACAAAAATCTGTACAAACTATAGGAAACTTGGTGTGAGACAAGAAGAAAAAGGCAAGAGTGAGAATAATGGAGAAAATGCCTCTTATAATGTGGTGATAATCAGTTTGAAAAGAATGGATTCATGATTAGACAGAAAAATCTTCAGATATTAAAGGAAAAACAAGGAAATGATTAAAATTTCCAATACAGAATTCTCATTTTTACTTAGATTCCTCTTTTTATCCAACCAGGTTTATTTTGTCCACCTCCTTCCTACAGAAGTGAGTACTTTTCTTCTCTATATCTTCTCTAGATCTATCAGGTCTATCTTTACCCAGTGGCCCTGGACAAGCAGGCCTGGTAGTTGCTGTCCAGTACTGTCAAGTGGACAGAATGAGAAATTATCTTACAACGAAAGTGTAAAGGTAACCAAATTTCTCCCACCCTCAAATTATTACAATTCAAGTAGGGATATTCAACTATCCAAAGCAATTTTCATGTGCATCCTTTTTTATAGCAGCCTATATCTCACACATTACAGTCCTAGGAAGTTTCCAAGTCAATTTATAACCTGTCCATTTCTGTGGTTCTCCCTCATCCTCTAGCCACAATTCCTAAGGTAGTAATTGGTTTCATACCCTCCTTCCTGCTCCTTATCTGACTTTTACCACCAGATAAAATTAAGAAGAACATGTCTTCAAACTGACATGATAAAACACATGAGACAAAGTAATCCTCTGCTCCCTCCTGGGAATGGTAGACTGAGTGGGGGGTGAGTTTATGAGAATGCCAAAGTATCTCATGAGGGAATTATTATTTTGCTTGAATTTTGATGATAAATATATGAATCCAGAAGTCCCAGGAAAAACTCTTTGGATAAAGGCCATTTTTGAAAAGAGATGAACCATAAAAAATGGTGGAAGTGGTTAAAGTGCCTCTCAGATGGTGAGCTTCCCAAATCATCATGGCCAGTTGGGGAGGGTGAAGGTGCTTAGGGAAAGAGAGACAGAAACTTCTCTGGTCAGATTTCCTTAATTTCATTTCCAACTTTATTGTGCCCAGAATGACACTCATCCTCAGTGAGAAGATGGAATTTGTAAAACAGGAACTCTGTGATGCATGGCATTACACCCAGAGAATCATTCAGTTGTTTTGGAAAGTTGGTCCTATTTTGGTTACTATCAACATGGCTATGATATTGGCCAATTTTTGTTTTTATCTTAGGTCTTTTTAACTACCCTGAGAACCAATCCCAAATATTGCAAATAAACTGCTAAGAATTGATTTCCAAAAAACTTTCCTCCCAATAGTTCTTCACTTTAGGAACAAAATCAGCTTGTATTGTACACCCACTGGAAAAGATCATTCTGATAAGGAGCTTAATATCTCAGAAGGAGAAATGTGCAGAGGATAAATAAGGGGAACTGAATAATTTAGATGTAAGAATTTATTTGAGGGATTTTATGTTTTATCTTTTTAAAAAAATATTTATTTAAATTCAATTTAGTTGGCATATAGTGTAGTATTGGTTTCAGGTAATTTTTGTGCTTTGAGTTTTTCGAAAGCATAAAGGTAAAGTTGAATTTTCTTTAAAAGGTTTTAATCATCAAATATGTCAGCAATCTACGTACTTTCATATAAAATTTTATTTTATTTTTTTAAAATTTTTTTTCAACGTTTATTTATTTTTGGGACAGAGAGAGACAGAGCATGAACGGGGGAGGGGCAGAGAGAGAGGGAGACACAGAATCGGAAACAGGCTCCAGGCTCTGAGCCATCAGCCCAGAGCCTGACGCGGGGCTTGAACTCACGGACGGCGAGATCGTGACCTGGCTGAAGTCGGACGCTTAACCAACTGTGCCACCCAGGCGCCCCTCATATAAAATTTTATGACATTAAAAAAAATGTACTTTGTCTAGAAACCTAAAAAAAGAAAAAGAATTTGTTTAAGGCAGCTACATGAAGATCCTGAGGCTATTTATCCTGCCTTAGATAGTTCTTTTCAGCAAGAAAATAAGGTAAGAGGTAAGAGGCTAGATCTACAATTATAGCTTTCTGTATTCACTGTTCATGTACTTTGTACACCCCAGATCACCTCTATGATGCTGGTTATGATAAAGAAAAAGTGTTCCTTGAGGATAGTTCTTCAATGGAATCTTGAAGTCACAGTTGGGAAATGAGAAGGTAACCCTTCCTAGGATCTGAACTCTGTTGTTTCTCCAAATCCTCTCATGACTTGCCTGTTTGCTTCCTCTTCTGAGACTTTCAAAAGCTTGGCTTAATGGTGTCTGAATTCATAAAAAAATGTATAAGGGCAAGAATAGCTGTTTCTTCTCTAAGACCAGTTTTCCCAGGCTCTTCCAGAAGTGCTAAAATTGGGGGGCGCCTGGGTGGCTCAGTCAGTTAAGTGTCTGACTTCGGCGCCAGTCATGATCTCACAGTTCATGGGTTCAAGCCCCGTGTTGGGCTCTGTGCTGACAGCTCAGAGCCTGGAGCCTGCCTCAGATTCTGTGTTTCCCTCTCTCTCTGCCCCTCCCCTGCTTGTGCGTTCTCTCTCTCTCTCTCTTATAAACAAATAAACATAAAGTTAAAAAAAAAGAAGTGCTAAAATTGGGGTTAGGGTGTCTTTACTTATATTCCAGTGGCCCAGGTACATGAAATGGCCATAAATCATGTTTCACTTTCCAGGTACTTAGAAATGGGGTGGGAGGGATCTTCAAACAGTGCTATGTCATGGACTATTTTGTATCATTAAATGTTTAGAAAAAAGTCAGCAACAAAAATGTTTTGGATAAATCAGTCAGTCTTCTATGAAATATATTTCACATTCAATTGAAAACCAAAATAGGGAGAGTTTCTCTATTCTTAATAAATATATCACCACGAATTGAAATTTTAGGAGGTAGAGAAGATGGCTGTAGGAGGACGCTGGGCTCACCGCGCGTCCTGCTGATCACTTAGATTCCACCTACACCTGCCTAAATAACCCAGAAAACCACCAGAAGACTAGCAGAACAGAGTCTCTGGAGCCAAGCGCACACAAGAGGCACACGGAAGAGGGTAGGAAGGGCGGAGAGGCGGTTTGCGCTACACGGAATGGCGGGAGGCAGCCGGGGCAGAGGGGCGGCCCAATGGCCAAGCAGAGCCCCTGAGTTTGGCTTGAAAAAGTGGAGGGGCCAGACGGAGTGTGTTCCGACAGCAAGCGGGACTTAGCATCTGGGAGGTCATAAGTTAACAGCTCTGCTCGGAAAGCGGGAAGGCTGGAGGACAAAGGGAGGGAGAGTTGCTGAGCCCCGGGACGACAGAGCTCAGTTTGGTGGGGAACAAAGGCACTCGCCAGCGCCATCTCCCTAGCCCATTCCCCAGCCAAAATCCCAAAGGGAACCAGTTCCTGCCAGGGAACTTGCTTGCTCTTCGCAAAACCCAACGCTGTGCTTCTGCGGAGCCACCCCTCCGGCAGCGGGTCTGACTCCCTCCCGCTGCCACAGGGCCCCTCCTGAAGTGGATCACAAAAGGAGAAGCGAGCTGAGCCTGCCCCTCCTGCCCCCGTGCAACTTGCCTAACCACCCCAGCTAATACGCCAGATCCCCAGAACCACAAGCCTGGCAGTGTGCAAGTAGCCCATATGGGCCACACCACCACACAGTGGTGTGCAAGTAGCCCATATGGGCCACACCACCCCTAGGAGAGGGGAAGAGAAGGCACACACCAGTCTGACTGTGGCCCCGCTGGGGGAAGACATCAGGTCTGACTGCAGCCCCACCCACCAACTCCAGTTATACACCACAGCACAGGGGAAGGGCCCTGCAGGTCCACACCACTCCAGGGACTATCCAAAATGACCAAACGGAAGAATTCCCCTCAAAAGAATCTCCAGGAAATAACAACAGCTAATGAACTGATCAAAAAGGATTTAAATAATGGGGCGCCTGGGTGGCGCAGTCGGTTAAGCGTCCGACTTCAGCCAGGTCACGATCTCGCGGTCCGTGAGTTCGAGCCCCGCGTCAGGCTCTGGGCTGATGGCTCAGAGCCTGGAGCCTGTTTCCGATTCTGTGTCTCCCTCTCTCTCTGCCCCTCCCCCGTTCATGCTCTGTCTCTCTCTGTCCCAAAAATAAATAAACGTTGAAAAAAAAAATTTAAAAAAAAAGGATTTAAATAATATAACAGAAAGTGATTTTAGAATAATAGTCATAAAATTAATCGCTGGGCTTCAAAACGGTATAGAGGACAGCAGAGAAGCTCTTGCTACAGAGATCAAGGGACTAAGGAACAGTCAGGAGGAGCTGAAAAACGCTTTAAATGAGATGCAAAATAAAATGGAAACGACAACGGCTCGGATTGAAGAGGCAGAGGAGAGAATAGGTGAACTAGAAGGTAAAATTATGGAAAAAGACGAAGCTGAGAAAAAGAGAGATAAAAAAATCCAGGAGTATGAGGGGAAAATTAGAGAACTAAGTGATACACTAAAAAGAAATAATATACGCATAATTGGTATTCCAGAGGAGGAAGAGAGAGGGAAAGGTGCTGAAGGGGTACTTGAAGAAATAATAGCTGAGAACTTCCCTGAACTGGGCAAGGAAAAAGGCATTGAAATCCAAAAGGCACAGAGAACTCCCTTCAGACGTAACTTGAATCAATCTTCTGCACGACATATCATAGTGAAAATGGCAAAATACAAGGATAAAAAGAAAATTTTGAAAGCAACAAGGGATAAACGTGCCCTCACATATAAAGGGAGACCTATAAGACTCGTGACTGATCTCTCTTTTGAAACTTGGCAGGCCAGAAAGGATTGGCACGAGATCGTCAATGTGTTGAACAGAAAAAAAAAAATGCAGCCGAGAATCCTTTATCCAGCAAGTCTGTCATTTAGAATAGAAGGAGAGATAAAGGTCTTCCCAAACAAACAAAAACTGAAGGAATTTGTTACCACTAAACCAGCCCTACAAGAGATCCTAAGGGGGATCCCGTGAGACAAAGTACCAGAGACATTGCTACAAGCATAAAACATACAGACATCACAATGACTCTAAACCCGTATCTTTCTATAATAACACTGAATGTAAATGGATTAAATGCACCAACCGAAAGACATAGGGTATCAGAATGGATAAAAAAAAAACAAGACCCATCTATTTGCTGTCTACAAGAGACTCATTTTAGACCTGAGCACACCTTCAGATTGAGAAGGAGGGGATGGAGAACTATTTATCATGCTACAGGAAGCCAAAAGAAAGCTGGAGTAGCCATACTTATATCAGACAAACTAGACTTTAAATTAAAGGCTGTAACAAGAGATGAAGAAGGGCATTATATAATAATTACAGGGTCTACCAATCAGGAAGAGCTAACAATTATAAATGTCTATGTGCCGAATACCGGAGTCCCCAAATGTATAAAACAATTACTCATAAACATAAGGAACCTTATTGACAAGAATGTGGTAATTGCAGGGGACTTTAACACTCCACTACAGAAATGGATAGATCATCTAGACACATGGTCAACGAAGAAACAAGGGCCCTGAATGATACAATGGATCAGATGGACTTGACAGATATATTTGGAACTCTGCATCCCAAAGCAACAGAATATACTTTCTTCTCGAGTGCACATGGAACATTCTCCAAGATAGATCACATACTGGGTCACAAAACAGCCCTTATAAGTATACAAGAATTGAAATTATACCATGCATACTTTCAGACCACAATGCTATGAAGCTTGAAATCAACCACGGGAAAAAAGTCTGGAAACTTCCAAAAGCATGGAGGTTAAAGAACACCCTACTAAAGAATGAGTGGGTCAACCAGGCAATTAGAGAAGAAATTAAAAAATATATGGAAACAAATGAAAATGAAAATACAACAATCCAAATGCTTTGGGATGCAGCGAAGGCAGTCCTGAGAGGAAAATACATCGCAATCGAGGCCTATCTCAAGAAACAAGAAAAATCCCAAATACAAAATCTAACAGCACACCTAAAGGAAATAGAAGCAGAACAGCAAAGACAGCCTAAACCCAGCAGAAGAAGAGAAATAATAAAGATCAGAGCAGAAATAAACAATATAGAATCTAAAAAATCTGTAGAGCAGATCAACGAAACCAAGAGTTGGTTTTTTGAAAAAATAAACAAAATTGACAAACCTCTAACCAGGCTTCTCAAAAAGAAAAGGGAGATGACCCAAATAGATAAATCATGAATGAAAATGGAATTATTACAACCAATCCCTCAGAGATACAAACAATTACCAGGGAATACTATGAAAAATTATGTGCCAACAAACTGGACAACCTGGAAGAAATGGACAAATTCTTAAACACCCACACTCTTCCAAAACTCAATCAGGAGGAAATAGAAAGCTTGAACAGACCCATAACCAGCGAAGAAATTGAATCGGTTATCAAAAATCTCCCAACAAATAAGAGTCCAGGACCAGATGGCTTCCCAGGGGACTTCTACCAGACGTTTAAAGCAGAGATAATACCTATCCTTCTCAAGCTATTCGAAGAAATAGAAAGGGAAGGAAAACTTCCAGACTCATTCTATGAAGCCAGTGTTACTTTGATTCCTAAACCGGACAGAGACCCAGTAAAAAAAGAGAACTACCGGCCAATATCCCTGATGAATATGGATGCAAAAGTTCTCAATAAGATACTAGCAAATCGAATTCAACAGCATATAAAATGAATTATTCACCATGATCAAGTGGGATTCATTCCTGGGATGCAGGGCTGGTTCAACATTCAGAAATCAATCAACGTGATACATCACATTAATAAAAGAAAAGAGAAGAACCATATGATCCTGTCAATCGGTGCAGAAAAGGCCTTTGACAAAATTCAGCATCCTTTCTTAATAAAACCCTTGAGAAAGTCGGGATAGAAGGAACATACTTAAACATCATCAAAGCCATTTATGAAAAGCCCACAGGTAACATCATCCTCAATGGGGAAAAACTGAGAGCTTTTTCCTTGAGATCAGGAACACGACAGGGATGCCCACTCTCACCGCTGTTGTTTAACATAGTTTTGGAAGTTCTAGCATCAGCAATCAGACAACAAAATGAAATCAAAGGCATCAAAATTGGCAAAGATGAAGTCAAGCTTTCACTTTTTGCAGATGACATGATAATATACATGGAAAATCCGATAGACTCCACCAAAAGTCTGCTAGAACTGATACATGAATTCAGCAAAGTTACAGGATACAAAATCAATGTACAGAAATCAGTTTCATTCTTATACACTAACAATGAAGCAACAGAAAGACAAATAAAGAAACTGATCCCATTCACAATTGCACTAAGAAGCATAAAATATTTAGGAATAAATCTAACCAAAGATGTAAAAGATCTGTATGCTGAAAACTATAGAAAGCTTATGAAGGCAATTGAATAAGATACAAATAAATGGAAAGACATTCCCTGCTCATGGATTGGAAGAATAAATATTGTGAAAATGTCAATACTACCCAAAGCTATCTACACGTTGAATGCAATCCCAATCAAAATTGCACCAGCATTCTTCTCAAAACTAGAACAAGCAATCCTAAAATTAATATGGAACCACAAAAGGTCCCGAATAGCCAAAGTAATTTTGAAGAAGAAGACCAAAGCAGGAGGCATCACAATCCCAGACTTTAGCCTCTAATGCAAAGGTGTAATCATCAAGACAGTATGGTATTGGCACAAAAACAGACACATAGACCAGTGGAATAGAATAGAAACCCCAGAACTAGACCCACAAACGTATGGCCAACTCATCTTTGACAAAGCAGGAAAGAACATCCAATGGATAAACGACAGTCTCTTTAATAAATGGTGCTGGGAGAACTGGACAGCAACATGCAGTAGGTTGAAACTAGACCACTTTCTCACACCATTCACAAAAATAAACTCAAATAGATAAAGGACCTGAATGTGAGACAGGAAACCATCAAAACCGTAGAGGAGAAAGCAGGAAAAGGCCTCTCTGACCTCAGGCGTAGCAATCTCTTACTCGACACATGCCCAAAGGCAAGGGAATTAAAAGCAAAAGTGAATTACTGGGACCTTATGAAGATAAAAAGCTTCTGCACAGCAAAGGAAACAACCAACAAAACTAAAAGGCAACCAACAGAATGGGAAAAGATATTCGCAAATGACATATCGGACAAAGGGCTAGTATCCAAAATCTATAAAGAGCTCACCAAACTCCACACCCAAAAAACAAATAACCCAGTGAAGAAACGGGCAGAAAACATGAATAGACACTTCTCTATAGAAGACATCCGGATGGCCAACAGGCACATGAAAAGATGCTCAACGTCGCTCCTCACCAGGGAAATACAAATCAAAACCACACTCAGATATCACCTCACGTCAGTCAGAGTGGCCAAAATGAACAAATCAGGAGACTATAGATGCTGGAGAGGATGTGGAGAAACAGGAACCCTCTTGCACTGTTGGTGGGAATGCAAACTGGTGCAGCCACTCTGGAAAACAGTGTGGAGGTTCCTCAGAAAATTAAAAATAGACCTACCCTATGACCCAGCAATAGCACTGCTAGGAATTTACCCAAGGGATGCAAGAGTACTGATGCATAGGGGCACTTGTACCCCAATGTTTATAGAAGCACTGTCAACAATAGCCAAATTATGGAAACAGCCTAAATGTCCATCAACTGATGAATGGATAAAGAAATTGTGGTTTATATACGCAATGGAGTACTACATGGCAATGAGAAAGAACGAAATATATATCCTTTGTAGCAACGTGGATGGAACTGGAGCGTGTGATGCTAAGTGAAATAAGTCATACAGAGAAAGACAGATACCATATGTTTTCACTCTTATGTGGATCCTGAGAAACTTAAACCCATGGGGGAGGGGAAGGAAAAAAAAAAAGAGGTTAGAGTGGGAGAGAGCCAAAGCATAAGAGACTCTTAAAAAACTGAGAACAAACTGAGGGTTGGTAGGGGGTGGGAGGGAGGGGAGGGTGGGTGATGGGTATTGAGGAGGGCACCTTTTGGGATGAGCACTGGGTGTTGTATGGAAACCAATTTGACAATAAATTTCATATATTGAAAAAAAAAAAGAATTGAAATTCTAAGGAAGTAACAAGAAACAGATGGTCCCTGATGCTGTAAAGAAGCTTTCATGAGGAAAAATATATTACAGATTCCAGGGTCATTAAGTATGCACAAGATGTGTCTCAAAAAATAAAAAGTGTTAATCCTGAGAGGAGTTGCTTTATTGTAAAACAAGGATTTAGTGTTTGTTGAGTAGGGGAGTTGTCCAATGTGCTTATTTTGGGGATACTGAGACATCTTCTGTTACTATCCAATTTATGGCACTTCCTGGATTAAAAACGTATTTTGAAAATATAAATTTTCACCATTGCCTGAGCCTTTCTTTTTCTTATCAGAAGTAAATAACTTTTATTTCTCTTTTTCTCTACCCTTTTCTTTCCCTTCTCCTTTTTCCTACTTGTTCACTTTCTTTATACCCCCCTCCTGTTGCATACTCTCAATCTTCCTTCTCTTTCTTGTGCTTTCACTATTTAACTTCATATCTTTGGCTGTATAACAGAGCTAGTGATGGTACTTGTATTTTTATTTCATGCTAAATCTCTGTGCCTGACGCTAATGAGGAAAGCTGCTAGAATTTGAAGTATTTCAAGAGTAAGAAAGGGTAAGTTTAGAAACAAAATTCGAGAGGTTGATTCTTTCAATACCTTCTGGGATTCTCTAGTATGGCAGATTCATTACTTTGTGAGATGATAACCGATTGTGTCTGAAGAGTTTGAAAGAGTGATTTAGATCATGTCTGTTACCTGTCAGCAAACAGTATCTCAGGAAGTACCGTAAAATGAAACAGTATAGCTGTGCCAATGGTAATTATTCAGGTTGCCATTTCATCTTGGTCAGAAAAAATTGAACAGCCAACATTAGATAATGTTTCTTAACACCACATTGTTTATTTATTAAAGTCATTAATTTATCCTAACTTCTTAGTTAGATTAATTTTGTTGATTATATATACTCATAAAACTACTGAAAAAACATGATACATAATATTTTCTTTTATGTAACTCTTCCCTTCCTAATAAGATACTTATACTCTTGAGTTTCATCACCATAGATTAGATTTGATTGTTCTTCAACTTCATATAACTGAAATCACATAGCATGTATTCTTTCGTGGCTGGCTTATTTCACTCAGAATAATGTTTCTGATATTCAACCATGTTATTCCATTATTATTATTGCAAAGTAGTATCCCATTATATGGATATTCCAAAGTTTGGTTATTTACTCTTCAGTCAATGAATATTTGAGTTGTTTTCAGTTTTCAACTGTTATGAATAAGGCTGGTATAAGTATTCTTGCACAATTCATTCGTAGACCCACCTTTTAATCTTTTTTGGTAAATAGCTATGAGTGAAATTACTAAGATATGTACCTTATTAAAAAAAAAATCTGTCGCGGTACCTGGATGGCTCAGTCATATGAGTATCTGACTCAGGTCATGATCTCAAGGTTTTGGAGTTCAAGCCCCACAATGGGCTTGCTTCTGTCAGCACAAAGGCCACTTTGGATCCTCTCTTTTCCCCTCTCTTTCCCCCCCCCCCCGCCCTGCTCATGCACTCTTTCTCTGACTCAAAAATAAATAAACATTAAAAAAATCTGTCAAAGAATTTGCCAAAGTAAATAATTTCATTTAAATAGCTATGTATGAAAGCTCTAGTAAATTCACATGCTTCACAGGGTATGATATTGTTAGCACTTAAAAAAAATTACTTTAGTGATTTTAGTTGGTTGGAAATGTTAATTCATTGTGGTTTTAATTTGCATTACCCTGATAAATAATAATGCTGAATATGATTTCATGTGCTTATTGCTTATTCATATATCTTTCTGTGCAAAGTTTGTTTGAATTTTGTTCCCATTTTCACTTATTTTTTAATGCAATAATTGTTGAATTACATAAAAAGAATGACTCTTCTTATTTTATATCTACATATATCTATATCTATATCTATATCTATATCTATATCTATATCTGTATCTATGTATTTTCCCAATTGTCATTTGCTTATTTAGTGTCTCTCAAACAAAGAAGTGTAGAAGCCAAAGGACTTTGAACACCAGAGCCTGGGAGGAAAAGAGACTGAATCTACTAGGAAGAAAATGGAAAGCTGGAGAAAAGATAGGTGGGTAACTGCAAACTGGAGGAGATTAAAAAAAAAAGGCTGCGTGGGCACAGAGGGGAGGGGCCCCCTTCAAGGGAGAGACAAAGGGAAGAGAAAGAGTGGCTAGGGAAGTGTTGGGCTGTATCTGGACAGGAGAAAGACCTCGGACTGAGACTGAGAGGGATCCGATCTCTAACTGCAGGGCTTTTTTCGGACTGGAGGAGGGTAGCCAGGCCTGGGTGCGGTTGTGTGTCAGGGGCTCAGTCTGCAGCTGGAGAAAGTGGTTCCCTCCCTCCTGGAGGGCTGCATGATAGTATAGGACCTGCCTGCATCCGCCACACCCCCCCACCCCCGGGTGCAGTGGTTGGGCTGAGGGTGAAGTCCGCAGGAGGAAAAGGCTGCCATCTCCCTGGAGTGCTGTGGGAAAAGACAAAGCCTGCCTGTGTCCACCACCCTGGGGGCTCACGGGGATGGCAGTGGCTCAGTCTGCATTAGGAGAAGGTGGTCCTCCCTGAAGTGCTGTGGCACAGACAAAGCCAGCTGGGACCACGTATCACCGCACTGAGAGGCACTTCCCCAGGGCCAGAGTGCCCAGAGTGGAATGTTGAATCCTAGCCAAGCACAGGGTTAGGGGAGTTGGTGGAGAGAGAAGGACCACCCCATCTGTGCCCAGGGCACAGTCAGGATGACTCAAACTGAGTCCACTTGTCCAGCTCAATGGGGAAGAGACTGGGGAATCACCATTTCCCCCCTGCCCCACCACCACCAAGGCAGGGCCTGAGGGATCACTATCAGGCCCATAATGGAGGTGGGTTCAGATTATGCCAAACCATGCCCCTTTGCACTGGGTAACTGCACATTCACCAGAGCAGCACAGACCCTGCTGTCAGCCACTCCCCACATGCCATGCAGCATTGTCTAGATTAACTCTAGGTCAATTCTGGATATGTAGATATATCCCCCCCCCATTTCGCTTCCTTATTTCTTCCCTCCCCTAGGCTGGTTACTCTGGTTATTGGAATGTCTAAACAGACATATTTAATCCATTGTCTTGATACACCTCCTTATCTACACTCCCTTCTCTCTCTTGAATAATCAAGCCATATAGTTTCTCTGTCTGGGTAACTTTATCTTCCTTTCATTTTCCCCGCCTCCTTCTTTATTTTCCTTTCTCTGTCTCTGGATTAAGCCTTTTACTATCTGCCTAATCAATGTTTATTTCCCCCACCCCCACCCTGCTCCTGTCATTTCTTTCTTTGTATGTGCTCTTCCATTGGCACCACCTCCACCCTCTTTACTTGTAGTCAGTGTTTTGGGGCTTTTTGTTTTTAGTCTTTAGGTTTTGTTTTTGTTTATTTTTTTGTTTGTGTTATTTGTGTGTTTGCGTGTTTTTTTCTCCTGTTTCTCTGTTTTCCTTTACAGGGCTACTCCAAGGAACAAATCAGATCACACCTGGTGGAGGGTACAAAATATTATTATGAATAGGGTAATAAAATAACCAAAGTCACAACAACAGACAGCAAGTAACAATCCTTGAAAAAACACCTCCTGAAGAGCCAGGCCATGGACAGTGTACAACCCTCCTTTAATATAGCAAAATGATTAAATGGAAGAATTCTCCTCAAAAGAAATTCCACGAAGTAGCAACAGCTAATTGGTCAAAACAGATTTACCAATATAATCGAATGAGAATTTAGAATAATAGTCATAAAATTAATCGCTGGGTGGGAAAAGAGCATACAGCACACCAGAGAATCTATTGCTACAGAGATTGAGGGACTAAAAATAGTCACGAGGAATTAAAAAATGCTATAAATGAGGTGCAAAATAAAATGAGGGTGGCTGCAGTGAGGATTGAAGAAGCAGAGGAGAGAATAGGTGAATTAGAATATAAGGGGTGCCTGAGTGGCTCAGTCAGTTAAGCAGGTGGCTCAGTCAGTTAAGCGGCTGACTTTGGCTCAGGTCATGATCTCGCGGTCCATGAGTTTGAGCCCCGCGTCGGGCTCTGTGCTGACAGCTCAGAGCCTAGAGCTTGTTTCAGATTCTGTGTCTCCCTCTCTCTGATCCTCCCCCATTCATGCTCTGTCTCTCTCTGTCTCAAAAATAAACGTTGAGGGGCGCCTGGGTGGCACAGTCGGTTAAGCGCCCGACTTCAGCCAGGTCACGATCTCGCGGTCTGTGAGTTCGAGCCCCGCGTCAGGCTCTGGGCTGATGGCTCAGAGCCTGGAGCCTGTTTCCGATTCTGTGTCTCCCTCTCTCGCTGCCCCTCCCCCGTTCATGCTCTGTCTCTCTCTGTCCCAAAAATGAATAAACGTTGAAAAAAAATTAAATAAATAAATAAATAAATAAATAAACATTGAAAAAAAAGAATATAAAATTATGGAAAAAGAGGAAGCTGAGAAAAAGAGAGATAAAAAAAATCCAGGAGTACGAGGGGAGAATTAGAGAAATAAGTGATGCAATCAAATGGAACAATATCCATATCATAGGAATTCCAGATGAAGATGAGGGAGAGAAAGGGGCTGAAGGTGTACTTGAACAAATCATAACTGAGAACTTCCCTGATCTGGGGAAGGAAACAGGCATTGAAATCCAAGAGGCACAGAGAACTCCCTTCACATGTAACTTGAATCGATCTTTTGCACGACATATCATAGTGAAACTGGCAAAATACAAGGGTAAAGAGAGAAGTCTGAAAGCAGCTAGGGATAAACAGGCCCTAACATACAAAGGTAGACACATAGGGTAGTAGTAGACCTATGTACTGAAACTTGGCAGGCCAGGAAGGAATGGCAGGAAATCTTCAATATGATTAACAGGTAAAATATGCAGCCAAGAATCCTTTACCCAGCAAGTCTGTCATTCAGAATAGAAGGACAGATAAAGGTCTTCCCAAACAAAAAGTGAAGGAATTCATCACCACTAAGCCATCCCTATAAGAGATCCTAAGGGGTATTCTGTGAGTGAAATGTTTCAAGGACCACAATGTACCAGAGATATGACTACAAGCATGAAACCTACAGATAACACAATGACTCTAAACCCATATCTCTCTATAATAACACTGAATGTAAATGGACTAAATGCTCAAACCAAAAGACATACGGTATCTAGATCATATTGTTATCTGTATGGATAAAAAAACAACACCCATTTACTTGCTGTCTACAAGAGACTACTTTTAGACCTGAGGGAGGACACCTTCAGATTGAAAATGAGGGGTTGGAGAACTATTTATCTTGCTCCTGGAAGTCAAAGGAAATCTGGACTCGCCATACGTATATCAGACAAACTAGACTTTAAATTAAAGGCAGAAAATAAAGAAGGACATTATGAAGTAATTACAGAGTCTATCCATCAGGAAGAGCTGATGCATAAAATTGTCAACAAGATACTAGCAAAATGAATTCAACAGTATATAAAAAGAATTATTCACCATGATCAAGTGGGATTCATTCCTGGGCTGGAGGGATGGTTCTATGTTCACAAATCATGAATGTGATACATCACATTAATAAAAGAAAATATAAGAACCATATGATCCTGTTAATAGATGCAGAAAAAGCATTTGACAAAATACAGCATCCTTTCTTAATAAACACCCTCAAGAAAGTTGGGACTGAAGTAACATCCTTAGACATCATAAAAGCCATTTTCGAAAAGGCCACAGCTAATATCACCCTCAATGGGGAAAAACAGAGCTTTCCCCTTGAGATCAGGAACATGACAGCAATGTCCACACTCACCATTGTTGTTTAAGATAGGGTTGGAAGTTCTAGCATCAGCAATCAGACAACAAAAGGAAATCAAAGGCATCAAAATTGGCAAAGATGAAGTCAAGCTTTCACAGTTTGCAGATGACATGACAATATACATGGAAAACCTGAAAGACTCCACCAAAAGTCTGCTAGAACTGATACATGAATTCAGCAAAGTTACAGGATACAAAATCAATGTACAGAAATCAGTTACATTCATATACACTAATAATGAAGCAACAGAAAGACAAATAAAGAAACTGATCCCATTCACAATTGCACCAAGAAGCATAAAATACCTAGGAATAAACCTAACCAAAGATGTAAAAGATCTGTATGCTAAAAACTATAGAAAGCTTATGAAGGAAATTGAAGAAGATACAAAGAAATGGAAAAACATTCTGTGCACATGGGTTGGAAGAATAAATATTGTCAAAATGTCAATACTACCCAAAGCAATCTACACATCCAATGCAATCCCAATCAAAATTGCACCAGCATTCTTCTCGAATCTAAAACAAACAATGCTAAAATTTGTATGGAACTGCAAAATACCCCGAATAGCCAAAGTAATTTTGAAGAAGAAGACCAAAGCAGGAGGCATCACTATCCCAGACTTTAGTCTCTACCAGAAAGCTGTAATCAAGACAGCATGGTATTGGCATAAAAACAGACACAAAAACCAATGGAATCGAACAGAGACTCCAGAATTGGACCCACAAAAGTATGGCCAACTAATCTTTGACAAAGCAGGAAAGAGTATTCAATGGATAAAAGACAGTCTGTTTAATAAATGGTCCTGGGAGAACTGGACAGCAAAATGCAGACGATTGAAACTAGACCACTTTCTTACACCATTCACAAAAATAAACTCAAAATGGGTGAAGGACCTGAATGTGAGACAGGAAGCCATCCAATCCCTAGAGAAGAAAGCAGGAAAAAACCTCTGACTTCAGCTGCAGCAATTTCTTACTCGATGCATCTCCAAAGGCAAAGGAATTAAAAGCAAAAATGAACTATTGGGACCTCATAAATATAAAAAGCTTCTTCACTGCAAAGGAAACAATCAACAAAACTAAAGGGGAACCGATAGAGTAGGGAAAGGGATTTGCAAATGACATATCATATAAAGGGCTAGTATCCAAAATGTATAAAGAACACACCAAGCTCCACACCCGAAAAAACAAATAATCCAGCGAAGAAATGGGCAGAAGACATGAATAGACAATTCCTAAAGAAGACATCCAGATGGCAAACAGGCACATGAAAAGATGCTCAACATCACTCCTCATCAGGGAAATACAAATCAAGACCCATCCTGAGATATCACCTCATGCCAGTCAGCTTGGCTAAAATGAATAAATCAGGAGACTATAGTTCCTAGAAAGGATGTGGAGAAACGGGAACCCTCTTGCACTGTTGGTGAGAATGCAAACTGGTGCAGCCACTCTGGAAAATAGTGTGGAGGTTCCTCAAAAAATTAAAAATTGATCTACCCTATGACCCAGCAATAGCACTGCTAGGAATTTACCCAAGGGATACAGGAATACTGATGCATAGGCGCACTTGTATACCCCAATGTTTATAGAAGCACTGTCAACAATAGCCAAATTATGGAAAGAGCCTAAATGTCCATCAACTGATGAATGGATAAAGAAATTGTGGTTTATATACATAGTGGAATACTACTTGGCAATGAGAAAGAATGAAATATGGCCTTTTGTAGCAACATGGATGGAACTGGAGATTGTTATGCTAAGTGAAATAAGTCAGGCAGAGAAAGATACCATATGTTTTCACTCTTATGTGGATCCTGAGAAACTTAACAGAAGTCCATGGGGGAGGAGAAGAAAAAAAAGAGGTTAGAGAGGGATGGAGCCAAAGCATAAGAGACTCTTAAAAACTGAGAACAAACTGAGGGTTGATGGGGGGTGGGAGATAGGTATTGAGGAGGGCACCTGTTGGGATGAGTACTGGGTGTTGTATGGAAACCAATCTGACAATAAATTTCATATAAAAATAAAATCATTTATAAAAAATAATATTAAAATTGTGACAACACCAAATGCTGGTAAGGAGGTGTAGCAATAGGAACTCTCATTCATCGTTGGTGGGAAAACAAAATGGTAGTCACTTTGAAAGACAGTTTGGGGGCACCTGGACTGCTCAGTCGGTTAAGCATCTTACTTTGGCTGGGGTCATGATCTCACCGCTCAGCTGGTGAGTTCTGTGTAGGGCTCTGTGCTGACAGCTCAGAGCCTGGAGCCTGCTTGGGATTCTGTCTCTCTCCCTTTACCCTTCCCCCCCCCCTGCCCCCCGTCTCTCTGTCTCTGTCTCTCTCTCTCAAATATAAATAAACATTAACGATTAAAACAAAAAAAAGAAAGACAGTTTGGCAGTTTTCTTAGAACTTTAAAATAGTTTCATCACACAATACAGCAATATTGTTCCCAGCTATTGTCCCAAATGAGTTGAAAACTTAGGTCCACACGTCCACAAAACCCTACACGTTAATATTTATAGCAAGTTTATGCATAATTACCAAAATTGGGAGCATTCAGAATACCCTTTAATAGGTGAATGGATAAACACACAGCTGTAATTCATATAATTGAGTATTATTTAGTAATAATAAAATGATTTATTATGAAGGTATATTATTAAGTGCATAATTCTTAGTGAAAGAAACCAATCTGAAAAGGCTACTTATAGTATTGTTCTGACCAAATTACATTCTTGAGAAATCATACCTATCAATACAGGTTTTATTTTATTTTATTTTATTTTATTTTATTTTATTTTAAATTTTTATTGTTTTTATTTTAGAGAAGGGGGGAGGAGCAGAGGAAAAGAGACAGAATCTTAAGCAGGCTTCATGCTCATCTCAGAGCCCAATTCAGGGCTCAATCCCATGATGCTGGGATCATGGCCTGAGCTGAAATCAAGAGTTGGATGCTCAACCAACTGAGTCATCCATGTGCCTAAGACAGGTTTTAGATCAGTGCTTTCCAGTGGATTGAGGGAGAGGGGAAGTGTACTACAGGGGAGTTTTAGAACAGTGAAACTCTTTTGTATGAAATGGTAATTGGTGGATAGATGATATCATGTAGTTCTCTAAATGCATAGAACGTTTAATGCAAACTGCACACTCTAATGTAAACTATGGACATTAGTTAATCATTACCCATAATTATTCACCAATTGTAACATATGTAGTACACTAATGTAAAGTGCTAATAATATGGAACACTCTGACAGGGAGGGTGTGAGTGTATGGAATCTCTCTGTATCCTCTAATCAATTTTCTATAAATTTAAAATTGCCTTAAAAATAAAATCTATTGGGGCGCCTGGGTGGCGCAGTCGGTTAAGCGTCCGACTTCAGCCAGGTCACGATCTCGCGGTCCGTGAGTTTGAGCCCCGCATCAGGCTCTGGGCTGATGGCTCAGAGCCTGGAGCCTGTTTCCGATTCTGTGTCTCCCTCTCTCTCTGCCCCTCCCCCGTTCATGCTCTGTCTCTCTCTGTTCCAAAAATAAATAAACGTTGAAAAAAAAAATTAAAAAAAAATAAAATCTATTAATTAAAATAAACTTTATTACAAAGACACAGTTTTAATTATTTTCACATTAAATGCCTCTTTTTGTTTTATTTTATCTTCTCTTTTGAAGAGGGTTATGCAAGAGCTGAATGTATGTACATGGGCCAACCACTGGGCCTGAAAAGGGATGCAGACTGTTGAGATTAGGGGCAGAGTAACTGCTTGGGAGTAGAGCAAGGGAGAAGCTTTACTAGGATTGCTGTTTATGTGAACAGGGGCTTGGAATTATATATGCCTTTGTTAGGATTTCTCCCTACAGTATTATCCAGGTTTAGAGCCAGTTATCATTGTTTGTACATCAGCCTTTTCTTTATGTTGAGTTCAGCCATGGTCCGTGCTGGTGATAAGTTGGACAGTTAATAGTAGCCCTTGGGCCTCTTCACATTTCTTCCATCCCTGTAGGCGAGACTATGTTCTTCTTGGACTTGATCTTTGAAGAGCCCTGGCTTGCATGGGGACACCTCTCAGGAGTGGTACACCTCCATTGTATTGGAAATGACCTGGGATCTATGGAGGAAGACAGATCTGGAGGGAACCCACAGGAAAGAAAAATAACTCTATCTTATGATTCCCATGACCTGGTTGTCATTACTCATAGTGTTTTGTTCCCTTTGTTTTTCTCTGGGCTGTTAGTAAAGTCTTGTTTAAAAATTCCAGCCAGATCTCAAGTGTTCAAAACTAGATTAAAATCATTAAATGGACTACAACATCCCCTAAGACCAGAACAGGGTCAGAAGCAACAATTAGAGAAATCCTTAGATGTTATGAATCACAGAAGAAGAGAGGAGGCCTGTGAGGCTCAGTGTCTGCATGGGGAGACTCTCCCTCCATAGCTGACCTTGGAGAATAGAGTCTTCCAAGGTGGAGGGAGGGATACAGAAGGTGGAAGTTAGGCAGGCTTGATGCCCCAAGAGATGTGAAGGACAGTGGTCCTGGGGCAGTTGTGTTAGGGTTACTTTGGCAACCTTTACCTGCCACCCATATATTCTAATTACCTTCAGGTCAAGTTGTTCTGAGAAAGGAAAATCCAAGAATCTCTGTTCTTTTCTCTTTTCTAAAGAATTCGTTTTCCTTAGTTAAAGCTAAGAATCTCTATAACACACTGTCAATCCTAACTAAAGGCTTTTTAACTCTGGAATAAAACTTCTCAGATCCTCCTTTGGAGGTGATGCTGACATTAAAAATTTCAACCCATTGTAAGGACTAAAACCTTACTTATCAAGTTAAATAAACAAGCAGTAGATGTCTTAATACATTTTCCTTGGAGAGTTGCCAGAATTCATTTGTCCTTCTCAGTTTTGTAAAATGTAATAATAAAACACTTGGGATTATGCAGCAAAAGAAAATTCTAGGCACACTTATTATTGAATAATAAATGAGTCTCATATTTTTCAATCTTTTAAGTATTCTGTAGCAAGGCAATCTGGATATTTGAATGGAGGACAAAAATCAATAAAGTGGGCTGGAAGAGGAGCCAAAGACTGAATGAATTAGGCTGGAGATTTTAAACCATGTTCTGGAACCCTACAGCTTTGCAAAATAAATTTATCTTATGAAACTATTTTAATGTAAAAATCATAATACTACTAGAACTTGACTGACATGGTATTAACTGTGTATATCAATTTGGTTTTCTTTAATTTCTCAACAGTGTTGTATAGTGTTTAGTGTACAGGCTTATACACATTTTATTAATGTGTGTGATATTAAAAAAAATAATGTTTCTTTATTCCTGAAAGAGAAAGAAAGAGAGAATGAGCAGGGGCAGGGCAGAGAGAGAGGGAGACAAAGAATCTGAAGCAAGCTCCAGGCTCTGAGCTATCAGCACAGAGCCCAACACAGGGCTTGAACTTATGAACTGCGAGATCATAACCTGAGCCGAAGTCAGACAGTTAACCCACTGAGCCACCCAGGCACCCCCATGTGTGTGTGATTTTAATGATGCTGCTCTAAAGGGAATTTTAAAATATAAACTTCCATAATTTAAATATAAATTTAAATTTAATATAAATTCAATTTTCCATAATTTCAAAATATATTATTTGCTAGTTTAATTAAATTTATGATTAATGTATCATTAAGCTTATTTTATGCCATTTTGAAAAAAACCCTGTTCTGAAGTGCAGTGGTTTAAAGGCAATGCTGATGTGCACTGGAGTTCTTTCCCTTGATTTAGTCATGCTTATATCCAGAAGCTGTGCTTAGGCTCACATCTCTAGTGGGTGTTTGTGGGTTGCCTTTTGACTCACCTGAATTACAGAATGTGAGCTGGCATCACACTGGGGTGCCGGCAATAAAGTTTCTCTTTTAAGACACTATTCTCCAAGTGCTCCAAGGTTCCTCCTCCTCTCTATCCTTCAACCTACCCCATGCCCTTTGCTACAAGTACCTCCCTGGCAGTAGGCTGGCTTTCCTTCTCAGGCCATATATATATTTTTTTCCCTGGAGGAAGGACTTGTATTTGGCACATCCCCTCTTATTACCATTCTTTTCTATATCCTCAAATTCAAGCCTTTGTATTCACTCTGTCACTGACAATTCTCTCTCTCTTCTTTCCTCACAAAGTCCTTGATGGCCTTTGAAAAACACCTCTCTGGTCCTTCAGCTCTGGAGTCCAAAACATTAGCATAGAAAAACATGGCACTTTTAGAGTATCCTAGGAATTGTTGGACTTCCTGGAAAATGGGACTAATGACTTCTGTAGAGAAAGGGTGGGGTCCATATTGCTAAAAAATGTGCTACAGCACACATAAAAACAAACACTTGCATTGGAATTTTGTTGTTTGAGAGAGCAACAGAGAACAAAACCTGATGTCAAATTTGGACTCTATCACTTTCCCATATGTGGACAAGTCACCTTACCATGAACCCTAGGATCTTCTTTTGTAACTTGAAAAATAATGTCCCATTAGTCAAGATTAGTCTATATCAGTTGTATGATTCTGATTGCAGAATTCATCCTTGGGATCCCTATAAAGGCAGGATATCTTTCTCTAATCCTTGTCATCATAAACACTATTACCTACTCTATTTTTCAAAAGAATGTCCTTATAAAATTAAATGAGAATAGGGGCACCTGGGTGGCTCAGTTGGTTAAGCAACTGACTCTTGGTTTCAGCTCAGGTCACTATCTCAAGGTTCGTGAATTTGAGCCCTGCATCAGGGCTGACAGCATGGAGCTTCTTGAAATTCTCTCTCCCTCTATCTCTGCCCCTCCCCTGTTTGTTATCTCTCTCTCTCACACACACAAATAAAGAAATAAATATTTAAAAATAAATAAAATTAAGAAGGAGTATTTTATAATATTTATCAGATGCATATAATCTGCTGGGTTGTTTATACATGTACATTATCTTTAACCTTTGGTAGTGTATGGTAGACATGGGCATACACTGACCATATCTCCCTTCAGGAACAATTATTTCTCAGTTATGAATAGTGAGGTCAGTAGACAATCTCCAGATTTCTGTTCCTTTGGGTCTGCCTCAGCAGAAGCCCACCTGGCTCCAGATTATACCCTTTTCTGCAGTAGTCCACATCCAATGACTGAGTGATATAGAGACATAAAGGTCCAACAATTTTGGCACAATATAAGACAACTCTGATCATCAGTATTCATTCCAGAGCTTCCAATTGGATTGTGCAAGACTCTGCTGAGCCATGTCACAGTTCAATGTTTTCCCCTGTCCAATCCTGCTTTCTCCTCTCTCCTTTCACAAGTACTGACCCCTGATAACCATCTTACACCCCAAGCATGTCTCAGATTCTGCTTTTAGAGAAACTTAACAGTTACAGTTGGTACTTGCTGTGTCCTGAGAAGGTAAGAGTAGGGACTTTGGAGCTGTATCACTCACAGTCCTGTTGGCAATGAGGTGGTGGCAGGCAGATGACAATTAGTCTCTGACACCAGGTGGTAGTCCATATGTTAAAATTTTCACAGGAGGTGAGACCAGGGTTGTGTACCAGTGGAAGAGATTTTTTTGGTTTGTTTTTTAGTTTTTGTTTTTGTTTTAATTTCAGGTATACAACAAATGGAGAAAATAGTAGTATTTTGCATGAAGAGATTGTATGGCCATTTCAAAGTGAATGCACTTGAGAGATGCACTTGAGAGATATTATGAACATCTGGGTTAACTGAAAATGTAAAATGAAGAGTGACATCCAGAAGGCCTGACTGTAGGCAAAAAAAAATCTGTCAACTCCTGAAAAGTGGTTCCTACCAAGGACCATACCCAGGACTTAATAGAATGTATAAACTTCAAATATGACTAAACAGCCAATCAAGGGAGGTCTGTTATGTTGAGACCAGCACTCTGATAGGCAAAATCATGGATATTAATGTCTGAGTTGGGGATATATGGACATATGACCCAAAGATTTTGACTAATCTAAGCAAGATTTTGACTAGTTTCTCTAAACCATTTGTGCCTATACACATGGCCTGTGTCTCTCCTTTAAGAGGTAGTACTGACCCTTACTGGAATTGGAGGCAGAAATCATGTGCCACCCTCCTTATAATTTACTCACGGCATAACAAAATTGAGGATATGCTCAGTCAGAAAATAGAGGTAAGGGCCTCTACTCCTCAATTCTCCATATCCTAGCCATTATGTACCAGACAAAACTGGGGAGAGCACATGGGACTGAGTTCCAAGAGTGTTTTGCCAAGGGGGCTGGAGCATTTAACTTGATAAGGAAAGTATATTGACTTGGGGTTTAACATCCTAGCAAAGACCCCAGAAGTTAGTGTGAACTTGCTGCAAGGATAGCACCTAGAAACATGGGAAAGTGATGACCAAAATTTCCCTAGAAGACAGTGGAGAAAAGGATTAAAAGGCTTAGAGAAATGTAAATGTTGGAGTAAATATACCGTGTATGGTTGGAAGAGCCAGTGGAAATTATTTCCCAAGAGAATTTCAGAGGCCCCACCATTTATCAAGGTACACTGTGCATAGGAATATTAGAACCACTGAAATTTTACTGGTATTTCTCCTCTGTAAAAAGGTGATTCTATAATAGAATTGGAATAACATGACCCTAAAATAATAGAGGCCATGTGGTCAGAAGCCATGGCATTGCAATTATTATCATGACCGGCAAAATGAGAATGACAGCCAAGGGGGCCTGATTCATAAACAGTTGTAGAAATGATTAACAGAGCCTGGCATCCCTAGAGGTCAAATAGATAGGCAGCTGACAAGAGTAATATTCAGTTCATACCAGCGAATGAGTTAAGGGTGAATGACTGGGAGGCTGAGGACAGTTACTTCAATAATATATTGTGATCCTTTGCCCAGGTTCCTGACCTGCATCAGTTTTCAGATCTGAACGCACTGACAGAAGAGGTGGCTAATTTCCCAGAGGGAAGGACCCTGAAACACTGAAAAACACCTGACTACTCCAGTCCTTCCCCAAATGGATATTTATTAATTTACTTATGTATCTGTGCACTGAGGAAAAGGACCCAACTTTTTTTTTTTAATTTTTTTTTCAACGTTTATTTATTTTTGGGACAGAGAGAGACAGAGCATGAATGGGGGAGGTGCAGAGAGAGGGAGACACAGAATCGGAAACAGGCTCCAGGCTCCGAGCCATCAGCCCAGAGCCCGACTCGGGGCTCGAACTCACGGACCGCGAGATCGTGACCTGGCTGAAGTCGGACGCTTAACCGACTGCGCCACCCAGGCGCCCCAAAGGACCCAACATTTTTAGGACTGTTGGACACAGAATCTAGTTGCCATAAATACTGGGAAATTTGAAGCATAATAATAGAGTGGTTCCTGATAATAACAAAGTCATGTCAAGTTCTGGCTTAGAGTGGGTCTACTGGCCATACAAACCCATGTGATAGACATTTCTGCTGTCCTCAAATGGATAATTGGTGTGGATATTCTTGGCATTAGTGTAATCTCCACATTGGATATAGTAAGAGCCATCATGTTGATGAAACTCCTCTCTCTTTGGGAAGATAGATTTAAAAAAAGCAAAGCAAAACAAAAACAAACAAACAAACAAACAAACAAATTTCACATCCTGGTGTGAGGATTGCAGAGATTAGTGTCATTCTTAACGATCTAAAGGATGAAAGTGGTGGTCTTTATAATATTCCCACATAATACTATGGTACCTGTTAGAAACAGAATGAATCCAGAAACATGACTGTAAATTATCACAAATTCAAACAGGTAATTTTCTCATTTGAAAGGGGTCAGATGTGCTACCTTTGCTAGAACATATTAATGAGGCTTTAGGTACGTGGAATGACATCAATGATTTGGCAAATGATTTTTTTGTTTTGTTTTGTTTTAGGTTCTTTTCTCTTTCTAATAAAAAGAGAATCAGACACAGTTCATATTCACATATGATGGATAGCAATATACATTTATAGTTTTCCACAAGATCTATGTTAAATCTCCTGTCCTTTGTCATCATATAGTCCAAGAAGATCCAGACCATCTGGTCATCCCTTAGAACATCTCAGTGTTCCATTACATTAATGTGATATGTACATTGGACCACATGGGTAAAAACAGCTGACACACTAGAGACCTTGGTAAGACATGCACAATTCAGAGACTTGGAGATAAATACTGCAAATATTCAAGAGTCTTATGCAAAAATTCAGGGGTCCCATGGCCATCCCTTCCACACAAAATACACATTATTGAATCTTGTACTCATTGTCTTGAAGAAGAAAGCATAGAATTTGATTGACTTCTTTGAGTTCAGAAAGCATCACATTTAACACCTAGGGATACTGCTCTGGCTCACACACCAGGAGTGAAAAAGACTGCTGGCTTTACTGGGGCCTAGAGCAGAAAAGCCTTTTGCAGTATGTACATGCTGTAGCTGAAGCAGCTCTGCTCTTTGGGCATATTATCCAACAGAACCACTGATGTTGGAGGTATGGAGGTGGGAAAAGCTGCTATATACCATGTCATTCGTGGTGAAAGGCACAAATGTTGAAAATGGACTTCTGGCATGCTGCTTGACCCTGGTAGGGACAGATCACTTGAATCCATGGTCGGGTGAGCATGCAAGTGACCCCATTCAAGTGACCATGCATCCAAAACTGCCAACATGAGTTGAGTACCATTAAATCTACTATGCTATTAGAAATGAGCAGGTGCGGGGCGCCTGGGTGGCGCAGTCGGTTAAGCGTCCGACTTCAGCCAGGTCACGATCTCGCGGTCCGTGAGTTCGAGCCCCGCGTCGGGCTCTGGGCTGTTGGCTCAGAGCCTGGAGCCTGTTTCCGATTCTGTGTCTCCCTCTCTCTCTGCCCCTCCCCCGTTCATGCTCTGTCTCTCTCTGTCCCAAAAATAAATAAACGTTGAAAAAAAAATTTAAAGAAATGAGCAGGTGCCACACTGATCCATTGAGAGGTAGAAGTCTAACATCCAAGAATCAAGCAGGAGCATAACCATAGGATATAAACAAACTATATAACAAGTATCTCAGACCTCCATGAGAGGGAGCCAGTACTCCCCCAGCTCATTTTTTTGTTTTGTTTTGTGGAGGGATCATGTATGAATAGGTGAAGAAAGAGGAAAAAGTCTAAATTTTTGGTTCACAAATGGATTCGCTTATTATATGAATATATGCCAAAAATGAATAGCAGCTGCATAATAGCTTTACATAAAGGTGGCCTTTGAAAACAATGACAAGGGGAGAGCTTCACAATAAAAAAAAATTGGGTGATGGTCATGATGGTTCACTTTTTGTAGAAAAAAAGTGGCATGGAGAAATTGTGGCCTATATAAATTATACATGATACATCATACATGCATACGTGGAAGCAATGGCAAAGGACATATCTTGCTGATCTGAGACATAGAAAGAAAAATATTGGAAGATCAGGGTCTGAGATAGAGGTGAAAGAGGCATAAGAATGCACATATTGGAGTATACAAGAAGTGCAAATATTTCTCCATCATATATTAAGGCTCATGAGAAAGTAGCTGCCATGGAAGAGACAGTAAACCAGCAACTAGATAAATGATTTAGCCAGTTCATGTCACCAGACTCTGTCATCAGGCACCCAATGGAAATGGGTATAGCAATGAAAGAGCCACAGAAGCAGAGATGGAGGCTATGCAAGGATCCAACAGCATGAACTGCCACTCTAAACTCTTGAGCTTCTGTCTCTGTTGGATGTCCTAATGGCCTTAACAAAGACTAGTGGTGCACCCATAATGTGGCAACATTCCCTGAGGAAATCAACAGCCACCTGGTGGCAAGTCGACCACATTAGACCCCTTTCACTTTATATGCATGTTTCCAATGACCACTCCAAAGCTCCTTTTCACAATCCCTCACCTGGGAATTTATCAGATGGCTATATTTATAACATCAGCCATGAGATCAAAGTTTATTAACACTTATCCCAGAGGAGAAGAGGCAAAGCTTGTTGGTGGAATAACTTGTAAGGAACAGAATTGCAGAAATAAAAGTTATCTATGTGTTAAGTAGGGAGGAGCGACATTTCCTAGGAGTCTTACCCAGTTGGTCGAATTTGAATCCTAATGGATCCTTTAAAGATGACACCAAAAAGAACTTGTTTTTCTTAGTTTATCATAGCAAGCCATAAGGGTCACTTATCAACTTAACACATGGTATATCTAGGGTGTCAATTAAGGAGGGAAGGACCTGGGGAGAGGCAAGTATAAGGGCCTTGCTAAGGCATCCCTGGTCAAAGGGGTATTATGTTAAGTAGTTGTCACCCAATATCACAAACTTGTATTCCCTTCTCATTACAAGGTAAGATGGTTTGTTCTCACAGGAACAGACAACATTATAAATATGATATCACATTTCCTGCCAGCAGTGGTGCTACACTGCCTGAGGACTCCTGAAGTGTCTGATCCACAGGCCTGAGGTCTCACATAATGTCATGTCAGGTAAGGTGGCTCACTTTATAGCATAGAGCTCACTGTATCACATACCACACCACTCAGAAACTACTGGCTGGAGAGACTGCCAAAACAGCCTTCGAAAGGCATATCCAAAGTGGCAGCTTAGAGTCAAGGCTCTCTGATGATCAGACACTATCCTCCAGGTGCATTTAATCAGAGACCTTTATATGGCACAATGTTGCCAAGAAGAAGAAAACATAGCTATCGGAACAATAGGTAGAAAGAAGAATGGCCCCACTTATCCTCATTTACAATGACCCAGTGGAGGATTTTGTGCTTGTTTTTCCCACTGTACTCTGTAGGTGTTGAGGCCATGGTTTCCAATGTGGATATGTTTTCTTCAGAAACACAGCAACACTTCCTGTGAATTATGAGCTATAGCTGCTTCCTGGACATGTTGAGATCCTCTTGTCCAGGGATCATCAGGCAAGAAAGGAGTCATTGTGCTGCCAGAGATAATGGGTTCTAAACATCAGGAGAAGGAAGGTTTGACATTACATGATGTGGGCAGGATCCCAGGTGACCAGCTAGGTAATCTCTTGACCAATTGAAACTATTGATGGGTAGGGAAAACACCCTTGAACCATAGAATTACCCTACTAGCCTTTCTAGAAGGCTAGAAAGAGAAGTCCACCATAATTGTGGAAGAGCTGCTCCCCAAACATATGTGAAGTGGGTCTCAATAGTAAAAGGTATGAACTGTGGTAGAAACACAGATGAACTTTCCAAATCCCCCTTCAAAGAAGTGCTTGCTGTGTAGTATTAAAAATTATTAAAGAAGACAATTTAGGTGATACAAACAAACTTTATTAAATACTTGGAAAAGAAGTTCCCAAGAGTCCAGAGAACTGCAAAATGGGACGAAATGCAGGAAGTGTTTATAGGATAAAGAATTAGAGACAAGAAAGTAAGTACAGAACTCAGAGTTGGTCAGGGCATTTGGGGACTGGCTGAGGGTATACTACCTTCCTGGTCAAATGGAGCATTTACATGGACACAAAAGTTATTTAAGTTTTGATTTGCTGACATGGCCCCAGGCAAGAGAAGCTCCATCTTAGGCCTAAAAATTTATTTCAACAGTAGAATGAGGAGTACAGACTGAAAATAGTTCTGGTAGTCAGCTACTGCAAGGTTGCCCCATCTCACTCAAGGTCACCCTATTCCTGGGGCAGTCCACACATGATGACAGAGCATGGAAGTGTTGCAGTGGGAAAACTCTGACTCAGTCTTCCACTGACTTAAGAGACTCCTGTAGAATCCTGTGGACCCCATGGTGGGGAGAAAGGCCTGCATCAACCAGATGAAGGGTGCTGTGGGACACTGGCCCTGAGCCAAGATCACAAGTGGAGAGGGAAGAGAGCAGGGTGTGGTGGGAAAACCCAGGCTTGATTTTAATTCTTGTGCTAACATTCAGGAGGTATGTGACATGTCGTATGCCAGAACAAATGAGCACAAATGGGCAATTTAACTAGAGGTGCTACCATTCACAAAAATTCTTCATTACATGGTGCTAAGAGAAATATATACTCAGTGACCCTGGTCAAAGAGAAGCAAGTCTTTCAACAATCATGCAGGAGTCTTCTGAGGAAGATATTCATGAATCATAAATTAGGGCAGGGGGCCCCAGGTGATATAAAATCAGGAAACACAGACCCTCCCTTTGGCCTAGGTTTCCCATTCTACAGCAATTTCCTTCCATTTGCTAGAATATCTTAATTTTCCCAAAGCTTCTTTTTGTGCAAATAAGCCAATTTTAAAATATGTGTTTTTTTCTTAATCACTTAAAGAATTTTAAAAGACATGTTTGTGATTATTTCCCAGATTGCCAGAATTTAGAAAAAAAAACTATCAATAACTCTTTTTCTTTTAATATCTTCAAGTGAAACCATTTTCAAGTCCTTGCTTCTTCTTTTCTTTCAAATAATTTTTCATATGACACTAATGAATAACAATAATGGCTATAAGTATGATACTGATGAAATTACAATAATGATAATATATATTTATTATAATATATGAATATAATGTATACTAATTAACACAAGAATACAATTATGATCATAAACATTTGCTAAGCCAATTTTGAAAATAGTGCCAAAGTCCATGGACTTTTTACTGATATAATGAATGAATAATATAGGTAATAAATCAGGTAATTGACCTAACATATTCAGATAAAGTGAAGCAAAGAAAATTTTAAGCAGTAATTATACACGTAATTGCCCTTGATCTCTGCTACTTTTTGTTGGTAAAGACCAAAATGCACTGGTACTTGGGTGATACGTTTCTTTCAGTATCTCATTTTTCAGCCTCTAAACCATACCAATACTGTTAAATGCTAATATAAAATACTAAATGCTTCTAAAACAATACTTGCCATACCAAACACAGAAAGGCACAGCCTTGCCTTCAGAACTGACAGAGACAGGTTAGAGACTAGAGTCAACCTCTGAGAATGTGTGAGAGAAAGATGCTTCCGATGGTGAGTGCTTTTCCCTGTGGGACACAATGCATACCCTGAACCTGATTCTCCTTCTCTGTTAGTGCCAGGAAAGTCACTCCTTAGGAACAGAAAAGGTGAGGAAGGATGTTGAACACACCAGGCAGGGAGATGGGGGCTGAGAGGGGGTCACAGGCTTTACTATTTTCTTGGCTTTGCAGCTGTCCACTCTGCCCCAGAAGAAGAGCTCAGGCTGGTCTCACAGCTGATATCAGAGGGGATGTGAGAGTGAAGACAGGAGAAGGAATGGACATGAGAAATAAAAGCAAAGTTAGTTTTAGAGGCTGGTTCTTTTCCAAGTGGTTGTGAGGTCTCACAGTCCCTGGGAGTTTTTGTGTACTGAGGTGGGATTTCTGGAGAGGTTGGAGTCCTGCTTAGATGCAGAACTGTATTTCACGAGAACTTCAACAATTATATTCTTGAGTTCCTAGTAAAGGAGATGGAGAATGGCAGGCAGGATGATCATGTAAAAGGTGGATTCATATACATTTGGGAAATTTCATCTAGAGGAGGCTGCTGGTGCCCTACCTTCTGGAATGTCAGTTCCAATAATTTAATCAGAACTTCAATGATGGTTTAGAAAGCACTTTTTCCAGCACAACCTGCCTCTCCCCTGGGTTGGCTATCCATAACTCCGGCTCTAATTGATCAGTCTACGAGAGCACAGACAAACTCAAGTTCAGGGACTTGCTGTTTTTTCTTACCTCTCTAGGGCTTGTTGGTCATCAGTTCTCTGTTTCCATTCTGGGCAGTTTTTATATAATCCATCCTCTGGCCTTCATATCTGCTGCTATCTGCAAAGGACTTTCCATTATCATCCCCAGGCCTCCTTAACTAATCCCAAAATTTGTCCCCTTTGTCAGTGCTCCCTGGTCTGCTAAGGAAGGACACTGAATGAGACAAGCAAAGGAGTGAGTGACAAGCAAAAAAGAAGAGGGATGGATACATGCATACATATTCATGCATATACACACATCTAAATTCGTATACAGTGAACTTAAAAATAAAACATTTTTATTTTGCATAGAAATATATCAGTCACACAATGTGGAAAGTGGGAAAACTTTATAAAAGAACTTCTGAAAAGACCTGGGAATTTGAACTAAGCACAGGTTAAAGATCAGCTAGTGTTTGTGAGCTACTTACTATATGCCAGGCACTGTTCTAAGCACTTTATGTATGTTGATTCACATAATCCTCACATTAAACACATGAGATAGGTAATATTATTATGTTTCTCTTACAGTTGTGGAAACTAAGGAAGAATTCATTGAAATAAAATTATCCAAGATCGCTATGGATCTTGGAAGTCACAGCAAGGACTTGAAATGCAGGCAATTTGGCACTGGAGTTTATGTTGAATAAACTTGCAGCCATTTATTGTTGCAATATTTTGAAAAAAAAAAAAACAAAGCAAACAAATAAATCAAAAAGCAGGGTTTTCAGCTAAACTTGAATTTCAGATAAGCAACAAATGTTTTTTTTTGTACATATATGCTCCATTAAATATTTGAGATTAAATTATACTTAAAATATTTATATGAAGTTCAACTTTAACTGGGCATCTTGTGTTTTACCTACCAACTCCTACTACAGTACGTTAGGTATTATGGTGTAGGCATGACCCTCTTTGTTGTATTGTAGACTGTATTATAATTATGACTCAGAAATGCATAGATCCTGTCTGGTGACTCATCTCTAAGCTCAAAGTAACACTATTAATGACTGAAATAATCAACTAACACTTAAGAACTTGGTAAAGATCATATGGCCAAACATGCATTTTATGCTCACGGCCAAGTGGGGTCCAGAAATCAACCCCTCCCTCTAGTCTAAATCTAAAGCTTCTACCCTTCTGATGAGTAGCATGTCAGAAATAAGGAAAACCTGCACAGCATACCTTGCTTCAAACTTCTCACCCAGCTTGAAGTAAAGGAAAGTAGAAAAAGCAAGAAAGGAGTTGATTTACCCTCTCCACACAGAGCAGCACAGAAATGAGCAAGCAGAGCATGATTATATGACCAAATGAAAGAAAGGGCAAACAAATAAACAGTGTCTGTGTAAATTTTTCAGACCAAAAGTAAATTTGGTGCATAGGACCTGCCCCCCTAGTGCCCCTGCCCAGTGTCAGCAGTGTCAGCAGTCCCTGCTCAGTGTCAACATGGAATAGAAGCCTCTCTTCCCCTTTAGGAACTCAGAAGTTACTGTTAGTCAAGGACTGAATACCTGGGGGGTGAGGGCTGCCTTGTCAACTGGGGTGACTGGAGGACCAGGTGTCATAACAGGAAAGAAAGCACAGACTGTTCCCAGTCTTGGGTAGAATATGGGAAGGAAAACACCCCACCCTCCCAATGGTATTCTACACCTGGCCAAGAAGAACAACCTCCCTGAAAGCAAGCAGAGTTTTATAAATCCCAAAGCTTTCTAGAAAAAAAAACACTGAAGTGTCAGATTAGTAATTTGTTTTGCCCAATCCTTTAAATGACTTAAGTAATCACAGTGATCAAAGGATACATCAGGACAAATTAACACTAAAGTAAAGTAATAGTAAGACTCCTACTGGAAATAAGTTCAAGATAGCAGATATACACATTGATGTACCTATTCCTTGAAGAACTTTGATAGAAGATAAAATCATAAGTCAATACAAAAATACCCTTAATTATTTGTCTAGAAATTAAATATCTCTCATTAGAAACAAAACTGAAATTTTTACTGGACATCACTAAAAATATACAACTAAGCTTCCTCATTAACTAGTGTTCTTTCATAATTGTTAAACAATTTAATGTGTGTCTTATTATGGAAAATCATAAATGGAACTCTGGTAAATTGGTTTGAAAATATATCTTCTCCCTCACCTGTGTTCTTTCCAGAAATAGCAGATGCTGTTGCTGGATCACAGAAATATGGAGAAGTCAGCAGCAGCAATCATTATTATTGCTGTTGTTATATTATTATCAATTAGTATATACCCACTCTACTGCAATAGACATATGGGAAATGTCCAGTGCAGGACTATAGAAATTTTTCAGTTAATGATAGATATAGCAAGACTGTTGTATACACACCCACATACACACATGCACACACACAAAATGTGCAGAAGCCCTAGGCATATAAGGGCATTTGCCAGAAACAATATTCTCTTTGAATATAGGACTTTGTGTTTATCTATTTTTCCTTCCTTCTTCCCTTCCTTCTTCACCTTTTTTTTCTTCTCTCTCTCTCTCTCTCTCTCTCTCTCTCTGTGTGTGCAGGAAAGTACGGAGGGTTTGATGATAGGTTATTAAAAGGAGATAATCTGAAAATACTGCAGAAGGCTAATCTAGGGAAATGCTGGACTGGATGGGGATTCCATTTAGGTTGGCAATTCAGAAGTGCTTTTAAGAACAGCTTTTGCTGGTAAGAGACTCTTAAAGACTAAGAACAAACTGAGGGTTGATGGGGGGGTGGGAGGAGGGAAGGGTAGGTGATGGGCATTGAAGAGGGCATCTTTTGGGATGAGCACTGGGTGTTGTATGGAAACCAATTTGACAATAAATTTCATATATTAAAAAAAAGAATACAAAAAGACTAAAAAAAAAAAAAGAAAAGCTTTTGCTGAGATTGTGGGAATTAGGGATGATTGGGAACAGAGTTTTCCAGTTATCGTGGTGGATTTTACTCCCCTGCCCCCGTTTTTTGTTTTAACATTTCTCCATTCATCTCTCCTTCCTTATTTTCCTACCTTCTTTATCCTGAAGATTGGAGATATAAATAGCATGAGGAAGTCCTGTGTTTCTTCTGCCTCCATGAGAAACTTGAGCTCAAGAGGATAAAGCAGAATTTCACTAAGATCCAGAAAACCCAGGGGCAGAGGCCAGAATGCTCTACAATGGGTCACGGGGAGCATGCATCCATTTCGTTCCTCAAGCTCTCAAATGAAAATCAGGTTAATACCGTGACCTCCCCCCACTTCCAAGACCCTGACTCTGATCTGATGGGTGACAGGCATACACAGATGTTTTTGTTTTTGTTTTGTTTTGTGTTGTTTTTACCACATGTAGTACTACCAGGAGACGTTTCACTCTACAGACTCATTCACATTTTCTTATACAAAAAGGAAAAAAAGCCCAATATAAAATAAGAATACGAAAGGTATTAGTATTTGGATTCAAGACTATTCAAATGTAATTTCACATCCTTTTGGTCAAATTCTGTGGTGGACAGCCTCCTGCACACTTACAGAGTCCCACTTTGAATTCAGAATCATCTCTTTTTTTGCCTAAGCCTTCCCCCCATAACTTCAAAGTAAATGAAGAGAAACCTCATAGATTTTAAAAGGGAATTTAAAAAGTTCATAGGCATAGCTGTATGTTTTAGCATACATCCCTCAATAATTGATAAAACAGACAAAAATAAATAAGAATTTATTAACCAATTTGAAATAATTAATATTTATAGAACACTGCAACCAACTGAGGAATAAAAATTACTTTAAAGGACTCATTAGGAAATCATGTATGTTTAACCAATGCCAGACCACAAAATCAGTATCAATAAACTTTAAAAAATTAAAATATTGTAGAATACATTCTTTAACTATATTTGAATTTAATTAGGCATCAAAGCAGTATCTACAAATATGTGAAAATTATGTAGTCTGTGTTGACATAAACCATGGATCAAATAACTAATAATAATCACAAGGGAAATTATAAAATATTCTGAACCAAATGATATTTGAAAATACAGTAAATCAAAATTTGTGGAATTTTCTACACCTATATAGAAAATCTATGACTTTAAAAGCTTATATTAGAAAAGAAGAAAGGCTTAACATTAATGAACTACATTTTTACCAAAAGAAGATAGAAAAATAAAAGCAAATTAAATCCAAAGTAGCAAAGAACTGAGCCTGGATGCCTCAGTTGGTTAGGAATCAGACTTTGGCTCAGGTCATGATCTCCAATTTGTTCAAGACCCGTGTAAAGCTCTGGGCTGACAGCTCAGAGCCTGGGGCCTGCTTTGGATCTGTGTATCCCTCTCTCTCTGCCCCTCCCCCCCTCAAAAATAAATAAGACATTAAAAAATAAAAAAAGAGGCAAAGAAATAACCAGAAATCAATGAAATACAGAGCAAAAAAAGATAAAACTTACAAGGTCATAAGTTAATTCTTTGAAGATTGAAAAGTCAATATTCAAATTAATATGGAATTAAAAAGATCCCTGAATAGACAAAACAAGACTGAAATAGATAAACAAATTTGGATCAAACATATGTCTCAATTTCAGAATTTACTACAATGCTGCTGCCATCAAAGCAGTGTGGTAATGGCGTAGGGTTTATATAGATATTAATGAATGTATGTTAGAGTCCAGAAATCTAAACATCTTTGGCTAATTGATTTTTGACAAAGGTGCAGGATCATTCATTGAGGAAGAATAGTCTCTTCAACAAATGGTGCTAGGAAAACTGGATAAATATACACAAAAGCAGAAAATTTGACTTCTACCTCATTCATATATAAAAGCTAACTTGAAATGGGTAAAAGACAAATATATAAGAACACAGACTCAAACTATTACAAGAAGACATGTGGGTCAATCTTCATGACCCCAGATTTGGCAATGGATTCATAGATGTAGTATCAAATTCATGAAAATAACACGTTAATACTTGCTATCACATGAGTGGATATTGTTACAGATTAAATGTGTCCTCCCAAAATCCAGTGTAGAATCCTGAACACTCAGTAAGCCTGTATTTTGAGAAGTAGCTGCTAAGGAAATAATAAAGATTAAGAGAAGTCATTTAACCTTATGAGGAGTGGACACTAGTCACTCTGATAGGATTAGTGTCCTCATACAGACACCAGAAAGGTCACCCTCCATCCTTTTCTTTCTATGAGTACTAAAAAAGTTATATGAAGGCATAGTGGGAGGTTTCTGCCTGAAATCCCCAAAGGGAATCTTCACCAAAAACCAACCATTCTGGCACTTTGATCTTGGATTTCTGGCTTCCAGAACGGTGAGAAAATGAATTTCTGTTGTTTAGGTCACCAGTCATTGGTATTTTGTTATGACAGCCTGAGCAGAGTAATATAAACCTTGGAAACAACATACTAAGTTAAAGAAGTCAGATACAAAAGGTCACATAATGCATGACCTCATTTAAATAAAATATTTTATGTTTAAGTAATCTCTACACCCAATGTGAGGCTTGGACTCACAACCCTGAGATCAAGAGTCACATGCTCCATAGGCTGAGCCAGCCAGGCACCCCTGTATGAACTCTTCTAGATGAAATATCCATAATGGAAAAGACCTTAGAGATTGAAAGTAGATTAATGGTCACTTGGGAATTGGGGGAAAATGTGTGAATGACCTGCGAATAAAGAATGAGGTGTGATTACTCAGTGGGTATAGGGTGTTCTTCTGGGATTTTGAAAGTTTTGAACCCAGAAAGAAGTGTGGTTATACAACACTGAATACACTAAATGCCACTGAATTCTATACTTTAAAATAGTTAATTGATGTTATGTGAATTTCACCTCATTAAAAAAGTTAATTCTTTGAAAAGAATAATACATTTGAAAACCTCTTGGTAAGAATGATTAAGAAAAAAAAGAAATTACAGATTATCAACAAAAAGTAGGGATATCACTACATGACCTTACAGATATAAAATGATAATAAGGTATATAAGAAAAGTGTTTTTGTAATAACTTTGCTAACTTACATTAAAAGAACAAATTTAGTGAAAAAATAGTCACTTTCAAAACAGTTTTAAGAAGGAAAAAGCTAAATAATCTATCTGGGAAGAAATCAAAATTTTAATAAAATGTCTTCTCATAAGCTAAATTTCAGGCTCAGATGATTTTATTGGTTAACTCTATCAAAAATTTAAGGAAGAAACAATATCAATATTATACAAACTCGGGACACCTGGGTGGCTCAGTCACTTGAGCGACTGACCTTGGCTCAGGTCATGGTCTCACGGTTTGTGAGTTCGAGCCCCGTGTTGGGCTCTGTGCTGACAGCTCAGAGCCTGGAGCCTGCTTTGGATTCTGTGTCTCCCTCTCTGTCTGCCCCTCCCCCACTCATGCTCTGTCTCTCTCTGTCTCAGAAATAAATAAAAAAAATTAAAAAATATATTATACAAATTCTATCCAAAAAACAGAGGAGAGAATGCTTTCTAACTCATTTTATGAGGCCAGCGTAACTCTAAACCAAAAGTTGACAAATATTTCGCAAGAAAAACAAAATAAAAATACCCTTGGTCAACATGGAAGTAAAACCCCTCAAAAATTAGTCAATAGATTCCAGCAACACACAAAAAGGATAATATAATATGATGATGTGGGATTCTTTTGGGGATGCCATAACTCTAATGAAAGCAGTTATCTTTACCTTGTGTTTCTTCAGTAGCTTGATCACTATTAATCCCTGATCCTACTTTTGCTCCTTACAAGCCATTCTCTATAAGATGGCTGGAGTAAGCCTTCAGCGATACACATCAGATTATGTCCTACCCCAGCCTGACACCCTTTGATACATTTTATTGCACTTAGAATAGCATCCAAATCCTGGACATGACCCACAGGCCCTACATGGTTTGACCTCCTACTGTCTCTGTTCTCATTCTCACCTCTGTCTCCAACCATGACTCCAACTATGCCAGTCTTGCTGTTCCTCAAAAGTCAAGCACATAACTCTGGGACTTTGAAAATGTTGTTCTCTCTATTTGGAACCTTCTCCTCCTGCTGCTCATCACATATTTGGTTCATTCTTATCTTTTAGGTTTCAGCTCAAATATCCCCTCCTCTGTAAAGAGCATTGCTTGAACAATAACTGTCTTAACCTCATGTTTATTTCCCTTTATGGTACTTGTCCCAAAGTAAAATTTCCTTTTTATTTTATTTTATTTTTTTCAACGTTTTTATTTATTTTTGGGACATAGACAGAGCATGAACGGGGGAGGGGCAGAGAGAGAGGGAGACACAGAATCGGAAACAGGCTCCAGGCTCTGAGCCATCAGCCCAGAGCCTGACGCGGGGCTCCAACGCACGGACCGTGAGATCGTGACCTGGCTGAAGTCGGACGCTTAACCGACTGCGCCACCCAGGAGCCCCTAAAATTTCCTTTTTAATATATTTGTTCACTTGTTCATAGACAATTTCCACCAGAATATACACTTGATAAGAGAAGAAACTGAGTTATGTGGGGCTCACTTCCATTCCTGCCCCTCAGCCTGAAGTAACACCTAGCATTTAAGGAACCCTCTTGCACTGTTGGTGGGAATGCAAACTGGTGCAGCCACTCTGGAAAGCAGTGTGGAGGTTCCTCAGAAAATTAAAAATAGACCTACCCTATGACCCAGCAATAGCACTGCTAGGAATTTATCCAAGGGATACAGGAGTACTGATGCATAGGGGCACTTGTACCCCAATGTTCATAGCAGCACTCTCAACAATAGCCAAATTATGGAAAGAGCCTAAATGTCCATCAACGGATGAATGGATAAAGAAATTGTGGTTTATATATACAATGGAATACTATGTGGCAATGAGAAAAAATGAAATATGGCCTTTTGTAGCAACGTGGATGGAACTGGAGAGTGTGATGCTAAGTGAAATAAGCCATACAGAGAAAGACAGATACCATATGGTTTCACTCTTATGTGGATCCTGAGAAACTTAACAGGAACCCATGGGGGAGGGGGAGGAAAAAAGAAAAAAAAAAAAAAGAAAAAAAAAAAAGAGGTTAGAGTGGGAGAGAGCCAAAGCATAAGAGACTGTTAAAAACTGAGAACAAACTGAGGGTTGATGGGGGGTGGGAGGGAGGAGAGGGTGCGTGATGGGTATTGAGGAGGGCACATTTTGGGATGAGCACTGGGTGTTGTATGGAAACCAATTTGACAATAAATTTCATATAATAAAAAAAAATAATACAAAAAAAAATACAAAAAAAATAAACTCTACCCAAAAAAAAAAAAATAAAATAAAATAAAGGCATTTAATAATTATTTTTGAATAAGCAAATAATTGAATGATCATAAGATCCCATAGGAAGGTGGAGTTGAGTTATGCTTTAAAGTACCAGTATAATTTGAATAGGTGGAGGACAGTGAAAAAGAAATCAGCCAAAGGAACAGCATAAACAAAGACATTTAGTTAGCAACATGAAAGTTGGTAATAAGGATTGGGGTGGGAGTCTAGAGGCTCTCCACCAGGACAGGTGGTTTGTGAAAGGGATGTTTAAAGGAAAAACAGAAGTATTTCAAATAAGAGATGAAAGTGCCTTCTTCATATTTTTAGAGAATCTCCATTCTCTACTATAAGTGGAGTAGTAGGGCTAACTCAAGCCTATCCATTTCCCCAGCTGGGCAGATGATTGCCGCTTGACCAATCACATTAATTTTCCCTCTGGTCCCAGTGACATGGGGATGTTACTGAAGCAGATATAATTATAATCCTTAATGAGATATGAGATATGATGTATAACTACTGAAAAGGAATGCAGTCCCTCTTCATAAGAGATTTACAATGAGCTATAAGAATGACATAAGCACATATCTTCACCTCTCTATTTGTATATTCATATAATTTTACAAATTGCTTTACACACAGGCATTGGTACACGTGCATGAATGCACATACACACACACATACACTCCTGTGTGTGTCTGTGTGGTGCATATATGGAAAAATTAAAGCTATATCTATATCTATATCTATATCTATATCTATATATATTACATATCTTGATTAAGACTCTCATGCTCCACTGACTGAGATGGCTGGGTTATAACTTGATTAAATATCATGTGTTGCTTTCCATGTTAATGTTTACAAACACAAAGTTGAAAGTTGTATACAGTTGTGATCAAAGGCAAAGGCTCAAAGTGGCTGGATTCACCCACCTCTACCATTTTTTAAATTTGTGGCACTATGTAAGTTATTTAACCAATCTGATTCTCAGTTTTCCTTAAGTATAAATGGAGAGGCAAGAATGGAGAGGCCTACCTCACAAAATTATGTGACCTTTAAATTAGATAGTACAAATGCTTAGCAAATAATAAATACTTCAATAATTTCTTATTATTTTTAGAGGTTTTTTGTCTAGGGATATGAAGTAATGGCTTACAAAGATTGCTGTTGCAACAATGCTTAGTGGATTGGAGGTGGCAATAAATAGATGCTGTTTTGTTTTTTTTTCCTGCAGGAGATGAAGACCTGACTCCAGGGGTTTGACTAGATTTAGTGACTAATTTCAATGTTCTCACCTTCTTCTGGATATAATCTGTGTTCTCAGAGTCCTTGGTAAAGTGTCATTTTCTGGGCACTGGAGATATGACCATTCAGGGTGGCAATGCAAGAGAAAAGCTATGATCGCATCAGGGACAGTCTGAGAACCAATGGAATCGCCGGAAAGAAAAGTGACAAATATGGGAAGAATGTAATAACAGATCCCTGGTCAATTTCCTCCCATGATGCAGAAGAGGTGGGAGTGCAGGAAGAAGGTAAGTGTTCAGTAAAGGAATCAAAGAAAAAATATATATGAAGGCAACATCCAGTTTCTTGAACATGGATACATTTTCATGGAAAATGAAGTCTTGAAGAAGTCTCAGAGATCAATTAAAAGGCTGAGTGAGTTATGCTGAAGAGTATGAGAGTTTTACAGAGAAGGATACAGCAGGGATAATAGCAAGAAGAAAGGTAGAAATGAGAACTTGCTAGAGACCTAAAAGACCAAGTTCCAGTGAGGACTCCTGTATAGTCTGGAATTCACAGGCTTAGGGAGAAACTGCTTCTTGTATTCCATGAGGAGGTACCCATTTCCTCATGGGATCCATTAACCCCTAGCTGCAAGCAGAGGCTGAGCCCTCATGCAATTCAGGGCTGGATATGCAGACTGGGTCTGCAGCCAGACACAGTTCCTTATTTATTATCTTTTTAAGGGTCAGAGTAGGAGCATTCATCAAGCCTGGGCCCAAGGGTCTATTGACTATAATAGAGATCAACCCAAGTACAGTGTATTCATCTGGGGTGGCTACTAGGGAAAAAGTTGCTGATTTAATAAGTCAGGTGGCTCTACCATAAAGTCATCACCAGGGTACACAGATGAGACCTCGTCAATCCCTCTGAATCAGAAGTCAAAGCCACAGGCTTGAGGAGGACTCTTTCTCCTTTGATGTGATATTGTCACTAGACAAACAGTTGAGGAAACACCTGTGGTGGGGTCTTCATACCCCTGAATCTCAAAACTTCCCTTGCATGCTCAGTGTAATATTTCAATATTGTGTTTTGAACCAGAGGGGCCTGAATTCAAACCTAAGGTGCTTAATTTTTAGAGTCATATCGCTTGGATTCAAGTCAGAGTCTGCCTTCTTTTATTGTCTATGTGCTTTGAACTGTCGAAAACAAACTGCATGCTGAATAAAACAAAACAGAAAGGTGAATTTATTGCAAGGTTTTTGATCTGCAAGCTAGGAAACTCAAGGCTATTGAAGCAATGAATTCCAAGTTGTTTACAGACTAGGAGATTTTTAAGGGGTAATTGTGGAAGTTATTTATATTTTTCAGCTGCTTGGTTGCCTGGTGGTCTTCTTTCTTATTTGGGTCAGGTTTGCTGAGTCAGAGGAAACAAGGAAGTCCAGAGAGGGCATGAACAGACTTGGTTTTGAGGGATTGGCTCACATCCTCTGCTGATTACTGAGAAAAACTGTAAACTCCTGTAAGATTAGGTTACGTTTATTTTATACACCTGTGTTGACTGTTTATGGTGTGTCCCTGATATAAATGACTCCATTTTAGCCTGGTTTTATATTCCTCCCTTTTGATCAAGTCCCTATTATGGGATGCTGATCACTCAATATATTTCTACGTGTTTTTTCTGCATGGACCTTGCCTTTTGACTGCTTACTCATGTTGTTTATTTTTCTTCACCATTCCATGATTGGACATCTTTCTTCAAGGTGAGAGAAGCATTCAGGGCTTGTACCAACCAAAGACCACATTTGAGCAACTCTTTAGATTAGGTAACAGTAGACTGAAAGCAGAGAGGATTTGTGAAGGGTAAACATCAGTCAATCAGGTCTGTTGGTTTTACAAAGGCTGGATAGACAACTAAGTACTTATATTTTTTTAATTTTTTTTAACATTTTTTAATGTTTTTATTTATTTTTGAGACAGAGAGAGAGAGAGACAGAGCATGAGCAGGGGACGGGGAGAGAGGGAGACACAGAATCCGAAGCAGGCTCCAGGCTCCAAGCTGTCAGCACAGAGCCTGACGCGGGGCTCAAACTCACAGACCGTGAGATCATGACCTGAGCCGAAGTTGGACACTCAACCGACTGAGCCACCCAGGCGCCCCAACAACTAAGTACTTTTAAAAACACCACACGAACTATAATGAAAAATAGGATAGAAAGATAAAATTGAGTATAGATCTTAACCATGAACCCAATCCATTGGTAACCAGTTGAATAAATCACAATTCCAAGAGGAGTTAGATTAGACTTGTAACCAATGGGCTTGTTCTCAGATTTTGTGTGACTATGTTTCTTTTTTTCCCAAAGATTTTATTTTTTTATATTAAATACAATTTATTGTCAAATTGGTTTCCATACAACACCCAGTGCTCATCCTGTGCGACTGAGTTTCAACATCCACACAAATGTCAATCCAAATGCAGCAAGTGGTATTGGCTATGACAGATATCTCCTTGTTCAGCTACAAGACAACCTAAGGCTATTTAATGAACGACTTTGGCCAGAGATTAGGGTTTTAGAAGGGCACCTATTGCTTGAGTGGTGGGCTCTGCAATTGCTCCAAAGGTTAAGGAGAGATTCCTGATCACAGCCTCTTTTTGCATTTATTTATACCCAGGAGAGTAGTGATTTATCAAAGGAAGCAAATTTTGAATTATTAATGCTTCCTGATAATTATCCTTTGAGTCTGGCTCAGGCCTGGAAAGATGATGGCCATGAAAGCCAGTCAATTTTAAGGGTATGTAGACTTCACAGGTGGTTTTATTCTGGTTACCCTTGTCTTGTGTCCTTTTCTACAGAGTTTGGATGCAAGTTTCCATGTTTGGGACTGTTAATCAGAAATAGGGAAAGGAACCCCAGTGTTAGGAAGTCTGATAGAGAGAAAGGGATGAGTTTTTTCCAGAGAAACTGAGGTATTGAAAATAAGAGAGAAGTTCATGATGGGCAGAACTCTAAGGTTATCAGCATCATGGCAAATAAAATAGTTAATTTGGAGGTTGGATTATCCCCCTTTGCAATGGTCTGACATATGTGAACATTGGCATTATCTTTCCAGGCAAGGCAAAGGTGAACAAAAGAACCATAAAAAACTTTTGTGATATAAATGCTAAGAAAAATATGGTCAGAGAGGGAAGGAGGGATGGAAAGAAATGTTCCTGATCCAACGTATTGGGGGGAAGCAGTCTAGCTTGATGTCAGCTATATCTCTTCCTTTTTAATTTGATTTTGAGGTCTCCAGCTTTTGTACAAGACAACATACCAGGTGGAACCTACTTAAGTTGTGAAATATGCATCCAAGCTTTGATACTATGTAATTTGGTAGATTGTCATTAGTGAGGAGCACTTGGTAGGGTCCTTTCCATGAATCTCACTTTTGCCAAAAAGCATCACAAAAAATGCCCAGGTGTTAATGAGAATTCATTAAAATGGGACTGACAAGGAAATTTAGTTATTTCTGTGACACACAACATTTTACGAATACTGGAATTACAACTGCTAACATTATACTAGGGCATATCAGATCTAGAGATTTCACACAATTTCTAGAACATTTACATTAATAACATGTATCCATATAAATATAAGCTTAAACATTACTTTTTACTTGATTATGTTTCACACATAATTTAACATATCAAATAAACCTGATAGGTTAACATTTTAACAGGTGAGAGATAAGTCTTTTGAGATTTTCTAGGAGCCCTCTGGGAAATCTCAAAGTTACTTTGAGATCAAAAGGAGTCCATTTTAGGATTTGATTTTCAAAAAGTTTTCAAAATATCAAAAGGTTTGAACATTTGAGTACATAAAAGCACAAATCATTATAAAATTATATCTAAGTATCTTTTTAACCAAAGTGACCACAGAAGAGGTTAAGCCAAATACAAAAGATTATAAAGTTGTGAACAAAATTTAGCTTTCTTAATATTGAGAAACTGGGTTTTCTTAAGTAATCAAGGACCTGATATAGTCAATGTGAAGCGGAGTAATTATTTTTGTAAGGCATGAAATCCTTGCTGTCTGGGCAGATTAAAAGGTAAAGGAACTTTCATAATCTATTATCAAACTCAATCCAAAGGTCCAGAAAAACTTTGTCCCTTTATTGGTCCCAAAATTATAATTTTGTACCATGTATCTTTGATAATGGCATTGAATTTATTTGTTTTTTTAAATTTTTTTATGTTTATATATTTTTGAGAGAGAGACCAGAGGATGGTCAGAGAGAGAGGGGGGCAGAGGATCTGAAGCAGACTCTGTGCTGACAGCAGACAGCCCGATATGGGGCTCAAATGCATGAACTGTGAGATCATGACCTGAGCCAAAACCAAGAATTGGAGACTTAACTGACTGAACCATGCAGGCACCCCTCTTCATCCCTATTATTTCTAATTAAGTTTAATTATATATGTTAATTAGAATTCTTAACCCTTAGAATCCTTAATTCCTAGTGAAAACTAAAAAGTAACTAATTGTGGACTGCGTGTAAAACTAGCAGTCTATGGATTGGCATACTTATAAATACATTTTATAGTTTCTAGAAGTATATTCTTCCTCGTGGTAAATTTTTCTGGGTGGCACAACCATGTTTACTAACAGACCCACATATCTTTAATTTATCTTTAAAAGAAACCCAAAGTGGATAAACCTATATGCTGTAATTAATGTTCAGTGTTTTATCTTATTTGAAATTGATCTAGATATCCAATGAATTTCCCCCTTTCAACTTATCTCAGTATAATTTTAAAATTTCAAGTTACCAAAAAGATGTTTGGAAACAGTTTTTAAGTAGATATACCATAAAACATAATTATTGTTGAAAAGTTTATTTATAAACTCTTATCTTACTTCTACTTAATTTATTTGTTCTTAACAATTATGTTTAGATTACTCACGAAAAGTTCATGAGATCCTAAACAACTAACCATTATTTAAAAAAAATAATGTTTATTTATTTTTGAGAGAGACAGAGGCAGAGTGTGAGCAGGGCAGGGGAAGAGAGAAAGGGAGACAGAATCCAGAGCAGGCTCCAGGCTCTGAGAAAGCTGTCAGCATAGAGCCTGACATGGGGCTCGAACTCACAAACTGCGAGATCATGACCTGAACCGAAGTTGGATGCTTAACCAACTGAGCCATCCAGGAGCCCCTAACCATAATTTTTAATTGTCTTTTTTGCCATCAAATTTTGTAGCAGAGATGACATGAGCTTATTTAACTTTTTGTAACCCTAGGTGGAATAAAAGTGCTATGCTTAATACTGATAACTCTAAAGACCTGCCTGTTTTAGTTAAGCCAACAAACTTAAACTAGCTTTTATTAATAAAAGGTTACCCTAAATCATATGAACTTAAAAATAATTTAGATTTTTAAGTTTTTCTGAGAGTAAACTTAATTTTGCTTGTCTTTAACCCAATCCAAAAGAGTTCAGATTAATTAATTTTTGAGGGGACACCTGAGTGGTATAGTGGTTGAGCATCTGACTCTTGATTTCATCTCCCATCATCTCAGGGTCACGAGATCAAGCCCTGTGGCAAGCCCTGTATTGGGCTCAATGTTGAGTGTGGACCCTGTGTGAGATTCTCTCTCTCCTTTCTCTGTCCCTCTCCCACTCATGTGTGCCCTCTCTCTCTCTCTCTAAAAAAATATTAAAAAAATAAACAAATACCAATGGAGGTAGAACCATACTACACATCTAAAACAGGCATACATAGACATACATAAACAGAAAGACAGGTAAAAGCAGAAGTCTTTTAGCTTCTGTTTAAAATTTTAGCCAGGAGACAGTATGATAATGCAAAGGTCACTAGTTTCTAAAAGAACAGTTGGATCTAGGGGCAGCTGGGTGTCTCAGTCGGTTAAGTGTCCAACTCTTGATTTTGGCTGGGGTCATGATCTCATGGTTTGTGAGTTGGAGCCCAGCATTGGGTTCTTCACTGACAGCGTGGAGTCTGCTTGGGATCCTCTCTCTGCCTCTCTCTCTCTCCCTCTCTCAAAATTAATAAATAAACTTAATTTTTTTAAAACAACAGTTGAATCCAAATAGTGTTTCTGGAAGATGGTTTATGTTAAGGTTATCTGCTCAGATTTTCTGATATTTGTGGAGAAGATTTTTAATATTTTTATAGGCCTACTTTCCAAGAAATGTCTTCCTCCTTTTTTTAAATTTCTGGTAAGAATTTTCTCCCTGAAGTTTACAATTCAAAGAGATGGCCTAAATAACTTCCTGGAGAAGACAGGGTAGAATATTTGCATTTAATGTCCCAAGAAAAGAAAGTTCTTCCAAGAAAGACTTTTGTTTCTAAATCTAGAATTTTGAGATCCTTACAAATATTTTGGAATGCATAGAAGAGGTTTGGAGATGATTAACAGGACAGGAGTGTCTTGGATTTTTTCTATAGCTGCATTTTCTGTTCTTGGAAATATTCAATCTATAAGACAAGGACAATTATTTCTAATTCTTCAAAGAATGGAGTTGTAGCCTAAATGACATCATAGTTTGGCACATCCATCCAACTACATCATCTTTAATTTGCTTCTTCAGATTGAGGGAAGATCTTCAACAACGATGGAAACCAAGGTTACTATGTTCTAGATCTAGAGCTGTTTGTCTTTAGAATATTTTGGTAAATTCTTTGACAAAGGCTTCAGAAACTTTTTTCTTTCCCTCTGTGTACATAATTTTATTAAAACTTAGGTGAGAAGGCCTGTGAATAGTTCCTAGTAGGCTCTGAATATCCACTTCCAATTTGGCCAACTTCTGAATTTAGAGATACTTAAAAAAAATTCTTTTGAAGATCTTGTCAGGTGTCAGCCAGAACAAACAGCAAATATTCTTGGCCATATTGAAAAATTCAATGGACCCAAGAAACATCCCAAAGAGGGTGCAAAATATACTACCCTCTGAAGATTCAGGGTCACTCCTGAAGATAGTCTGGGCACTACAGACAGAAATCCAGATATGACTGGTAAGAATTATTAACCCGCTGGACTCTTCCAGTTTTACCAAGATCCCATCTGCAGGCTCCTGAGATAGTAGGGACTAAAGTAGAGAACATAGCACTGGTATCTACCAAATTTGTTAAACTTTTCAATTAATTTTAATTTTAGTTTCCCCTTGACCTTTAGGAAGTAACCAGTACCAGAAGTAACTGGTAGCAGTTCATAGGAAAACCCCCAGACTCTTGTCAACCCTGGCAATGACCCATACAAGGGACCCCCTTTATAGGTAGATCTGAGGGTATTGGTAGGCCACTAACTTGGCAAACTTTTGCTCATGGTCTTATAGTCTCTTCAGAATGGAAAGACAATCAGAGGATTAGTATAATCTGAATACTCAGATAAAGGAGGATAAAGTAATAGGGGTCATGTCAGTCTTACAGTCTTTGATTTTACGTACCTCTATGTCTTTAATTTTCATTAGCTTTTTGCAGTGAATATTTCAATTAAGTTATTTTGGAATTTTGAAACCTTTTGGAAGCTTCTGCATGCCAATTACAATGACTATCCCATTCTGTTTGTTTGATTTGGGAACCCTTACATTGCATTTATCAAATGAAAAATCATGTTTGTAATTCTAGGTTGTCTTTGTAAAAGTTTGCCATTTTTGTGGATATCTACAGCTTCTAGAACCATAGGTCTTAGATATAAAATAAAAAGTGTGTCAGAAAATGGCATGTTTAATTTTTTAAAACTTGAGGATTCCATTTCTTTAGCTATGACTTGGGTTTCTCAGAGCCAAATTAATACCTCAGAGAGATGTCTCACTGAATTGGGGATCGTATGGTGTTTTACAGTATGCTTTGTTTCTTGGAAATTTTCTTGAAGTCAGAGGATGACCCAGTGTCAATGTAACCCATGACCAGCTTATCCTAACATGGGAGTCTTAGAGTCAGGGGCCAGTGCTTTCATAGTTTTTAAGTTCTCAATCTTTGTCTAGAAATTTTGCAGCTTTGGCTTCCAAGGTCCCCCATAACAGTAGATCTATTATTTCTTTACCACATGTACTCATTAACAAAAAACAACAGTAATTGAGGAAACATAACAGTAGACACCAGCAATAATCAAAGAGATGATACTGTGCACTGGACAAGAGAAGGCCTTATATGCACCACCAGCACTTCCCAAAGTAGTTAACTTTAGATTATTTTTATTCTGATTTACTATGCAGAAAAAATAGGTTACTGAAATCAAAAGATCTCCCAAATGGCCACTGTTTTCCAAACTGTTTTTAGTTAGATTGTGTGATCTAGACAAAAAAAAAATATATGAAAATGAGAGTTCTGGAGGAAACCGTAGCCTCTTTAGGTTTGCTAGACTTCATGAGAGTACAATGTATCAGGCATAAAAAAAAAATACTTGCAATTAAACTAGGAGGGCTATCAGTGTAAGGAAGTGGAGTGGTAAGTGGAGTGCTTACTTCTGGTGACTTCCAATATTCTGTGGAGATGGAGAACATAAAGGGCTTGGTTGGTACCAACATCCATATCTGACATCCAGAGGAAAGTCACCATGGATACTCCTTCCGATGCAACTTCTGACACCATGAAATGTCAAAACCAAACTCTGCATATTGTATATAACATGAAGAAGAAAAATTAATGTATTGCAAGGCTTTTGGCCTGCAAGCTAGGAAGCTCAGGGCTATGGGGGAAAAGAGTTCTGAGTTTCTCAAAGACTATGGAGTTTTTATGTAGTAAATGCAGAAGTTATCTGCTTTCTCAACTAATTGGTTGCCTAGTGGTCTTGTTTCTTAATTGGATCAGTGTAGGTAAGTCAGAGGAACAACAGTCCAGAGAGGGCATAAACAGACTTGGCATTTGGGTATTGACTGGCGCCCTCTGCTGACTTTGAGAAAAGCTGTGAATTCCTGTAAGGTTAGGTTTTTCCTTTAGGCACCTGCAATGACCTTTGTCATTTTGCCTTTGACATAAGTGACTCCATTTTAATGGTTATACAGAAGAAATTACTCTTTTTTATTGCTTTAGTGTCCTAACCTCTAAAATGGGGCATTTATAACACATACCTTAGAGAGTTTGGGAGAGGGTTAAAATTGGAGATCTATTTTCTATGTATCTATGTCTCTATCTTTTATTTATTATCTACGAACATATATTAAATATATATGAATATAATCATAGATAGATATGTCAATATATAGGAAAAGTACTTACACAATGCCCTGCACATAAAATATTCAATAAATTATAAATATTATTATTCCTATGCTACAGACCCTTGTGATAAGAAGAATGAACACTATGCTCCACTTCTGAGAGCCCATACTTTAATACTTTTGTCAAAGATAGGATCTAGGCAGGGATGTCAGACTGCTTTTCCATTTCCAGTGTATGTGTAATAGACCACATTTAGTACCCTGGTATCCAAAATGCAAGCAAGATGTTCTGCAAATGTAGCAATTGCCTGAGTGACCTTGAGAATTTGATTCTGGTTTCTCAAAACCTTCCACTTAAGAAAAACTTGCTTTGGTTGATCCCATATTGGGGCTCAAAAAACTTTTTGGTCACAAGAGACCCAGGATCTTGAAAATATTGAACCAGCTTCCTGCTACTCTCAGAATTTCAAATGGAGAATATCTAATCCTTTCATACTTGGTAGTTTGCTTTCAAACAATCAATAAAGAGTCATAAAATTCAATCATTTCAGCAAATTAATTGGTGATACATAATTTAAAAACTAATGTTCAAGAGATAGTTCTGTTTTAACCTCACAATAATTTTGAGGCAATTAAACATCAATGGGAAAATTATATTTGTAAAATGACACAGCAAGCTGAATACATTTACATTTTTTTAATTGAGTATGTTTCCTGAAGTTATCCCGAAACTTGTGTATTAAGTGCAATAAACACAAACCACAAATGAGGCTGTGTAGGAAAGGCAAAGCCTGGTGAACAGTAAGAGCCTTTTGTGAGATATTTGCCTCCCCCCACTGTACACACACACACACACACACACACACACACACACACACACACACGAGATCTTCTGAGGCTCCCCCTACTGGCCATTCAGATGTTCTTGCACTCTGTCTTTTTACTGTCATCCACTGACATCTGGTCTCTCTTTTTCATTTGTGGAAGATATCCATACCTCCTTACATTCTCTGTCTCTACCCCTAACCCTGCCATCATTTTTGAATGCCTTACTATGCACATATTTTCCCAACCAAAGCATCTCAGGTTGTAACTTCATCCTTAGTGACTCTCTTCCTCTTCATGGCAAACACCACCTGTAAAGTCGTGTCCTGGAACTTGCCATATTGAAGAAAATATGAAAATGAATTCAAATTGCCCACTCTGACCTCAGCCTGTTATCATCTCAGCATATCCTACTTATGAGCTCAAGTGCCCTGACTGAGCTCATTGTTCACCCTCATAAAGATCTATCATCTACTCCATTACTCTACCCATCCATTTGTATGGCTTTCTTATTTCCTATCTTAAATCCATGGGCCATTGTTATAAATACATATTTAAATAAGGTTAATTTCTCTCACTTCTCTATAGGTATTTTCCTAAACTCTAACTTGGAAAGAAATCGATCATCTGCTTTTTTCCTAACACAGATGTGACAGAGCTTATCTGAAAAAAAAATAAAAATAAAATCAAAAACAAAAACAAAATTGACCCATATCATTTTATTTTCATGACCTCCTTTTTCAGTGTGGGCAGGAAAACTACCACTCCCTTTGCCAACTTTTTATATAATTTATACTTTATTCAGATTCTTAGAATGCCCCTCACTCCCAGAGTTAGGTTATTCCCTTTCTTCATACCCTATTTAGAAAATAGAAGACATCATATAGAAACTCAAAGTCCACTCCACCCCCCCAAAATACACATTTTTTCATTTAATTTATTATCTTCTCCTTCCCATTAAAAGAGGAAAAAATTTTGCTCTTCTTTTATTTTTTAAGATGTTTACTTATATTTATCTTGAGAGAAAGAGAGAAAGTGGGGGATAGGCAGAAAGAGAAAGGGAGAGAGAGAATCCCAAGCAGGCTCCATGCTGTCAGCACAGAGTCTGACCCAGGGCTCAATACCACGAAACATGAAATCATGACCTGAGCCGAAATCAAGAGTCAGACACTTAACTGATTGAGCCATGTAGGGGCTTCATGCTCCTCTTTTAGAAATTACCTAGTATTTATGAAGATTTTTCTATGCATCGTCCACTGAACACCTACTATATAATGTAATAATCATGAAGAACCTGGAAGGAAGACATTGTTATTACTCCTTTTTCATCCAGATGAGGAAGCTGAGATACAAGAGGCTAAACTTTCTCAAGCGTATAAACATATTAAATAGTGGAGATGGAAGTGGAATCTAGAAAATCTGGTACCAGAGCCCATGATGTTAATATCAGACTACATTATCAGTCCCTGCCCAAGTGCTGTGGATCTCATCTTGCTTCACTTTTCCAAGGATTCTGCTTCTCTAGTAATCTCTACTTCTCAGACATTATTTTTCCTTTTTTACTGGACCTTGGTCAAGTAGATTCCATCTAAAGCAAACAAACCAACAACAAAATCAAAGTTCCTTGACCTCCATTCTATAATTGAGCTTTATGTATGGTCAACCAGTCGGTTTCATGGACTTCACCACACTTCTAAGCCCCCATTACAATACAACACAATAAATTTAAAGATATATTAAATGAAAGTCAGTGAAAGCGAAGAATACACATCCATAAGCAATGTGATATTTTAACAGATTTCTGGAAGACAGAAAATATTTGGAAACATATTTATGGATAGAAATGTGGAGAAGTCACAGTGTCAATCAAGTAAAAACTGAGATAAATGGGATAAGAGAGGCCAGTCAGCTTGACATCCCTGGAAGCAGCTCCAAACCTGGATCAACAAGAGTGGCAATGTTGGGAACCAAGGATCAAATAGAGGGGTTATATGAAGGTGTGCATCCTGAATAGTTGACCTCCACCGTTTACCTCTTCCTCTTGCATGCATATATTTCAACACTAGGCAGAAGGACCAAAAAGCTATTTAATAAATAATAGTACCAAGCGTGTGGATAAAATTAGAGCAGCTAACTGTCATCACAGAACCTAAATTTCTAGATCCAATCTTCCTGACTTTTTCTTGGTTCCTGCCCTAGAGGTTCAGGTCATGTTGTTCCCTATGCTTAGAAACTCTTCCCTCCATTCCTTCTTAACTTCTCACCAACCATTATTCAAAAATAACCTTAAATATATTTTCCTAGAGAAGACGTTTTGGTACTCTCTGCTGAAATCATTTCTATGGCCACTGCTGTTTATATCCTTTGCAATACTTATCATGATATGGAACCAATTTTTAAAATTGAGTTGTTTATGTCTATCTCCTTCACTAAACTCAGGCATCCATGAAAGCAGGTCTATGTCTGTTTTATTTCTCCACTGTGATCCCAGCATTTTTTTTTTTTTTCTTTCTCAACGTTTATTTATTTTTGGGACAGAGAGAGACAGAGCATGAACGGGGGAGGGGCAGAGAGAGAGGGAAACACAGAATCGGAAACAGGCTCCAGGCTCTGAGCCATCAGCCCAGAGCCCGACGCGGGGCTCGAACTCACGGACCGCGAGATTGTGACCTGGCTGAAGTCGGACGCCCAACCGACTGTGCCACCCAGGCGCCCCGATCCCAGCATTTTTAATGGTTCCTGAATATTTAATTAAATTTCAGGCTAGACAAGAGGAAATTGAGAGTTTCTCTAGGGAAGAGAGAAGAGGGAGAGGACATAGAGATAAATAGATTATAGATAGATGATATAGATGATAGATAATAGACAGATAGATGTTAGACTCCTTTTTTATGCACATTGATTCCCATGCATTATTATTAATCACAACCTGGTTAATGATCTTGATTATGTCTTATCATACCCCTTCTGTTGAGAAAGTGCAAGGACTGGGGGGCAAAGATGCTCAGTTTTATTATAAGGGGGGTATGAAAAGACTGCAGAGAAGCTAAAAGGAAGTAAGATCCTGGCACCAAGGTAAGTCTTCAGGTGACCCTGGAAAAGGTAAGGTAAGGTAAGATGTATAAACTTGAATAAGGGATCAAAGAAAAAGCCAAATCAGCAAATATACTAATTTACTCAATTAGCCAGTATTTATTTTCCAGTCAAACTTGTTCTAAACAAAGTCAAGAACTAACTTGTATACAGTTGCTGTATACAAACGCCTGGTCCTTTTTAAATCCCCCATGGGAAAAAATGGTGATCCCAAAGTCCAGGACAAGATTGACATGCCAGGAAGTGATGAACTGTTTACAGTAGTGTCTCAGAGGGACTTATGCAGTAGGCCAGACAATTATTTGCTTTGTCTACTTTTCGGCACTAGAATTAGGGGTCAACCCATGTCAGAGACAGTTCAGTTTAATGGAATATCCTGCTTTCCTCTAGTTTTACTAGTCTAGCTAATAGTTGGACTGAGACTTTTGGCTCACTTTAGCCATTGGGTTCTGGCTATAAGTGACATAATGAGGCTGAGACAGTTAAAAGCTGGTGTGCCAACTCCATTTTCTTTTTTCTTTTTTTTTTTTTTTAATTTTTTTTTTCAACATTTATTTATTTTTGGGACAGAGAGAGACAGAGTATGAACGGGGGAGGGGCAGAGAGAGAGGGAGACACAGAATCGGAAACAGGCTCCAGGCTCTGAGCCATCAGCCCAGAGCCCGACGCGGGGCTGGAACTCACGGACCGCGAGATCGTGACCTGGCTGAAGTCGGACGCTTAACCGACTGCGCCACCCAGGCGCCCCACCATTTTCTTTTTTTTATGGCTGCAGAAAACACATATGGAAAAGAGTGGGCCACAAGTCAAAACAGCCTTGATGCCTGAGTAATGTCAAGAAGAAAAGAGCTTCCTTGGAAAAGACAGCTTCTTAACCCACACCACAACTTGCATGAATGAAAACCAGGCCATTTTTGTGTTAATATGTTGAGATTTTGTGGTTTTCCAGTGGTGGTAATTATCCTGATTCATACACACCCTTAAAATGTCCTAGAACTTATCTTTCACTGCTTCACCCTCAAACTGATATCCACTGCTTTAATTCCTTTCTGATGATGGTTAAATAACCTTAAGCTAAACGTAATATGAAGAAGCAAGACTTTTCTCTGTCTTATTTGGTGACAAGGGCTGAGGAAGCCTTGCCAGGCTGGACTAAAAGATATTTCTTGGACTTGTTGGGATGAGCGCTGGGTGTTGTATGGAAACCAATTTGACAATAAACTATATTTAAAAAAAAAAAAAAAAAGACTGTCTCTTGGGTCTCAAACTTCCTGCAATTAACTCCTTAGATAAGATCAGATATTCCTAAAGAAGCACAAGACCCACATCAGAGCCTTATAGAAACTAGTTCACTTCATTCCTTTCATTTACAGTGAGGGTGGTAGAGCATTGGATGAGACAAGAAGATAGCCTTGGTCTCCTCATTCTCTTGTTCTAGTTTGGATGTTATGAGCCCTGTAATGAATGGGGAGGGAGGAAAGAAGTCACTGGATATGGTGCATGTGAAAATAAATAAGGTATAAATATCTCTGGGGTCATTCACTTTCTCTCTTTCCTCTAGAAACTATTTCTTACCCATATTATCATCCCTTTTACTTAAAGTACTTCAGTGATTTCCCAAGTGCTTTAGAATAAATTCCAAATCCTTCCCATGCCATAGATCACCACTATTACCATGGTCCAGTCCTTGTCTACACTGAATGCATCTTCTCTTGGGGTTCTCCTGGAATACTCTCTGTGTATACACAGCTATTCCTTATCCAGGATGTAAGCTCCAGCAGCGGGGATAAGATTTGTTCTGTGTTATATGCAATTTACTGAGCACAGTGCTTAATAACTATTCGTCCAGTGAATGGATTACATCATCAAATTTTCCCAAACATGGCATGCCACTGTAGTGTCTTCCTGCTCTATCTTCCAGCGGTGCTAACCTGTGGACATTTCTGGATTCCTGTACATTGTGGATTGTCTATCCTTGCATGTCCATGCCAGCTGCTTTTCAGGATATCCTATGAAACAATTTCACATTTGTATTCTCAGCATCTCAAAACTGTGCCTGGAATTGACAGGTGCTCATTAAGTAAGTTTTAGGTAACTTAGATATGAACTGATAGGCAGCCAGTGACAGGCTGCCCCTTTTGAAAGGGTATATTGACAATATTCTTGGGTGGCAGGCTTTCTGCTCCCTACTGTCCTCCAGCCCCTCACTTCAGCCAGAGGGTTCTCCTGCGTAAGGTAGATTTCTGTCTTTGACTGGGATGGAAGTTGAACCTTTTTGCTCTGCCTTTCTTCAGTGTTCCTGCTTACCCTACTTGCTTTGCAATGACCTTGCCCTTCTGGTACCCAAATGCTGTTCCAGACTTTGAGACATCTATTTTGCCTAAATATTGAATTTTAGGCTATCTTCCAGTGAGGTGTTTACCCCACTGCTTTTGCTTTATTTGGGACCAGAAATTTCATCTTTGACCTTAAAGTCATGTGCACTCCTGGTTTATTGCCTACCTGCCAGGTGGCTAACCCACCACCTATCTTAAAACCTCTAACTTTAAGTATGCTCAACTCAGAAGCCGAGTTTTTTTTTTTTATTATTATTCTCCATCAGATACAGACCAAATGCAACAGAATTTAGATGGAAGGTGAAGAGGAATAAACACTGTTGCCCTCTGTTCTCAGAGTAAACCACACTTCCATTCATTAGCTCCAGACCCTAGAGTTTTCCTCAGACAGCTGCTTCACTATTTCATAAAAAGAGCCAGGAAAAAAAGGTGTCAAAAGCTGCATAAATCCATACCAAATTCAGCAAACATCTTAAAATAGCACTTTTTAATCAAGGGCAAAACGCCCTGTGCTCTCCATGAACATTGGGGCATCAAAATAAAGAAGATAATGAGAAAAAATATAGTTCAAAGAAAATTAAAGAAAATTAAGAAAAATATATCCGTTCACAGAAAATTTAAAAAAAATGCTTTTTCACCTATAATGATTTTTACAAACTACCAAATGCTAGTACAGTTTCAATTTATCTGTTCAGAGATAAGGATTAGATTGAGAACTGTATACTAGGGATGCAGAAATAACAATCATCTACATTTACTGATAAAACCAAGCCAGATGGAAATTCCTGGGCCCAGACTGCCTTCCCACTGAGCTTGAGGTCAGAACTGCTTATGGGAAACGAAGTGAAAACGCTAAATCCCCCAGTCTACTCTGTGCAATCCACCTTTGAGTCTTCATATACTGATGAAAAAAAAGTGTCAAAGGAAGGGAAGGAAACATTAAAAAGAAGAGAAACTAAAAACTATAATGACTAACAAACTAGAAAGATGGCATGTTAGGGCTGAATGAAACCTCATAAATTATTCAATTTGTTCTTGTCCTCACTCTCATTTTCTAACTTTCTACTGAAGTATACATTAAGTTTTGTGTTATATATATATATATATATATATATATATATATATATACCAAGTGTACATTTGATAAGTTTTCACAAACTGAACACATCCATGTAATCAGCATTCAGATCAAGAAATCAAAATGGCCAACACCCTAGAAGCCCTGATTGAGCTCTTTTGTATTCATGCCCCTCTCAAGGGTCACTAATGTATCTAACATATATTAGTTTTGTTCATTTAGTACTTTATAGAAACTGAGTGGTACAACATATACTTGTTTATATCTAGCTTCTTTTCTTCAACATTATGCTTGAGAAATCCATTTCTCAATGTGGTTGTAGATTGTTGCTGCTCTTTGCAGTTTAGTGACCTTTTGGTGATAACACCATTATTTTTATAGTCTACTACTAATAGGTAATCTCATCATTTTACCTTTAATGAAACTGGAATCCAGTAGATTGTCTAAAGTTGTACAGTTAAAATGTACCCAGCATAGGGGTTCAACTGGACTCTAGCCCAATGCTCATTGCATTTCACCAGGCTACTTCCCACCTCCAACTTGTTTCTTACACGCTCTGTTATGCATACCTGTCATATTATCTTTTTATAGATTGGAAACAAGACCACCACAGGTGCAGACAGGTGCTTATAAAAGCAAATTGTGTCACTATACTCCTTCTCTGGAAGATAAACTACAAGTAACAAATCTGGATGTACATAAAAGTGCATAACACCAAGAGCCAGGGTAATATTTATCTATTCTGACTGTAATCTGTATTTCTGGATCTATTGACTTCATGGCAATTTCTGCTGTTTAAGGTACTCAAATAAATTCTCCCGGGAGGCAGATGAATTTATTTTCTGGAGAGTCACTGTTGAAATGAAAACACATCACCCACCTATCCTTACTTTTACCAGGACAAGTCAGGTGTTGGAGGTAGTGGAGGTCAAGTTCATGACAAGCAAATATGGATCTGCTACAGGAACAGAGCTATGTGTGGGTTTTCCCTCTCCACAGCTCTGCACAAACCATCCGTCCTTCTCCTTTTCTCCCCACTTCCAGGTTCTGCCAATCACCCTCTCATCGCCAAGGAGTACTTGATTCCTGATTAGAGGTTTATATTCTTGTTGAACCAGCTGCCCTCTGACCATGTCCATTATTTTCCCCTGCACCTGTGATGGTGGCATGTCATCATTGTTCCTCTCCCTCTGCCCTGGTGTCAGGCTATAATTCCAGGTAGGCTCATTAAAGTATCTTGTATCAATGAGCACCTTGTTAGGAGGATTCATTGGAAATTGGATTTCACTGCTGTCTCCACTGGAGAAACAACTTGTTCTGAGTCCACTCAGTCATCATCTTAGATGCAGGCCAGGGTTGGGGCGCCTGGGTGGCTCAGTCGGTTAAACGGCCGACTTTGGCTCAGGTCATGATCTCGCGGTCCTTGAGTTCGAGCCCTGCATCGGGCTCTGTGCTGACAGCTCAGAGCCTGGAGCCTGTTTCAGATTCTGTGTCTCCCTCTCTCTGACCCTCCCCTGTTCATGCTCTCTCCCTGTCTCAAAAATGAATAAAACGTTACAAAAAAATTAAAAAAAAAAAAAAAGAAGCAGGCCAGGGCTTTGACTGGCTCTTTGTTTTTTTTTTAATTGTTATAATGTTTATTTTATTTTTGAGAAAGAGAGAGACAGAGCACAAAGAGCAGAGGGGCAGAGAGAGAGGGAGACACAGAATCCGAAGCAGGCTCCAGGCTCTGAGCTGTCAGCACAGCCCTGATGCGGGGCTCGAATCCACAAACCGTGAGTTCATGACCTGAGCTGAAATCGGCACTCAACGGACTGAGCCACCCAGGTGCCCCTTGACTGGCTTTTAAGGGTGGCAAGAATGAGGAGAAAGAAAGGGAGGATGTAAGAGAAAACAGTACCTTCTTTCTGTCTTCTCTAACTTCTCTTTCCAAGCCCAGAGCAGCCCCCAGGGATACCTTAATAGTATACCCTTGACATCATTGTGAAGAGACTCCTTTGAGTTACCAAAAGAATTTGCTATGTGAATAATTCTTGAGTGATCTCATGGTTGTTTTCCTGCACCAGGAAGATACTGCTTGGGACCTTGGATATTCAGAGGGGCCATGGAGGTTGAGTAAAATGAGATCTTTACCACACTCTCCTGCACTTCAGAAATTCATCAGTAAAATGGGGTAGTTCATTCATCTTACCTCCTTGACAAGTTTGTTATAAGGATAAAGTAAAATAATATTTCTTAGACTGATTGAAAGTCTCCTAAATTATTTATTCTGAGTACAAAAAATATCAGTAAAGACTCCCTTAGTTCCTGAAGAAATTATCATTTTCATTATCCTACTTATTTGCTTTGATAGCATGGGAGTTAGATCAGTAGAATAGGGAAGGCACCTAGAATTAGTGTCATGGACAAAGAAACCAGCTGGGAGCCCCTGTCAGAGCAGAAGGCATTCTGACTTGTGTTGTATACTCAACAACTTCTGCCTTTCCCTGTTCATAAGCAAACCTGGAAAGAATCTCCTGGAGGGACTAGTGGAGAATAATTATTACTGATAATTATAATCAACTACAGTTACAAAATGCTTACTCTGAATCAAGCATTGTAAGTGTTTTATGCATTATCTCATTTAATCCTCCAACAACCCTTTGAGCTAAGAAGAGCCTTATTTATTTTACAAACCATGGAATATACAGAAAATAGGTTTCTCAAGTTCAAGTTGCTAGTAAATGGTGGATTCAGGAGTTGACTGTGAGCAGTCTTATTCTAGAACCTATTCTGTTAAGTTTCATGGTATTTTATTTTGTAAAAGACACCCCATTGAGAAATGGAAAATTCATGGTGATTTCACCACTCTAGATAGGAAAAAGTTAATTTCTAAAGAAAGTGCTTTCAGTCATTTTTCAGCCTGATGTTTTTCAGGTATGAATGAAGGAACCTCTGGCTTCTGTGCCTCATTACCATTAATATCAGCCATTTCCCCAAGTGTCAGAGGCCCTAGTTCTGTATTGTCTCTTATGATTTCAATCGTGTGTTACTCTAATTCCTCTATAGCTCATTTGCTACAACCCTTCTCAAACATTTCAACTGTTTGTTCTGGAAAGTGGTTATGTCACTTAGAAAAATTAATACAAGGAGTGCCTGGGTGGCTCAGTTAAGCATCTGACTTCAGCCCAGGTCATGATCTCTCAGTTTGTGAATTTGAGCCCCACATCGGGCTCTGTGCTGACAGTTCGGAGCCTGGAGACTGCTTCGGATTCTGTGTCTCCGAATCTCTCTCTGCCCCTCCACAGCTCATGCTCACACACTGTCTCTGTCAAAAATAAATAAACCTAGGGGCGCCTGGGTGGCGCAGTCGGTTAAGCGTCCGACTTCAGCCAGGTCACGATCTCGCGGTCCGTGGGTTCGAGCCCCGCGTCGGGCTCTGGGCTGATGGCTCAGAGCCTGGAGCCTGTTTCCGATTCTGTGTCTCCCTCTCTCTCTGCCCCTCCCCCGTTCATGCTCTGTCTCTCTCTGTCCCAAAAATAAATAAACGTTGAAAAAAAAATTAAATAAAAAATAATAAATAAATAAACCTAAAAAAAAGAAACATAAATACAAAACAAAATTAGCAATAGCCTCCTTACTGAATGGTCCTTGTTTCTCTCTGTAAAACTGCCACCCTTCTCTCCCTTGAGAACATGGCTCCCTTGCAGCATGTCTCAGGAGGGATGGCTCATCCTTCTCCAGCTCATACATTCAGTCAGAATATGCTCACCTAAGTCCCATGGCTATTTCCAAAAATGTACTTCCCTTGAAAGAAAAAAAGAAAGTCTATGCTGACTATCTCTGTTAAAATCTTTCCTCCCACACACCATACAATTGACATTACTCTTGTCAATGTACAAATTTGTTCTCGCTACACTCACATGAACATACTCAACTTCATTATGGCATGTGAAGCACATGACTGTGTTCTACTCTTGAAGCTTTGAACCCCCCCTCCCACACACACACACACAAACATGGTCATTCTTTGTTTTATTGCTGTCCCTGAAGTTTCCTTTTATCTAAGGTACAGCTTCTCAGTGCTTTGTCCAAACTGCATCCTTCCACCCACACATATCTTTTGGTCAATTTTTCATTCTCTCTAAGTGTTCTCATGCAAAACCCATGGACGCAGTCACACCCAAGGCACAGCTATCTTATAAGTCTGAATCTGTAGCCCCATGGCTTCTTCTGAATTGGAGCAGCGTGCTATACATCTCCAGACGATGCTGCACAAGAAACTGGAATGCAACATATTTGAACTGGAATTTATGATTTCCTCTGTTTCCAGCCCTAATCACATGCCCTCTCTCCAACATATGCCTCAAATCTTACTCTACTTCACCTCCAGAGTCCCATCTCCCCTTCTCTCTCTTTTACCCAAACCTGTAACCTGGGTTTTTTTCTGGTTACTTCTTTGTATTGCCACACCAAGTTCTGCTGACTCTGCTTTCTAAATGCCTCTTGAGTCTGACCTATTTTCTCCATCCCCACCATCACTGCCTGAGTTCTCACTCTCATCAGTTCCTGTATGAATTGCTGTCATGGCTTCTGCTACTGGGACAAACTTTTTCAAACAGCAATAGGCTCTTTTCCATATCTTGCTCAAATCTTGGAACAAATTCCCATTGCCTTTGATTTAAAATATTCAGTATGGAATACAAAGTCATGCTGAGTTTTCTAGCAGTACTCTCTGCCAATTATCCACAACTGCCAAATGCTCCCACGAGTGATCATGTTCTATCTGCTGTTTCTAGACGAGAAGATTCTTTCATGCACCTCTCTCATTGTATATACTCTTCCTTCTTAATAAAATTTCTATCTCCCATCTTCATTCTTTAAATTATCTATTATTGTTCAAGGCACAGATTATATGCTGTTCTTTCTTGAAAACATTTCCTAACTTCCCCTAACTGGGATAGATGTTCCAAAACCAACATTTATCACTGCTCTGTAATTTTACACTTCCTTCTCCTTTTTTCCCTATAGATTGTGACAAAGGTTCAGTCTTGCACCTTGTTATGCCCACTCTTTAATTTTTTAATGTTTATTTTTGAGAGAGAGAGAGAAAGACAGCATGAGCAGGGGAGGGGCAGAGAGAGAGGGAAACACAGAATCTGAAGCAGACTCCAGGCTCTGAGCTGTCAGCACAGAGCCTGATGCAGGGCTCAAATTCACCAACCATGAGATCATGACGTGAGTCGAAGTCGGCGCTTAACTCACTGAATCACCCAGGCACCCCAATATGCCCACTCATTAATACAGTGCTTAGAGTTAGAGAAAGGACTAAAAAGTGCTTGTGGGAAAAATGAAAACAGAAAGCCACCTGGTTCTGGTCTTAATTTTGCCATGTTGTGTACTTAAAATAGGCTCGAGATTATGCTAAGTGCTGTGAAGGATATAACCATGGTTAAGGCAGTAATTCTTTTGAAGAAATTACATTCTAACAAGATATATGATAAGAACCAGGTAAATTGTGAGGCAGGATGAAAAAAGTTTTATGATACGTGGCATGTACATAAGTCATGTGTTCTGACTTTCCACTGCTATGTAAAACTTAGTGGCTTGAAACAATCCATTTATTCTAACATAATTTTGTGGGGTACAAGTTTATGCATGGTTCAACTGGGTGATTCCTCTATTCCTTGTGGCATTGACTGAGGTTATTTAGTGGTTCTTGGATGGGAGATAGGCAATTATTAAGGATCCCAATGGCTTCACTTATATCTGGCACCTTGATAGTAATGCCTGAACATCAGTATCTAAATCCAGATATCATTTCCCAAGTCAGATCAAGGAGAATGTAAGGCTCTTGAATATACTTTATCATTTACAGTTCCTCCCAAAGACCTAAGTACTAAAAGGACAAGTTATCTGTCCCCTTTGCACCCAATAGGCAATGGTGGGGCAGATATAGGATAACCACCATAGTTCAGTTTAGAAAGGGAGAGAATGTAAAGGTCACAGCAATTCTGAAATCCAGTTAGGCACATGCTTCTAATTCCTTAATTATAACACAATTCTCCCCAGAAATAACTATATGTGGTTTTTGACTCTTCCCTTTTAAATCTTTTTTTAGCCCTCTGAATAATTTTTCCCTATATAAGAAATGATCTGTCTTTGCAGCTGGAAAACTTTCTCAGGTTGCTTCCTGCTTATGGAAAGTTATGGACCCAGAAGACTATTTTAAATAGCCTCTGTTCTTTTTAGTGCAAATTGAAGGTGCACTTATTAATACAATCCTCTTAAAAACTTTGTGGGCTTCTGTGATTTTATTTCATATAAGTATATTATTGTCAACTAGCAAAAGTTATACTCACAAATTTCTTTAAGATAATCTCTTCCTGGCTTGGACTGAGAGACAGTGTTACATAAGCGAACAGTCTTGACACTCTTGGAAACATTCTTCTCTAGTTGCGAACACCTATAAGACACACTCAAATATTTTGGATATCTTAGAAAAACGGTTTATAGGGGGCCTGGGTGGCTCAGTCGGTTGGGCGTCCGACTTCAGCTCAGGTCATGACCTCGTGGTTTCTGAGTTAGAGCCCCGCGTCGGGCTCTGTGCTGACAGCTCAGAGCCTAGAGCCTGCTTCAGATTCTGTATCCCCCTGTCTCTCAGCCACTTCCATGCTCATGCTCTGTCTCTCTCTGTTTCTCAATAATGAATAAACGTCAAAAAATTTTAAAAAAAGAAAAAGGGCTTATAGACACACCTTTGAGATGATTCATTCCTTGAGGTTATTGTTTATTCTTTGAACCCTTTGCTTCTAGGGAGGCTGGAAATGAGAAAGTCCTATTGTAGACCTCAGCAAGTCCTTGATCCTTTACATTTATCTCTAAATTTTGCTTGAGAACTTTTTATTACATTTTTTCTTTATCTATATCTTGTTATAGGATGCTATGAGAAAACAATTGTCACTTCTGCATTCTACCTGGAAATCTTTGCAAAATCCACCAGTTTATTAGGTTCATATTCTTCATTCCACATTACTATAGGTGAAAATATTTTCAAATCTTACCACTATATAAAAAGGTTTCCTCTGCATTCTGTCTCCAGTAAAATTTTCTTCCTGCTCCTCCATCTTTTGCTAGTAGTCTTCTTGAACACCTTCTAGCTTCTGTTTGCCACCAATTCCAAACCAAATGCCAATGTTGCTGATTTCAAAAGCCAAATATATATTAATCACTGTAATACTTAGTAACTTACAGTAATATCCATTTATTGTATCTCACTGGTTATGAATCTAGAATTTGCCAGAGTTCATTTGGTGATTCTTCTGCTACTTGTGGCATATATTGAGGTCACTCAGTGGAACTTAGCTGGTGGATAGTCAGGTCTGGGATCATTAATAATTTCCTTCACATGTCCTGGTACTTATGCAGGGATGGTGGGAAATTGTACTCAGCTGGATTATTGACTGGAAAACCTACACATGGCCTCTTTAGCCTGACTACCTTAGAGTCATCCAGCTTTTTCATGGTGTCTACATTCACTTAGAGTAAATGTTCTAAGAGACAGGTGAAAGCTGCAGGCTGTCTTATGCCCTAGCCTTGAATGTCTCCAAATTTCACTTTCACCATATTACATATGTTAAACAAATCACTAAAACTATCAAAGATTCAAAAAGAAAAGAATTAGACTTTACCTCTCACAAGGAGCCATAGGAAAGGATTTATAGCCATATTTAATTTACTACACCTTAGTGAACAACATGGAGAGGGATTGTCTAGTAGCTTCAAAGGTTTTTATTACCAGTACCAAAATCTTGATAGTTTTAGGGCTATGCATAGATATATAGATATAGATAAAGATATAGATATAGATATAGATATAGATATAGATATAGATATAGATATAGATATAATGGCTGGACATTAATATATACACATAAACACACACACATACACACACATAGATATAGATAGTTATCACACATGTCTTCTCTTGTTCTTTTTTATTTCTTTTTTCTGGAAGGTTTTTAAAACTCTAGGAGTTTACTTTTTATACAAAATATAATTTTTTGTTAGATAGGTTCCCATACAACACCCAGTGTTCATTCCAACAGGTGCCCTTCTCCATGCCCATCACCAACTTTCCCCTCCCCTCCCACCTCCCATCACCCCTCAGTTTGTTCTCAGTATTTGAGTCTCTTATGGTTTGCCTGCCTCCCTCTCTGTAACTTTTTCCCCTTCCCCTCCCCCATGGTCTTCTGTTAAGTTTCTTGGGATCCACATATGAGTAAAAACATACGTTATCTATCTTTCTCTGTATGACTTATTTCACTTAGCATAACACCCTCCAGTTCCATCCACGTTGCTACAAATGGCCATATTTCATTCTTTCTCATTGCCAAGTAGTATTCCATTGTATATGTAAACCACATCTTCTTTATCCATTCGTCAGTTGATGGACATTTAGGCTCTTTCCATAATTTGGCTATTGTTGAAAGTGCTGCTATAAACATTGGGGTAAAAGTGCCCCTATGCATCAGCACTCTGTATCCCTTGTGTAAATTCCTAGCAGTGCTATTGCTACGTTATAGCATAGATCTATTTTTAATTTTTTGAGGAACCTCCACACTGTTTTCCAGAGTGTCTGTACCAGTTGGCATTCCCACCAACAGTGCAAGAGGGTTCCCGTTTCTCCACATCCTCTCCAGCATCTATAGTCCCTTGATTTGTTCATTTTAGCCACTCTGACCGGTGTGAGGTGGTATCTCACTGTAGTTTTGATTTGTATTTTCCTAATAAGGAGTGACATTGAGCATCTTTTCATGTGTCTGTTGGTCATCTGGATGTCTTCTTTAGAAAAGTGTCTATTCATGTCTTCTGCCCATTTCTTCCCTGGATTATTTGTTTTTCGTGTGTGGAGCTTGGTGGGTTCTTTATACATTTTGGGTACTAGCCCTTTATACGATATGTCATTTGCAAATCCCTTTCCCTATTCCATCGGTTCCCTTTTAGTTTTGTTGATTGTTTCCTTTGCATCACAGAAGCTTTTTTATCTTCATGAGGTCCCAATAGTTCATTTTTGCTTTTAATTCCCTTGCCTTTGGAGATGCCTCAAGTAAGAAATTTCTGAGACTGAGGTCAGAGAGGTTTTTTCCCGCTTTCTCCTCTAGGGTTTTGATGGTTTCCTGTTTCACATTTAGGTCCTTCATACATTTTGAGTTTATTTTTGTAAATTGTGTAAGAAAGTAGTCTAGTTTCATTCTTCTGCGTGTTTCTGTCCATTTCCCACAGCACCATTTGTTAAAGAGAGTGTCTTTTTTTCCATTGGATACTCTTTCCTGTTTTGTCAAAGATTAGTTGGCCATAGATTTGTGGGTCCAATTCTGGCGTCTCTATTCCATTCCATTGGTGTATGTGTCTGTTTTTGTGCCAGTACCATGCTGTCTAGATGATGACAGCTTTCTAGTAGAAGCTGAAGTCTGGGATTGTGATGCCTCTCACTTTGGTTTTATTCTTCAATATTACTTTGGCTATTCAGGGTGGTTCCATTGTGGTTCCATACAAATTTTAGTATTTCTTGTTCTAGCTTTGAGAATAATGCTGGTGCAATTTTGATTGGGATTGAATTGAATGTGTATATTGCTTTCGGTAGTATTGACATTTTAGCAATATTTACTCTTCCAATCCATAAGCATGGAATGTTTTTCCATTTCTTTGTAGCTTCTTCAATTTACTTCATAAGGTTTCAGTAGTTTTCAGCATACAGCTCTTTTACATCTTGGGTTAGGTTTATTCCTAGGTATTTTATGCTTCTTGGTGCAATTGTGAATGGGATCAGTTTCTTTCTCTTTCTGTTAGCTTCATTATTGGTGTATAAAAATGTAACCAATTTCTGTACATTAATTTTGTATCCTGCGACTTTGCTGAACTCATGGATCAGGTCTAGCAGTTTTTGGGTGGAATCATTTCGGTTTTCCACATAGAGTATCATGTCATCTGAAAAAGTGAATTCATCTTTGCCAATTTTGATGCCTTTGATTTCATTTTGTTTTCTGATTGCTGGTGCTAGGACTTTCAACACTATATTAAACAACAGCGGTGACAGTGGACATCCCTGTCATGTTCCTGATCTCAGAGAGAAAGATCTCAGTTTTTCTCATTGAGGATGATATAAGCTGTGGGCTTTTCATAAATGGCTTTTTTGATGTTTAAGTATGTTCCTTCGATCCCAACTTTCTTGGGAGTTTTTATTAAGAAAGGATGCTAAATTTTGACAAATGCTTTTTCTGCATCAATTGACAGGATCATATGGTTCTTTCCTTTTCTTTTATTAATGTGATGTATCACACTGATTGACTTGTGAATGTTGAACCAGCCCTGTAGTCCAGGAATGAATCCCATTGATCATGGTGAATGATTCATTTTATATGCTGTTGAATTTGATTTGCTAGTATCTTTTTGAGAAGTTTTGCATCCATATTCATCAGGGATATTGGCCTGTAGTTCTCTTTTTTTACTGGGTCTCTGTCTGGTTTAGGAATCAAAGTAATACTGGCTTCATAGAAGTATGAAAGTTTTCATACTTTCTGTCTGGAAGTTTTCCTTCCCTATTTTTTGGAATAGCTTGAGAAGGATAGGTATTATCGCTGCTTTAAACGTCTGGTAGAACTCCTCTGGGAAGCCATCTGGTCCTGGTCTCTTATTTGTTGGGAGATTTTTGATAACTCATTCAATTTCTTCGCTGGGTATGGGTCTGTTCAAGCTTTCTATTTCCTCCTGATTGAGTTTTGGAGGTGTGTGGGTGTTTAAGAATTTGTCCATTTCTTCCAGGTTGTCCAGTTTGTTGGCATATAATTTTTCATAGTATTCCCTGATAATTGCTTGTATCTCTGAGGGATTGGTTGTAATAATTCCATTTTCATTCATGATTTTATCTATTTGGGTCATCTCCCTTTTCTTTTTGAGAAGCCTGGCTAGAGGTTTATCAATTTTCTTTTTTTCAGAAAACCAACTCTTGGTTTCATTGATCTGCTCTAAAGTTGCTTGATTTGCGAATGTTGAACCAGCCCTGCAGCCCAGGAATGAATCCCACTTGATCATGGTGAATAATTCTTTCAATTTGCTAGTATCTTGTTGAGAATTTTTGCATCCATATTCATAAGGGATATTGGCCTGTATTTCTGTTCTTTTGCTGTGTCTCTGTCTGGTTTGAGAATCAAAATAATGCGGGCTTCATAGAATGAGTCCAGAAGTTTCCTTCCTTTTCTATTTTTTGGAACAGCTTGAGAGGGATAGGTATTATCTCTGCTTTAATTCTATGTCTGGTAGAATTCCCCAGGTAAGCCATCTGGTTCAGGACTCTTAATTGTTGGGAGATTTTTGATAACCGATTCAATTTCTCCACTAATATTTTGTCTGTTCAGATTTTCTATTTCTTCCCGTTTGAGTTTCAGTAGTGTGTGGGTGTTTAGGAATTTGTCCATTTCTTCCAGGTTGTCCATTTTTCTGGCATGTAATTTTTCATAGTATTCCCTGATAATTGCTTGTATTTCTGAGGGATTGGTTGTAATGAATCCCTTTTCATTTATGATTATATCTATATGGGTCCTCTCTCTTTTGTTTTTGAGAAGCCTGGCTAGAGGTTCTCAATTTTGTTTATTTTTTCAAAAAAAACAACTCTTGGTTTCATTGATCTGCTCTACTGTTTTCTGTGTGTGTGTGTGTGTGTTTGTTGTTGTTTGTTTTGTTTTTGGATTCTATATTTTTATTTCTGCTCTGATCTTTATTATTTCTCTTCTTCTGCTGGGTTTGGGGTATCTTTGCTGTTCTGTTTCTAGTTCCTTTAGGTGTGCTGTTAAATTTTATATTTGGGATTTTTCTTGTTTCTTGAGATAGGTATGGCTTGCAATGTGTTTTCCTCTCAGGACTGCCTTTGCTGCAACCCAAAGCTTTTGGATTGTTGTATTTTCATTTAGTTTGTTTCCATACCTTTTTAAAATTTCTTCTCTCTTTGCGCGGTTGACCCATTCATTCTTTAGTAGGATGTTCTTTAACTTCCATGCTTTGGAAGTTTTCCAGACTTTTTCCTGTGGTTGATTTCAAGTTTCATAGCATTGTGATCTGAAAATGTGCATGGTACAATCTCAAATCTGGTATGATCTCAATTCTTTTATACTTATTGAGGGCTGTTTTGTGACCCAGTATGTGATCTATCTTGGAGAATGTTCCATGTGCACTCGAGAAGAAAGTATATTCTGTTGCTTTAAGATGCAGAGTTCTAAATATATCTGTCAAGTCCTTATGGTCCATTGTATCATTCAGGGCCGTTGTTTCTTTACTGATTCTCTGTCTAGATGATCTATCCTTTGTTGTAAGTGGAGTATTAACGTCCCCCGCAAGTACGACATTCTTTAACATTCTTATCAATAAGGTTGCTAATATTTATGATTAAAATTTTATTTATTTGAGTGCTCTCGAATTTGGTTCATAGATATTTCTAATTGTTAGCTCTTCCTGATGGATAGACTCTGTAATTATTTCATAATGTCCTTCTTTATCTTCTGCCTTTAATTTAAAGTCTAGTTTGTCTGATATATGTATGGCGAATCCAGATTTCCCTTGACTTCCAGGAGCAAGATAAATAGTTCTCCATCCCCTCACTTTCAATCTGAAGGTGTCTTCCTTCAGGTTTAAAGTAGTCTCTTGTAGACAGCAAATAGATGGGTGTTGTTTTTTTATCCATCCAGATAACATTATGATCCAGATACCCTATGTCTTTTGGTTTGAGCATTTAGTCCATTTACATTCAGTGTTATAGAAAGATATGGGTTTAGAGTCATTGTGTTATCTGTAGGTTTCATGCTTGTAGTGATGTCTCTGGTACTTTGTGGTCCTTGCAACATTTCACTCACAGAATCCCCCTTAGGATCTCTTATAGGGATGGCTTAGTGGTGATGAATTCCTTCAGTTTTTGTTTGTTTGGGAAAACCTTTATCTCCCCTTCTATTATGAATGACAAGTTTGCTGGATAAAGGATTCTTGGCTGCATATTTTACCTGTTCATCACATTGAAAATTTCCTGTCATTCCTTTCTGGCCTGCCAAATTCCAGTAGATAAGTCTGCTACTACCCTTATGTGTCCACCCTTGTATATTGAGTCCCATTTGTCCCTAGATGCTTTGAAAATTCTCTCTTTATCATTGTATTTTGCCAGTTTCACTATGATGTGTTATGCAGAAGATCAAGTTAAGTTGCATCTGAAGGGAGTTCTCTGCGCTGCCTTAATTTCAATGTCTGTTTCCTTCCCAGATTGGGTAAATTCTCAGCTATGATTTGTTCAAGTACACTTTCAGCACTTTTCTCTCTCTTTTTCTTCTTATGGAACTACTATGATACAGATATTGTTTTGTTTCATTGAATCACTTAGTTCTCTAATTCTCCCCTTGTGATCAAAATTTTTTTATACCTCTTTTTCTCAGTTTTATCTTTTTCCATAATTTTATCTTCTAATTCACCTATTCTCCCCTCTGCCTCTTCAATCCATGGTGTGGCCACCTCCATTTTATTTTTCACCTCATTTATAGCATTTTTTAATTCATCATGACTATTTTTTTAGTTCCTTGATCTCTGCAGTAATAGATTCTCTGCTGTCTTCTATACCTTTTTCAAGCCCAGCAATTAATCTTATGACTGTTATTCTAAATTCTTGTTCAGTTATACTGCTTATATACATTTTGATCAATTCTTTAGCTCTCACTTCTTCCTGGAATTTCTTTTGAGGGGAATTCTTCTGTTGCATCATTTTGGCTAGTTTTCTGTCCCTTATGTGTTTTAAAATTTTGTTGTGTGCTCTGCACCTGCAAGCACTGCTATATTAAAAGGGCGTCGTACACTGTCCATATCCTGACCCTTCAGGAGTAATTTTTCTTTTTAGAGATTGTTACTTGCTCTCTGTTTTCGTGTCTTTGGTTATTTAATTACCCTACTCATAGTGATATTTTGGACACTCCACCAGGTGTGGTTTGATTTTTTCCTTAGAGTGGCCCTTTAAAGGCAAACAAACAGACAAACAAGAGACAAAAACACGCACACAAACAAAGAAATAAAACAAAAAAACCCAAATAAATAAAAATAAAAAGCTAAAAACTAAAAGCAAAAAACCAAAAACACCAACTACAAGTAAAGAACAGGGTGGAGGCAGTGCTGATGGAAGATCACATACAAAGAGAAATGACTGGAGCAGGGTTAAAGATAAAATAAACACTTATTAGGCAGAGAGACTAAAAGGCTTAATCCATAAAGAGAGAAAGGAAAATAAAGAAGGAGGTAGGGAAAAAGAAATGAAGATAAAGTTACCCAGTCAGAGAAACTATATGGCTTGATTATTCCAGAGAGAGAGAGAGAAAGGAATGTAAAGAAGGAGGTGTAGAACATATATCAAGAGAATGGATTAAGTATATTTGTTTAGAGAAACAATAACTAGAGTAACCAGTCTAAGGAGGGAAGAGATAAGGAGGAGAAATGGGGGGGGGGAGAATATATCTATATATCCAGAGTTGACCTAGTGTTAATCCAGGCAATGCTGCAGCACAGATCTAGAGGAGCTGTCCATCTGGTTAAATAGGGTCTGTTCAGTTCCAGTGGATATATAGTTACCCAGTGTAGGAGAGGCATGGTTTGGTGTAGTCTGGACCCACCTCCATTATGGGTCCTGGGAATGATCCCTGAGGTCCACCTTGGTGGTGGTGGTGGGTGGAAATGGCAGTTCCCCAGTCTCTTCTCCATGAACCTGGACCTGGTGGACTGTTTGGGTAGTTTTCACAGTGACCTGGGCACAAAAGAGGTGGTCCTTCTCTCTCTGCCAACTCCCCTGACTCTGCACTTGGCTAGGATTCAAAGTCCTCCTCCATGAGCTCTGGCACCTAGGAAGCACCTCTCAGTGTGGCCTGATATTTGGTCCCGGCTGGCTTTGTCTATGCCACTGCACTTCAGGGAGGACCACTTTTTCCTACTGCAGACTGTGCCACCAGCCTCACCACTGAACTCTGGGGGTGGTGGACACAGGCAGATTCAGGCAGGCTTTGTATTTTCCCACATCACTCCAGGGAGGGGGACTACAGACTGCACCGAACCCGCAGGGTGGTGGATGCAGGCAGGCTTTGTTCTGTCCCGCAGCACTCCAGGGAGAGGATCACTTTCTTCTATTGCGGACTGCGCCCCTGATCTACCATTGAACACAGGGCTGCCTCCTCTCCTCCCCAGGTGCATGAACAGGGAGCTGGCCCCTGTCCAAAGAAAGCCTCACAGATAGGATCCCTCTCAGTCACAGTCTGAAGTCTTTCTCCTGTCCAGATATAGTCCTACACTTCCCTAGCCACACTTTCTCTTCCCTTTGTCTCTCTGCAGAAGGGGATCCCTCCCCTCTGTGCCTACACAGCCTGTTTTATCTCCCCTAGCTCGCAATCACCCACCTATCTTTTCTCAAGTTGTCTCATTTTCTTCCTGGTAGATTCAGTCTCTTTTCCTCCCAGACTCTGGGGTTCAAAGTCCTTTGGCTTCAGCATTCTTTCTTTGAGAGACACAGGAAATATGTATCCCCCTACTTCTCTACCATGTTGGCCCCTGGATCATTCAAAACCCTAGGACTTTAGAACAATATCAGCATTGCCAGAAACATAGAAACAATATAATTCCCTATGTTTAAATCAACATACGATAGAATTCCATAATAATACACTTGATTTATTTATCCATTATACTGCTGATGGACATTTAACATTTAAAACAATTACTGATAGGAAAGGATTTACTATTGCTATAGTGTAATTTGTTTTGTCTCCTTGTATGGTCTTTGTATGCCTCATTTTCTTCCATATTGACTTTCTTTACATCTAGTTTTTTTTTATATAGTGAAAATTTTTGATACCTTCTCATTTCCTTTTGAGTATATCCCATAGGTATTTTTTGTGGTTAAAATGGGGATTGCATATAACATTCTAAAGCTATGGCAGTCTATTTTAAATCTAAACTTAAATTATATACTAACACTCTAATCCTTTGTAACTTCCTATCCCACGTTATGTTATGTTATGTTATGTTATGTTATGTTATACATATTATGTTATGTTATACATATTATGTACATAATATACATATAAATATGCATTATGTATATTTATAATTATTTTTTATACTTGTCTTTTAAATCCTATAGAAAAATAAAAAGTGGTGTTATAAACTAAAATTACACTAATATTTGTTTTTTATATCTGTCCAGGAATTTGTCATTACTGGAGAACTTTTTATATAGCTGTGAGTTACTGACTATCAACCTCTCATTTCAAGCCAAATGACTCCCATAAGCATTTTTTTGTAGGACAGGTCTAGCGGTAATGAGCTTCTTTAGCTATTATCTGTGAATGTATGTTTCTCATTCAATTTTGAAAAATAAACAGTTTTTATGGATACGGAATTCTCTGTTGATAGTTTTTTTTTTCTTTTAGTACTTTAAATGTATCATTCCACTGCCTTCTGGGCTGCAATATTTCTGCTGAGAAATCCATTGATAATCTCATAGAAGCTCTCTTGTACATGGTGAATCACCTTTCTTCTGTTGCTTTCACGATTCTCTCTTCCTCTCTCACTTTTGACACTTTAATTATCATGTGTCTCAGTGTGACTCTCTAAGTTGATCTTACATAGAGTTGATAGAACGTCTTGGATTTGTAGGTCAATACCTTTCTTCAAATTTGGCAAGGTCTTGGCCATTATTTCTTCAAATAATCTCTTTGCCCTTTTCTGTATCTCTTCTCCTTCTGGGAATATATATATATATATATATATATTCCATTTGATCATGTCCAATAAATCTTTTGACTCTGTTTACTTTTCTTTATTCTTTTGGCTTCATAAAATTGATGATTTTGAGTAACATGCTCTTTCTGTTCAAATTTTCTGTTGAACCACTCTATTTACTTTTTCATTTCAATTACTTTATTTCCCTGATACAGAATTTGATTCTTTTAAATAATTATATCTCTTTTTTGATATTCTAATTTTGTTCATATGTAATTTTCTGGATTTTTCGTAGTGTTGTCTCTGTTTAACTTTAATTCTTTGAGCACATTTAAGAATGTTGTTTTAAAGTCTTTGTCTAGTAAGTCTTATGTCTGTCTTTCATCAAGCATGGTTACTGGAGATTTATTTTGTTCCTTTGAATGGATCATTTTTCCTTTTTATTTGTATGGCTTGTGGTCTTTTGTTGAAAATTGATAGACTGGATTCATGGAGGGGAATATCTTCACTAATTATCAGGGCTTGTCCTATGCTTTTGGGTCAGCCTGAATAGAAACCTATGTTCACAAATATCTTCTGGACATGTGCTTTCCCTGTTCTCTGATTCCTCAATATACATGGCTAATTTTAAATTCTCTCAGAATCTCAATCCTGTTTCTCTTGTGGCCTTAGCAGTTCACTTGTATTAGTCTGTGAATGTGCTGTTCCTTTTGCCTCCTGAAGCTTTGCCTAACTTGAGATCTCAACTGTGCCACTTTTAGCTGCATGACTGTTAAGTTAGATGACACAGAAACCGATTCCTCTGCAAGTCTCCAGACAGGTTAGATAGTTGCAAATTATGCACTCTCTGGTCTCTCCACTTCACAGAGCAGAACTCAGCACTAGGCTGCTGCTTTCCTCAAACCACAGAAATGCCAGGTAGGGAACGGACCATGAGTGAGTAAAAATGCCATGAAATTTCCTACTGTTTTAATGGCTTTTTCTTGATTGGGTAATCATTGTTGCTAGAGACCTTTGACTGATTTTCAAAACTCATATAAAGTTATTTTAACCAGTCTCTAGTTGTTTATTTAATGTTTCTGTGTGGAAACAAGGGCTTGGAGCTTCCTAGTCCATTGTCTTGCTGACATAATTCTGTCTTCATATTGTTATTATTTCTCAATAGCACTGTTCTAAGGATAATTTTTTGCTTCTTGCTTTTTTTTTGTTTGTTTTACCTCAACATTGCTCATGCTCCTGAGTATAGACATATTTCATCTCCTCTGACTACTGTGTAGTATGTCTAAATGTGCATTCACCACATTTTATTCATGCATTTTTATATTCATGTATATCCTGGTTACTTTTAATTCCTGATAGCAGACAATATTGCCATAGCACTTTCTTTTCAGCTAAACTTCAAAAAGAACATTCACCATGGCATTGCTATACATTAGAAATGATTTGGAGTAAAATTATATTTATCTTTCCTGAAGATCTGTAGAATGAGGGTAAATGCTCTGAGATGATTAAATAGCTTTTGGTTAAAATTAACAGATATGTTATTTAATGTTATTCCTGTCCCTTATTTTGACTTCTACATTCATATATCAACTTATATGAACTTATATGAACTTATATCAACTTATAAAATGTTTGCTACAGAAATGCAATGTTTTAGCTTTGTTTTAAGGCAAATACCCAACTATCATGAGTACATCATTTGTGTCCTGGTGATGCCAGTTATGTGCCAGGTGCTAGAGTGGCATGAAAACCTACCATTATGTAATGGTTAATTTTATGTGTCAAGTTGACGGGGCCATTGGATCCCCAGATATTTAGGCAAACAATTTTTTGACTGTGAGGTCACTTTTGGCAAAAAAATAACATTTGAATTGGGAGACTAAGTAAAACAGATTGCCTTCCCTCAAGTGGATGGACCTCATCCAATCAATTGAAAGTGTGAAGAGATAAAAAGGCAGCCCCTGCAAAGGATAAGAGGGAACTCCTGCCTGACTGCATAGAACTGGGACACCAAGTTTTTCCTGCTTTCAGACTTACCTGAAACATCAACTCCTCCTATGTTTTCAGCCTGCCAGCCTTTGGACGGAAACTATAACATCAGTTTTGCTAGTTCTCAGGTCTTCAAAATCAGACCTGAACTATAACTGAGGAAAAGCTCACCTGGGTTTCTAACTGGCCAACCACAGATCTTGGGACCTCTCAGCCTCCACAATGATGGGAGGCAATTCTTTATAGTAAATCTCAGGTGATGATAAAACAGAGATATATTTCCTATGGATATCCTATAGCTCACTAGAAAAGACAAATACATGATTACTCTTCAGGATCATTTCTAGTTTATACCTTTTAAAATAAAATATAATAGTATATACCCTACAGGTTCTGTTTCTCTGGAGAATCTTTTTTTTATTTAAAATAATTTTTTTAACGTTTTATTTATTTTTGAGGCAGGGAGAGACAGAGCATGAACAGGGGAGGGTCAGAGAGAGGTAGACACAGAATCTGAAACAGGCTCCAGGCTCTGAGCTGTCAGCACAGAGCCCGACGCGGGGCTCAAAATCATGGACCACGAGATCATGACCTGAGCCGAAGTTGGCCACTTAACCGACTGAGCCACCCAGGCGCCACTGGAGAATCTTGACTAATACATGCATTCTCAGCCATAGCTCACACTGTACCTACCCCCACAATAATCTCAGGCACAACTCTACCCTCATCAGGGAAATCCACACAGTGGCCTTCCCATCCACCTGGCTCAGCAGAAAGAGCATGCGATGTGAAGTAAGACCATCTGTATGTAAAACAGGCAAATTCCCTTATCCATTTTGAATCTAATAAAGGAAGATAAACTTAAATAATGTCAGAGTTCTCCAAAATGATACAGTGTGAGGCTGGGCTAACACATATAAGGTGGTTCCATCAAGATTAAATTAGTAGATAGGAACCATACTCTAAGGTGACAAACTTCGCAAACTTTATTTCTTTTAAATCACTTTATTCTTTGTTCTCAGTCTACTCCTACTGGGCTGTTTTGATCTCAGTCCCTGTTACTGAGCCATTCTTTTTCATGGTTCAGGTAGTCAAAGTTCCTATGGCATATGTTGTGCCTAAAGCATTGGGAAATGCCTTCTGGCCACTGATCATCTGTTTCCCCTGGTCTCTCTTAGATATCAGATATCTTAGTCCATGTGGTCCCTTCAGGTCTGGGGACTCTTGTAGGTCTGTGCCAGGGCTTAGGATTTATGTCAGGATGGAGACTCTGGTGCTGAAGTAATGTCTCTTGCACTTTACACATCTTCCTTGGACATCTTGTCAACTCAGACACTACAAGAAGCTCAGATAGGCAGTTACTGCCACAGGACACCATGTATCCTTTCTCTACCTTAATCTTTTCTCTCATCACTGCTTGCTCTTCTAAATGTCACTTTCTCCCTGATGTAGATATTTGGCATCACTTTTCTGGTGGGCTTTTACAAATAGACAAGAATTGTGCCTAATGACACTCTGCTTTTGCTTTCTTTCTTGAAAAAAAAAAAAAAAAACAACTCAGTGATGGAATTACCATAAAAGGGCCCGAATCTGACTGAATTGGCAGGTGGGATGAGGAGGTAAAAATATTAGGATCAAAAATTAATAGTTCAGCATATTACCATGGCACATTGATGATAATCATTTAAGTCAAAATTGTGTAAAGAAAACTGCCATTTTGCTAGACTTGAGTTCAGATCTTATCATTGCCTCCCACTAGCCTTGCAACCTTGCGACCTTGGTAGGTTATATAATCCCATGAACCTGAATTTATTTATGTAACATGAGGGTTATGTTATTTACATCCCAAGGTGATTGTGAGAATTTGATGTGACAGCCTGTATAAAGTATCTGACAGGGACAAGCTCTCATTTGTTCCTGTAGCTTTAATAGTTTTTCTTAATGCACTGTCCTGGCATAGGTTAAATGTGAGCAAATCATCAAACCCTGGATATTGATTTGCAAGTCTGCAACATGGATAGGAGAAAAGTCAAACTTAGTAGCTACATAAGGATGGATTTCCTGGTGAGAAGCAGCAGCTATGTTTCAGAAGTCATGGTTCTGAAAACCATGAGTTGCCTCATGGTACCTGTTACCAGTCAGCAGTGTCTGACTTCACACCATTGGCCTGATGATAACTGGCAGAGAACTCAATATTATTAAAGCTTTCTGGGCTGATTTCAGGAGACATTACTTTTAAAAGCCATTATATGATTTCTTTTGAATTCGTAGTTATTGCACTTTGTCAGAACTTCTGAATCTAGACACTGCTTCTCCACTGAGGTCCTCTTGGTGCCCCCTTTTGATTGCTGCTTCCTGGAAAAGTGTATTGTGTTCAAATTGGACACTAATGGGGGCCCTTGGAATCCTCTTCCAGATCAGATTAACTGAAAGCCAGAGGTAATGCCAGAGAAGATCAGAAAATCACTGTGGCTAAGGCTATCTCTCCAGATCCTATGGTATCATGAATGAGCATGGCCTGAGGGGAGAAGGGGGGAATTAATGTGTGTTTTGTGTATTACTCAAAGATAAATACATAAAAATGTAATCAGAACTGTTGATTTAGTGTGATATTGCTTTCTTAGTGCTTCAGTTGAATGATTAGCTTATAAATGGTGACTAGGAGCTGACTCTTCTAGAGTCCTCTTGCCAGAGGAATTACCAGCTAAGGAGAGTAGTGTTTCCTGTGTGATGCCAAATTTTCAGATCCAAATAAGGACAAGAGAGGCCATGAGAGGTAGAAAAAGATATGCATCAAAATGATTTATGAGGTTCAACACATCTGTCACCTGTCTCCTGGTGTGTCTTTTCTCCTCTGTCTCATGCTATCCATTCCACTTACCCCTATTAGGGCTTCAAAATGGCCAAAAGCCAATGCTGGGGACTGATATTTTCACAGCTCTAGAGCTCCTGTGGTCACTACAGCTAAATGAGGCTGACATCACTGTGATATGCTAAGCCCTCAGAAGAAATATATGTAGAAATAGGCTGAGATGTCTGTGTGAAATAAAAGTAAGCAGGGGACAGGGTCTGGCTGGGCTGGGAGCATTTTGCGGGCTCCATTTGGCCTGCGCTATACCAGGTGCAACCTGCAGTATGGAGTGAATAAAAGTAGATAGAGGAAAAGTCTCTGCATATGGGAAGAGCAACAGCTCTTGTGGGACATGAGTGCAGAGGTAACTTGAGTACTAGTGTGGGACCCTGGAAATAGTGGGGTCAATGTTAAACTTGCTAAAATCTCTTCTGAAATAAGAACATGGTGTATGTATCTCAAAACGGACAGCACTTTGCAAATTACCAGCCCTTATCTGAGGCTAAAGTCTCTTTAATGGTTTTGGTATTTAAAAGAAACCCAGGTAGGGTCAACTGGGTGGCTCAGTCAGTTAAGCATCCAACTTTGGCTTGGGTCATGATCTCGCGGTTTGTGAGTTTGAGCCCCCATGTCATGCTCTGTGCTGACAGCTCAGAGCCTGGAGCCTAATTCAGAATCTGTGACTTCCTCTCTCTCTGTCCCTCTCCTGGTCACACTCTGTCTCTCTCTGTCTCTAAAAAAATAAATAAATGTTAAAAAAATTTTAAAGAAACCCAGGAAGATTCCAAACATATGGTTTTCATTTCATCATGCAACTCTGTGAAGCTCTGTCTATATAGCTAGGGGAACATATACAAGTACATCTTTATGAGGGAAGGGGTATGACCTGAATTCCAGCCATATCTCTGTTCTAAGCTTTGGCAACTCACTGAGGGGTGCAGAATCTTTTCCATCTGTTCCTAACCCCTGTCAGCCCTGATCATGGATTCTCAGAAGCATGGTCCTCACCTTCTCAGCACTGACTCTATCACCTGCCGGCTCCTGAGAAGGAGAGTAAGCAGCAAGATATTAGTTAAAAAACAGCAGAACTAGATTGTAGACACTTAATACTTGTTGCCCAAGTTTTTTCAATTGCAAAGAGGGCTTAGGGCTGGTGTTGATATTTTTTGGTCAGATCATTTCATCTACTACACTGAAGTACTATACTGTGTCCATAGAGGCTAAAGGTTCAAAGGGAATGGGACACAATGGTATTTGGAAAGATACATTTTATGTTTAAACTTCAGTTTAATAGGTGGTGGAGATGTAGGCATGTAATTTGTGATCACAAAATCACTTTCTATGCCACACTCCAGCTCAATGGTATCATCCAGAAAGGAGCTTTTACCCTTGTCTGGTGCCATGATTTTTGTGGGTTCTGCTAGGAGACACTTTTACATCTCTTGGCTTTGGTATCCAGTGAGGTTTACACTCACACATCTCACAAGACTGTATCATACAGAAGAAAAGTTCTTAAACAGCTATAAACCCTAGGGCACAGCAAAAGGCAACAGACTCAGGAGCTCTATCATCTGTGAGAGAGTCCTATTAGCTTATCATCAGAGCTTCAGCCTGAGCGACAGGCATCTAATTAAACACATACCTGACTTGACTGCAACTTTTTCTGAGACCTCAGAGGATGGGCACTAATTTTGCATACTCCTTCTCTCATGCCACAGAGTGCCAGCATCTTTCTAGGGAGCTCTTGGTTTTTATATCTGGTACACCAGTTTTATGGCTGCTGCCTAGGGAATACACATTGATCATCTGACTCTTGCAGCCAGGGTGGGGTTTGTTTTCAGGGTTCTCTGGGACTGTAACAATCATAGAGACAGTTCTTGGTAGGAGAGCAGTCCCAGGACATTGCAGAGACAGTAGATTGAAACCTACACCCAGCCTTTTGGCAAAAGAGGCTTACAACTCAACAGCAAGACAACAATAATAAGCAATTCAATTACAAAATGAGCACAAGTATGAATAGACATTTTTTCCTAAGAAGATATACATATAGCTAACATGAAAAGATAATCAAAATCAATAATCATCAGAGAAAAGCAAATCAAAACCACAATGACATACATCACACCTGTTAGAATAGCTATTATCAAAAAGAAAAGAAATAACAAGTGTGGCAAGGACGTGGAGAAAAAGGAATGCTCTGCACTATTGGTGGGAATGTGAACTGTTCTTGCAACTATTATGGAAAACAGCATGGAGATTCCTCTAAAAATTAAAAAAAATAGAGCTACCATATGATCCAACAATTCCATATCTGGGAATATATCCAAAGGAAACAAAAAAACTAACTGAAAAAGATATCTACACCCCCATGTTAATAGCAGCATTATTTATAACTAGCCAAGATATAGAAATATTCTAAGTGTCCACCAACAGATGAATGGATAAAGAAAACGTGTTATATATATGAAATCTTGCTATTTGTGGCATCGTGGATGAAACATGAGGGCGTTATGCTAAGTGAAATAAATCAGAGAAAGACAAATACCATATAATCTCACTTATATATGAAATCATAAAAACAAACAAACAAACTCGTAGATATAAAGAACAGATTGCTGATTGCCAGAGGTGGGGGTGGGAGATGGGTCAAATTTGTAAGAGGAGTGGAAAGGTAAAAACTTCCAGTTATAAAATAAATAGTCATGGGTATGTAATGTACATCTTGCCAGCTCTAGTAAATGATCCTATATTTCATATTTAAAAATTGCTGAGTATATCTCTAAAGTTCTCATCATAAGAAACAAAGTCTGGGGGCGCCTGGGTGGCGCAGTCGGTTAAGCGCCCGACTTCAGCCAGGTCACGATCTCGCGGTCCGTGAGTTCGAGCCCCGCATCGGGCTCTGGGCTGATGGCTCGGAGCCTGGAGCCTGTTTCTGATTCTGTGTCTGCCTCTCTCTCTGCCCCTCCCCCGTTCATGCTCTGTCTCTCTCTGTCCCAAAAATAAATAAAAACGTTGAAAAAAAAAAAAAAGAAAGAAACAAAGTCTGTAACTATGTAAGGTGGTGGATGTTAACTAGACTTAGGTAGTAATCAGTGCATAATATATACAAATATCAAATCATTATGTTTTACATCTGAAACTAATGTAATGTTGTATAACAATTGTACCTTAATAAAAATAAGTCAAATTTATTTTCATAAATTTTGCCCACTTTTTAATTGGGTTAGTTGCCTGTTAAGTTGTAATTCTGGATATTAATTCCCTATCACATATGTGATATGAAAATATTTCTCCATTGTGTGGGGTGTTATTTCACTTCTTTGGTAGTATGTCAAAGCATAAAAGCTTTGGATTTTTATGAAATCCAATGTACCTATTTTTTTTTATTGCTATGTTTTTGATGTCATATCTAAAAAACAATTTACTAATCCAAGAGCACAGCAATTGATACCCATATCGTCCAAAAATTTGATAAGTTTGCTCTCTTACACTTAGGTCTTTGATCAATTTTGAGTAGATTTTTAAAATACTATTTATTAAAATTCAAGTTAGTTAACATACAGTATGGTATTGGTTTTAGCAGTAAAACCCAGTGATTCATCACTTACATATAACACCCAGTGCTCATCCCAACAAGTGCCCTCCTTAATGCCCATCACCCATTTAGTCCATCCCCCCACCTCCCCTCCAGTATCCTGCAGTTTGTTCTCTGTATTTAAGAGTCTCTTATGCTTTGCCTCCCTGTTTTTATCATTTTTCCATAGATTAATTTCTATGTATGGTTCAAGGTGAGGTTAAAATCCAACTTCAGTCTTTTACCTGTGGATATGCAGTTGTCTCAACATCACATGTCGATAAGACTATCCTTTTCCCCCATTGAATTGTCTTGGCAGGCTACATAACAAACAGTTGAGTATAAATTTAAGGGCTTATTTCTTGTCTCTAAATTGGATTCCATTAATATGTATGTGTATCCTTATGCTAATACTGCACAGTTCTGATTACTCTTTTTTTTAAGTTTTATTTATTTTGAGAGTAAGAGAGCAAGAGGGCAGCATAGAGAGAGAAAGCAGGGGAGGGGCAAAGAGAGAATCCCAAGCAGTTTCCACACTCAGCATGGAGCTTAATGCAGGGCTTGATCCCATGACCTTGGGATCATGACCTGAGCAGAAATCAAGAGTCAGATGTTTAACCAAACGAGCTACCCAGGAGCCCCGATTATTCTATCTTTAGAAGAAAGTTTTGAAATTAAGAAGTACAAATGAATCTCCTAACTTTGTTCTTTTCCAAGATTCTTTTGGTGTTTCCAGATACTTCAAAATTTCATAAAAATTTGAGGGGATAAGTCTATCAATTTTAACACAAGAGACTGCTGGAATTTGATAAGGGTTGCATTGAATCTCTAGATCACTTGGGAGAGAATTTCCATATTAAAAATATTAAGAATTTCAATTCATGAATGTGGATGTATTTCATAATTTAGGTATTTAATTCTTTGAAATATCTTTTTTATTTTTCTCAGAGTATAAGTCTTGTTCCTTTCTTTTTACATTTATTCCTAATTACTTTATTATTTTTCGTGACATTTTAAATGAAATTGATTTTTAAAATATCTTTCTAGGATTGTACATTGCCACTTTATATAATTCAATTGACTTTTTGTACATTGGGCTTGTATCCCGCAATTTTGCTGAACTCATTAGTTTGGATATTTTTTTTCCTGAGGATATTTCTTTTTTTTTTTAAGTTTATTTTTCAGAGAGAGAGGGAGAGAGAGAGAGAGAGAGAGAGAGCGTGTGCACACAGGTGTGCATGCAAGTGGGGGAAGGACAGAGAGAGAGGGAGACAGAGAATGAGAAGCGGACTCTGCACTGAGCAGAGACCCCAACATGGGGCTTAAACTCATGAGCCTTGAGATTATGATCTGAACCGAAGTCGGACCCTTAACCAATGAAGCCAGCCAGGTCCCTTCTTAGGGATATTTCTAGGATTTCCTGTATGTAAGATCATGTCATCTGCAAATAGAAAGAATTTTATCTCTTCCTTTCTAAATTAGATGTATTTTACTTCTTTTTTTGTTGTCTAACTGCCCTAGCTAGAAAGTCCAGTACAATGATTGATTAAAGGTCATAAGAGTGGACATTCGGTTTGTCCTGATTTTAGGGAGAAAGTTTTCCTTCTTTCACTATTAATATATTAGCCATATATACCCTGTATTAACTCATGATAGTCCCTTCTATGCCTAATTTTATTGATATAGTCTTAGTGTTTTCCTAATGAAAGAGTGTAGGGCTTTTGTGTTTTGCCAAATTTTACTCCTGAATATATTAAGATGATATTGCAGTTTTTGTATTTTATTATATAAATGTAGTGTATTAAAATGATTGATTTTTGTCTATTGAAACAACTTTTCACTCCTGGAACAATATCCACTTAGTCATGGTGTGTTATTATTTTTATTAAAGAAAAATTTTTAATGTTTAGTTATTTTTGAGAGAGAGAGAAAGCAGAGTGTGAGCAGGGGCAGGGAGGGGCAGAGAGAGAGAACGAGACACAGAACTCAAAGCAGGCTCCTGGCTCTGAGATGTCAGCACAGAGCCCAATGCGGGGCTCAGACCCAAACTGTAATATCATGACCTGAGCTGAAGTTGGACGCTCAACTGACTGAGCCACCCAGATGCCCCTATTATTTTTAATATATTACTGGATTTGACTTCCTAGAATTATAATGAGAATTTTTACTTCATATTACACCATTTTTGGTGATGTCATCACCCTCTTTTATTCTTGATTTTAGTAATTTGAATACTCTATTCCTTGATCAGTCTAGTTAAAATCTTTCAATTTTGTTAGTATTTTCAAAGAAACAATCTTTAGTTTTATTTTATATACTGTTTTTCTATTTCTATTTCATTTATTTAGTTCTAATCTTTATTATTTCCTTTCTACTTTGGATTTAGTTTGCTCTTAATTTCTGGTTTCTTAAAGTGTAAGGTTAGGTTATTTATCTGAGTTTTTTTTTTTTTTTGACACTTAGAAATACTCTTGTTTTTTTTCAAGGTCCATCCATTTGGGTTTTTTTAAAATATAATTTATTGTCGAATTGGTTTTTAAATATAATTTATTGTCAAATTGGTTTCCATACAACACCCAGTGCTAATCCCAACAAGTGCCCTCCTCCATGCCCATCACCCACTTTCCCTTCTCCCCCACTGCCTATCAACCCGCAGTTTGTTCTCAGTCCTTAAAAGTCTCTTATGGTTTGCCTGCCTCCCTCTCTGTAACATTTTTCCCCCTTCCCCTACCCCATGGTCTTCTGTTAAGTTTCTCAATCTCCACATATGACTGACATACAGTATCTGTCTTTGCCTGACTTATTTCACTTAGCATAATACCCTACAGTTCCATCCACATTGCTGCAAATGTCCAGATTTCATTCTTTCTCATTGTCAAGTTGTATTCCATTGTATATATAATCCCTATCTTCTTTATCCATTTGTCAGCTAAGGTATTTCTTTTAAAGTATACATATAGGTGTTTACAGCTATAAACCTATCTCCAATCACTTTTTTTCTGTGCCCCAGAAGTTTTAGGACATTATACTTTTGTTTCCATTCATCTCAAACTATTTTATGATACCCCTTGTGATTTATCATTTGACTCATTATTTTTTCAAGAGTATGTTGTTTATATTTTTATATATTTATGAATTTTCTAGATTTCCTTCTGTTATTGATTAGTAATCTTATTCCTGTTTTTTTAGGAAAACATACTTTGTATGATTTCAAAACTTTTAACTTTATTTAAAAAAATTTTAATGTTTATTTATTTTAGAGAGAGAGAGAGAGAGAAGGGGAGGGGCAGAAAGAGAGGGAGACAGAATCTGAAGCAGCTCCAGGCTCCGTGCTGTCAGCACAGAGCCCAACATATCGCTCAAACCCATGGACTGTGAGATCATGACCTGAGCCAAAGTCAGACACCACCTGAGCCACCCAGGCACCGCAAAACTTTAACTTTATTAAGGCTTGTTATATAACCTAACATATTGTATACATTAAACAATGTTCCATATACATGTAAGAATGTTTATTCTTCTGTTATTGAGTGGAGTGTTCTACATCTATATGTCTGTTAAGTATATCTTGTACACAGTGTTGTTAAAAGTTACTATTTCCTTTATAATATGCAGTCTAGTTTTTCTGTTTATTTTTGAAAGTGGGCTATTGAAGTTTCCGATTATCTTCATGAATTACTTTTTTTCTCCCTCAAATTCTAAAAGATTTTTATTTATTTCCTTCATTAACCTCTTGTTGGATACATGTATGTTTGTAATCGTTATAATTTTTGGTAGATTGACAATTTAATCATTGTAAACTATTCTTTTTCTCTAGAAACAGTATTTGTCTTAAAGTCTGTTTTGCCTGATATTCATATAGTCACTCCAGCTCTCTTTTGGTTGCTATTTGCATATCTTTTTCTGTCCTTTTACTTTTTAGCTATTTGTGTCTTTTGATCTAAAATATCTCTCTTGAAGACCATATATAAGATAATCAGTTTTCAAGCTGAAGTATAAGTAATATGTAATTTGAGGCTTGGTTTGACATTACTCAAAACTCACCATGATAAATGTAGTTACAATATTACTGATTATCTTCCCTAAGCTGTATTTCTCATCTATATGACTTATTTATTTTATAACTGAAAGTTTCCACTAAATCTTATTTATTCCACCCATTCCCTCCCACACCTCCCTTCTGTTAATCACTGGATTGTTCTCTGTATTTAAAAGTTTTTCTTAAAAATCAATCCATTCTGCCAGTCACTGCTTTTTGATTGGAGTGTCTAATTTATTTACATTCAATGCACTTACTTATGAGGTAAGATTTGTGTCTGCCATTTTGCTATTTGTTTTATATATGTCTTCCACTTTTTAAATTATTTTGTTTCTTTATTACCATTTACATTAAATAGATCTTTTCTAATGCACCATTTAAATTTCTTTTATTTCTTCCTTTTTATTATTTTATTATTTTTAAAAGTTTCTTTCTAGTTAATTTCTTGGTGGATATTCTAAGGATTACAATTAACATTATAACTAATTAAAATAGGTTTGGATTAAAAGCAATTTATTATCAGTAGTATATAAAATTCTGCTTCCAAAAAGATCTGTTCATTCTCTCCTCATTCATGTCACTATTGTCATACAAACTAAATGTTTATATGTTGTATGCACTGCAACTCTTATTTGTGTTTACTCTGTAGTGCTCTTTCTTCGTGTGGATTCTAAGTCCTGTATATTGTTTTTTATAAAAAAAATAATTTTATTTATTTTTGAGAGAAAGAAAGAACATGAGCAGGGGAGGGACAGAAAGAGAGGTGGAGACACAGAATGTGAAACACACTCCAGGCTCTGAGCTGTCAACACAGAGCCTAATGCAGGGCTCAAACTCAGGAACCATGAGATCATAACCTGAGCTGAAGTCTGAAGCTTAACTGACTAAGCCACCTAGGTGTCCCTATTGTCTTTCTATTTAAACATGGAAAGTTTTTTAAACATGGAAACTATTTCTCATAAATAGGTTTGCTAGCAAAAATTCTTAGTTTTTACATGGAGATAACTTTTTTCTTGAAGGATAGTTTTGTCGGCTTTGTTAATTTTTCTTTATTTTTTCTGTTTTTAAAATTAGATAATCTCAATCGACCCATCTTCACATTTGCTTATTTTTTATACTGCTTACTTGCATCTGTGTTGAGACACTCCAGTCAATTTTTTGTCATTTTACTTTTTAGCTCTAGAATTTTAATTTTTAAAAATTGTTTTACCACTTCATTGATATTTTATATTAAGCAAAACATTGTCCTCAAATGTTCTTTTAGATTTTTTAGACATCTTTTATTTTGGTTCTTTAAGCATTTAAAATAGCTGACTTAAAATCTTTGTATATTAAGTCAATTATTTACACTTCCTCAGGAACAGCTTCTATTGACTGATTTTTGTTTTCCTGTATAACGATTACATGTTTTGTTTCTTTGCATGTCTCATATTTTTTTGTGCTGATCTTAAAAACTGGTATATATTAAATAATATGTTGCAACCCTGGAGATCAAATTCTATACCCTCCCCAGAGTTTGTTTTTGCTGCTGTTTTGTTGTTGTGGTGGTGGTGGTGGTTTATTTGTCTAGGGGTTTTTTCAAATGAATTCTTTAAAATGTGTATTCTTGTAGTGTCTGGCCACCTCATTTAGCTGAGTGATCAGCTAACAATATGCACAGAAATTTCTGTAAATATCTGAAACAAATATTTTAGCCTTTGCCAAGATACTCCTTGTGCTTGTCAGCATCTAGTGAGGCAGTTGGTGACTGCATGAGCCTTCACATCTTGTTTGTTCAGAACCTTAATATCAGGTAGACATAAGCACTTAGGGCTTTATGTCTTTCATTAACATGCACACATTCTGGAATGAACATTGTTCTACATATGCCTGTAGCCTTCTACTTTCTCAGGAATATGCCATAGCTTTTCAATGTACTGTCAACATATAAATACCCAGCTTTTTCTTTCAAGCTTTTTGGTTAGCCTGTTATTTGTTCCAACTGTTATTTACCACCTTGGGCAGACATGAAGTTGAACAATTACCTCCAGAGGTTTTCAACAAATGCCCCTGGGGCAAGGGTTTTCATATTAGTTATGCTCCGAGTCAGGTCAAATAAAGACAGCTTTAACAATAGGAGTTATAGGGAACTAGCAGACAAACCAAATAATGTAAATTTTCTGGGAATGAGGTTTTGAAGAAGCTCTAACCTTATTTTTTTTTTTTTTACCACTTGACTACTGGATGCTAGTTTTCACTAGTTTTTCTATAGACTTGGATTTCAAGCAATCATAGAGTTGGAAAGAAGGGGATGGCAATAGGGAAAGTTGAGACACCACAAAGCTTGCTGTTCTTATCAAGATTCAGCTGTTTTTCTAGGGGAAAAAAACTCCCTAAATTGCTTTAAGCCTTTGATTTATTTCCGGAGTTCTGGGCGGTGGGGGAAGGATTCTGTCAATATTGTCAGGTTTTCATTCCTTTTATGGAGGAGATAATTTTCAGAAGTCTTTACTCTGACACTTTTGTTGAATTGATCTCTTTTTCATTTTTGAAGGACAATTTTACTAGATATAGAATTCTGGATTAACAGTCTTTTTCTTTCAGATATTTAAATTTATTCTTCCACTGCCTCTGGCCTCCTTGACATTTTATGAGAAGTCAGCTGTTAGCTTTATTTAAGATTTCTTGTAGATACTGATTCACTTCTCTTTTGCAGCTTTGGAGATTTTCTTTTTGTCTTTGTCTTTCAGAAGTTTGGCTATGAGGCTCCTAAGTATGGCTGTATTTGAATTGATTTTACTTGTAGTTTACTGAACTTCTAGGACATGTAGATTAATGTTTTCCCATAAACTTTTGGGAGGTTTTGGCCATTATTCCTTTACCTCTTTTCTCTCTTGGATTCACATTCTGCCTATATTGATGTGCTTGTTATAGCAGATCTCTCAGGCTGTCTTTATGTGTTTGTTAATTTTTTTTCTTTTTTTCTCAGATCACATCATTTCAATTGAACTATTTTCAAATTATTTCTTCTTTCAAATGAAATCTGCTTTTTTGAGTCCCTCTAGTGAATTTTACATTTCAGTTATGATACTTTTCAGTTCTAAAAATACCATTGAGTTTTTTTTTTTAATATCTCTACTTCTTAATTGGTATTCTCTATTTGGTAAAATCTTGCTTTAATAAAGTCCTTTAGAAGATGGCAGCATAGGAGGATGCTGGGCTCACTTCACACTGCTGATCACATAGATTCCACCCATATCTGCCTAAGTAACCCAGAAAACCCCTGGAAGACTAGCAGAATGCACTCTCCAGAGGCAAGCGTATACGAGAGGCCCACAGAAGAGGGTAGGAAGGGTGGAGAGGCTGTGTCTGCTACACAGACGGGTGGGAGGAAGCCAGGGTAGTGGGGAGCTGCCTGCAGGGCAAAGCAGAGTCCCCAAAATCTGGCTTGCAAAAGCGGAGGGGCCAGATTCCATGAGGTCTGACAGCCAGCTGGACTTAACATCTGGAAAGTTAAAAGTCAACAGCTCTGCTCTCAGAGAGCAGAGAGGGCAAGAGGATGCTGGGAGGGAGAGTTGTTGAGCCCCAGAAGGACAGAGCTCGGAGGGAATAAAGGCGCTGGCAAACACCATTTCCCTGTCCCATCCCCCAGACAGAATTTGAAAGGGAACCAATTCCCTTCACCGAACTTGCTTGCACTGTGCCAATGCCAAAAACTATGCTTCTGTGGATCCATCACTCTCATGGGCCTGCTTCACTCCTGGTGCTGCAGGGCCTCTTCTGCAGGGAACCACTGAAGGCAAAGCTAGCTAAGCCTGCTCCTCCTGCCCCTATGCACCTTACGGATCCACCCCATGTAATACGCTCTTGGACAGATCACATCAAAGCAGCACCACAAACCTGGCAGTGTGCAAGCAGCCCAGACAGGGGCCAAACCACTCCACAGTGAGTTCTGCCCCTGGGAGAGGAGACTAGAAGGTACACACCAGTCTGACTGTGGCCCCAGCAGTCAGATGTCTGAGGGCAGACATCCAGTCTCACTGTGGCCCTGCCCACCAACACAAGTTTCACCAGACAGCACAGGGGAATTGCCCTGCAGGTTGGAGCTGTGGCAGGGACTACCCAAAATGACAAAACGGAAGAATTCTCCTCAAAAGAAACTCCAGGAGGTAACGACAGCAAACGAATTGATCAAAATTGAGTTAAGCAATATTACGGAACAAGAATTTAAAATAATAGTTGTAAAATTAACCATTGGGCTTGAAAAAAGCATACAGGACGGCAGAGAATCTGTTGCTACAGAGATCAAGGAACTAAAAATTAGTCATGAGGAATTTTAAAAATGCTATAAATGAGATGCAAAGTAAAATGGAGGCAGCCACAGCACAGATTGAAGAGGCAGAGGAGAGAATAGGTGAAATAGAAGACAAAATTATGGAAAAAGAGGCAGCTGAGAAAAAGAGAGATAAAAAAAAATCCAGGAGTCTGAGGTGAGAATTAGAGAACTAAGTGATGCAATCAAATGGAACAATATCTGTATATAAGAATTCCAGAAGAGGAAGACAAAGAGAAAGGGGATGGAGTGGTACTTGAATAAATCATAGCTGAGAACTTCCCTGATCTGGGGAAGGAAAAAGGCATTGAAATCCAAGAGGCATAGAGAACTCCCTTCAGACGTAACTTGAATCGATCTTCTGCATGACATATCATAGTGAAACTGGCAAAATACAAGGATAAAGAGAGAATTCTGAAAGCACTAGTGATAAACCCACCCTAAGATACAAAGGCAGATGCATAAGGGTAGTAGCAGACCTATCTATTGAAACTTGACAGGCCAGAAAGGAATGGCAGGAAATCTTCAATGTGATGAACAGAAAGAATATGCACCTGAGAATCCTTTATCCAGCAAGTCTGCCATTCAGAATGGAAAGAGAGATAAAGGTCTTCCCAAACAAACAAAAACTGAAGGCATTCATCACTACTAACCAGCCCTACAAGAGATCCTAAGGGGGATTCTGTGAGTGAAATGTTGCAAGGACCACGAAGTACCACAGACACCACTACAAGCATGAAATCTACAGACATCACAATGACTCTAAACCCATATCTTTCAATAATAACACTGAATCTAAATTGACTAAAAGCTCCAACCAAGACATAGGGTAACAGAATGGAAAAACAAAACAAAACAAAACACAAGACCCATCTATTTGCTGTCTACAAGAGAGTCATTTTAGACCTGAGGACACCTTCAGATCGAAAGTGAGGGGACGGAGAACTATCATGCTACTGGAAGTCAAAAGAAAGCTGGAGTAGCCATACTTAGACAAACTAGACTTTAAATTAAAGGCTGTAACAAGAGATGAAGAAGGACATTATATAATAATTAAAGGGTCTATCCATCAGGAAGAGCTAACAATTATAAATATCTATTCGCCAAATACTGGAGCCCCCAAATATATAAAACAATTACTCACAAACATAAGCAACTTTATTGACAAGAATGTGGTAATTGCAGGGGACTTTAACACTCCACTTACAGAAATGGATAGATCATCTAGACACATGGTCAACGAAGAAACAAGGGCCCTGAATGATACATTAGATCAGATGGACTTGACAGATATATTTAGAACTCTGCATCCCAAAGCAACAGAAAATATTTTCTTCTTGACTGCACATGGAACATTCTCCAAGATAGATTACATACTGGGTGCAAAACACCCCTTCATAAGTATAAAAGAATTGAGATCATACCATACACACTTTCAGATCACAATGCTATGAAACTTGAAATCAACCACAAGAAAAACTCTGGAAAACCTCCAAAAGCATGGAGGTTAAAGAACATCCTACTAAAGAATGAATGGGTCAACCAGGAAATTAGAGAAGAAATTAAAAAAAATATATGGAAACAAATGAAAATGAAAATACAAGAATCCAAATGCTTTGGGATGCAGGGAAGGCAGTCCTGAGAGGAAAATACATTGCAATCCAGGCCTATCTCAAGAAACAAGAAAAATCCCAAATACAATATCTAACAGCATACCTAAAGGAAATAGAAACAGCACAGCACAGACACCCCAAACCCAAAAGAAGAAGAGAAATTATAAAGGTCAGGGAAGAAATAAACGATATAGACTCTAAAACACTGTAGAGCAGATCAACAAAACCAAGAGTTGTTTTTTTGAAAAAAATGAACAAAATTGATAAACCTCTAGCCAGGCTTCTCAAAGAGAAAAGGGAGATGACCCAAACTGCTAAAAACATGAATGAAAATGGAATTATTACAACTAATCTCTCAGCAATATAAGCAATTACCAGGGAATACTATGAAAAATTATATGCCAACAAAATGGACAACCTGGAAGAAATGGACAAATTCCTAAGCATCCACACACTTCCAAAAACTCAAAGAGGAAAAAATAGAAAATTTTAACAGACCGATAACTAGCTAAGAAATTGAATCAGTTATCAAAATCTCCCAACAAATGAGAGTCCTGGGCCAGATGACTTCCCAGGGCAGTTCTACCAGACATTTAAAGCAGAGTTAATACGTATCCTTCTCAAGCTGTTCCAAAAAATAGAAATGGAAGGAAAGCTTCCAGACACATTCTATGAGGCCAGCATTACCTTGATTCCCAAACCAGACAGAGACCTCATTAAAAAGAAGAATTACAGGCCAATATCCCTGATGAACATGGGTGCAAAAATTCTCAATAAGATACTAGCAAATCGAATTCGACAGCATATAAAAAGAATTATTCACTATGATCAAGTGAGATTCATTCCTGGGCTGCAGGGCTGGCTTAATATTTGCAAATCAATCAATGTGATACATCACATTAATAAAAGACAAGATAATAACCATATGATCCTGTCAATCGATGCAGAAAAGCGTTTGTCAAAATTCAGCATCCTTTCTTAATAAAAACCCTCGAGAAAGTCAGGATAGAAGGAACATACTTAAACATCATAAAAGCCATTTATGAAAAGCCCACAGCTTATATCATCCTCAATGGGGAAAACTGAGAGCTTTCCCCCTGAGATCAGGAATAAGATAGGGATGTCCACTCTCACAGCTGTTGTTTAACATAGGGTTGGAAGTGCTAGCATCAGCAATCAGACAACAAAAGGAAATAAAAGGCATCAAAATTGGCAAAGATGAAGTAAAGCTTTCACTTTTTGCAGATGACATGATATTATACATGGAAGACCCGAGAGATTCTAACAGGATTCTCCTGAAACTGATACGTGAATTCAGCAAAGTCGTAGGATACAAAATCAATGTACAGAAATCAGTTGCATTCTTATACAGTAATAAGGAAGCAACAGAGAGACAAGTAAAGAAATGAATCCCATTCACAATTGCATCCAGAAGCATAAAACACCTAGGAATAAACCTAACCAAAGATGTAAAAGATCTGTATGCTCAAAACTATAGAAATCTTATGAAGGAAATTGAAGAAGATACAAAGAAATGGAAAAACATTCCATGCTCATGGATTGGAAGAATAAATATTGCTAAAATGTCAATACTACCGAAAGCAATACACACATTCAATGCCATCCCAATCAAAATTGCACCAACATTCTTCTCAAAGCTAGAATAAGGAATCCTAGGGGCACCTGGGTGGCTCAGTCAGTTGGGCATCCGACTTCGGCTCAGGTCACGATCTCACTGTCCGTGGGTTCGAGCCCCGCGTCAGGCTCTGTGCTGACTGCTCAGAGCCTGGAGCCTGTTTCGGATTCTGTGTCACCCTCTCTCTCTGACCCTCCCCCGTTCATGCTCTGTCTCTCTCTGTCTCAAAAATAAATAAATGTTAAAAAAAATTAAAAAAAAAGGAATCCTAAAATTTGCATGAAACCACAAAAGACCCCAAATAGCCAAAGTCATATTGAAGAAGAAAACCAAAGCAGGAGGCATCCCAATCCCAGACTTTAGCCTCTACTACAAAGCTGTAATCATCAAGACAGCATGGTACTGGCACAAAAAATGACACATAGACCAATGGAATAGAATAGAGACTCCAGAATTGGACCCACAAAAGTATGGCCAACTAATCTTTGACAAAGCAGGAAAGAATATCCAATGGAAAAAAAGACACTCTCTTTAACAAATGGTGCTGTGGGAAATGGACAGCAACATGCAGAAGAATGAAACTAGACCACTTTCTTACAACATTCACAAAAATAAACTCAAAATGGATGAAGGACCTGAATGTGAGACAGGAAACCATCAAAACCCTAGAGAGCAAAGCAGGAAAAAAAACCTCTCTGGCCGCAGCCGCAGCAATTTCTTACTTGACACATCTCCAAAGGCAAGGGAATTAAAAGCAAAAATTAACAATTGGGACCTCATGAAGATAAAAAGCTTCTGAGCTGCAAAGGAAACAAACAACAAAACTAAAAGGCAACCAACGGAATGGGAAAAGATATTTGCAAATGACACATCAGACAAAGCGCTATTATCCAAAATATACAAAGAGCTCACCAAACTCCACACCTGAAAAACAAATAACCCAGTGAAGAAATGGGCAGAAAACATGAATAGACACTTCTCTAAAGAAGACATCCAGATGGACAACAGGCACATGAAAAGTTGCTCAACGTCACTCCTCATCAGGGAAATACAAATCAAAACCACTCAGATATCACCTCACCTCAGAGTGGCTGAAATGAACAAATCAGGGGGCTAGATGCTGGCGAGGATGTGGAGAATCGGGAACCGTCTTGCACTGTCAGTGGGAATGCAAACCGGTGCAGCCACTCTGGAAAACAGTGTGGAGGTTCCTCAAAAAAATAAAAATAGACCTACCCTATGACCCAGCAATAGCACTGCTAGGAATTTATCCAAGGGCTACAGGAGTGCTGAAACATAGGGGCACTTGTACCCAATGTTTATAGCAGGACTTTCAACAATAGCCAAATTATGGAAAGAGCCTAAATGTCCATCAGCTTATGAATGGATAAAGAAATTGTGGTTTATATATACAATGGAATACTACTTGGCAATGAGAAAGAATGAAATGTTCCCTTTTGTAGCAACGTGGGTGGAACTGGAGGGTAATATGGTAAGTGCAATAAGTCAGTCAGAGGAAGACAGGTACCATATATTTTCACTCTTATGTGGATCCTGAGAAACTTAACAGAACACCATGGGGGAGGGGAAGGGGAAAAAAAGTTAGAGAAGGAGAGAGCCAAACCATAAGAGATTTTTAAAAACTGAGAATAAACTGAGGGTTGATGTGGGGTGGGAGGGAGGGGAGGGTGGGTGATGGGCATTGAGGAGGGCACCTGTTGGGATGAGCACTGGGTGTTGTATGGAAGCCAATTTGACAATAAATTTCATATTAAAAAGTAATAATAAAATAAAATCCTTTGTCTTTAGAAATGATTTTCTGTAGTTTTTGAACATAATACAATAACATATTTTAAGCCTTTGTGCAATAAACCCAACATTTCAGCTTTCTCAGGAATAGTATCTACTGATTGCTATTTCTCTTACATATAGGCTATGTTTTCCTGTTTCTTCTTTGTGTATCTTGTAATGCTGTTGAAAACTTTACATTTTAAATCATATAATATGGAAACTTTTGGAATGAGACTTCTCCCTAGGATTTGTTTTTGCTGTTTTTTAGTTTTGTTTTTTGTGTGTTTAGTGACTTTTCTGGACTAAATCTGTAAACTCTACATTTATTGCCTGTGTGGCCACTTAGCATGTTTGGTTAGCTTAGCAGCCTACTAGTTATTCAACTTAGATTTCCTTAAATGCTTGAACCAACATACCTTCCATTCTTTGCCAAGACATTGTGTATGTGTGTTTGGGCTTGTCCTCATCACTTTGGAAATGCAAAACTCTAATATAGTCTTCACTTCCTTCTTGCACAAGGGCTCAAATCAGGACTTTCCAGTTTTCTGGTTTATGTGCACGTGTGCATGGACTTCTAGGTTTTCAGAAATATGTTGGAGCCTTTCAAAACCTCCTATGGATATCTTGCTCCCCAGATCATCCTTATGAGATGGTGTTTTGTTTTGTTTTTGTTTGGTTTGGTTTGGTTTTGGTACATGGGCAGTTTTGTTTTCCCCAACTTAATTATTGCCTCAGGAAGATGTGACAATAAATAATGTTGCTAATTGTTTTTAACAAATGCCCCGAGGATTGGAATTTTCCCTCTGAGAAAGTGCTCAGGTCAAACTGTTAATGGGACTTTTCTAAGGCACAACTAGATATTGACAATTTTCTAGTGCAGATTTTCCAGGAGTTCAAAACCCAAAGGTTAGTAGACTGCGGTGTTTCACAACCACCATGACATATGGAGGATGATATTCAAAGCTGCCATAGAACTGGCTAGAACAGGATGGAAATCAGGTATTTTAAAATGTCACAAAGCTGGCTGTTCTTATGAATATTCGGATGCTTTTCTTTTTGTTTAATTTTTTTGTGTTTGTTTATTTTTGAGAGAGAGAGACAGAGTGTGAGCAGGGAAGAATCAGAGAGAGGGAGACAAAATCTGAAGCAGGCTGCAGGTTCTGAGCTGTCAGTACAGAGCCTGAGGTGGGGCTGAAACCCACAAGGGTGAGATCATGACCTGAGCTGAAGTGGGAGGCTTAACGGACTGAGCCACCCAGGTGGCCCTCAGATGTTTTTCTTTAATAAATATTTCTCAGATGGTTTCAAGCTTTCAGTTACTTTCCAGAGTTGTAATAAAGCTGACTTTGGCAATTTTTGTCAATATTCTTACTGCTTTTAAAATTTTTTTTTTCAACGTTTATTTATTTTTGGGACAGAGAGAGACACAGCATGAATGGGGGAAGGGCAGAGAGAGAGGGAGACACAGAATCGGAAACAGGCTCCAGGCTCTGAGCCATCAGCCCAGAGCCCGATGCGGGGCTCGAACTCACGGACCGCGAGATCGTGACCTGGCTGAAGTCGGACGCTTAACCGACTGCGCCACCCAGGCGCCCCTCTTACTGCTTTTATATAGAGAGATTATTTTAAGTACTTGTTCTGCTATTCTGGAAGTACGGCATATGCATTTAATTTTTTAAAATTATTTTATTGTAGTAAAATATAAATAATAAAATATTTACCATTTTAGCCACTTGTTGGGCTATTGTATTTTTATTTAAACATGGAGTGCTCTCCTTACTATTTCTCATAAAGCAGATTTGGTAGCAAAAATTCTCAGTTTTTAACTGGAGATAACTTTCTTTCTTGAAGGATAGTTTTGCTGGCTTTGTTAATTTTTCTTTATTCAGTGGCACAAAATGCATTAACTATGTTATATAATTATCACCACTAATTATACCCCCAATTTTTTCATCACTCCAGCCTAAACTGTGCTCTTTAAACAGTAACTTTCCATCCCACCTTCTCAACAGCCCTTGTTAACTTCTATTCTAATTTTGTCTCTATGAATTTACCTACTCAAGGTAACTAATATAAGTGAAGTCACAATATTATTCCTCGTGTGTCTGGTCTATTTCACTGTACGTAAGTTTTTCCAGGTCCATCCATGTTGTAGCATTTATCAAAATTTCATTTCTGTTTTAGCACTGGATGATATCCTATTGTGTGCATATACTGTATCTTGTTTACTCATTAACCCATTGACGGATATTTTGTAGTATCTCATAGTAGTTTCGATTTGCACTTCCAGAATGACTAATCCTGCTGAGTATCTTCCATGTGCTTAATGTCAATTTGCATATCTTTTTTGAAGAAATGTTTGTTCATACATTTGCATATTTTATATTATTTTTTTACTTTTTAAAAAGTTTATTTATTTATTCATTCTAAGAAAGGGAGAGAGAGAGAGAGAGAGAGAGAGAGAGACAGTACCAGGGGAGCAACAGAGTAAGAGGAGAGAGAGAATCCGAAGCAGGCTATGTGCTGTGTTGATAGAGCAGAGTCCAATGTGGGGCTGGAACCCACGAACCATAAGATAAAGGCCTGAGCTTTATTAACAATCGGAAGCTTCAATGGATGAATGGATAAAGAAGATGTGATATATATATCTATATCTATATCTCTACGGATACAGATATAGAGATATAGATAAAGATATACATACACAAACAATGGAGTATTACTCGGCAATCGAAAAGAATGAAATCTCTCCATTTTCAACTACGTGGATGGAACTGCAGGGTATTACGCTAAATGAAATTAGTCAGAGAAAGACAAAAATCATATAATTTGACTCATATGAGGACTTTAAGAGACAAAACAGATGAGCATAAGGGAAGGGAAACAAAAATAATGTAAAAACAGGGAGGGGGGCAAAACAGAAGAGACTCATAAATATGGAGAACAGACTGAGGGTAACTGGAGGGGTTGTGGGAGGGGGGGTGTGCTAAATGGGTAAGGGGCACTAAGGAATCTACTACTGAAATCATTGTTGAACTATATGCTAATTTGGATGTAAATTAAAAAAAAATAAAGGGGATAGGAAGATGGCAGCATAGGAGGACGCTGGGCTCACCGCGCGTCCTGCTGATCACTTAGATTCCACCTACACCTGCCTAAATAACCCAGAAAACCACCAGAAGAAGAGCAGAACGGAGTCTCCAGAGCCAAGCACAGACAAGAGGCCCACGGAAGAGGGTAGGAAGGGTGGAGAGGTGATGCGGCAATGCAGGGACTGGAGGGAGGGAGCCGGGGCAGAGGGGCAGCCTACCGGCCAAGCAGAGCCCCGAGTCTGGCTTGCAAAAGCAGAGGGACTGGACAGAGTGTGTTCCGACAGCAAGGGGGACTTAGCATCAGGGAGGTCATACCTTAACAGCTCTGCTCAGAAAGCAGGAAGGCTGGAGGACAACGGGAGGGAGAGTTGCTGAGCCCCGGGAGGACAGAGCTCAGTTTGGCTGGGAACAAAGGCGCTCGCCAGCGCCATCTCCCTAACCCATCCCCCAGCCAAAATCCCAAAGGGAACCAGTTCCTGCCAGGGAACTTGCTTGCTCAGCGCAAACATCCAAGGCTGTGCTTCTGCGGAGCCACCCCTCCCACAGCTGGTCTGACTCCCTCCCGTTGCCACAGGGCCCCTCCTGAAGTGGATCACCGAAGGAGAAGTGAGCTGAGCCTGCCCCTCCTGCACTCGTGCACCTTGTCTACTACCCCCCCCCCCCCAGCTAATACGCCAGATCCCCAGAACCACAAGCCTGGCAGTGTGCAAGTAGCCCAGATGGGCCACGCCACCCCACAGTGAATCCTGCCCCTAGGAGAGGGGAAGAGAAGGCACACACCAGTCTGACTGTGGCCCCAGCAGTGGGCTGGGGCAGATATCAGGTCTGACTGCAGCCCCACCCACCATCGCAAGTTATTCAAGACAGCACAGGGGAAGTGCCCCGCAGTCCCGCACCACTCCAGGGACTATCCAAAATGACCAAAGGGAATATTCCCCTCAAAAGAATCTCCAGGAAATACAATAGCTAATGAACTGATCAAAAAGGATTTAAATGATATAACAGATGGTGAATTTAGAATAATAATAATAAAATTAATTGCTGGGCTTGAAAACAGTATAGAGGACAGCAGAGAATCTCTTGCTACAGAGATCAAGGGACTAAGGAACAGTCAGGAGGAGCTGAAAAACGCTTTAAAGGAGATGCAAAATAAAATGGAAACGACCATGGCTCGGACTGAAGAGGCAGAGGAAAGAATGGGTGAACTAGAAGATAAAATTATGGAAAAAGAGGAAGCTGAGAAAAAGAGAGATAAAAAAATCCAGGAGTATGAGGGGAAAATTAGAGAACTAAGTGATACACTAAAAAGAAATAATATACGCATAATTGGTATTCCAGAGGAGGACGAGAGAGGGAAAGGTGCTGAAGGGGTACTTGAAGAAATAAGAGCTGAGAACTTCCCTGAACTGGGGAAGGAAAAAGGCATTGAAATCCAAGAGGCACAGAGAACTCCCTTCAAACGTAACTTGAAACAATCTTCTGCATGACATATCATAGTAAAAATGGCAAAATACAAGGATAAAAAGAAAATTCTGAAAGCAACAAGGGATAAACGTGCGCTAACATATAAAGGGAGACCTATAAGATCGTGACTGATCTCTCTTTTGAAACTTGGCAGGCCAGAAAGGATTGGCACGAGATCTTCAATGTGTTGAACAGAAAAAACATGCAGCCGAGAATCCTTTATCCAGCACGTCTGTCATTTAGAATAGAAGGAGAGATAAAGGTCTTCCCAAACAAACAAAAACTGAAGGAATTCGTCACCACTAAACCAGCCCTACAAGAGATCCTAAGGGGGATCCTGTGAGACAAAGTACCAGAGACATCGCTACAAGCATAAAACATACAGACATCACAATGACTCTAAACCCGTATCTTTCTATAATAACACTGAATGTAAAGGGATTAAATGCACCAACCGAAAGACATAGGGTATCAGAATGGATAAAAAAACAAGACCCATCTATTTGCTGTCTACAAGAGACTCATTTTAGACCTGAGCACACCTTCAGATTGAGAAGGAGGGGATGGAGAACTGTTTATCATGCTACTGGAAACCAAAAGAAAGCTGGAGTAGCCATACTTATATCAGACAAACTAGACTTTAAATTAAAGGCTGTAACAAGAGATGAAGAAGGGCATTATATAATAATTAAAGGGTCTACCATCAGGAAGAGCTAACAATTATAAATGTCTATGCGCCGAATACCGGAGCCCCAAATATATAAAACAATTATTCGTAAACATAAGCAACCTTATTGACAAGAATGTGGTAATTGCAGGGGACTTTAACACTCCACTTACAGAAATGGATAGATCATCTAGACACATGGTCAACGAAGAAACAAGGGCCCTGAATGATACATTGGATCAGATGGACTTGACAGATATATTTGGAACTCTGCATCCCAAAGCAACAGAATACACTTTCTTCTCGACTGCACATGGAACATTCTCCAAGATAGATCACATACTGGCTTACAAAACAGCCCTTCATAAGTATACAAGAATTGAAATTATACCATGCATACTTTCAGACCACAATGCTATGAAGCCTGAAATCAACCACAGGAAAAAAGTCTGGAAAACCTCCAAAAGCATGGAGGTTAAAGAACACCCTACTAACGAATGAGTGGGTCAACCAGGCAATTAGAGAATAAATTAAAAAATATATGGAAACAAACGAAAATGAAAATACAACAATCCAAACGCTTTGGGATGCAGCGAAGGCAGTCCTGAGAGGAAAATACATCGCAATCGAGGCCTATCTCAAGAAACAAGAAAAATCCCAAATACAAAATCTAACAGCACACCTAAAGGAAATAGAAACAGAACAGCAAAGGCAGCCTAAACCCAGCAGAAGAAGAGAAATAATAAAGATCAGAGCAGAAATAAACAATATAGAGTCTAAAAAAACTGTAGAGCAGATCAACGAAACCAAGAGTTGGTTTTTTGAAAAAATAAACAAAATTGACAAACCTCTAGCGAGGCTGCTCAAAAAGAAAAGGGAGATGAGCCAAATAGATAAAATCATGAATGAAAATGGAATTATTACAGCCAATCCCTCAGAGATACAAACAATTACCAGAATACTATGAAAAATTATGTGCCAACAAACTGGACAACCTGGAAGAAATGGACAAATTCCTGAACACGCACACTCTTCCAAAACTCAATCAGGAGGAAATAGAAAGCTTGAACAGACCCATAACCAGCGAAGAAATTGAATCGGTTATCAAAAATCTCCCAACAAATAAGAGTCCAGGACCAGATGGCTTCCCAGGGGAATTCTACCAGACGTTTAAAACAGAGATAATACCTATCCTTCTCAAGCTATTCCAAGAAATAGAAAGGGAAGGAAAACTTCCAGACTCATTCTATGAATCCAGTATTACTTTGATTCCTAAACCAGACAGAGACCCAGTAAAAAAAGAGAACTACAGGCCAATATCCCTGATGAATATGGATGCAAAAATTCTCAATAAGATACTAGCAAATCAAATTCAACAGCATATAAAAAGAATTATTCACCATGATCAAGTGGGATTCATTCCTGGGATGCAGGGCTGATTCAACATTCGGAAATCAATCAACGTGATACATCACATTAATAAAAGAAAAGATAAGAACCATATGATCCTGTCCAACAATGCAGAAAAGGCCTTTGACAAAATTCAGCATCCTTTCTTAATAAAAACCCTTGAGAAAGTCGGGATAGAAGGAACATACTTAAACATCATCAAAGCCATTTATGAAAAGCCCACAGCTAATATCGTCCTTAATAGGGAAAAACTGAGAGCTTTTTCCCTGAGATCAGGAACACGACAGGGATGCCCACTCTCACCGCTGTTGTTTAACATAGTGTTGGAAGTGCTAGCATCAGCAGTCAGACAACAAAAGGAAATCAAAGGCATCAAAATTGGCAAAGATGAAGTCAAGCTTTCACTTTTTGCAGATGACATGATATTATATATGGAAAATCCGATAGACTCCACCAAAAGTCTGCTAGAACTGATACATGAATTCAGCAAAGTTACAGGATACAAAATCAATGTACAGAAATCAGTTGCATTCTTATACACTAACAATGAAGCAACAGAAAGACAAATAAAGAAACTGATCCCATTCACAATTGCACCAAGAAGGATAAAACACCTAGGAATAAATCTAACCAAAGATATAAAAGATCTGTATGCTGAAAACTATAGAAAGCTTATGAAGGTAATTGAAGAAGATAGAAAGAAACAGAAAGACATTCCCTGCTCATGGATTGGAAGAATAAATATTGTCAAAATGTCAATACTACCCAAAGCTATCTACACATTGAATGCAATCCCAATCAAAATTGCACCAGCATTCTACTTGAAACTAGAACAAGCAATCCTAAAATTCATATGGAACCACAAAAGGCCCCGAATAGCCAAAGTAATTTTGAAGGAGAAGACCAAAGCAGGAGGCATCACAATTTCAGACTTTATCCTGTACTGCACAGCTGTAGTCATCAAGACAGCATGGTATTGGCACAAAAACAGACACATAGACCAATGGAATAGAATAGAAACCCCACAACTAGACCCACAAACATATGGCCAACTCATCTTTGACAAAGCAGGAAAGAATATCCAATGGAAAAAAGACAGTCTTTAACAAACGATGCTGGGAGAACTGGACAGCAACTTGCAGAAGGTTGAACTAGACCCCTTTCTCGCACCATTCACAAAAATAAACTCAAAATGGATATAGTACCTGATTGTGAGACAGGAAACCATCAAAACCCTAGAGGAGAAAGCAGGAAAAGACTTCTCTGACCTCAGCCGTAGCAATTTCTTACTTGACACATCCCCAAAGGCATGGGAATTAAAAGCAAAAATGAATTACTGGGACCTTATGAAGATAAAAAGCTTCTGCACAGCAAAGGAAACAACCAACAAAACTAAAAGGCAACCAACGGAATGGGAAAAGATATTTGCACATGACATATCAGACAAAGGGCTAGTATCCAAAGTCTATAAAGAGCTCACCAAACTCCCCACCCGAAAAACAAAGAACCCAGTGAAGAAATGGGCAGAAAACATGAATAGACACTTCTCTAAAGAAGACAGCCGAATGGCCAGCAGGCACATGAAAAGATGATCATCGTCACTCCTCATCAGGGAAATACAAATCAAAACCACACTCAGATATCACTCACGTCAGTCAGAGTGGCCAAAATGAACAAATCAGGAGACTATAGATGCTGGAGAGGATGTGGAGAAACGGGAACCCTCTTGCACTGTTGGTGGGAATGCAAATTGGTGCAGCCACTCTGGAAAACAGTGTGGAGGTTCCTCAGAAAATTAAAAATAGACCTACCCAATTACCCAGCAATAGCACAGCTAGGAATTTACCCAAGGGATACAGGAGTACTGATGCATAGGGGCACTTGTACCCCAATGTTCATAGTAGCACTCTCAACAATAGCCAAATTATGGAAAGAGCCTAAATGTCCATCAACTGATGAATGGATAAAGAAATTGTGGTTTATATACACAATGGAGTACTACATGGCAATGAGAAAGAACGAAATATGGTCCTTTGTAGCAACATGGATGGAACTGGAGAGTGTGATGCTAAGTGAAATAAGCCATACAGAGAAAGACAGATACCATATGTTTTCACTCTTATGTGGATCCTGAGAAACTTAACAGAAACCCATGGGGGAGGGGAAGGAAAAAAAGAAAAAGAGGTTAGAGTGGGAGAGAGCCAAAGCATGAGACTCTTAAAAACTGAGAACAAACTGAGGGTTGATGGGGTTGGGAGGGAGGGATAGGTGGGTGATGGATATTGAGGAGGGCACATTTTGGGATGAGCACTAGGTGTTGTATGGAAACCAATTTGACAATAAATTTCATATATTGAAAAAAATAAATAAAAATAAAAAAATAAAATAAAAATAATTAAAATAAAAAGATGTTAAAAAAAGAGAGAAAGAATTGGAAGCTTCCAATTGAGCCACTCAGGCATCCCCAAATCCTTTCAATATTTCAAAAATATGTGTGTTTGTTGCTGTTGTTTTGTTTTGTTTTTATGTTGTAGGACATATATATATGTCGTACATATATATACGTAGGACAAATATATATATTTTGTATATTAATCCATTCTCATATACATGATTAGCAAATGATCTCCATTTTGAAGGTTATCTCTTTCCTTTCTCGATAGTATCATTTGATACACAAAATTTCTTAATTTTTATAATGTCTAATTTATCTATATATTATTTTGTTTCCTGAGCTTTTGGTGTCAGATCTATAAAGTTTGTGAAATATAATGTTACAAAAATTGTCCTTAAAGTTTTCTTCTAAGAGTTTTATTATAGTATTAGCCCTTAAGTTTGGGCGTCTCATCTATTTTGAATTAATTTCTCTACATGGTATAGGAAAATGGAGAGATTTTTTCTTATGTATGCATGTATACAATTTTCTCAACACTTTTTCTTTTTTAATTTTTTTTTTCAACGTTTATTTATTTTTGGGACAGAGAGAGAGCATGAACGGGGGAGGGGCAGAGAGAGAGGGAGACACAGAATCGGAAACAGGCTCCAGGCTCTGAGCCATCAGCCCAGAGCCTGACGCGGGGCTTGAACCCACGGACCGCGAGATCGTTACCTGGCTGAAGTCAGACGCTTAACCGACTGCGCCACCCAGGCACCCCAAATTTTCTCAACACTTTTTGTTCAAAAGACTGTTCTTCCCCTATTGGCTAAATTTGGACCTTCGTTGAAAAGCAGTGAATGATGCATATGAGGGTTTATTTCTGGGACGTCTATTCTATTCCTCTGATATATGTCTGTTTTAAGGCTAGTATCATACTGTCTTAACTACTAAACTTTTCTCTCTTTAAGTACTGTAAGTTTTGAAGTTGGGATGTGCAAGTTCAATTTTATTCTTCCTTTGAAAAATATTTTTGAGTATCAGGTTCCCTTGCAATTGATATGAACTTAAGGACTGACTTTTTCATTTTTCTAAAAAAGGCCATTGGAATTTTGATAAGGGTTGTGATGAATATGTATTTCACTTTGGGTAGTAGTGACATGTTAATAATGTTAAGTCTTCCTGCCCATGAACACTAGATGCCTTTCTCTTTTCTTGTCTTTCTAAATTTCTTTTAGCAATGCTTTGTTTGCAGTGTACAAGCCTTTACCTCCTTGGTTAGATTTATTTCTAAGCATTCAATTATTTTAAGTGCTACTAGAAATGAAGTTGATTTTGTTTCCTTTTTGGACTGTCCAGTGCCAATGTAGATAAACATAACTTATTTTTGTGTGCTGATCTTCTGCCCTGAAATTCTACTGAAATTGTTTATTAGCTCTAATAGCTTCCTATGGATCCCTGGAAAGTTCTATTTTATGGTAAAATGTTATCTGTGAATAGAGATAGTTTTTCATTTTCCTTTGCAGTTTGGTTTCTTTTTATTTCTTCTATTGCATACTATGTCTGACTAGATCTTCAGTACAGTGTTAAAACACAGCAGTGAAAGTGAGCATTCTTATATTGCTCTTAATATTAGACGAAAAGTTTTGGTCTTTCACTGTTGAGTATGATGTTATTTGTGTTTTTTCCCAAATATTATGTACCATGTTGAAGAATTTTACCTCTATTCATATTTTTCTGAGAGTTTTTGTTATTACAGCATGTAGAGTACTATTAAATGCCTTTTCTGAATCAGTTGAGGTGATCATGTGTTTTTTCCCTCTTTTCTTTTTTTATTTTATTTTTTAATTTATTTTTTATTTTTTAAAATTTACTTGTAAATTAGTTAGCGTATAGTGCAACAATGAGTTCAGGGGTAAATTTCTTAATGCCCCTTACCCATTTAGCACAACCCCCCTCCCACAACCCCTCCAGTAACCCTCAGTTTGTTCTCCATATTTATGAGTCTCTTCTGTTTTGTCCCCTCCCTGTTTTTATATTATTTTTGTTTCCCTTCCCTTATGTTCATCTGTTTTGTCTCTTAAAGTCCTCATACGAGTCAAGTCATATGATTTTTGTCTTTCTCTGACTGACTAATTTCACTTAGTGTAATACCCTGCAGTTCCATCCACGTAGTTGCAAATGGAAAGATTTCATTCTTTTTATTGCTGAGTAATACTCCTATATATATATATATATATCCATTCATCCATCCATGGACATTTGGGCTCTTTCCATACTTTGGCTATTGTTGATAGTGCTGCTATAAACATGGGGTGCCTGTGTCCCTTCGAACAGCACACTTGTATCCCGTGGATAAATGCTTAGTAGTGCAATTGCTGGGTTGCAGGGTAGTTCTATTTTTAGTTTTTTGAGGAACCTCCATACTGTTTTCCAGAGTGGTTGCACCAGCTTGCATTCCCACCAACAATGCAAAAGAGATCCGCTTTCTCTGCATCTTTGCCAACATCTATTGTTGCCTGAGCTGTTAATGTTAGCCATTCTGACAGGTGTAAGGTGGTATCTCATTGTGGTTTTCATTTGTATTTCCCTGATGATGAGTGATGTGGAGCATTTTTTCATGTGTCGGTTGGGCATCTGGATGTCTTCTTTGGAGAAATGTCTGTTCATGTCTTTTGCCCATTTCTTCACTGGATTATTTGTTTTTTGAGTGTTGAGTTTAATAAGTTGTTTATAGATTTTGGATACTAACCCTTTATCTGATATGTTGTTTGCAAATATCTTGCTGATTGTTTCCTTCGCTGTGCAGAAGCTTTTTATTTTGATGAGGTCCCAGTAGTTCATTTTTGCTTTTGTTTCCCTTGCCTCTGGAGATGTGTTGAGTAAGAAGTTGCTGCAGCCAAGATTTTCAAAGAGGTTTTTGCCTGCTTTCTCCTTGAGGATTTTGATGGCTTCCTGTCTTACATTGAGGTCTTTCATCCATTTTGAGTTTATTTTTGTGCATGGTGTAAGAAAGTGGTCCAGGTTCATTCTTCTGCATGTCGCTGTCCAGTTTCCCAGCACCACTTGCTGAACAGATTGTCTTGATTCCATTGCATATTCTTTCCTGCTTTGTCAAAGATTAGTTGGCAATACATTTGTGGGTCCATTTCTGGGATCTCTATTCTCTTCTATTGATCTGAGTATCTGTTCTTGTGCCAGTACCATACTGGTTTTATGATTACAGCTTTGTAGTACAGCTTGAAGTCTGGAATTGTGATGCCTCCTGCTTTGGTTTTCTTTTTCAAGATTGCTTTGGCTATTCGGGGTCTTTTCTGGTTCCACACAAATTTTAGGATTATTTGTTCTAGCTCTGTGAAGAATGCTGGTGTTATTTTGATAGGGATTGCATTGAATATGTAGATCGCTTTGGGTAGTATCGACATTTTAACAATATTTGTTCTTCCTATCCAGGCGCATGGAATCTTTTTTCATTTTTTGGTGTCCCCTTCAATTTTTTTCATAAGCTGTCTATAGTTTTCAGTGTATAGATTTTTCACCTCTTTGATTATATTTATTCCTAGTTATTTTATGGGGTTTGTGTGTGTGTGTGTGTGTGTGTGTGTGTGTGTGCAACTGTAAATGGGATTTATTGCTTGATTTCTCTTTCTGTCACTTCATTGTTGGTGTATAGGAATGCAACCAATTTCTGTGCATTGATTTTATATCCTGAAACTTTGCTGAATTGGTGAATCAATTCTAGCATTTTTTTTGGTGGAATCTTTTGGGTTTTCCATTTCAATATATCATGTCATCTGCAAAGAGTGAAAATTTGACCTACTCCTGGCTGATTTGGATGCCTTTTATTTCTTTGTGTTGTCTGATTGCAGAGGCTGACTTCCAATACTGTGTTGAATAACAGTGGCAAGAGTGGACATCCCTGTCTTGTTCCTGGCCTTAGGGGGAAAGTTCTCAGTTTTTCCCCATTGAGGATGATATTAGCGTTGGGTCATCCAGATATGGCTTTTATGACCTCGAGGTATGCTCCTATCCCTACTTTCTTGAGGGTTTTTATCAAGAAAGGATGCTCTATTTTGTCAAATGCTTTCTCTGCATCTATTGAGAGGATCATATGGTTCTTGTCCTTTCTTTTATTGTTATGATGAATCACATTAATTGTTTTTCAGATATTGAACCAGCCCTGCATCCCAGGTATAAATCCCACTTGGTCATGGTGAATATTTTTTTTAATGTATTGTGGGATCCCATTGGCTAATATCTGGGTGAGGATTTTTGCATCCATGTTCATCAGGGAAATTGGTCTGTAGTTCTCCTTTTTTGTGTCTGGTTTTTGAATCAAGGTAATTCTGGCTTCATAGAAAGAGTTTGGAAGTTTTCCTTCCGTTTCTATTTTTGCAACACCTTCAAGAGAATAGGTGTTAACTTTTCCTTATATGTTTGGTAGAATTCCCCTGGAAAGCCATCTGGCCCTGGACTCTTGTTTTTTTTTCGCAGATTTTTTATTACTAATTCAAATTCCTTACCGGTTATGGGTCTGTTTCAATTTTCTAATTCTTCCTGTTTCAGTTTTGGTAGTGTATATGTTTCTAGGAATTTGTCCATTTCTTACAGATTGCCAATTTTATTGGCATATAATTTCTCATAATATTCTCTTATTATTGTTTTTATTTCTGCTGTGCTGGTTGTGATCTCTACTCTGTTCTTTATTTCATTTATTTGGGTCCTTTCCTTTTTCTTTTTGATCAGGCTGACTAGTTGTTTATCGATTTTATAAATTCTTTCAAAGAACCAGCTTCTGGTTTCATTGACCTGTTCTACTGGGTTTTTTTGTTTGTTTGTTTGTTTGTTTGTTTTGCTTTTGATACCATTAATTTCTGCTCTAATCTTTATTATTTCCTGTCTTCTGCTGGTTTTGGGTTTTATTTGCTGCTCCTTTTCCACTCCTTAAGGCGTAATGTTAGGTTGTGTATCTGAGATCTTTCTTCCTTCTTTAGGAAGGCCTGGATTGCTATATACTTTCCTCTTATAGAGAATGCAGCCTTTGCTGCATCCCAGAGGTTTTGGGTTGTGGTGCTATCATTTCCATTGACTTCCATATACTTTTTAATATCTTTTTTAACTGCTTGGTTAGCCCATTCATTCTTTAGTAGGATGTTCTTCAATCTCCAAGTATTTGTTACCTTTCCAATTTTTTCTTGTGGTTGATTTCGAGTTTCATGGCATTGTGGTTGGAAAATATGCACGGTATGATCTCGATCTTTTTGTACTCTCTTAGGCTGATTTGTGTCCTAGTATATGGTCTATTCTGGAGAACATTCCATGTGCGCTGGAGAAGAATGTATATTCTGCTTTAGGATAAAATGTTCTGAATATATCTGTTATGTCCATATGGTCCAGTGTGTCATTTAAAGCCATTGTTTCCTTGTTGGTTTTTTGCTTAGATGATCTGTCCATTGCTGTGAGTGGGTTGTTGAAGTCTCCTACTATTATGGTATTACTATCGATGAATTTCTTTATGTTTGTGATTAATTGATTTATATATTTGTGTGCTGCCACATTTGGTGCATAAATGTTTACAATTGTTAGGTCTTCTTGGTGGATAGACCCCTTAATTATGACATAAGGCCCTTCTGCATCTCTTGATACAGTCTTTATTTTAAAGTCTAGATTGGGATGGCGGCGTAGGAGGGCGCTGGGCTCACCGCGCGTCCTGCTGATCAATTAGATTCCACCTACACCTGCCTAAATAACCCAGAAAACCGCCAGAGGATTAGCAGAACGGAGTCGCCGGAGCCAAGCACAGACGAGAGGCCCACGGAAGAGGGTAGGAAGGGCGGCGAGGTGGTGCATGCTCCACGGACTGGCGGGAGGGAGCCGGGGCGGAGGGGCGGCTCACCTGCCAAGCAGAGCCCCGGAGTCTGGCTTGCAAAAGCAGAGGGGCCTGACGGACTGTGTTCCGACAGCAAGCGCGACTTAGCGTCTGGGAGGTCATAAGTTAACAGCTCTGCTCAGAAAGCAGGAAGGCTGGAGGACAAAGGGAGGGAGAGCTGCTGAGCCCCCGGACAACAAAGCTCAGTTTCGTGGGGAACAAAGGCGCTCGCCAGCGCCATCTCCCCCGCCCATCCCCCAGCCAAAATCCCAAAGAGAACCAGTTCCTGCCAGGGAACTTGCTCGCTCAGCGCAAACACCCAACTCTGTGCTTCTGCGGAGCCAAACCTGTGGCAGCGGATCTGACTCCCTCCCGCTGCCAAGGGGCCCCTCCTGAAGTGGATCACCTAAGGAGAAGCGAGCTAAGCCTGCCCCTCCTACCCCTGTGCACCTTGCCTACCCACCCCAGCTAATACGCCAGATCCCCAGCATCACAAGCCTGGCAGTGTGCAAGTAGCCCAGACGGGCCACGCCACCCCACAGTGAATCCCGCCCCTAGGAGAGGGGAAGAGAAGGCACACACCAGTTTGACTGTGGCCCCAGCGGTGGGCTGGGGGCAGACATCAGGTCAGACTGCGGCCCCGCCCACCAACTCCAATTATACACCACAGCACAGGGGAAGTGCCCTGAAGGTCCTCGCCACGCCAGGGACTATCCAAAATGACCAAGCAGAAGAATTCCCCTCAGAAGAATCTCCAGGAAATAACAACAGCTAATGAGCTGATCAAAAAGGATTTAAATAATATAACAGAAAGTGAATTTAGAATAATAGTCATAAAATTAATCGCCAAGCTTGAAAACAGTATACAGGACAGCAGAGAATCCCTTGCTACAGAGATCAAGGGACTAAGGAACAGTCACGAGGAGCTGAAAAACGCTTTAAATGAAATGCAAAACAAAATGGAAACCACCACAGCTCGGATTGAAGAGGCAGAGGAGAGAATAGGTGAACTAGAAGATAAAGTTATGGAAAAAGAGGAAGCTGAGAAAAAGAGAGATAAAAAAAATCCAGGAGTACGAGGGGAAAATTAGAGAACTAAGTGATACACTAAAAAGAAATAATATACGCATAATTGGTATCCCAGAGGAGGAAGAGAGAGGGAAAGGTGCTGAAGGGGTACTTGAAGAAATAATAGCTGAGAACTTCCCTGAACTGGGGAAGGAAAAAGGCATTGAAATCCAAGAGGCACAGAGAACTCCCTTCAGACGTAACTTGAATCGATCTTCTGCATGACATATCATAGTGAAACTGGCAAAATACAAGGATAAAGAGAAAATTCTGAAAGCAGCAAGGGGTAAACGTGCCCTCACATATAAAGGGAGACCTATAAGACTCGTGACTGATCTCTCTTTTGAAACTTGGCAGGCCAGAAAGAATTGGCACGAGATTTTCAGTGTGCTAGACAGAAAAAATATGCAGCCGAGAATCCTTTATCCAGCAAGTCTGTCATTTAGAATAGAAGGAGAGATAAAGGTCTTCCCAAACAAACAAAAACTGAAGGAATTTGTCACCACTAAACCAGCCCTACAAGAGATCCTAAGGGGGACCCTGTGAGACAAAATACCAGAGACATCACTACAAGCATAAAACATACAGACATCACAATGACTCTAAACCCGTATCTTTTTATAATAACACTGAATGTAAATGGATTAAATGCGCCAACCAAAAGACATAGGGTATCAGAATGGATAAAAAAAGAAGACCCATCTATTTGCTGTCTACAAGAGACTCATTTTAGACCTGAGGACACCTTTAGATTGAGAGTGAGGGGATGGAGAACTATTTATCATGCTACTGGAAGCCAAAAGAAAGCTGGAGTAGCCATACTTCTATCAGACAAACTAGACTTTAAATTAAAGGCTGTAACAAGAGATGAAGAAGGACATTATATAATAGTTACAGGGTCTATCCATCAGGAAGAGCTAACAATTATAAATGTCTATGCGCCAAATACCGGAGCCCCCAAATATATAAAACAACTACTCATAAACATAAGCAACCTTATTGATAAGAATGTGGTAATTGCAGGGGACTTTAACACCCCACTTACAGAAATGGATAGATCATCTAGACACACGATCAATAAAGAAACAAGGGCCCTGAATGATACATTGGATCAGATGGACTTGACAGATATATTTAGAACTCTGCATCCCAAAGCAACAGAATATACTTTCTTCTCGAGTGCACATGGAACATTCTCCAAGATAGATCATATACTGGGTCACAAAACAGCCCTCCATAAGTTTACCAGAATTGAAATTATACCATGCATACTTTCAGACCACAATGCTATGAAGCTTGAAATCAACCACAGAAAAAAGTCTGGAAAACCTCCAAAAGCATGGAGGTTAAAGAACACCCTACTAACGAATGAGTGGGTCAACCAGGCAATTAGAGAAGAAATTAAAAAATATATGGAAACAAACGAAAATGAAAATACAACAATCCAAATGCTTTGGGACGCAGCGAAGGCAGTCCTGAGAGGAAAATACATTGCAATCCAGGCCTATCTCAAGAAACAAGAAAAATCCCAAATACAAAATCTAAAAGCACACCTAAAGGAAATAGAAGCAGAATAGCAAAGGCAGCCTAAACCCAGCAGAAGAAGAGAAATAATAAAGATCAGAGCAGAAATAAACAATATAGAGTCTAAAAAAACTGTAGAGCAGATCAACGAAACCAAGAGTTGGTTTTTTGAAAAAATAAACAAAATTGACAAACCTCTAGCCAGGCTTCTCAAAAAGGAAAGGGAGATGACCCAAATAGATAAAATCATGAATGAAAATGGAATTATTACAACCAATTCCTCAGAGATACAAACAATTATCAGGGAATACTATGAAAAATTATATGCCAACAAATTGGACAACCTGGAAGAAATGGACAGATTCCTAAACACCCACACTCTTCCAAAACTCAATCAGGAGGAAAGAGAAAGCTTGAACAGACCCATAACCAGCAAAGAAATTGAATCGGTTATCAAAAATCTCCCAACAAATAAGAGTCCAGGACCAGATGGCTTCCCAGGGGAGTTCTACCAGACGTTTAAAGCAGAGATAATACCTATCCTTCTCAAGCTATTCCAAGAAATAGAAAGGGAAGGAAAACTTCCAGACTCATTCTATGAAGCCAGTATTACTTTGATTCCTAAACCAGACAGAGACCCAGTAAAAAAAGAGAACTACCGGCCAATATCCCTGATGAATATGGATGCAAAAATTCTCAATAAGATACTAGCAAATTGAATTCAACGGCATATAAAAATAATTATTCACCATGATCAAGTGGGATTCATTCCTGGGATGCAGGGCTGATTCAACATTCGGAAATCAATCAACGTGATACATCACATTAACAAAAAAAAAGAGAAGAACCATATGATCCTGTCAATCGATGCAGAAAAGGCCTTTGACAAAATTCAGCATCCTTTCTTAATAAAAACCCTTGAGAAAGTCGGGATAGAAGGAACATACTTAAAGATCATCAAAGCCATTTATGAAAAGCCCACAGCTAACATCATCCTCAACGGGGAAAAACTGAGAGCTTTTTCCCTGAGATCAGGAACACGACAGGGATGCCCACTCTCACCGCTGTTGTTTAACATAGTGCTGGAAGTTCTAGCATCAGCAATCAGACAACAAAAGGAAATCAAAGGCATCAAAATTGGCAAAGATGAAGTCAAGCTTTCGCTTTTTGCAGATGACATGATATTATACATGGAAAATCCGATAGACTCCACCAAAAGTCTGCTAGAATTGATACATGAATTCAGCAAAGTCTCAGGATACAAAATCAATGTACAGAACTCAGTTGCATTCTTATACACTAACAATGAAGCAACAGAAAGACAAATAAAGAAACTGATCCCATTCACAATTGCACCAAGAAGCATAAAATACCTAGGAATAAATCTAAGCAAAGATGTAAAGGATCTGTATGCTGAAAACTATAGAAAGCTTACGAAGGAAATTGAAGAAGATTTAAAGAAATGGAAAGACATTCCCTGCTCATGGATTGGAAAAATAAATATTGTCAAAATGTCAATACTACCCAAAGCTATCTACACATTCAATGCAATCCCAATCAAAATTGCACCAGCATTATTCTCGAAACTAGAACAAGCAATCCTAAAATTCATATGGAACCACAAAAGGCCCCGAATAGCCAAAGGAATTTTGAAGAAGAAGACCAAAGCAGGAGGCATCACAATCCCAGACTTTAGCCTCTACTACAAAGCTGTCATCATCAAGACAGCATGGTATTGGCACAAAAACAGACACATAGACCAATGGAATAGAATAGAAACCCCAGAACTAGACCCACAAACGTATGGTCAACTCATCTTTGACAAAGCAGGAAAGAACATCCAATGGAAAAAAGACAGCCTCTTTAACAAATGGTGCTGGGAGAACTGGACAGCAACATGCAGAAGGTTGAAACTAGACCACTTTCTCACACCATTCACAAAAATAAACTCAAATGGATAAAGGACCTGAATGTGAGACAGGAAACCATCAAAACCTTAGAGGAGAAAGCAGGAAAAGACCTCTCTGACCTCAGCCGTAGCAATCTCTTACTCGACACATCCCCAAAGGCAAGGGAATTAAAAGCAAACGTGAATTACTGGGACCTTATGAAGATAAAAAGCTTCTGCACAGCAAAGGAAACAACCAACAAAACTAAAAGGCAACCAACGGAATGGGAAAAGATATTTGCAAATGACATATCGGACAAAGGGCTAGTATCCAGAATCTATAAAGAGCTCCCCAAACTCCACACCCGAAAAACAAATAACCCAGTGAAGAAATGGGCAGAAAACATGAATAGACACTTCTCTAAAGAAGACATCTGGGTGGCCAACAGGCACATGAAAAGATGTTCAGCGTCGCTCCTTATCAGGGAAATACAAATCAAAACCACACTCAGGTATCACCTCACGCCAGTCAGAGTGGCCAAAATGAACAAATCAGGAGACTCTAGATGCTGGCGAGGATGTGGAGAAACGGGAACCCTCTTGCACTGTTGGTGGGAATGCGAATTGGTGCAGCCGCTCTGGAAAGCAGTGTGGAGGTTCCTCAGAAAATTAAAAATAGACCTACCCTATGACCCAGCAATAGCACTGCTAGGAATTTATCCAAGGGATACAGGAGTACTGATGCATAGGGGCACTTGTACCCCAATGTTCATAGCAGCACTCTCAACAATAGCCAAATTATGGAAAGAGCCTAAATGTCCATCAACGGATGAATGGATAAAGAAATTGTGGTTTATATGCACAATGGAATACTACGTGGCAATGAGAAAAAATGAAATATGGCCTTTTGTAGCAACATGGATGGAACTGGAGAGTGTGATGCTAAGTGAAATAAGCCATACAGAGAAAGACAGATACCATATGGTTTCACTCTTATGTGGATCCTGAGAAACCTAACAGGAACCCATGGGGGAGGGGGAGGAAAAAAAGAAAAAAAAAAAAAGAGGTTAGAGTGGGAGAGAGCCAAAGCTTAAGAGACTGTTAAAAACTGAGAACAAACTGAGGGTTGATGGGGGGTGGGAGGGAGGAGAGGGTGGGTGATGGGTATTGAGGAGGGCACCTTTTGGGATGAGCACTGGGTGTTTTATGGAAACCAATTTGACAATAAATTTCATATATTATAAAAAATAAATAAATAAATAAATAAATAAAAAGTCATCACCATACCCCCCAAAAAAAAAAAAGTCTAGATTGTCTGATATAAGTATGGCTACTCCGGCTTACTTTTGTTAACCATTAGCATGATAGATGGTTCCCCATCCCCTTATTTTCAATCTGAAGGTGTCTTTAGGTCTCAAGTGGGTCTCTTGTAAACAGCAAATAGATGGATCTTGTTTTCTTATCCATTCTTTTATCCTATGTCTTTTGATTGAAACATTGAGTCCATTGATGTTTACAGTGAGTACTGAAAGATATGAATTTATTGCAATTATGATGCTTGAAGAGTTGATGTTCTCTGGTCCTTTCTCTCTCTCTCTCTCTCTCTCTATATATATATATATATATATATATATATATATATATTTGGTTGTTTCCATCTTTTCTCCCCTCAGAGAGTCCCTCTTAAAATTTCTTGCAGGGCTGTTTTAGTGGTCACAACTCTTTTAATTTTTGTTTTTCTGGGAAACTTTTTATCCCTTTTTCTATTTTGAATGACAGCCTTGCTGGATAAAGAATTCTTGGCTGCATATTTTTCTCATTCAGCACAGTGAATATATCCTGCCACTCCTTTCTGGTCTGCCAAGTTTCTGTGGGTAGATCTGCTGCAAACCTGATCTGTGTTCCCTTGTAGATAGGTACTTTTTTTCCATTGCTGCTTTCATGATTTTCTCCTTGCCTGAGCATTTTTGTGAATTTGACTCTGACCCCCTCTGTTCTTAATGAAATGCATTACATGGGTTGATTTTCTTATGTTAAACCACCCTTGCATTCTGGAATAAAGACCACTTGGTCATAATAAAAATTATTTTAATATGTTATTGAATTCAATTGCTAATATTTTGTTGGATATTTTTGCATCTATATTCATAAGGGTTATTTATCTACAATTTTCTTTTTATCTGATTTTGGTATCAGGGTAATGCTATTCTCATAGAATGAATTAGCAAGTATTTCCTCCTATTTTATTTTTTATAAGAGTTTCAGAAGAGTTGCTGTTAATTCTTTAAATATTTGCTAGAATTCTTCTGGTCTAGAAATTTTCATTGTTGGAAGGTTCTTGATTATTCAATCTCCTTACTAGTTATAGGTCTTTTCAGATTTTGTATATTTTGTATGATTCAGTCTTGATGTCTTGCATATTTTTAGGACTTTGTTGATTTTATATAGATTCTCCATTTGTTGCTGTACCATTGTTTATAGAATTATTTTACAATCTTTCTGTAAAATTTCTGTAAGTCAACGGTAATATTTCTTCATTTTTTAATTTTAGTTACTTAAGTTTTCTCTTTATTTTCTTAAGCAAGAAAGCAAAATATTCGTCAATTTTGTTGATATTTTCAAAAAACCAAATCTTGTTGATTTTCTCTACTTTTTTTATTCTCTATTTTATTTATCACTACTCTAATCTTTATTTCCTTCCTTCTTCTAGATTTAAGTTTAGTTTGCTCTTCTTTTTCTAGTTCCTTAAGATATAAATTTAGGTTTTGATTTATGGCCTTTCTTCTTATTTTAATGTAAGAATTTATAGCTACAATCTCCTTCTTATATTGTTTTTGCTGTACGCCTTAACTTTTGGTGTGATGAGTTTTCATTTTCAACAGTGTCAAGGTATTATCTAATTTCTTTCTCTTTTAAAGAATAAAGTTTCTTATTTAACTTAATATTTGGGTGTGTGTTATTTAATTTTCACATATCTGTGAATCTTTTTGCTTTTAACTCAATCTCATCATGGTCAGAGAAAATGCATTGTATGGTATCTATATTTTTAAATGCATTAAGACTTGTTTTGTTATCTTATCATATGGTCTATCTTGAAAATTTTCCCATATCGCACTTGAGAAGGATGTGTGGTCTTCTGTGAATAGAATGTTTCATTCTAAACAAGTACAAATCCAATAAACTCAACAAACTCCAATTAGGATAGATTGGACCAAACAAGCCTGTGTGGTCTTGTTTATGTATTGTGTTATTAAGTTCTCGATTTCCTTACTTATTTTCTGTCTACTTGTTCTATCTGTCAGTGAAAGTGAAGTATTGAAATATCCAACCATTGTTGTAGAATTGTGTATTACTCCCTTCAATTTTCTCAGTGTTTGTTTCATATATTTTGAGAGTGTTATTAGGTGTATAGTTATTAATAATTTTTATATCTTCTTGCTGTAGTGAACATTTTATTAATATATAATGTCCTTTACTCTTTTAACCTTTGTTGGTTTAAAGCCTATTTTGTCTGATACTGGAATAAGCAAGCAATCTGCATATTTATTATTTGCCCAAAAGGTTTTTCCCACCCTGAACTTCAACCTTCTTATGTGGGTATGATTTAAGTCCCTTGGTGAGGAACACACTGAATTCTTTTAAAAAAATCTTCTCATTTTTGTCTTTTGATTAAAGATTTAATCAATTTACATTTAAAGTAACTACTGGTAAAAAAGAGAATAGTCGTTTTGCTATTTGTTTTCTATATGCCTTACAGATTTTGGTCCCTCATGTCTTCCATTATCTTCTTTTGTGTTCAGATGCTTGTTTGTAGTAAAACATTTTGACATTTTTTTCCTTATTTCTTTTTTTATTTATTCTATATGTACTTTTTATGATTACCATGGATATTATATTTAATAGTCTAAAGCTACAACAATGTAACTTGAATTTATACCAACTTAACTTCATCATCATACAAATCTCTATTCCTTTACAGCTCCATTTCCCTTCTTTCTGTTACTAGTGTCAAAAATTACATCTTTACAAATTCTGTGACCAGCAACATTTATTAATGATTATTTTTATACATTTGTCTTTGAAATCACATTGAGAAGAAAAAGTGGAATTACAAGTCAAAATTACAATAATGCCAGCTTTTATAATTGCCCAACTATATTTACCTTTATCAGAGATCTTCATACCTTTATATAGTTTCATGTTGATGTCTTGTGTCCTTTAATTTCCACCTGAAGGAATCCCTTTAACATACCTTGCATGGCAGATCCAATGGTAATAAATTCTCTCAGCTTTTGCTTATCTGATAATGTTTTAATTTCATCCTCATTTTTGAACAATAGTTTTACAGAATATAAAACTCCCAACTGACAATGTTTTGGTTTTCTTCAGCACTTTGAATATATGAACACACTACTTTCTGGTTCCAAGGTTTCTGATGAGAAATCAACTGATAATTTTATTGAGAATGCTTTGTAGGTGTCAAGTCACTTTTCTCTTACTGGTTTCAAGATTCTCTTTGTCTTTGTCTTTTGATTGTAATAGTTCTCTGTGTGAGTCTGTTTAAATCTATCCTAATTGGACTTTGCTTGAGTTTGTTGGATTTACACATTCATATATTATATCAAACTTAGAAAATTTTTTATTATTTCTTCAAATAGTTTTTCAGCCCCTTTCTCTCTCTCTCTTCTGGGACTCCAAGAATGCCTATGTTCATATACTTAATGATGTTTCACAAGTCCCTTAAGTTTTGTTTACTTCTCTTCCTTATTTTTTCTTAATGTTCTTCAGACACAGCAATTTCAATTTTCTGTCTTAAAGTTTACTGATTCTTTCTTCTGACAGCTCACGTTTTCTTTTGAATTTCTATAATGATTTTAATTATTATACTTTGCAACTCCAGAATTTTTTATGATTCCTTTCTCTTTGTTGATATTCTTATTTTGTTAATACATCATTTTCTTGTCTTTGACTATGTCTTCCTTCTTCTCTTTAAGCAGCTTTCAAACAGATGTTTTCTAGTCTTTCTCTAGCTGCTTCAGTGTTTAGTTTTCCCTGGGTTGGCTTCTGTCAGTTCATTTCGTTCCTTTAAATGGGCCATACTTTCCTGTTTCTTCACATGCCTTGTGATGTTTTTGTTGTTGCTGAAAACTGGACATTTGAATCTTTATGGTAACTCTGGAAGTCAGATTATTCCCTGTTCCCAAGGTTTGATTCATGTTTAATGTTGAAGATCTCTTTGCCAGAGATCAGCCTGTAGTGAAAGTTTAATGTCTTCTCAGGTCCTTTCCAAGTGTGTTATTTTTCTTGTGATGGTTTTCTAAATATCCTCTTAGATGTAGTTATTTTTAAATGTCTTAATAATTACATACCTGGTTCTCCAAATGGGAAAAAGGAAAAGAAAATACACATCAAGTACAAAAAAAAAATCATTACTTTAAAAAAAAATGGGGTCCCCTTTTCATCGAGTAAATCTCAGGATGATTGAGCCTGGAAATATTGGTCACCCCCTACTCATTACCTGTTTCTAATAATAGGAATATGAAATTCTTCAGAAAAGACTCTGTTGCTCATAGCACTTTGTTAAGGAAGGACAGGGCTTGGCCATGTTCTGACAATCCCTTGTAGAGCAACCAGTATGTTCTGGCAGTCAGACAGGCCAAGAGTCAGACTCTCTCACACAAACTGTGACACTAGACAAGTCACATTGCACTTCAGATGAACTCACAGAGTAACCATGAGTACTGAATAAATAAGACAGACAGATCACCTATGACTTATCTAGCACATGGAAGTAGCCTGATAAATGAAATCTATCCAAAAATAATTCAAGTAACTTAGAAATTAAGAAGATAAGGCATATACATAAGCAACTTAATCAACAAAAGATATTTTTGAAGTTCAAAAATGTACACTTGATGCTAAAGCAACACATAATTAATGGCCATATAGGTTTAAAAGACAATTGCTTTCTCATTTCTAGGCATTCGTTACACTCCCTGTGATTCTCGTGTGATAATTTTATGACACACAACAATCATGAAGCAGGGTCATTGTCTCTGCTTAAACCATGGCAGAGCATGGTGGACAGAAAGCTTACAGCTTGGGCTCCTAATAAAAGTTAAACTTAAGTACACTGAAATATTGAATAATATGGGGTTAGAAAATATAAAAATGAAAGGAGATACATTTGTTTTTAAATTTAGAATAAATGACCATCAGGAATGAACACTCCCACTACTGTTGGTAGTGGTTTCTCTCATGATTGTGCTGTTGACCAAGGGAGAGGTAAGACCCTGGGGATGGGTGGTGAGGTGGCCCTTGAAGGAGGCCAAGGTACCTTTCCCCTGGAAGATACTGATTGTGAGACAGGAAACCAGGCCTGGAATGTGGGCTTGAGTTCAGGTGTGAACAAGGAAGTGTATTTCTGTGGGACTTGTGGTTTGGTTCTGGATGATGAAGGATGTCTAAATGTGAATACTGGTACTTTCTGGGGTCAAGGGGAGGCTGGCTTCTCCCAAAGAAGTGGGTGTTGACCATCCTGGAGAGAGGCTTCACTGTAAGAAATTCTGCGGAAGCAGACCAGGATTTGTGGCCTCTGAGAACAGCCAAAACAAACCAAAACAGTAGAAGTCTCAGGCCTGGGATCCACAGGTTCAAATCTGTTTCCATCACCACTGCTTGTGAGACCTTGGAGAAGTTACTTCACCTCTAAAAGACTTATGTTTCTTCATCTCTAAAAAGGACGACAACAGTATCAGGTAGGATCACTATGGGGATTAAATAAGATGAGCCTCACAAATGTCTTTGTGCGTTGGTCTAGCATGATGAGATATAGTAGTAGCAAGAAATCCTCAGGCATCGTTGCCCGGGTGTGTCCTACCTCGGCTAAACTGATGACAGGACAGCAGGAGGGCATGAGGATTGTCCTTCCAGGGCAAGGAATATCATACATCATGGTACTTCAGAGTCAGGGAATGTCCAGATAACTGGATGTGACCTCCTTGGTGCTCCTAAGTGGGTGAAACCTGAGTAACTCTCAGGTGAGATATACTTAGTGTTATAAATGATATTATTTAATTTAGCTCCACACCTATTTGTATCATAGCTGGGCAGTCAGAGATATCTTATTGGAGGGAACCAAGTCTCAGAGAGATAATATGGTTTGAAGTGGTTGGTAGGACTGGAGGGATGCAGCTTGTATATGACAAAACTGTGGTAATAATTTTTTTTTTTTAATTTTTTTTTTTCAACGTTTATTTATTTTTTGGGACAGAGAGAGACAGAGCATGAACGGGGGAGGGGCAGAGAGAGAGGGAGACACAGAATCGGAAACAGGCTCCAGGCTCCGAGCCATCAGCCCAGAGCCCGACGCGGGGCTCGAACTCCCGGACCGCGAGATCGTGACCTGGCTGAAGTCGGACGCTTAACCGACTGCGCCACCCAGGCGCCCCAAACTGTGGTAATAATTTCTGTCTTCCAGCAGTTTCCCTTGTATGGAAATATCTCTCCTAGTCAGATATGTTCCCAGCCCTCCAGCCAAGTGATGGTATCCCTAGCAGAAACCCCTGGGGTCTTGCCCTGCTCCATCTCCTCCTCAGCCCAGGGGAACCAGAGGTGCTGCTTTTGTCCACTGTCTCAGTGTCCATCCCTGAGTCCCTTGGACTCAGCACCCTTGGACCATCTATGGACTGGTTGGGAGAAGGTTGCCAGAAAGTAGTAGGTGAGGGCTCAGATCAGCTGGTACAGCAAGACTCTTTCATCCACTAGAGGAAATTTGGTGAAGAAGGGAGACCCCAGAGGCAGAAGTCTGTGCAGAGTGGGACAGCCAACTGATGTGACCCCATTACACTTATAATGGACAGCCATTCTCAGTCACGGCATTTATGCAAGTTGAAATTGAGAAGCATATAATGGTGAGAGAGAGGAAGTGGGGACCAGTGAGTGCCCAGTGAATGCAGAACAGTCCAGGTCAGGGATTGGGGTGTGAAGCGCAGGGGTTGAGGGTGAAACTATGCCAAGACCAGATGGATTAGCTGAGGTTGTCTCTGGGGTTATGCTAAAAGGCCTCACAGAATCAGTCAGCGATGATTGCCTTGTCTCTCATCCTACAGCACCAATAAATTAGAGACCTGTACTATCTGAGTGTGAGAATCCCTTTAAAATGATAAATGGCCTTTCTTGCTCTCAGCATCATATAGACAGAAGGAGGGAGGCCAGGCTCTCTCAGCAGAGGCAAAAAACATCAAGACTGAAATTCAATGAGGGAAGAATTTTGGGGTGCTGAGGCACAGGCAAGGCCTGGAAAAGACTGAGCAAGGACTGTTCAGGAGGATTAGGTGTTGGTTTTGGGGAGGGCTCTGACCTTCACTGACTTCTCTCTCAGCAGCTGGAGGTCACTGGTTAAAGGCCTTGGGGCCTGGCTCTGCCTCTAATATTTGTTCTTTGTCCTTGGGTTAACTTCTCCCTTTTGGGCCATGGTGCATTTATTTGTGCCATACCTTCAGGGTGACAGTAGGTGATTGATCCTTTGAACATTGTTTCATGGTCAAAATTCCCATGGAAAACAAAAGTATCCCTCCCTACAATACCTCTTTGACCTACAAGTAGTGCTCATCATCCTTGTTCACCTTACTTATATAAACACAGAGTGTTTCAAGTTTCCAAAAAATCAGAGGTTTCTAGATTTGTGGCTCCTGAGCTTTTTACCTGTCCATGCACAGCAAATTTTCACAAGTGCCTTTATTAAGTAATAATTAATGTTTACCTATTTTCATTTCACAGACACATATGAATCCCCATGGGGAGATGGAGAGTGAGTAGAATTAAGATAACATCATATAAATGTCATGTTAGTTGACCTGTCATGCCTGAATGGCCCTGGGTGATGCCCACACTGGGTCAGGCACTCCTAAGGTAAGACCATGGGCCTCAGTGAGCCCTGTGAGCAGAGATGGAGGAAGGGCTGGAGGTGCAGACTTGGAGGGCTCAGCCACACAGACATGGGACTCTTTGGGACCCCCACAGCTCCTTTGGTCCTGTCGCCTTTCCTCTTGACATTTCCATAGCCATTTATTTTCATGGTGGCCAGATGCTCAGGGAATTTTTATTTTCTAGGGCCTAGACTTTTGGGTCAGGACCTTTAATACTTTTGCTCTAGCTCCTCTCCTGCAACAGTAGAGCACATTCCTACATCCCAGCAAAAGGCCAGTCCTTGCTGTCCCACAGTGGAGAAAATGAATGCATTAATTCATAAGACAGGTTCAAGGTGTAGCGTGGCTTCTGGATTATGTAGCCCTGAGAGTAGCAGACACCTGGGGAAGGAAGATATAAAATCAAGCTTAGAACTATGATGAAGAATTTCAGGCACATGACAGTCCAGAAAATTAATATTTTGGAGGAGAAAGTCTTTCCCAGAATCTTCTACACACAGCACAGAATTCTCATTCAACTAAACAAGAGGCATGCCCCACTTGTTGCCCTGTCACCTGAGTGGTCTCAGGAGCCTGTCCCTGTCTGGGTCTGGGGATAGTACCTATTAACAGCTTCTTTAATCATCCTGATTTATGTAAGGTTTGTGGGGCAGCCACACACACGCATATCTAGAAAGCTGTTATACCAGCATAGGTAAAGCCTCCTGATGTTTAAGGCTAATGAGGTTTTTAGAATGTTTAACAAAAGGTTTTAGAAATTGAAAAACATTGCAGCTCTTATCATTAAGAGAGATCTTTGTTTTCCAGTTTCCTGGCTGAGTTTCTCTGTGGTGTCTGGCTTCTCTCTCATCTCTTAAAATTGCACACAGCTTCCATTAGTTAGGGCACCTTCCATGCTCTTTTAGGCCATACTCCCAGGCTCAGCCTTCCTTCTTGCTTCATCCTTTCCCTGGTAAGGCTTTAAGAGAGCCTTATATGTGCTTCAGGAGGACCAGACCCCAACTGTCCTTTCTCCATGATCCAGAGCCCTCAGACAAAAGCTCAATTCTGTGGTCTGTCATCTCCTGTTGGAATGGTCAGTTTGTGGAGAAAGGAAAGGGCTAGAGAGTTGGATGAGGGGGATCCAGAACAAGGAAATGAGAAGACTTTTCTGTAATGAATAAAACAGATTTATTCATTTACTTACTAATGATTGATTATGTGGCTACTGTGAGCAAAGCTCTAAATGGTACTCAGGACACATTAGAGAACAAGGAAGGGGACTTTGCTCCTTACAGAACTTAGTGTGTATTTTAATAAAATAAATAACCTTTGTCTACATAGGCACATTTGCTTTGGAGAAGCTCATGACATATTTTTCTTATACATTTTCATGTGTGAATTAGACTGGTCATGCAAGTCATGCTCAAGAATGTCTGAAATGCCTTGGCCATTGTGTTACTGGCTGATCATCCAGAAACAACTAGATGCTTAACTGCAACTTAATGCATCATCCTACTCTTCTTGTCGATGTCTGGAAGCAAACAGATAGGGTCATGGATTATAAGGCATAAGAGAATTGCAGGCTCTTCAAAATGTAAGCGATTTTCAAGGGCACGTCTATACTCCAGGGAGCACTGCAACCATCATCTTAGACAGAAAAAGCAATTCTAGTTTATTATAGAACACTTCCACTGCCTGGAATATAACTTGATCATTTTCCCTGCCACATGCTCTGGTGTCTTGCTCCAGAAAGCCCAGGAGACTCTTTTTTTTTTTTTTTTTTTCTTCAACGTTTATTTATTTTTGAGACAGAGAGAGACAGAGCATGAACGGGGGAGGGGCAGAGAGAGAGGGAGACACAGAATCGGAAACAGGCTCCAGGCTCTGAGCCATCAGCCCAGAGCCCGACGCGGGGCTCGAACTCACGGACCGCGAGATCGTGACCTGGCTGAAGTCGGACGCTTAACCGACTGCGCCACCCAGGCGCCCCATGCCCGGGAGACTCTTAACACATACAACTTCAGTTCCAGGAATCAAAGGTAGAATGTTTCCTATTTGTTTGCATCATGGATCTATAAGTATGAAAGCCCATTTACTCTAGGATTAAAGTGTTTTCTTTTGAATGCCTCTTGAATGGTTTAACATCAGTGCAGAAAGTCCATCTGTCCAGGAGATGATGAAGAAAACAACACAGCTTTGTCTTGGGAAATAAGCACATCTTCCTGTCTCATGTTCTGATTCCTCACATAAAGTCAAATGCATTTCCAAGACACTGCATAGAATGTGAAAGCAGGAACTAAATCACACAGAGAGACAGGAAGCTTTTATTGAAAAATAACTCCTTTTTTTATGTTTTGCTTTCTATATTTTATAGCAACTCCCTAGTAACTGATACTGTATCCTCTTATAATGTTCTGTGCTGCTTCTCCTTCCTCTGCTCTCAGACATAACTAACTTGGCTGCATCTGTCCCTTGGAAGCCTGCGTCTGAGTGAAGGCTTGACATTAGATATTTATCATCTCAGGATGCCTTTCCTCAGATATCTGGCTCTCCACCCCAAGACCTCTTTATCTTATTTTGTTAAACAAGATGAGTTTATGTCATTGATGAAAATAATTGACTTTTTTTTTTAATATATATCAAGTCCCAGGTTAAGAACTGGACAATGCAATGCATTTTTTATTCTCTATCTCTTCTGTTTATTCTAGTGTGAAATTGTTTTCCATGTAATGAATAATTCTGCCAAGACTTTGTGCCCTTGCTAGGTAATTTGCTGTATTTGGGAGGAAGACACTAACCGCATGGGTCTATCAGAGGTGTCATTACAGTTTTGTCAGACATTGCACCATCATTGTCTTCTGTCACTCAACTGAGCCCATTGTCCTTTATTCATTTTGGATCATTCCTCATTCCATGAGGATGATTTATGCTTGGTCTTCTTGGAAAGTAAATGATTGCGGAGGCACTGGATATGCAGAAAGGGTGTCCTCTGAAGTGGCATTAGAAGGCTTTCACCTAGATGAGAATTTGGAATTCAGCATACAGAGTGTTTCTGTGTGGTCAGCTATCCTACTACCAGGCATGTTCTGGGACATATGGAGTGACAACCAGCTGATCTTTGATGCCATCTGTTGATAATAGGCTCTGTGACCATGGATTGTGACTTCCTGGGCTACACAAACAGCATGCTGAGAAAAAGGAGCTTATTCATGGATGAAGCAGGCATCCTGTACATTCTGCCCCCCTGCTTAGTGTGAAAAGTGGTAACTGACCCTTCAGAATGCTTCCTAGAGGTACTAAAGGAACGGGGATGTTTGGGGAAGCAGAAACATGAACTGATGAAGGCTTCCTGACTGACTCATCAGAGGAGGACATTCTATCATGGTAAATCAGAGCATCTTGACCTCCTCACTATCAACATTTTGGGCTCAATAATCTTTGCTGTGGCTGTTCTGTGCATGTTAGGGTACTTAGCAATATCCTGGACTTCTCCCTACTAGATTGCTAGATGCTAGAAATACTTGCACCTGTCTCAAAGTAGTGACAGTCCAAACTCCAGACCCCACCAAATGTACCCTGAGGGGATGCATCCTCTCCTTGAAAACCATTGCTGTAACTAAATGAAGGTGACCCATGAGCATCTTTCCTTGAAAAGTACTTCCATGGGTTGTCTAGGTGGCTTCATAGTGTGGAAGAATGACTATAGGATCTGATAATAATACACGTGGATCTGAATCCTGGCTCAGTTATTAGCTCTGTGACCTTGGAAAAAACCCATTTACTTGAGTCACAGTTCTCTGGAGAGGGTAATGGTTTTGGAAAAGGCAATGAGCTATGGAAGGATAGGAAAACCAGACAGAAAACAGACAGGAAACAGAACAAGACAGACAGGAAAAACAAACAGAACATTGTCTTCTCACCTTCCCTTAAGTTGACTCCAATGGAAAGTTCCAGAGGATACCTCCTCCTTTCTCTGTACTTTTGTGCATGTGGCACAAGTCTGCTGCACACTTGTGCTTTGTATTCTGAGTTTTATAGTGAGCTCATCACTGTCTTGTCTGGGGCTGATGCTAAGTGGAATCGTCACTCCCTTTGGCTCTGACTTCACTTCTCTGCAGCACTGACCTTTGACAAGAGCCACCCTGCTCTGTCCCTCTTCCCCTGACAGGAACATTTCATCCCTGGCATGTTGTCTGGCCATCTGGGTTTGTTCTCCCTTTGCTGTCACTGGAGGCCATTTATCTTGGCTTCTTTCCAGATTCTCCTTGTCCTTTTCTGCTTCTCCATGAGACTGTTTGAAGCAGTATGAGATTCTCCCACTTTGGCTGAGATTTCACCAAATGTTGTTTTCCCAGCCTCCCATCTCAAATGCATCCTGCTGTGGGATCCAAGTACATTTTTCTTCCATTTGGCGCCCATATAATCTTCAATATATCTACATCCCTAGCCTCACTTTCTCTAGAAGGAAACAGAGATACAGAGGTGAAGAAGCCACTTGCCTAAGGCTTCACAGCTAAGGAGTGGTATAGTCTAGGTGTGCACCAAAGTTTTATGGGGCCAGGGGTCTCCCCATGATGACCATGTGAACACCACCATGCCCTGCACCTCATGTGCAGAACCATTGCTTTCTTCTAGAGCTCCTGTGGCTCAGGAAGATCTGGCCTCTCAGTCCTCATACTTTCCTTTGAGTTGGGCACCTAAGGGCTGGCTCCTCCTCTTCTCTCTTCCTTGGGCCCCTGGGAAGGAAGAAAATGCAGCCTCTGACCTCTGACCCAGCCCAAACTATGGGGTTTGCACTGGTTCTGCCCCAATGCCTCAGGCCTGCGCTGTGCTGATGGGACTTTTCTGCCCATTTTACAGCTGCTAGTGCTTTGGAAAAAATACTAACAAATGAGAGAGTTTCTTCCACCAGACTTTTAAGCAGAGCTGGAGTGTAAACTGTAATGAGTTAATGCTTAAGTGGTACCTTACATGCTAGATACTTTTTTACATTCTTTATGTGTATTACATCATTTAATTGTCAAAACTGTCCTGTGAGGTAGATGTGACTCTTATGCCCATTTATCAATGCCATGGAGAGGTAAAGGGATTTGTCCAAGGTCATGCATCTTGAAATCTGACTTCAAATCTCACACTTTTAATCACTAGACTTAATTCCTCCTAGAGGTGTAAGGTTGATCCCTGAACAGCATGACACATTCTAATAGAAGGATGTGCAGTCTTATGGGAGAAACACCCAAATTTATCATCCAGAAGAGACTCTTGATTTGACTTTATTCTAGATTTATTTTGTCATCAGATTTTTCTTCAAAATGGAATTGTGCCTACATCAATATTAAAATGAGTTTGCATTCCTTGAGCACTCAACAGCAATGGTATGTGTGTGTCTGTGTGTGTTCCTGTGTGTGTTTTTGTTGGAGCTGGGTGAGTTGAGATGTTAAGAAGAGCTGCCCCAGAAATGAGCAGGAGCAGTGAGGCAGGGAGAAGCTGAAGGGCATCACAAACCAGTGTTGCTGAGCCATAAAGTAAATTCTTCCTGCTGACTAATCTTCCTTCACCCCTCACCCTTAGAGAAAGAGTGAAATGTCCTACATGTAAGAAAAGCCTGGGTCCTTTTTATTATATTCTGCAGCACAACATGTCTTCTCTTCTCATAGTTTATTTTTAAAGCACCAAATGGTGTGTGGTTGCATGTGTCTGTGTGTGCCTGAGCACGTTTGTAATGTGCATTTGGGGTCTGGTCAGAGCACCTTTGTGCAGGGTAACTGGAACCAGGCAATATCTCTCTTACCTTGGACAAGTCACTTCACCACACTGTGACTCTTTGTGCCACCCATAAAGTGGTGATAAAAATCACACATGCCTGACAGATTGGTCCTACGGGTGAAATGATGTAAGGTGTGTAAATCTTGCCATCTTAAAGTGGAAATGTTATTTTCTGTACAGAGCATTTCTTCCCTGTGGTATATACATTTTAATTTCCCCCAGTAACTCTTTTCCAGCCTGCTGATAATCATGAGTCAGCTCCTTTCTAAAATGAATATTTTTACAGGCTTTCAGAGAAATCCTTACTGCTAGCTTGACAAACCAACTCCCTCCCCAGACACGCCAAATACTCTCTACATTCAGAGGAGGAAGAACTCAGGCTGGGACAGAGGATCTAAGGGCCTAGCTGGATATAATGCCACCTCTAACCCCAAGGGATGAAATGTATTCTGAAAACTGAACACACAAACTATTTCTCTGTTTCAGATTGGCCTTTAAGGGGTGGATGAATGCTCATCCAAAGTGTAATCCCACAGTGGCTTGTCCTACTATTTCTTGGCCTTAAAACACCAGAGCGGGATGAGGCTATTTGTTCTTTTCACATGTGAAGAGATAATCTTTGCTCAGAGCACATGATGAAGGCTGTTTGAGAATGTCATGTCAACTGAAGGCAAGGGATAAATATCATGGGCTTTGGAATCAGAAAGCACTACATTGGACCTCCAATTCCACCATTAACTAGTGTGTGACCTAGAGTGAGAATTTTAACCTCCTGGAGTTTTTAAGTCCTTTCAGATCCTTCTCCTTCCCATCATTGTCACAAGCAACATCATTATTTGGAAACTTCTTGTGCTGGGAAAAGGTTTTCCAGAACTGGTGACAGAAGGGAACCACCGCTTTGATAAAGTTCTGAATGTGTGCCGGAAATTTAGGCAGTACTCCACTCCTGGAAACTGATTTTTCCCTCACAATAACTCCACGGGAAAGGTATTATTATCTCCATTTAGAGATGTGGAAACTGAATTTAAGAAAAATTAACAAATTTGGTCACAGTTACAGTTAGTTAATGGTAGAACCAACTTGACATTCCTCTTGTGGACTATGATATATGTTTATCCAAGTGCAAGATATTCTCTCTTGAGCATCTTATTTCCCTCCAACAAGTACATGGAACTCTCTCTTGGGCTCTACCTAAGAAACAAGTGACAAAGTGAATGACGAAGCTAGACTTCAAGGATACCAACAGTGCTATGAGCAGACAGAGAGGGTTTCTGCAGAAGAGGCTGTGCTGCAGGTAGAGATGCTCTTCTCATTCCATTAGATGCTTTCCACTCTTGTGTGCTTTTGGGCCTCAGTGATATCAGTCTTATCTCAAAGGCAACGGAATTGCATATGGCTTTTTCAAACACTAAGAATGTTTACACAAAAATATGCTTAATTATTTTCACAGGACAGGTGCTGGGGAAACACATATATGACATCATCTGGTCAATCTACAAATATTGAGAGAGTGCTACATGCTAGGAACTGTGTGATATTTTTCAAATATCATTGACCACAGAGCAAAGTCACTGCCTCAAGGAGCCTGCATCTCTGGAGCCTATGGTGTCATTGAAACGTGTGGCATTTGCACAAATCTGTGAAGATTATCCTTTGTCCTCTTCCTACTACTCCTGCCCCATTCTTCCTTCTGATTCCACTGTTTCATGTGGTGAGGAACCTATCTCCACTTCATACCACACCATTCACCCTGCTTTGTGTGAATTAGTCTCTTGTCTCATTTGCCACATTCTGACTTCTTAGCTAAATAGGAACATATTTAAAATTCTTATACTAATACCCACCCATCTATTCCCTTAAGATCTAATTAGGAAAGTTTGGAGGGGAGAATTAGTGTCAAGCTACAGCTCTGTGATGTGGTGGCAAACCCACTCCCTCCCAGGCTTCCCAAGTAGCCAGATATGCAACAAATGTGTCTCTACCTCAGTTTTCTTCTCCCCATTATGTCCCTTCTCATGTCTCCTCTCCATCCCAGAGCAGAGACCACGTCCCCATTTCTGAAGTTCCAGTCTTCTGTGGGCACAGCCTGTCACAATTACATTGAATGGACAAGGGCTAAATAATAAGGCATCATGCAGACTGTGCCAATGGGACTCCACAAGAGTCATGCAAAGGCATTCAAATTCACTGTGTATGTGATACCATGTATATCGTAGACTCTAAGTCTAAAGTTCTCTCTTGTCTAGCAAGAGAATGGGATGCAGGATTAAAAGCGAGAGATGGCTAGTGTCCAGGAAAAGACAAGAGCCCCGAATAAGGGTCCTTGCCCCTGTATTTATTAAGATCAGAAGGCTTAAAAACATTGTGAGTGTGCACAAAGAGACAATGAATCGGTGAATATTAACTCACAGGCATGAGGGAAAAGGGGGTTTTGAAGATATACAGTGTTTGGGGTTTGGGTCAATATAAAACAAAATCCTGGCACTGGGCAGATGGGCAGATGGTTGTTAATGGCAGACAGGAGGCACCATGTCTGTTTATCTTAGCTAGCCTAGGGGATAAAACAGGGCAAATAACCTCAGGGTTAACAAGGCACTTTTTCTTTTGTTAATCAGCTGCACTCTGGGAAGTATCACCTGCAGTGCAGCACAGTGGTCTGTAGCCCTACTTACCTGCTTACCTAATTTGGTCCTTCCTTCTGTGAAAGCAGCTTTCTGCTCTAGTACTAAATTGGGGGGGGGACATTTTCACCCTGAATGCCTAATCTTGCTTACCTCATATACCTTTGTATTTGGGGCCTTTCCCCACCCCCCATTCTGGGGCCTTTGCCCATCCCTCTCTAGTCTGGGAGCTCTGCCCCCCCCTTACATTATTCTGGGGGTCTTGTTCACCCAAGCTTGGGTGAGAGCACCCTATGGCTTTGTAATTCTTTATGCCTTAACTCATTGGTGTAAGCCCAGGGAGTTTCTAAGCTTATTCTCCACACATGTACAATATTTGGAATCTAGATCTAGGTAGAGATTACAATTCTGCAGTACTTAGTGGACATTTTCCTTGGTTTTATACTGAGAATATTGAATTTCTGAGGCAATAAATGGTAACACTGATGCTAGAACCTGGGGCTTGTGTTCTTTTACAAGATGTGATACAATACACCTGAAGTGCTTGTTTAAGGTTTAAGCTCTTCTTAAAATAATGAAATATACATTTTTGAATGAAACATGTTTCTCTCACTCAAAATTTACCTTCTTTTTAATCTCTCTTATCAGGAGTAAAATTGCTATAGAATTTATGGGTGTGAGAGCCATTCTGTCGTGACTGCACTGTGACTCACAGGTGCTGTCTGCTACCTTCAATGGTCTCTATGGCCACAGCTCCTTCTCCTACAACCCATTCTGTCTTGACATCTCAGTGTTGAGTCCAGCTTGCTTTGTGCTTTCCAGAGAGACTTAAGGGGGGCTATGTTTCCTGTTGGTCTCCTCTCTACAGGGGAGAGATGACACTGGGACAACAGATTTAGTCTGTGAGGCTCGGCAAAGGCATTGAGAGCAGAGATAGAAGAAATAAATTTAGAAGTGAGAATTCAGGAGAAAAGGAGCAATCTGGAGAAAAAGACAGTATGATGATGTCCTCCTATGGAGAAAATCACAGGGTAGAAAAAGAGGGGGAAAAGGAGCAAGAAATGTAGAATAACCATTTGAAAGAAAGGTAAGAAGGGTGCACAGAAACATACACACACACACACACACACACACACACACACACACAGCAATAGTGGCAAAAAAATAACCATGAAATGAAATATGGCAGTTCTTACCAAATTACTATGGCTTTCAATATGCATGGTATGCTGTTATTAGGAAGAAAACCAAAATATTATTTTTTTTCATGACTAGATAATTTCACACATAGTAAGACATTGAAAATCAACTGAACAGCCCCCAATCACTTTTTCCACTGAATTATTTAAAAATAAATTAATCAATAATAAATTCATTTGCTATGACCATAGTACTTCCACATTACCTGTCCTCATTATTCCTATGAGATCCCTTAAAAGATCTGATATTGTGTGTTGGTTTTCCCCTTTCATATGTATGTATGTATGTATGTATGTGGATCTATTTCTTTGTACTTAGTCCTGCCAAGCTTGTCTCCGGATGAAGTGCCTGATGAGAAAGAGTGGAAACTGTGGCACAGACTTTGGGTAGGACAAACCACTGTTGTCACTTATATTACTTAGTGGACACATGTCAGGTGGAATTGGTGGGGGAAGCAAAGAAATCATAAGAATGATCAATTAAGATAAAAACGGCCACCAAAATCTATGCAAGGGACACTAAGAATAAGCTTAACCTGGCAGCTCTTCCTGCTTCCTTGGCACCCTGCAAGCATCACTTGCTGGCCCCAACCACTTTTATGCTCCCATCCCAGTGCCCAATACCAGTAATCCCTTCCTTCTCTAGGTATTCTTCTTCATAACAACTTTGCATCTGTTATTTTATTTCTGCATCTGATACTTTTGTGAATCAAGGTACGAATTGCTTTTCCAATTTGGCACCTGATGCATAGCTGGAGCTCAATATACAAGGCCAAGTTACTAGCTAGGATAACTAAGATCTGAAGAGATAGAGGAAAAAAGAAAGAAAACATACTTAAAATCGTGCTTCCAGTTATTGATGGAGGTGCTTGCGGGCCCCATCCACAATATTACTACAGTTGTATTCCATCTTGCAAAACTGCTTCAAATTCTACTAGTTGAATTTGGATTTCCTTCAACTTTTCAGCTGTTGAACTGGGTAGGATGGTGGCACAGCTGCCTGTGCCCAACAAAACTATAAAAATTTGACTCCTTCCCCTACCAGAACTCCCCAACATACAGGTACCTATGATCTCTGGTTGCCTTGGGGCAGGGGCCTCCCTTCACTTCTCATCATCTTCTTCTCTAGAGTATCTGAGGTCTGGGGAGAGTGGGAGGTAGGGAGAACAGATCTGAACTGGGAACGTTCACTTTTAGTTCTGAGTGGCCCAGAGGCTGCTCACAGCTCTAGTCTATTTATGAAGTTTCCCATCATCATTACTGAAACTATCCATGTTAGCTGTGGGGCTACCCTCACTCATCAGCCACAGCCATATGAATTCCAGCCTCACACAGGCTTGACCAGCACTGCGGTGACTTTTTAAAAAGAGTCCACATTAGGGGCGCCTGGGTGGCGCAGTCGGTTAAGCGTCCGGCTTCAGCCAGGTCACGATCTCGCGGCCCCGTGAGTTCGAGCCCCGCGTCGGGCTCTGGGCTGATGGCTCAGAGCCTGGAGCCTGTTTCCGTTTCTGTGTCTCCCTCTCTCTCTGCCCCTCCCCCGTTCATGCTCTGTCTCTCTCTGTCCCAAAAATAAATAAACGTTGAAAAAAAAAATTTTTAAAAAGAGTCCACATTAATCTGGGGCACTTGCTGCCTTGCTATGGTGATAGTATCTCGTGTGTGTGTGTGTGTGTGTGTGTGTGTGTGTGTGTATCTGCTTTTAACATGAGAGATAAGGGTTTCCTAGGGCATCGGGCTGACCTTTAAGAATCTATCTAGTTTCCTTCAAGTCAGTTTCTCATTCTCCACCTTTGTTACTTTTGTCAGCACTAAGAGTCCAGATATGAGCCAGTGTTTCACCTGTGCTTTCCAGTGAGAGTTTGTGTGTCTTGGGAATATCTTGAAGGGACCAAAGCTTCCTTATAGCAGCCAGGACCCAGTGGGCAAGGGGAAAAACAGTGAGACTGCTGTAATCTCCAAATTATCTCAGGTTGAGATGAGAGACTGTAGGAGATACTGAGCTGCAAGAAAGTCCAACTACCACCCTCTTCCTTTCCAGCATTCCCCATCTCCTCACAAATCAGTCAGGATTTTAAGAATTAGTTTTGCTGTCTTCCTTCCTCTCACACTCAGTGCAGTTATGTGTCTCTCTAATTACTGTACGAAAGGGGCAAAACCATCTGCCCACCCATGATGAATGTAAGTACTAGTTATTGAAATGGGGGAGGCACTAAGATTCACTACCAGATTGGCAACTGAATCCTCCATCTTAAGGAGGGCTAACAACAACTAATACACTATTCAGGAAGATACCTTTGAACAATTTTAACCTACTTCCATTTTTCAGCCTGCAGCCACCTCCTCCTCATTTTCAGGCAATAATATGAATGTTGTGCCCATTGATTTCCTGATGAACCATACAGTTTAGCAAATATTTTTGTTACCAATTCCTGTGAACTTCCCTTAACTTCTGTCAATAAAGCTTTGAGGTCCTCCTACTTCCTCTTACAGAAAGCCATGTTTTGGTCAACATTCTATCTTCTTTACAACAACTGCCAATAGCTGTGGAGGGTCTGAGATTTTGTTCTATTTGCACTCTAACAAGGTATTTCATCCTAGTTTCAAGGGCGGTAGTAGAAGGCACATGATTCATGGATCAGAGACAAAAGATAGATTATTGCTCATAGCAACAGCAGTAGCCGGAATATCAGAATTTGTGTGCCAATTCCATGAGCCCCAATTCCCTTCAGGGTGATGCGAAAAAGGCCAGATGATATCTGCATATGCAATAGATTAGGTCACAGGATAGGAACCCTGAACTCAGAGAATATGAATCTTTTAAAAGAGGGTTAAGCTTGCTTACTCTTTGTTCCAGAAGGAAACATTACCTCCATTAGATAATGGATAGTGGATAATGTTAGATAATGGATAATGCTAGAAAATAAGCAAACACGACCTTTGCTCTGCAGGGTGACACATATTTATCATTCAAGGCTGTCTGCTGCACCAACATCCTTGAAAAGATTTTCTGGAACAAATATTGGTCAGTTCTTCTCTCATAATTTGTGCAAGAATGGTAGAGTTCCTTGGAGAAATGTCTCTCAACTGACTTCCAGCACTTCACCTCAAGACTTCTGATTTCTGCTTAATCTATATCTGCCATGTTCTGTGTAAAGTAGGAAAGTACCTTTGGAGTAAAGCTGGATCAATGGTGATCTCACCTACTATAATTCCTTTCTTCCAACTCTCATACCTCCTCTAGTTTCTGCCTATTTTGCAACGCTCTTTGGTGTATGTGTGGTGTGTGTGTGTGTGTGTGTGTGTGTTCCTGAGATTTTTATTGTTTTGGCAGGATGATTAGTCTGATACAAGTTACTCTGTCATTACTTGATGATTTAATTTAATAATAGTATCTAATTTATCCGTTTTCAATTTTGTTTCTTTGTGTCCTATTGACGAAACGTGCTTATTTCAAGGTCATAAAGGTATCTCCTATGTTTATCTCTGAAATAATACACTTGGGATTGATCTCTGTGCATGATTATGATGTAAGTCACACACACATACACACACACATGCGCACATACACACACACACACACACACACACAAATATGTACTGTCTGAACACAATTCACTGAAAAGAGTATTCTTTTCACCCAGTGCTATTTTTGTCATAAATCAGGTGATCCTATATTCATGTCCTTGTTTCTGAATTTTATTTTCTATTCCACTGGTTAGTTTGCTCACTCTTGAATCAATAACATGTTATATGAGTTAATATAACCTTATAATGTGGCTTGGTAGCTGTTAGTGTAAATCCTTTAGTTTTAGTTTTTGTCTTTCGGTATCATTTTGGCTATTTTCAGACCATTGCATGCCTATAAGAGTTTTAGAATGATCTCATTATTTTTATATTAATAATGATGACATTTTTGTTGGGGATGCATTGAATCTATGAACTAATTTTGATTAAAAAACCTGGTTTTGCACTATCTTAGACTCTCTTTGCTCATGTAAACTTATTTATGGAAAAGGGGCTGATATATTTGTTTATAATTCCAAAAGGAGAAGAGAGGGCTGTATTTCAGTGCTTATGAACTCATTGGAATGAACAGAACAAGATCTATGGGATGTTGGGCTGGCTTTTGCTGACTGCCATATGCTCTCCTAAGTCTTAACACTCTTTCTCATTCCTGTGATCTTTCCTCTGCCATTTGCTATGCCATGGAGAAACAGATGTTGTATCTGTCTTACATAGCACCAGATTGGCTCATCATTCTTCTTAAACTCATTCTGAAACCTTCTTTGGAAATATATGGTAACTTTTTTATTCCTTTATACAATGTTTAATGTGAACAGAAAAATAAAGCAAGCCCCAGTATTGAGGAGCCATTGTGTTATCTTCTCCATGCAAGACTGCAAAAGGATGCTTAATTATACCTTCTTTCCCTATAAGAGGTGTGTTAGGGCTCTTCAGTCTGCTTCATGGGTTTGCTCTTTTCCTCTTTCTCTGTCTTAAATTTCCTGCTAGGTTGGCTGGTCAGATGACCATGACCATCATGGAAGTAATGCATATGGCACTTGAAAGGGGTGAATATGGAGGTGGAGAGCGATGGTCCCTTCTCTTCCCTCACAGACTTTTTCATTTAGCAAGCAATATCAGAAGATTCCCTCCTGCCTTCCCCTCCCCCCATGAGTTCCTAAACAATTCTGGTTTTCCAAAATGACTACTCAAAGTCATGCTGTCAACCCATACACACTCCCTGGCCTATTGTAGGCAGTCAACAGACAGTTTTTTTTTTCCTCAGTAGGCATAATATTGTTCTGTACTGCCTGGCATTCACCACTGAAGCTCACAACCCCACCACCCTCCCAATTTTCTAGACACACCCCTGTGACCTGAGACAGTTTCATTGTTTCTGTCTTCAATTGACTTTTCCTATCCTGAGAACATAATTGGATGATTTTAACTATTCTGGACAACTAATACACACGTGGATGAACTTATCCCCAGGAATACTGGTACATTTTGAGTAGTTAGCCATTTTAATAGCTGAGTCTCCCTTCCAGACCTTTGTGTGTCTAAAGAAGACTAACAGATTGGAATCATTCTTAATGGAAGAAACTTGTTCCTTTCTCCTAGATGCAATTTGCACATTTCTGGGCACTAAGTACTCATATTTTATTCTTCACTATAGAGTTTTTCCTCTAATATCTTCTACTTTCTGGCTGACAGTGTGACGTTTAACTGGCTGGTCATTTGACTCCCTCTGACACAGAAGCAGTCAGCATGGGAAGATCTGAACTTCCACTGTCAGGGTTCACTGGCCCTACGAGTTATAGAAAGTCACTGTGAAAATGGAGGGCCAGTGAGGTGGGCCAAGGAATAAGCACAGTCTTCAAAGGGATGCTTATTACCTTGCAGGGAGGTACAAGGTCAATGCTCAACAGAATGTGGCTGTTTTTGTTGGTGGTAAATGGTTTTGGTGCTGGTTTGTTGTGCTGTAAGCATGTGTGGGTCAAAGTCACATGGAACTGAAGTTAAAAAACCTGGGCTCCAATCCTGAGTCTGACTCTCTGACCTTCAGCTTCTTCTTAAACTGGATTCAGTACTAACTGTTGTCAAAGTTATTGTGAAACATCATGAGGTAGCTTATTTCAATGGTTCAATGTGGTGTGCGGCACTTTGCAAGTTGGTTTTCCAAAGTCCCCTTGGGAGTAAGCAATTCATTCTTATTCTAGAACAGTGTCTCACGGACATTACCATTTAGTATCAGGGGAAACCAAACCCTTATCCCAACAATATCTTAGCTGTTGAAATTGTTAAAAAACAAAATTCAACTGAATACATTTTAAAGGTCTTATTGGCTGTATTCAATGATTCATGAATCAGACTGCATCCCATCCAGCAAATAGAAAGGAGTTCTAAAGAGTTGAAAAAAAATTACTTTTATAGGCAGAAGGGTGCAGGCCAAGGGAGTCATACTAACAAAAAGCTGATCAAAGCAAAGAGCAAAGGCAAGGTCACTTGTTTTAGGGGATAGTAGCATCTATCAGGCAGATTACCTCACTGGTGTTAGTCATTGCTGACTGTTTCATTTCCATTTGGGGAAGGGGCTGAAATTGTTTTAAATTAGGTATTAAGTCTCCATTTGGTGACATGAGGATTAGCGTTTGGGTCCTATTGTGTCTCGTTTAATATAATATTATGGGAATGTTTTCTTTTTTAAAATTTTTTATGTTTTATTTATTTTTGAGAGAGAGAGGCAGAATGTGAGTGGGGGAGGGGCAGAGAGAGAGGGAGATACAGAATCTGAAGCAGGTTCCAGGCTCTGTGCTGTCAGCACAGAGCCTGATGTGGGGCTCAAACCTGCGAACTGCAAGATCATGACCTGAGGTGAAGTCAGATGCTTAACAGACTGAGCCACCCAGGCACCCCTGGAAATGTCTTCAATATTCAGAAATGCATGGCTTTGTTTCCAGGGTAGTGGTTTGAGAAGGCCAATCCCACTTCTGTGGAAACAGAGATGAACCTTTCATTGTGACATGTTTAGTGGTGTTCCTGATGAATTTAGAAAAAAAAGATTGTAGATAACTTCTGTATCAAATGGTTGGATGAAAAGTAAAACTTTAGACAAATAGTTGATTTCAAATATTCAATTGCTTTGCATTATTTAGCCTAGTATCTAGACACTTTACTGCCTCAGCTTTGCTTCCCAGCTTTAGCATCTGAAAGAGAAGTCATGAGGATGTGTAAGCCTGTGCATTGTCAACAGGTCTGTGGATCCTGTTTCCCATTACATTCCCTGCAGGGAATATTTGTTTATTTGCTTTGATTCCATGTGGGACAACTTAAGCTGGTTCTGAGTGCCTGGAACAGGGCTCCATGGAACTAAAAGTCATTAACAGTTTATGCTCAACTTCATCTCTCCTGTTCTTCACATGCTGCTATAAACACTTCAGCCACTCTCTACCGCTGCTGCCCCAAGGTGGACAGCAGATTCCTGCCTGGCTCTGCTCACATTGCTTCCTTTGCAATAATCATTCTCATGGCTTTTGCTGCTTGAAGCTGCTTATTGAAATTCTGGGACCATCTTACATATTATTCTACTAGGCCTCGTCTGAAAATTCCTTAAGATTTGGTGATAGCAGGGGCGCCTGGGTGGCTCAGTCAGTTGAGCGTCTGACTTCGGCTCAGGTCATGATCTCACGGTTCCTGGGTTTGAGCCCTGCATCAGGTTCTGTGCTGACAGCACAGAGCCTGGAGGCTGTTTCAGATTCTGTGTCTCCCTCTCTCTCTGCCCCTCCCCCACTCGCAATCTGTCTCCTGTCTCAAAAATGAATAAACATTAAAAAAAAACTTAGAAAAAAGATTTGGTGATAACAATTCCTTACAGTTTTATAGCACTTTACAGGCAACCTTTATTTGCTAACTGCAGCCATCCTGTGAGGTAAGTCACCTTACCACTGTTTTATAGGTGAGAAAATGGAAACTAAAAACCAGGTGATGGCTTAAGACTCTGTGGCTAGCAGAGCCAGAACTTCTGATTCTCATGCCAGATGTAATGGCCCTCAGAGCTCTACCTGTTGCATTCTTAATACTCAGGACACAGACCACCTTCCATGCCTGTTTTCTCTGTACCTATCCACATTCTCCATCCTTTCACAACTTTTTCTGGGTAGGGATCATTTCTTGCTCATCACTGTATCCCTCACAATACTTCTTATAAAGTTTTATTCATAGGGATGTTCAGCGTGTGTTGATTGACAGTATAAAATCTGTGCACTCAGTGTGTGTGTGTGTGTGTGTGTGTGGTGTGTATGTGGTGTATGTGTGTTGTGCACATGTGCATACATGTGTATGGTATGTCTGATTTGTGGTATACTTGTGGTATGGTAGGTGTGTGTATGTAATGTGTGGTGTGCATGTAATGTGGAGTCTATGTATGTCTTGTATGCTGTGTGTGTGATGAATGTGTATATGATGTGTGGACAGTGTGTGAGACATAAGGTATGTGGAAAGTGTGGGGTGTATATGAGACATAGGTTATGTATGACATGTGGGGGTCTGTGTGATGTTCTGGGTGTGTGCATGATGTGTATGTATGGCATGTGAGATGTCTTGGGTGTGTGTGAGATGTGCTGGATGTGTGTGCGATGTGGGGTGCATGTGTGGTGTGATGTGCTGTGTGTGTGCACACACAGATGATATATGTGTGGGGCATGTGAGATATGTTGGGCATGTGTGAGATGTGTTGTGTGTGTGGTGTGTGTGAATGAGAGATGGTGTGTGTGTGATACATGTGATTTGTGTGATGTGTGTGTGGTGTGCATAGGGAGTGGGGCCAGAAGGCAGTGTAGGGGTATTCCAAGCACAGGGTCTCTGTCAGAGCTCACAGAGCCTGTATCATCTCTGTGTGCACTGTGTACTCTGTGGACACTTTCATAAGATGTTCTTCCTCCTTTCTCCCCTTCTACTTCTCATTTCTTAATAACTACCTGCACCTTCTGGCCTTATCTTATCTCTTCCTCACCACCAACCACTCCTTTCTGTCTCCTTGTTGGTGTGTTTGAATGAGAACAAAGCTTTTGACAGACTAAAAGTATCTTTTTGTTTTTTAAGCATTATGACACCATGGCTTGTTAAGCAGCAACAAAACAGCTTAATCAAAAGCTCCAGGAAGAAAAAGATGTGCAGAGGAAGGCACACATGCCCTTGCAAACATACCATCATACAAGTGCCCATGCCGTCCCATTTCATAATCCAGTCCACTTTCCCAAGAGCAACATAATTCTACTGTAGTATCAGTGAGATGGGGAACAGCTGATGAAGTGGTTTCCATGGAAATGCTCACATGCTTGGCAAAAGCAGCCTATTTCATGCAAGAAAGAGATGGGAAATAGTGGTCTAGGTCACAAGTGGTCTGACCCATCTCTGAATTTAGCTCTTGTCACATGTATTCCTTAGCTGTGTACAGGCCAGAGTTTGGGATCCAGGGCCTGTCCTCAGACTGTTCCTTGTGGGAGAGACTGGCAGACTCGGAGCCCCCACTTTGGCCACGGGCATTAATTTCCTTCTGCTTGCTGCAACCTGGGCCCTGACTATCCTGAGGGCAAGTACTGTTTCTTTATCTCTGTTGCCATTTGCTCCATTTGTTGAGTATTTGTCAGGCACTTTAATAAGTGTTCATGAGGATCATAGGTACAAAGTAGGTGTTATTGGATCCTTTCTAAAGTCAAAAACACTCAAAATCACTAAATTGCTTGGCCATAGTCCAAGTCTTCCTAGCTAATATGTTGAACACACAGAGGTCAAATTCATGTCTACATTTGTCAGTGGCCATATCCCAGACCCCAGAACCTTGCAGAGCATCTGGGCATATATTTGCAATGGAAGGAAGGAATGCTGGAAGGAAAAAAAAGAAGGAAGGAGGGAAGAAGGGAAGGAAGGGGGATATTGAATATGAAACATGTTAGTTATTTAGAACTGAGGCAGAAGTGTGGCCATCCTGGGCATGGGAAGCTCAATGCTGATTAATTGAGAATAGAAATTCAAGGTTCTAAGCCCTCTCCCCTTCACCCTCACTCCTCTACTGCTGTTACTGCTGTTTTTGCTAGGATGAGCAACCAACTATGGGTGGCTGAATTTTGATTACTCAAATATTCTAGAGGAGCTTCCACAGTTGGATTTTTTATCTAGAAAATTTTCTGGAGACTTGGCTTAACACAGACACTCTGGACTCTTGGCAGCCAGCCCCTTCACAGCCAGGTTGCCATTCTTTGCTCTGGTTTTGTCCCCAGTCCAGAATGAGGATATTTATGAATGATTAGGAGCTGATTATAGATGAGGTGAGTTGGCCTTTAAAGTACCCAGGCAAGTGGGGCCAGTGTGGAGAGACACTTCCTGAAACTCTCTGAGACTGTCATCTACTTCTAGGTAAGAGAAGAGAACTGTGTGAAGAAAATGTACACCCATCTTGATGTTGACAGGAATTTGATTTTTTTGACCTGTGAAGAGAGATGAAAAAGCACTCTGTATTCTTCATGGAACCATGACTGGAGCCTCTGTCTGAAGTGCCTGCCAAGTAGAGCACTGAACAGGGTTCTTCTGATTCTTTCCTGTGGCTTTTCTTTTCTTCCCTCTCTGGACTTCTCACCCATGGCTTGTTTTTCTTGTTAGGGAGAATGTGAGGAAGGGGTTTGAGGCCAATAGCAGAGACAGTTACAGGGACCAAGACCAGATGAGTAAGTTACCTGCTGTTATAGTTAAATGGTGCTGTATAACAAATTATCTCATAACTTAGTGTCTTCAAACAATACCATGTTATCATAAGTCATGATTTTGTCAGTCAGACAGACAGAACTTCACTAGGTGGTTATTGTGATCACATGGCTTTGACAGAGGTCTCCTAGAGGCACTCACCCAGAAGATGGTCTGGTCCAAAGTGTCCAAGGTGACTTTCTGGCATGTCTGACTCCTTGCTGTGGTTGCAAGGCTGGGCTCCAATGGACTCAAAATCTGAGAACCTTCAGCTATACTTATGTGGCTTGGGCTTCTCAGAGCATGATTTTTGGGTTTGCAGATAGTGTCCCCAAAGGGAACATTTGAGAACAAGCACTGTAACCAACAGAAAGTAGAAGCTAATAGTTCCTTAAAATCTGGGAAGAGGGGATATTGTGAAAGAATTTGCAGCTATCTTTAAATTCACCATACCTGCTTGTTTGAGACAGTAGTAGAAAAAAAGGCTGAGCACAGAATGTGATCCTGCAATTATACTGAGTAATGGACTGCTCCTTTTTTTTCTAGAAAGAGTTGCTTTCTTAGTCCTGAAAGGGTCAAAGAAGAAAGAGCCAGATTTGCCAATATTGTATGTTGTAACTTGCAAGCTACAGTTTTTAATGTCTTCCATGTACAAGGCACCATGTAAGAAACTTGAGGGATAGAATCAAATCCTTGTCTTAAGGACCCTGACAATCAAGTGAGGAGGAGGAGCGTATGACAACTAAATTCAAGATGGAAATGAAAAGTAGATTGTAGTAGATCCATGTTTTTCTAATTATTCTGAGGCCATGTTCTTACCTCCAGCTAGAGAGCCTGTGTTCCAAATTCCTACATCTGGCCCATATAGTATCTTCAAGGACAGATTCTTTGGAAAGCCCATCCATTAATTGCAGGCCATTCTCCAGAACTTGGCATAACTTCCCCATGCCAAGGCCTGGTGTGTTCCTCTGTGTGCTGTGTAATGATACCCTTCCATGGCCTCAACTTCTTTCTTCCCTCTGCCTTCCTATCAGACAGCTTTTTGTATGGCAACAGGTCCCTAGTGAACATGACTGCCCTATCTGAGTGCCTAGTCCATGTTACTCCCTGTGAGAAAGGAAATATTTTTTGCTAGATCCTGGATGTTGGGAGTGAGGAGGGCCATGTGCACACTGGGTTTCTGCATCCTGGATGGCATGTTGTATCCTGACACCTTGGGCACACCCCATGGGCAAAGTGGGAATGAAAAAGATTTCCATATCCAAGAGGATATTACTTTATCCTGTCTATTACCTTTAGCTCTGGTAATTATTTTTTCAAAGAAATATGTCTTTGGGAAGAAATAGAGTTGTAAATGAAGACATCACTGTGATTGCTTTTCTATGAGAGAGAAGTAGCTGTGCACCCAGGGATGAACAGCAAACCATGTGGGAGGGACAGGCAGGGAAAAGGAGATGATGGGGCGCTGTGCTCTGCAGAGCAGTGACAATGACATCTGGGAGAGTTACTGAGTGAAGTCAGCATCATAGGCCCACTGTGGTCTCATTTACAAGCCAGAACTGGACAGGGCATTTCTTTAAGGTTTCATTTACCTGCAATATTCCTCCTTAGTTTATCAAAAAATTTTTAAGTGCCAGGAAATATGCAGTTCTTTAGTTTCTGAAATAAAAGCAGTCTTCCATTCTCACTTCTCTCCTTGGAGATGTGCCCAACCCTATGCCACCCCATCCCCCCAAAAAAATCCAGGATGCAAAGTTGGCCGTGCTTCCTGTAGGAAATATGGCTCATTATTAAGTGCACAGAGAAGATTGTCTTCTGATGGTTCCAAATAAGCATCCAGTGAACTTGATGGCTTGAGGGGCTGAGAGGCAGCAGTGTTCCCCACAGAGGACAGGCTTCTCCCCTCTACAAAATGTCTTGGTGGTGGCCTTAGTTGCATCGTATCACAAGAACAGGCCTTGACCACATGCTGCCAAATTTATGCCCAGGGCAGTGTTAGTTCAGTGGCCCCAGCTCGAGTACACTGATGTTTTGTTTTGTTTTCCTTTTCAAGTTGGTTAACCAGGGAGGTTGTGTTTGGGATGTGTGATGACTGAGTTTCAGGTAAATGAAAGAGTCAATGTTTGCAAGGTGAAAAAATCCCTCTGGTCTTTCCAACCTATGTGGCCTCTCACTCTAGAACAGTCTGACTTCCTGGGAAAGTTGGAGCTCATGGTGGTTGCCCTGTGAAGTGCCTTTGGAAGGGAGGGGAGAGGCAGGAAGATGGGACATGGACAAAGAGATGATGCGGGTGAACGAGAAAAGAAAGGATGAGAGGGGCGCCTGGGTGGCGCAGTTGGTTAAGCGTCCGACTTCAGCCAGGTCACGATCTCGCGGTCCGTGAGTTCGAGCCCCGCGTCGGGCTCTGGGCTGATGGCTCAGAGCCTGGAGCCTGTTTCCGATTCTGTGTCTCCCTCTCTCTCTGCCCCTCCCCCGTTCATGCTCTGTCTCTCTCTGTCCCAAAAATAAATAAACGTTGAAAAAAAAAAAAAAAGAAAGGATGAGAGAAGAGCAGACAGGGAGAGAGCCATGGCTGAGGGGTGGCTTGTGGGGGAAAGGCAAGACAGAATTCATGAGAGAGAGAGAGATTAGAGCAGAGGGTAGGTGGGGAAGGAGGAGGGGGGGCAGATCAAAGTGAGCATCTCAGTGAGATAAAGAAGCCAAACAGAATATGAGAAGAAAAATCATTCCAGGGGATGGAGATGAAGAAAAGTGTGAGTCTGCAAAAGGGAAGGAAGGCAGCAAGAGCAGAGAAAGGGTTGATCTGACAGCCAGAGAGGAAAATCAGACTGTATCTACTGTACAGGAAGGCCTGGGTTGTCCTATCCATGAAGGGACATCCACTCAGAAACAACACAGCTCAGTAAGATGGTCAGTGTGAAAAAGGGTGGACTTTTCCCTCCTTGCCACTACTGGTCCAGCCGCACCAGGCTTCTAGGACAACATGCTTAGCATATCAGGGATGTGTTAGTTCTCACCAGTACTATCCTCAAAACCTGAGCCCAGGGAAAGGAAAGGGCTAGGAACAAGACTGCAGGGCCAGAAAGGAGAGACAGGCTGATCTCATCTTTACTAGGAGAAAATGGGGCCCCAGAATTGATCATAGTTATGCTAGGGAAAAGGCTGACCAAAGGCAATGGGCACATTACAGAGATACTATCTCCTTTAGGCCCCACGTCCCTGCTTGGATATCACAGTGTTCCCTCTTGCTGCCTCCTTGCTTCCTGATGAAGTCCATAGTCTAAGAATGGGGAGTTATGTGGTCTTTCCAGCTGAAGAATCTCTAGAGGTACTTCCCCTGCCTCCAGGAGCTCCCTAGTTCCAGGGATGGGGAGGACAGGAGCTCAGAGAGAAGGTGTTTGGGAATCTGGTTGCTGACAAGCTGTTTCATTCCCAAGAAGTAAGAATGTTATTACAGACACAGAATCATGGATATTGGTAGTGAGATGACTCTCAGGGGTCAACTTGCTCTGGATATGGAGTCAGAAGATCCATGTTCCAGTCTAATTTCTGTCTCTCTAGTGGGACAACTTGGGTCACATCACAGGTCTCTCTGAGTCAGTGTCTTCACCTAGAAAGTGGGGTGACAGTGCTCCTTGCAGGCATATCATGAGTACTTGATCTGATGCACATCCAACTCAGCTGAGACTCCTGGCACAGTGGTGCTGGATGTATGGAAGCTCAGGCCACAATGCCCCACCCCCAATAAAAAGAACCTCATGAACATGTAGTCATATGATTCTTATGAAGCTCAGCTTGGATAGTCAGAGGAAACATCTCCTTCAAGAAGCAATAATGTAGATTAACCTATTTTCTATGCAGCCCCTACAAGCACACCCCTGCCCATGGTCTGAGCCCCAGTGAACACTGGTCCTAAAGGATATCCCAGTGGTGGAGAGTAAGGGGTGCTTGGCCATGAAGCCAGTTCTCCAGGAAGAGTCCTGCTTCAGGGGCAAAAGAGTGATTCCCTTGAGCAGGAAGCCTCTCCATTCCCCTCCACTGAGTGACAAAGACAACTGACCCAATGAGATCAACAGAAATCAATGGATTAAGAGAAGTGTCATCAGTCCCAGTTTCATTACTTTGTAGTATGATAGCACTTCTGGATACCAGAGGATAATTCCCCAAATAAGACATGTCATTCTCAGGGAAACCACAAGCAACTTCCTTTCTCTGAGCTGAGTCCTGCCACACACCCCTCCCACCCAGTGCAGAACAGGCTCCATTCAGACGGTGCACCTCCATCCAGGAGTGCAGGGAGCCCTTCCCAGGGCAGATTCTCTCCCTTCTCAGCCACTACCCAGTCTTAATTGAAGACCCTTTGAGCCACAGCTCCTTCATTCCTAAAGAATGTAGACTTCCTTATTTCAGAGATGTCCCAGGACAAGTTTTGGTTAAGTGCCTGGAACCCCTGGAACCCAAATAAAGATGACAGCTTAGGTAAAAATTCTTATTTTACCTTAAGTAACCAAACATCAGTAAAGGCTGATCCTTGAGAAATGACTGGATTCAGAACTTGATTGTTAGTAGGATCTTCTGCACCTTTAAGGTGTGCTCCTGAAATTTAGTGTGTTCTCAGACAGACACCTCCCTCACAGCTGAACACAAGATGCCCACATCTCTCCAGCTCATTGGGCCACTTTGCTGTCAGGAGAAAATGAAAGCCACTATCCTGTGTCTCAGAAACATTTAGGAAATATTTGAGAGAAGTTCTCACCTTGTGTGGAGCTGTGGGCCTGCCCTGTACAGAAGCTCTACTCAAACCACATGTTTGGGGGGTGATGGGGAAAGTGTCTCAAAGGCACTTCAAATTCGACATGTCATAAGCTGAGTTCTGTCCCCCACACCTTTGCACCGTGCTCCAATGATATCAGGGCCAATGATATCAACCCCATCCAATAGCAACAGCCAGAAATTTAGGGTTCACCCTTCTTCCTCACCCCATATCCACTCTCTCACCAGATCCTTTAATTCTTAACCTTCTCTAAACCCACTCTTTATCAGCATCTCCAGTACAGTCATAGTCCGAGTGAGGGCAGTCTTCTGTTTGGTCTTGGGAAGCTTCCTTTAAGAACTAATGGCAAGAATCTCTGCTTGCAGGAGACTGGCCATGTTACCCACTGTAACAGTTTCCTATAGCTGCTGTAACACATTACTACAAATAGAGTCGCTTTAAGTAACATAAATGGCCTTACGTTTTGTAGTCAGAAGTCCAACATGGGTCTCACTGGGCTGCGAGCAAGGTATCAGCAGGGTTGTATTCCTTTCTAGAGGCTCTGGGAGTGAATCAGACTTCTTGTTCAGCAGAAGTCAACTCCTTGTTGTAGGACTGAGGTCCCTATTCCTTTACTGGCTGTCAGCTGAGGGTTGTTCTTAGCTCCTAGAGGCCAGAGTATGCCTTGGTTTGTGCCCCTTGTGCCCCTTCAATGCCAGAAATAGCAAATTGAGTCCTGCTCCTGCTTTCAGTATTTCCTGCCCATTCTTCCACTATTGCATCTCCCTGGCCCATTCTTGTGCCTTTCTCCCCCACTTCCATGAGGATAATCTAGGATAATCCACCTGGATAATCTAGGATTATTCCCCATCTCAAGTTCTTTGGCAGTAATTGTATATGCAATGTCCCTTTACTATCTGAAACATAAACACAAATCTGAGCATTAGGGTATGGACATATTTGGGGGCCATTATTCTGCCTACCACACCCAATCTGCTTGAAATGCTTCACTGGCTCATCTTTGTTCCCAGGACAAAGAAATGCATCTTTCAAGTGGCTTGATGGACCCCAAGAGATTCACTGCAATTGTGCCCCCTGTGAGTTTTGACACCAGGGCCAGCATGGAAGGCCCAGAACTGCTGTCTTCCTCTGCATTTGGACCCAGGACCTGTACTCAGGGGATGGTAGAGCCTTCATTACTGTGGAAATCTAGCCTTCTGATAAAGAAAACATACTGTAGGTGCCTGGGTGGCCCAGTCAGTTGGGCGTCTGACTTTGGCTCAAGTCATGATCTCATGGCTCATGAGTTCGAGCTCTATGTCAGGATTTGTGCTGACAGCTCAGAGTCTGGAGCCTTATTAAGATTCTGTGTCTTCCCCTCTCTTTTCCCCTCCATCTCTCATGCTCTTTCTCTCTCAAAAATAAACATTAAAAGAATTTAAAAAGTAAGAAACCATAGTGATTTTTATTTTTTTATTTTTTTAATTAATTTATTTATTTTGAGATAAAGAAAGAGAGAGAGAAACAGGCAGAGAGAGAGAGAGAGAGAGAAAGTATCCCTAGCAGGCTCTATACTGACAATGTGATGTGGGGCCCAAACTTACTAACCATGAGATCATAAAATAACATAAAATCAAAAGTCAGACACTTAACCAACTCAGTCACCCAGCCACCTCCATAGTGATTTTTAAAGTAGGCAACACAAACAGTAGATGTTCAGGGATACAGGCTCATATCCTAGAGAGCACTGAGCATCTGCCCATAGGAAAAGCAAGGAAGTGTGGGCCTAGAAGGGACAGTGCATGACACACACGTTTGTACATAGGCTGCGCAAGCAAGTACCCTATTCTCTTCTGAGTACATCAACAAAAAAGTCACTGGGTGCCTTGTACCATGACAGGTGGGAACAAGGGTCATTTCTTCACCACTCAGCCTTGCAATATTTGCTCATGTAGATTCACATACTAAAGTTCTGATATATATTGGTAGTCACTACTATCATTAGAAACTGTTGCTGCAGACATTTATTGATAATGTATTATATTTCCAAGATGCCAGCCAAGATGCTCTATCCTGCCTGTTACAGTATACATTTTATATATAACATACCTGATTGATTAACTCAGAATATCTGTGGGTAAGTTACAGGCAATATCTCTTAAAATTTCCTTCTGGTAATCCCAAATTTCAGCCAGAACTGAAAATTACTCTGCTAGACTTCTCCAGGAGTACAAACATAAATAAGACACAATTGCTGCTCACAACAAATTTGCTACCCAACTGAGGAATAGAGAGCTTATACACACAGGATAGATAATTAGGCACATGTGGTAGCTGATGCCAAATATCAAACGCCAACCATTAATACACATAGTAATATCTTGCTGGTTAATGAAGTCATTCAGGAGGTTTTTGGGAGGAGGTAGGATTAAGCTGGGGTGAGAGCAGGGATAGGACTTAGGTAAATGACAGGGACACCCTTGGTAAGGGATTTGCATAATTATGTGAAGGCAGAAACACAAGGCTTCCATGAACAAATGACTCAGATCTCACCTGTAGGGTTGAGGGGACAAGTGTTCTTTCCCCGCTCAGTATAGATGGCAGGGTCTCACTGTTCACTCATGGTTGGGGCAGTGGTTCCACTTCTGCCCATGATCCTCTCCCACTTCCAGGATGTCCTTCTGATAAAGGACGGGGAAAGGGCAGAACTCAACAGTCTCTGACTAGGACTCTCTAGCAATTTCTATTTTATTTTGTTAGTGTTTAAAGAAGAGTCTTTTGAGAGTCTCAGTGTATCACACTGGAAGGAAACCAAAAGGGGAAACCAAAGATAGGAGGGTTTGTTTACACTTGGGTCACCCAAACTAATGATAATTAGTTTATGCTTGGGGGTCTTCACAGGCTGGTGGATACAGGAAACAACATGACAGAATTCCAGGATCAGGGGACCTGGAAAGGGGACTGGAAAGCATCAATCAACCTTATCCATTTTCATTTTGTGCTCTCCTTATGTCACACTCTGGAGGATATGAGGTTTTGCTTTAATTCTAGCCATACTTCTCAAACAAGAACCTGTGTCAGAATCACCTGGAGATCTTGTTGTCAAGGTCCCGACTTAGTGGGTCTGAGGTGGGTCCTGAGAGTTGGCATTCCTACTCATTCTAGGTGATGCTGGCACTACTGGTTTGGGGACCACCTGGAGAATTACAGCAACCACTGTACTTCCATGTGCCAGGGTCTGGAGAGTCAGTAAGTATGTCAGAGGAGGACAGGCAGGGATTCAAATTCTAGCCCTGCTACCTCTTCCAACCCCAGCTCTATGCTATCTATCTTCTTCTTTACCATCCTGAAACCTCATCTTCCTATTTCTGTGAAGTACCTGTCTGGGCAGTTCATGGGCTTCTTGCAAGTTATTGTGAGATAACATCACAGAAAACTTTCCTAAGCTATAAATATCCACAAAAAACAAAAAATATGCTGTTATATCACTTTAAACATTTACTGCACTCTGCTCTGCACCCTGTCCCTCTTTCCTTGCTGGCTGGAGACAAGATGGTGTACAGGATGCAGACCCTCTTCTCACAGAGCGACAATCACTCTCTCATGCCCAGAGGCTGCTGAGCTGCATCATGAAGTTCAGAGTGTGCTCAGAGCCCTGAATCATTTCATAGTGTGGGCAGCCCATGCTCTTTAGATTCAGCAAGAGCTCCTCTCCTAAGCCCAGCCCCAGCAATTCCTCTGGATGCCAGAGTGTGTTAAATTAAAGCTATGGCATCTGGAAAGCTCTTCAAGCAAAGCTCTGAGACAGCTGGGTCACCAAGGGCTTATGAGAGACAGAAGGCCAGACCTCATTCCCACAGCAGCAGAACCAATTCCTGTTTGTAGAGGGATTCCCTTGGGGTAGCCAGCCCAAGAATAGGCCTGTTTGGAAGTTCTGATTAAGTCACTGCAAGAGCTAGTTTAAGGAGGAGCTAGCCAGTATTTATTGAGTACCTACTGTGTGCCAAAACCAACCTTGGGCCATTTACATGCATGGATCCCCTTTGGCTCTCAAGCACACTGTAAACATGAACCTTACACTCATGTTCAAGAACAGAACACCAGGGTGCACATTTAAGTGACTTACCTAGGATGGTAGAGTGGTTGTGGAGGCAGGGAAATTCACATTGAGAGGAACTAACATGAGCAGGGGCCCTCCAAGCCTGAGTCTGTCTCCTCCCTCTACACTGCTGCCCTTTCCCCTACTTCCTGAGGCAGTGGCAAGGCTGTGGGCATATTGGATACTAAGAATTCTGTATGGGGGTCCCTTCAGTTGTGTTCAGTGGTATGTATTTATATGGTTTGCAGCCGCTTAAGTGAACAGTTGAGAGATGTATGTCTAATACAAATGGTAAATAAATGCTTAGATTATGTGATAATTAATAAAGAGGGATGGGGGCACCTGGGTGGCTCAGCTGGTTAAGTGTCTGACTTCAGCTCAGGTCATGACCTCATGGTTTGTGAATTCAAACCCTGCATTGGGCTCTGGGCTGACAGCTGGAGCCTGCTTCAGATTCTGTGTCTCCCTCTTTCCCTGCCCCTCGCCTGCACACGCTCTCTCTCTCTTTCAAAAATTAATAAACATTAAAAATAAAAAAAAATAAAGAACAGTATAACATATATGTAGGAGAAGAAACTATTATATCTAATAAAAAATACATTGATAACAAAAGTTAACAAAATATATACATTGTTAAATAAGAACATGGTGGTTGGGGTGCCTGGGTGGCGCAGTCGATTAAGCGTCAGACTTCAGCCAGGTCACGATCTCGCGGTCCGTGAGTTCGAGCCCCGCGTCGGGCCCTGGGCTGATGGCTTAGAGCCTGGAGCCTGTTTCAGATTCTGTGTCTCCCTCTCTCTCTGCCCCTCCCCCGTTCATGCTCTGTCTCTCTATGTCCCAAAAATAAATAAATGTTGAAAAAAAATTTTAAATAAGAACATGGTGACCAACAGGCTAGTGTGCACCATTACTGAAGTGTTCCTGAAGACCAGTCAATGTGAAAGAAGAAAACTGGTACTCATGAGCAGCCGAAAAAGTGAGAAAGACTCCCCCTAGTTTGAAAACAATCTTAAAAATATACATTCTGTTAGTAATACAGAGTTTATTAAACTGCAAAAATCAATCAATCAATCAATCAATCAATCAACTATGCTAAGAGCAAGGACTGGATGATCTTTCTGTCCTTGTAATAGAAAATTATGTCACAAAATAATTATGATATATCAAACAACAACAAAAAAGAAATAAAAAGGAAAGAAAAAAAATGTAGCAGTAAAAGAACTTCAGAAGTGTGTCACATTTGGTTAAGTAGTATGTTACTTTTTCAGATTTTGTGAGGATTCTTGGTCAATTATTTTAAATTGGTAATTTTTTGTGATTTTTTATTCTAACAATACTTACTGCTATAAAACTGCTTTTGTGTCCATAAAGTTGTTTTCTCTTTCTCTTAAAAAATCTCTTCTCTCTGGGGCGCCTGGGTGGCGCAGTCGGTTAAGCGTCCGACATCAGCCAGGTCACGATCTCGCGGTCCGTGAGTTCGAGCCCCGCGTCAGGCTCTGGGCTGATGGCTCAGAGCCTGGAGCCTGCTTCCGATTCTGCGTCTCCCTCTCTCTCTGCCCCTCCCCCGTTCATGCTCTGTCTCTCTCTGTCTCAAAAATAAAAAACAAACATTAAAAAAATAAATAAATAAAAAATTTAAAAAAATAAAAAAAAAATCTCTTCTCTCTAGTACAAGCCTTAGGCCTTGGACTGCTATACCCACTGTATGGAGTACCTACTGTCTTCCCTGGCCAGGCAGGGAGGCAGGATTGTGCAGTGTGATTACACCTGTTTGGGTGCCTTCTCACCTCTACTTGTTCCTTTCCTCTCCCCTGTTGGCAGGACCCCTGGTAAATTCTCACAGGACCCTCATGGCTTCCTTGTGGAATTTCCTGTGTCTCCTTTAGAGCAGTCAGGGCAATTTAACTGCATTAAAGTTGCTTGTATATATTTATGTCTGTCCAATTAGACTGTGAATTCCTTAGGGGTAGTGATGGTGTCATGCTCACTTGTCTGTTTGTACACACACAGAAGTATTTATTACAAATTAAGGAACAAATACTCATGGCAAGTACAGTCTTTGTTTCTGTAACTGATCACCTGGTTGTAGCTGGTATTTATAACTACCATCTTCCACTACCCATTCTCTATTCCTTTGGTCTTCAGTAAGCATTTCAGCTGGTGGTGGTTCTTTACATGATGGGGTGATCCACACCTGCATTCCTGAAGGGTCTGGGCCATTAGGAGTCCTGTCTGAATTGAGTTGTAGTTCACCATCCTTACTAAAACATGCCCTAAGGGATCTCCCCTATTCCAGATGTACTCTTCCATACCTTCATTGTGGAATACCAGTCCAAATTCCTCTTGGTAGTCAGGATCAACCACTCCAACCAACGACATCACTCTCTTTTTTTCCTGTTGATTCAGAGGTGTGAGGATCCCAAAGTGGCTGGATGGCAGTGTTAACTTTCAATTCAGTGAAATCATTGCTGTTTCTTCTGGTGGAAGCATTCCTCCTTTTGGAACTAAGACCTCTAAGCCAACAAAAAAATAAAGTTGTGGGGACAGGAAGCAAAAATTTTGCTAGTGGGTCTCTAGTAGTAATAGTGAGTAGGGCCACTCCCATTTTTACCCCCTGATTCCTGAACTTAAAACAAAAAAAAGTATGCATGCTTCTTTTCCCTTTCTCTTTTCTGACAGCTGAAAGGAGAAGACCTCGTGGCCTCAAAGGTGTCATAGGAAGGAAGGATCCTAGATCCAGAAAGGACCACAAAGAAGACATTCCACTATCCAGAAACACCCAATTGAATATTTTGAAAGTGTCATTGGCAGAAAAATAATCCCCAGCGCCTGTGTTACCTTCTGGCAAAAGGGACTTTACTGACGTGGTTAAGTTAAAGATCTTGAGATCTGGAGAATATTCTTGATTATCCAATGGCCCATTGTAATTGTAAGGATCCTTCCAAAGGAAAGAGGGAGACATGAGAGTCAGAGTCAGAGGGGGAGATGTAAGCACTGAAGCAGAGGTGGAGTGAGGCAGTGACTGGATTTGAAAGTGGAGGAAGGGGCCCGGAGCCAGCAAACACAGTGGCATCTAGAAGCTGGACAAGGTTAGGAAGTGGATTCTCCCCATGTCCTCCAGAGGAATGCAGCCCTGTGGACACCTAGATACAAGCCCATTGAGACCTATGTCAGATTCTGTCCTCCATAATTGTGACAATAAATTTGTTTTTTAAGCTAAGCTTGGGGCATTTTGTTGTACCAGCAGTAGGAAACCATCACAACCATTGAAATGTTGGAGCTGTTTGTTTAAGCAGTTGAGCTAATATAAAGAAAAACTCATGGACTAAGAAATATAATTCTTACATTTGGATAATGAGATTGAAAAGCATTACACTTTCTCCTCTTGAGACCAACCAGCCTTTTACACCAACCCCTACACCAGCATCACTCTGAGTGGCTGGTTCCTATTCTCCACTCTTGGGTGCACACAGGGCCTAGCAGGTCCTTGGTATGGCATTTCAGCAGCAATTCCTCACTTAATACTCATGCTAGAAGCAAGCAAGTTGGAAGCTGTCAAAGCTGAATTTGTCTAATGCCTTAATTGGTACTTATTCTAGACAGGTTATTTAAAAGTCCCTAGCTTCAGGGCGCCTGGGTGGCTCAGTCGGTTGGGCGTCCGACTTCAGCTCAGGTCACGATCTCGCGGTCCCTGAGTTCGAGCCCTGCGTCAGGCTCTGGGCTGATGGCTCAGAGCCTGGAGCCTGCTTCCGATTCTGTGTCTCCCTCTCTCTCTGCCCCTCCCCCATTCATGCTCTGTCTCTCTCTGTCTCAAAAATAAAACGTTAAATTTTTTTTTAAATAAAAAAAAAAAAATAAAAGTCCCCAGCTTCTTCCAGATGTACAATCAAGCTAACCTGACAAGAAAGTCTGTGCTATAAAAGAGCAATGTGTTAATTAAAGGGCTCCTGCTCTCTCTAGGTCTGAATTAATGTATTTATGTGACGTAGATATCACTCCTGGAAACCTCTGTCCCAGGACCTAGTAGATGATCAATAAACACTCACATTCATTGAGTAAATGAATGGCTCAGTGGGAAACCTGAGAGGCTGGAAGAGCCAGATTTCATTTGGTTTAAGACACATCCAAGATCTGAAAGAGCTTCTCCTCTGGACAGCCAGGGGAGGTCGCACAAGCTCCCAGTATACCAGGGTGTTAGCTTAAGGTGGCTGGGAAGTTTTATAACAAGGAATTAAAAACAGCCTGGATGTTCTATGTGCCACCAACCTGTTAGAATGGCTGGAAGTCTGAATGTGTACCCTCTACAGGTATCATGCCTTCCCAGGTATTGAATAGAAGAGCTCCGATAAGGCCAGGTGCCCTCAGGAGCCCCTGTCCCCTGCATATGATGTGTGAATGGAAGGTAGAAGCATGGGTATCAGTCAGCTGTATAACTCTAAGTAAGCTACATAGCATGTCCAAACTCCACAGTTTCCTCATATATAAAATGAGGACAATATACATACTTCTTTGGATTGTTCTGAGGTTTAAATCACATTAAATTTCTTAGTCTAGTGCTGGAAACCCAGTAATGTCTCAGTCCTCCTCACTCACATTGCCTGGCCCATGTGTTCCTTTTGTTATGGCTCTGTCTCTCCCCACAGTTTTCCTGAGCACAGGAACTCTCCTGTGGGGGAGACATTAACAAGCACCAGGGCAATCCTTTGGTGTTTGTAGTTGAGGAGACTGTGGTCCCAGAGCTGGAGCCCAGCAGCTGACACATGGAGTATAAACGAGTGACCCCCCAAACCTCCCACACCAGGAGGGGACTGATCTTCACACCACACTTCTCCTTCCTCCCTGGAGTCTTCTATTTTCCTCATCTCCTTGGGATGTTTGCTCTTCCCCACAGTGGTGCAGCTTGGACAGTAAGAAGCCAGAGGAGCGCTCATCAGAGACTGCCCCTGTATATGAAGTTCTCTCCAGGGTAGAGATCAGGGTCCCAGAGTACACTGGCCTAGAACCATGACACTATGCATGTGAAACTGGAGAACTATTAGAACTTTTATGTTATAGCCACACATTGGGGCTTTGGGAATTGATCTAAAGAAAGGATATTGTAGTGTGGGGGGAGAGCATCTTTCCTGATATATCTTCCTCTCTGGAAATACAGAAGCCAGCCCCGGATGTAGCACTAATGTGTTCATCCAGCTACCACTGGCTTAGTCACATTAATCATTGTGATCCCCAAGGGGCAGGGAGAGGAATCAAGTGATCAGACCTTAAAGATGGGGTCCTCAGCCACTTCTGTGAATCTTGAACAAGCCCCTTCAGTGATATATGTAGCCATTTCTTCTAGGGCATACAATAGTGTTCATAGAGAATCTCTAATCTAATTAGGGTCAGGCTTTGGCCTTACCTCCAGCCAGGAAGTGAGTGCACTAAAATGTAGTTTATGTCCCTTCGTCAGCATCCTCTGTTAGTTCTACGTTATCTGGAAATTCATTTTTATAGTTATCATGTACTAGTTGTGCTTCTTTTAGTGACAGAAAATCTAAGAGTTGGGATCTTTGGTGAATTTCCTTAAATTTTTAGACTAAACTGGGAACATCCAGTTACCAAAGCTGTACAAACAGACACTTGGGTGAGTTGCCTTCATTCAGAGCAAAGGGAGCATTGCTTTTCTAATTCACACTTGAAGTGGGTGGCACTTTGGCTCCCTGCGCAGAATTCTCTCCATTCATTCAATCAATCCTTCAGCAAATTTGCAGTGCTTGCTCCTAGCCAGGCGTTATGCAAAGTGCTGAGCAGGCCAAGATGAACAAGATCCTCCCTCCCCTTGAGGAGTTCACAGAGCAGCCTAAAGACAAAAATGCAAGCAATTTTCAAATAAGCAAAGAGGTAAGTGCTGCAGCAGCAGAAAGAATTAGGAGCTGGGAGGCCGAGGAAAAGAGTGGTTAGAAATTTCTCCTGGGTTTGGAAGCAGAGTTAGGAAAGCTTTGTGAAAAAGAACTTGAGCTATGAATGTGGGAGAAAAACTTGCTAAAGGAAGACAATGGGAAGGAAAAGAGCCTCTCTGCCACTGAAGAAAGTCCTCACTAATTCGGCACACATTTCCTAAGCATCTACCACATGCTTTGAGCTGTGCCCAGTGCTGGAGTTACAAATGTCAATAAGACCTGGAGAGTGCCATCCGCTGGTAAGACAAGGCACATCACCTCTGGAAACTCCAGGGCTGTCTTAGTGGAGCAGCACAGACTGGGATGGTCAGGGATGCCCTTACTAAAGAGGAGACAACTTAGCTGAGCCCTGGTAGATGAGGAGTTAGCCAGGAGGGGGAGTTTCCTATAGAAAGATCAAGATAATGAAGGTGTAGGATATCAAAGATAAGGTGACACCACAAGAAACTCGGGCAGAAAGGTAAGGTGTGGGACAGAGAGGTAAAAGGAGCTGGAAATACAGTCAGGGAACAGAATTGTGGGCTTCACCATGAAGGAAGAAGAGAACCTTAGAAAGAGCTGAAGCCAGGGCATGTCATGGCCTAGTTTTCCTTTTAACGGTGACAATGGTAACAACCAAAAGTTACCAGACTTTGTCAGGCTCTAGGCTGGGCTTTCAGGACCTGTCTGTGTGCATTACAGAGAATGTGTGGGAGGGGGACATGGAGAAATAGAAAGACAGGGAAGCAGTCTGCCATCAAGGTGGAGGAGCAAGAGTGAGGGCCTATAGGGAGAGCCACCCACAGAACCCCACCACTAGTGCAGGGAAAGATAGCAGTGCCAGAGCATAAGATTAGACAGTGTTGTATCATTGCTATTAGGAACCTGAGAGAAATACCTGGATAAGAGAATGATCTTTTGGACACACTGCCTTTGAGAGGCTACAAGCCTCCTGAAGGCAATGTCTACTACACACATCTCAGGTCCTACAAAAGCCCATCAAGGTCAGTGAAGCCACCTTCTGACAGATGTCCTGATGCCTATAGGTTAAAGCTAGGGGCTTAAGAGAGAGCAAAACTTTATAACGATGCATATGGAAAATGCTCTGGAAGGCCTATAGATACACTGACTACTCATCTGTAAAACTGTCCCCAGGTCTTTGAAAAACTGACCCATTGGCATTTATGATGTCTCAGTTTAGCTGCTACCTCCTCTGAGAAATCTTCTCTGCTAGCATAAATAACCACCCTGTATGCCTAGACTCAGGGCCCTGGATGCTGGATTTTCAGTGCTGACGCAGAAACATCGTGGATACCCTGGAATTCTGGTCACCCTCCTTGCCCCCTCTATCTTTGTCAAAAGGAAGCATCCCCAGACCTTCGGGCAGTCAACATGGTGGAGAGGTAGGGGGACCTGAAGTCCCCTAGTCCCTCAAACAGAGCAGTGTTGAGGCCAGAGGACTTGGAATTCCAAGAGTCAGGGCTGCAGAGTGACAGAGACTCCTAGGGGCCCACAGGGACAACTGGTCAGGCCATAGGTGCCTTATGGTGAGCTGGAAGAGGTAAAATGGGTGGCATAGACATGGAGGACAGGGATCCCCTTCTGCAGAGAGACAAAAGGAAGAGAAGGAGAGGCTGTGGAAATGCATGATTGTATTTAGACAAGAAAAGAAACAGATTGACGATCAGAAAAAAACGGAGAAAGATCCAATTTCTAACTGCAGAGCTTTCTCCAGACCAGGGCAGGCTGCCCTGTTCACATACCTGGGGAGGAGGGGAGCCAGCCCTGGGTTCAGTAACCAGCTCAGAGTTGCGGTCTGTTGTCAGAGAAAGCAATCCTCTCCCTTCAGTGCTGTGGGAAGAAGAAAAAGAGCCATTCCAAAGACAAAGAATCCTGCTTGCGCCCTGCCTGCCGGAGGCCCTTTATTGGCTGGGCAGAGTAGCTCTTCCCCAGAACCAGGTACACGGAGGGGTATCCTTTAACACATTAGGGTTTTGAATCGCAGCCCAGTGCCTGGGAGACACCGGAGACTGTGGAGTGCGAAAAACTGTCCTGCTCACGCCCACACAGCCTTGTGAAGACATCCTGAACTGAGTGGTTTGCAACATCCGGTCAGGGAGGAAAGACTGGAAAGTTGCCATTTTTCTCCCCATCACCAATAAGGTGGGGTTTCAGGGAACAGACAAGGGGCCACAGTGGAGGTGGGACCCGCCTACACCAATCCACGCCCCTCTGCCTGATACCTGTGATCTAACAGAGCAAGATTGATGCTGACCAACCAGACAGCTCCTCCTCCAGGCCAGTGTAGCCACAAGTTCCAAGGCACCAGAAGTTTTACATTTTCTGATTTAATTCTTGGTCAATTCTTAACATACACACACACACACACACACACACACACACACACACGTGTGTGTTCTTCTTCTTCTTTTTCTTCTTATTTCTTCCCTTCTCTAATCTGGTTATTATGGTTGTTAGTTTGTTTAAGCAAAGATACTTAATTTATTATCTTTACAACTCTTCTGTATCTCCTTCTTTATTTTCCCCTCTCTCTCTGGGTTAAGCCATATAGTTTCTCTGCCTGGCCAATCTGCTTTTTTTTTTTTTTTTTTTTTTTTTTTTTTTTTTTTTTTTGCTTTTTGCTTTTTACTCTTGCATTTCTCTCTTTCTATGGGATAAAGCTTCTTCCACCACCACCACCACTTTTTAATTTTTTTTTTTAACCAGGGTTACTTCAATGAACAAATCAAAGCACACCAGGTAGAGGGTACAAAACACCTCTACAAGTAGGGAGATAAAGCAACCAGAGTCACAACAACAGAGAAATGTAACACACTCCAAAAACACCTGCTGAAGGGCCAGGCCCTGGACAGTGTATGACCCCTTTATTAATATAGTAGTGCTCGCAAGTGCAGGAAGTATAACAAGCTATTAAAACACTCAAGGGACTGAAAACTAGTCAAAATGGCAAAATGGAAGAATTCCCCTCAAAAGAAATTCCAGGAAGATATGATAGTTAAAGAATTGCTCAAAACAGATAAAAACAATATGTTTGACCAAGACTTTAGAATAACAGTCATAAGATTAATTGCTGGGCTTAAAAAAAGCATAGAAGAAAAAAATCTGGGAGAAAGGGCCAACATGGTGGAGAAGTAGGGGAATCCATACTTCCCACATCTCTCAAACAAAGAAGTGCTGAAGCCAAATGACTGAACCCCAAGAGTCTTGGAGGAAAAGAGGCTGAGACTAAAAGGGAGACACCAGGACATCCTTGATGGGCTATAGGTGGGTGATTGCAAACTGGGGGAGATAAAACAGGCCACATAGGCATAGAGGGGAGGGATCCCCTTTTGCAGAGAGCCAAAGGGAAGAGAAAGAGCTGCTGGGGAAGCATAAGACTGTATCTGGACAAGAGATAAACCTCAGACTGGGACTGGAAGGGATCCCATCTCTAACTGCCGGGCTTTCTTTGGACTGGGGCCAGCTGTCCTGTTTACACACCTGGGAAAGAGGGGAGCCTACCCCAGATTTGGTGGTAAGTCAGGGGCTCAGTCTGCAGTAGAAGAAAGTGGTCCACACCCTGGAGTGTTGCAGTATAGGAAAAAGCCTGCCTGTGTCTGTCATCCCCAGGCTCAGTGGCAGGGATGAGGGTGTAGGCCACAGTAGGAGAAAGCATCTCCCTCTTGGAGTACAGTGGGACAGAACAAAGCCTGCCTGCATCTGCCACTGGGCTTTGCTGCGAGGTCAGTGGCACAGTCCACAGTAGGAAAAGGTGGTCCTCCCTGAAGTGCTGTGGAACAGACAAAGCCAAGCAGGACCATATATTGCGCCACACTGAGAGGTGCTTCCCCAGTGCCAGAATGCACAGAGCAGGACTTTGAATCCTAGGCAAACCCCAGGTCAGGGGAGTCAATGGAGCAAGAAGAACTGCCCCATCTGCACCCATGGCACAGTGAAGGCGACTCAAACTGAGTTCACCACGTCCCTAAAGAAGAGACTGGGGGATCACCATTTCTGCCCCTGCCACCAAAGCAGGGCCTCAGGGATTAGTCAGGTATATAGCCCACAGTGGAAGTGGGACCAGCCTACACCAAACCAGGCCCTTCCACACCAGGTAACTGCATATGTGCTGAAGCTGGATAGATGCTGTGGAATCAGATTGCTCCATCATCCATACCAGTGACACTGCATAGCCTGGATTAATTCCAGGACAATTCTTGTTATTTAGATATATTCTCCCTTCCTATCTCTTCCCTCCTCTAGGCTGGTTACTCTGGTTGTTGGTCTGTTCAAACAGACATATTTAATCCAGTCTCTTGATACATGTTCTACACCTCCTTGTATACTTTCCTTTCTTTCTCTCTGGAATAATCAGAGATAACTGATTGGGTATCTGTCTGGGCAACTTCATCTTCGTTTTTTCCTCCCTCCTCTTTTTTTAATTTCCTTTCTCTCTCTCTGGATTAAGCCATTTAGTCTCTCTGCCCAGTCAATGTTTATTTTCTCTTTGTCCCCGCCCCTGTTTCCTCTCTTTGTATATGCTCTTCCATCAGCATCACCTCCACCCTGTTCTTTACTTGTAGCTGGGTTTTCTGTTTTTTTGCTTCTGGATTTTGTGTGTGTGTGTGTGTGTGTGTGTGTGTGTTTGTCTGTTTGTTTGTTTGTTTTACATGTCTGTGTGTTTGCATGTCTTTATTTCCTGTTTTTTTGTCTGTTTGTTTTCCTTTCCAGGGCGACTTCAAGGAAAAAAAATCAAAGCATGCCTCATGGAGGGTCCAAATCATCACTACCAGTAGATAAATACAATAACCAAAGTATCAAAAACAGAGACCAAGTAACACTCCCATAAAACACCTCCTGAAGGGCCAGGCCCTGGACAGTGTATGACCACCACCCTTTAATATAGCAATGCTTGCAGGTGCAGAATACACAACAAGCTTTTAGAACTCATAAGGGACAGAAAACTAGTCAAAATTATGAAATGGAAGAATTCCCCTCAAAAGAAATTCCAGGAAGAAGTGAAAACTAAAGAATTTATCAAAACAGATATAAGCAATATAACTTAACAAGAATTTAGAGTAATAGTCATAAGATTAATCGCTGGGCTTGAAAAAGGTATAAGAGAGCAGAGAATCTATTACTGCACAGATCAAGGAACAAAAAATAGTCATAATGAATTTAAAAATGCTATAAATGAGGTGAAAAATAAGATGGAGGTGGCCACACCATAGATTGAAGAGGCAGAGGGGAGAATAAGTGAATTAGAATATAAAATTATGGAAAAAGAGGAAACTAAGAAAAAGAGAGTTAAAAAACATCCAGGGTCAAAAGGGGAGAATTCGAGAACTAGGTGATGCAATCAAATGGAACAGTATCTGTATCATATGAATTCCAGAAAAAGAAGAGAGGGAGAAAGGAGCTGAAGGTGTACTTGAATAAATCATAGCTGAGAACTTCCCCAATCTGGGGAAGGAAACAGACACTGAAATCCAAGGGGCATACAGAACTCCTTTCAGACATAACTTGAATCAGTCTTCTGCATGACATATCATAGTGAAACTGGCAAAATACAAGGATAAAGAGAGAATTCTGAAAGCAGCTAGGGATAAACAGGTCTTAACATACAAATGTAGATACATAAGGGTGGTAGCAGACCTATCTGCTGAAACTTGGCAGAAAGGAAAGGCAGGAAATCTTCAATGTGATGAACAGGAAAAGTATGCAGCCAAGAATCCTCTATCCAGCAAGCCTGTAATTCAGAATAGAAAGATAGGTAAAAGTTTTCCCCAAAAAAACAAAAACTAAAGGAATTCATCACCACTAAACCAGCTCTACAAAAGATCCTAAGGGGGACTCTGTGAACAAAATGTGGCAAGGATCACAAAGTATGAGAGACATCACTACACGCATGATACCTACAGATATCACAATGACTCTAAACCCATATCTTTCAATAATAACACTGAATGTAAATCGACTAAATTCTCCAATCAAAAGACATAGGGTATCAGAATTAATTAAAAACAAACAAACAAACAAACAAACAAACAAGATCCGTCTATATGCTGTCTGCAAGAGACCCATTTTAGACCTGAGGACACCTTCAGATTGAGAGTGAGGGGATGGAGAACTATTTATCATGCCACTGGAAGTCAAAAGAAAGCTGGAGTAGCCATACTTATATCAAACCAACTAGACTTTAAATTAAAGGCTGTAACAGATGAAGAAGGGCATTATATAATAATCACAGGGTCTATCCATCAGGAAGAGCTAACAATTATAAATGTCTATGTGCTGATACAGGAGCCCCAAAATATAAAAAACAATTACTCACAAACATAAGCAACCTTATTGATAAGAATGTGGTAATTGCAGGGGACTTTAATACTCCACTTAAAACAATGGACATATCATGTAGACACAGAATCCATAAAGAAACAATGACCCTGAGTGATACATTGACCAGATGGACTTGACAAATATATTTAGAACTTTGCATCCCAAAGCAACAGAATAGACTTTCTTCTTGAGTGCACATGGAACATTTTCCAGATACATCACATACTGGGTCACAAAGCAGACTTCAATAATATAAAAGAATTGAGATCATACCATGCACACTTTCAGATCACAATGCTATGAAATTTGAAAGCAACCACAGGAAAAAGTCTGGAAAACCTCCAAAAGCATGGAGCTTAAAGAACATCCTACGAAAGAATGAATGGGTCAACCAGGCAATTAGAGAAGAACTTAAAAAATACATGGAAAGAAACAAAAAAGAAAGTACAACAATCCAAACACTTTGGGATGCAGCTAAGGCAGTCCTGAGAGGAAAATACATTGCAATCCAGGCCTATCTCAAGAAACAAGAAAAATCTCAAATACAGAGTCTAACAGCACACTTAAAGGAAATAGAAGAACAGCAAGACACACCAAACCCAGCAGAAGAAAAGAAATAGTAAACATCAGAGCAGAAATAAACAATATAGAATCTAAAAAAAAAACAGTAGGCAGATCAATGGAACCAAGAGTTGGTTTTTTAAAAAATATATTAAAAAAGATAAACCTCCAGCCAGGTTTCTCAAAAAGAAAAGAGAGAGGAACCAAATAGATAAAATCACAGACAAAAAGGGATTTATTAGAACAAATCCCTCAGAAATAAAAGCAATTATCAGGGAATACTATGAAAAATTATATGCCAACAAAATGGACAACTTGGAAGAAATGAACAAATTCCTAAACACCCACACACCACTGAAACTCAAACAGGAAGAAACAGAAAACTTGAACAGACCCATAAGTTGTGAAGAAATTGAATCAATTATCAAAAATCGCTCAACAAATAATATTCCTGGGCCGGATGGCTTCCTAGGTGAATTCTACCAGACATTTAAAGCAGAGTTAATGCCTACCCTTCTCATGCTGTTCCAAAAAATAATAATAATAATATATAAAAAAGAAAAAGAAAAAAGAAAAGAAAGAAAGAGAAGGAAAGCTTCCAGGCTCATTCTTTGAAGCCAGCATTACCTTTATTCCCAAATCAGACAAACACCCTCAAAAAGGAGAATTACAGGCTAATATCCTGTATGATATTATGTATGATGAACATGGATGCAAACATTCTCACAAGATACTAGCAAATCAATTCAACAGTATATTAAAGGAATTATTCACCATGATCAAGTGGGATTCATATCAGCAGGGTTGTTCAATATCACAAATCAATCAATGTGATGTATCACATTAATAGAAGAAAGGATAAGAACCATATGATCCTGTCAATAGATGCAGAAAAAGCATTTGACAAAATAGAGCATCCTTCATAATAAAAACCCTCAATAAAGTTGGGACACAAGGAACATACCTAAATGTCATAAAAGCCATATACAAAAAGCCCACAGCTAATATAATTCTCAATGGGGAAAAACTGAGAACCTCCCACTGAGATCAGGAACATGACATGGATGTCCACTCTCACCACTGCTGTTTAACACAGTGTTGTAAGTCCTAGCTTCAGCAATCAGGAAACAAAATGAAATAAAAACATCCAAATTGTCAAAGAAGAAGTCAAATTTTCACTTTTTGCAGATGACATGATACTCTACATGGAAAACCCGAAAGACTCCACCAAAAAGCTACTAGAACTGATACATGAATTCAGCAAAGCCGCAGGATACAAAATCAATGTACACAAATCAGTTGCATTTTTATACACCAATAATGAAGCAACAGAAAGAGAAATCAAGAAATAAATCCCATTTATAAGTGCACCAAGAACTACAAAACCTAGGAATAAACCTAACCAAAGATGTAAAAGATCTGTATGCTGAAAACTATAGAAATCTTATGAAGGAAATTGAAAAAGTCACAAAGAAATGGAAAAACATTGCACGCACATGGATTGGAAGAATAAAAATTATTAAAATGTCAATACTACCCAAAGAAATCTACACATTTATGCAATCCCAATCAAAACTACACCAGCATTCTTCTCAAAGCTAGAACAAAAAAATCCTAACATTTGTATGGAACCACGAAAGACCCCAAATAGCCAAAGTAATGTTGAAAAAGAAAACCAAAGTAGGAGACATCACAATCCCAGAATTTAGCCTTCACTACAAAGCTGTAATCATCAGGGCAGTATGGTATTGGCACAAAAACAGACACAAAGACCAATGGAATAGAATATAGGCCCCATAATTGGACCCACAAATGTATGGCCAACTAATCTTTGACAAGTCAGGAAACAGTATTCAATGGAAAAAAGACAGTCTCTTTAACAAATGGTGCTAGGAGAACTGGGCAGCAACATGCAGAAGAATGAAACTAGGCCATTTTCTTACACCATACACAAAATAAACTCAAAATGGGTGAAAGGCCTAAATGTGAGGAAGGAAACCATCAAAACCCTAGAGGAGAAAACAGGCAAAACCCTCTTTGACTTCAGCTGCAGCAATTTCTTGCTCAACACATCTCCAAAGGCAAGGGAATTAAAAGCAAAAATGAACTATTGGGACCTCATCAAAATTAAAAAAAAAAAAAACTAGGGGCGCCTGGGTGGCTCAGTCGGTTAAGCGGCCGACTTCGGCTCAGGTCATGATCTCGCGGTCCGTGAGTTTGAGCCCCGCGTCGGGCTCTGTGCTGACAGATCAGAGCCTGGAGCCTGTTTCAGATTCTGTGTCCCCCTGTCTCTGACCCTCCCCCATTCATGCTCTGTCTCTCTCTGTCTCAAAAATAAATAAACGTTAAAAAAATTTTTTTTTAAAAAAGCTTCTGCACTGTAAGTTTTGTTGATCAACTAAGACATGAATAGACATTTTTTTCCAAAGAAAACAGAAGACATGAATAGACACTTTCCTAAGAAGACATCCAAATGTCCAACAGACACATGAAAAGATGCTCAACATCATTAATCATCAGGGAAATACAAACCAAAACCACATTGAAATACCACCTCATACTGGTCAGAGTGGCTAAAATTAACAACTCAGTAAAGAACAGATGCTGGCGAAGATGTGGAGAAAGCACAGTTGGTGGGAATGCAAACTGGTGCACTCTAGAAAACAGTGTGGAGGTTCTTCAAAAAACTAAAAATAGAACTGTCCTATAACTCAACAATAGCAAAACTTTCAAAAATAGCCAAATTATGGAAAGAGACTATATATCCATCAACTGATGAATGGATAAAGATGTGGTTCATATATACAATGGAATCCTACCTGGCAATGAGAAAGAATGAAATCCTGCCATTTGCAGCAACATGAATGGAACTGGAGGATATTATGCTAAGTGAAATAAGTCAGGTAGAGAAAGACAGATACCATACATGTTCACTCATATGTGAACCTTGAGAAACCTAACAGAAGACCATGGGGGAAGGGAAGGGGAAAGATAGTTTCAAACAGAGAGGGACGAAAACCATAAGGGACTGTTAAATATAGAGAACAAACTGAAGGTTGATGGTGGTGGGGCTGGGGAGAGGTGAAAATGGGTGATGGGTATTAAGGAGGGCACTTGTTGGGGTGAGCACTGGGTGTTTATGTAAGCGATGAATCATGGGAATCTACCCCCAAAACCAAGAGCACACTATATATAATGTATGTTAACCAACTTGACAATAAATTACATTAAAAAAGGAAGCACCCCTATACTTTTAATCTCTCCTAATCACTCTGTTACTCTGTTACTTTATAGCAATTAGCACAAGTCCATCCAAAATCTGTGAGTTATCTCTCTGTTGTGTTCCCAGCATCTAGTTCTTGCCTGGTATGTGGGTGGGGTTCAGTACACATTTATACATGAAATAAATAAACCATTCACCCTCCCCAAAACATTATGTATCTTCTGTGCCTCCATGACTTTCTGATATCATTCTTTCTTCCTAGAGTGCTTTATCCCATCTTCTTCTTCAAAAAAAAAACTCTTTGTTTCTTAACAACTCTGCTCAAATATTAGCTTCTCTACATCCACAAGAATGAGCAAGGGTCTTAAAACCCAGGTGCCCTCCATAATGTTTATTGAATAGATGACTCCACATTTATCTCTGTAAATGTCAGCTATTGGCTTTAGCCCATATTTTAAAAATTATTTTTGAATCCTTACTTTGTTATCCAATCTATTAGTGACCCATAACAGGCTATGTCATCCATAATTAAATAAGTGTGCATTCTCTGTATTCATCCTGTTCACATCTGTCTAAAACACAGTGTGCAGAACAGGGCTGATAAATGTCATCTGCCATGTAGTTTGGGAAAACAAATTAGTGTGACCTAACCAAACTAGAGGATTGGCAGCAGGGACTTATCATACAGATAAATTTGGGTCCATCTTGTACCTAGATTTTTTCCCCTTTCTGGCCCCAGAGCATCCCTGCTCATCACAATCTGTGTATCCTTAAAAGAACACTGTATATGTCACCAATTCCATGGCATCTCCTTAGTTCTCCATAATCAAACGTAATATCCCTTCACCTTAGAGTTGCTTAGGTACTTATATTACTTTACTTATTCATTCAATAAATATTTATTGAGAATCTTATAATTTCACAGGCACTGTACTGTGCTTTTGGTCACAAAGAAGTATGAGTAGAGCTTTACCTTATGTTATGTTCATTACATACTTGTCTTAATCCCCACTTTATCACTTATGGTTTGGGGAAGGTACGAAGACTCTCTGAACCTTAGTTTACTTATGTATAAAAATAAGGATAACATTACTTGTTTCACATAGTTCTGCAGGTTACACAATTTTACGAAGCACCTAGCACAGAGTCTGGTATGTGACAGGTGTCTAACAATTTCTTATCCCTTTTCCTCTACACACTAGATTGTAAGAGAAAGGGGGTGCCTGCTGTGTGGACACTCTTCTTGCTTCCTTGCTTCCTCCAACTGTGTCCTTGATTTTCACATGCCCATTGTGTGGAGTGGAGATGGAGGTGGGCTCCATCCCTAAAATTTCGCTGTCTTTCCCTCCCAGAGCAGAGGTGACTGTACCTGGCCCTCAGGCACCAGCATAGGGTACCCATCACCATCTGGTCTGTGGTCCTACTGGAGCAAGTTCATCATGTCTAATCTCCAAGTTCATGCAGAACTGCATGAGGCACAGGCTGGCTTGTACAATCACAGTACCTTTAAGCTAAGGGAATGGGTGGGAATCCCAGGCTTCAGGGGCTTGAGGTTAGCACGTCCTCATGAGGTGACCCGTGAGGATGCCCTAATCTGTGGGAATGTGATCAAACCCCTGTCCTGTTTTCTTCCTCCCCTTCCCCCCTATTTGTCTCTGTTAGCTTTATCCTTCCTTATTTCATCCTTCTTTCCTACCCTCTTCTGTCTCTTGTTTGCTTTCTCACTTTATTTGTGCTTCTCTGTTCCTCATTCCACTTCACCCTCAACTGCGGCCCTACTCTCCTCCCTGGCTTGGGCTCCAGCTCTGCTCTCCTTTCCTCTTCTTCTGCCCCAACTGTTGGAACTCACCAAATAGTTATTTCACTTAAACACTGTACCTTACACAGTAGTAAGTACTCTGCACAACTAACAGACAAACAATCCTGCCCCAGTTGGGGAAAGTTCACTATCTTTCTGAAAATGACTCCACCTTCTTTTCCTTTAGAGCAGCCAGTGTCAGCCTCTCCTGTTATACTATATCCTCTTTTTTCCTGCTTTTCCTCTCTCTCCTACTTTCTGTCTCTTTATCCCTTGCTACGCTGTGTCTTGAAATGTCATTAGAAATCTCTGAAAGAAATCTTCTCCGTGTATTACAGAGCTGGTTCTCTGCTAATAGCATTGCATTTGATATATGCATTTAATACAAGTAAAAAAAAAACTATTGAAATAAATAAATTATGAAAAATTTACAGCAAAGCCTTTAATTTCATACCAATCATTCAGAATGAATGCTAAATCTGTTGGCAGCATGCAACAAACATCATTCTGCATGTTTTTTTAAAGCCCAGAAAATTAAGGACATTGGAGTACTTTTTGTTACCCACAATTTTCTTCACCTCCACTGTGTTCCACCATAAATAAAAGACAACACAATTTTGTTTAGGAATCGATTTGATATATGAAGATATTGCATTAACTACTCTATATGTGTTTAATTTATTTTACTGCAGCTCACGATGATTCTGAAATGAGAGGGTGAGATTTATGTTTTCCTGGTCTCAGAAGCCAGACAGAGATTTCTCTTCCCAGAGCCTAGAACCTCTGTGGGAATTATTCTCCTTTGCTGGGAGTCTCAGTAGAGGAAGGAGGACAGCACAGTGAAATCATAAGTAAAGGGGAAACTGACCTAGTTTGGGCCCATTCTGGCTCAATGTGAGCTGAAATGGGCAAATCCATCATGGAAGGGTGGGGCTAGAGGTAAAAAAAAAAAAAATCATATGCTAAGAATGTGGCATCTTATTAAGAGAGAGATGACAAGCCCTAAGATTCATCACTTCGGATACACTCAAATACTGCCTCAAACCCTGCCTTCCCTCCCCTGCCCCTACCAAACACACAGTTTGTGGTTCACTAAACTATTGAGGTTCCTTGATCACACCATATTTTGCCTTTACACTGTGTTTTTTTTTCTCCTCCAAAAATGTCCTTTTCCCTTGATCTGCCCACCACATCTTTTTCATCCTTGAAGACTCGGCTCTGGAGTCACCTTCATGAAATAATCCCTCAATCATGCCTGTTTTGGCCTCACTGCACTCTACATACACCTTGCCTACAATCTCAGTCATTCTGGGTATTTTATGTTTATATACTTCTTTTCTCTTACTGTACTATACACTATACACAAAATTAAGTCTAAATATACCATTGATCTAAACATTAATGCTAAATCATAAAGCCTTTAGAGAAACACAGAAAATTATTTTTGAGACATGGTGGTAGTTAAAGATTTTTTAAGAGAGATTAAAGGAAGCAATATACTATAAAATAATATAGTTGACCTTATTAAGTATATTCTTTTTTCCCATTAAGCTAAACTGTTAAGAAAATGTATAGACATATGGCAGAAAATGAGAAAATATTCACAAAATATATATCTAATAAACAAGTAGTAGACAGGATATTTGAAGAACTCCTACAAGTCAGTAATACAATAAACTCAGTAGAAAATGGGAAAAATGAACAGACGAGAACATTGTCTTGTCCCAAACAAGACATATTAGTTGTCAGAAACATATAAAACTAGCCACAGTCTGTGAGAAACAGCTTTGCAAAACACATAGTATGAACAAAACAAATCAAAACAAAACAAAAACTGGTATATAAAATACACAAAGAACTTATATTTTTTGTCTTAAAAAATTTTATCAATGTTTATTTGTTTTTGAGAGACAGAGATACAGAGAATGAGTGGGAATGGGCAGAGAGAGGGAGACACAGAATCTGAAGCAGGCTCCAAGCACTGAGCTGTCAGCACAGACCTCACGAATCATGAGATCATGACCTGAGCTGAAGTCAGATGCTTGACCAAGTGAGCCACCCTGGTGCCCCACAAAGAACTTTTAAAATTAAACAATAAGAAAACAAGCAACCCAATTAAAAATAAGTATATATTCTGATCAGAACTGAACAAAGAAGATACATGGATGTCAAATAAGCATATGAAAAAACACACAGCATCATATGTCATTAGAGAATTTCAAACTTAAACAACACTGGCTAAAATCTAAAACACTGACAGCACCAAATGGTAGTGAGGATGTGAAACAACATGAGGATTCACTCGTTACTGGTGGGAATACAAAATGTTACAGGGGTGTCTTGGCTCAGTCTGTTAAATATCCAACTGTCAATTCCAGCTCAGTTCATAATCTCATGGTCTATGAGATGGATTCCTGTGTCAGGGAGTGTGGATACTACCTGGGATTCTCTTTCTCTGCCCTTACTCATGGACATGCACATATACGAGTACTCTTTCTCTCTCTTAAAATGAATACATGAATAAACATTTAAAAATGGTATAGCCACTTTGGGAGGCATTTTGGCAGTTTCATTCAAAACTCAACATATTCTTACTATATGATCTAGCAATCACACTGGTATTTACAGCAGCTTTATTCAATAATTGCCAGAACTTGGAAGCAACTGAGATGTTTTTCAGTAGCTGAATGGATAAACCAACTATGGTAATACAGACAATAGAAAATTGTTCAGTAATAAGGACAAATGAACTATCAAGTCATAAAAAGACCTGGAATAACATTAAATGCATAATCTAGGTAAAAAAAAAAAAGAAAGCCAGTGTGAAAAACCTCCAGAAACTGGAAAAATCAAGGAAATGGATTCTCCTTTTAGAGCTTTCAGAAGAAACACAGCTCTGCTGATGCATTTTATACTTCTGATCTCCTGAACTAAAGATAATACTTTTCAGTTGCTTCAAACCACAAATTTTTGGCAATTTTTTGCAGCATCAGTAAGAAACTAATACATAGAAAATGGAGAAGAAAGTTGAGACGTGAGGAAATGAGGAAAGATGAAGCAGGCAAGGGTGAAAGGTTTGGAGTTGTGTGCTTGATGAAGGCACAGGATAAAGCAGACCATTACTGTCCACCTCTGGATAGTTCTCATGAGCTCCCATGTGGGATCAAGTTCAACATTACAGCTCTGTAGAAGACTTTTATATCTATCCACTTCATTTGCATCTCACTAAGATCTAGATGGAGGGTCCTTCCAGCACAGAGGTAACATCACATTTAAATTAACCAAGTTGGGGCATCCAAATTGGAAAGAAAAAAATAAAATTACCGTTGTTAGCAGACAACACAAACATATATGTCGAAAACCCTAGTGATTACACACACACACACACACACACACACCTCCTAAAACTAATAACAGTTCAACAAATTTTCAGAATACAAATCAACATACAAAATAATTTGTATTTCTATGCACTAGCAATAAATAACCTGGAAAAGAGATTAAGAAAACAAATTCATCTATAATAGTAGGAATAGGGAGGATCCTGGGAAGATGGCGGCATAGGAGGACACTGGGCTCACCACGCGTCCTGCTGATCTCTTAGATTCCACCTACACCTGCCTAAATAACCCAGAAAACTGCCAGAAGACTAGCAGAATGGAGTGTCCAGAGCCAAGCGCAGATGAGAGGCCCACAGAAGAGGGTAGGAAGGGTGGTGAGGCGTTGCACACTCTGTGGACTGGCGGGAGGGAGCCAGGGTGGAGGGGTGGCCCACCAGCAAAGCAGAGCACCCGAGTCTGGCTGGCAAAAGTGGAGGGGCTGGACGGAGTGTGTTCTGACAGCAAGCTGGACTTGACATCTGGAAGGTTATAAGCTAACAGCCCTGCTCGGAGAACAGGAGGGCTGGAGAACAACGGGAGGGAGCCTTGTTGAGCCCCGGACAACTGAGCTCAGCTTGGTGGGGAGGTGCTCACCAGTGCCATCTCCCTCGCCCATCCCCCAGCCAAAATCCCAAAGGGAACCAGTTCCTGCCAGGGAACTTGCTTTCAGCGCACAAACACCCAATGCTGTGCTTCTGTGGATTCATCCTTCCGGCGGGTCTGAATTCCTCCCAGTGCTGCAGGGCCCCTCCCGAAGCAGATCTCCAAAGGAAAAGCGAGCTGAGCCTGCCCCTCCCGCCCCTGTGCACCTTGCCGATCCACCCCAGCTAATATGCCAGATCCCCCAGCACCACAAGCCTGGCAGTGTGCAAGTAGCCCAGACGGGCCATGCCACCCCACAGTGAATCACGCCCCTAAGAGAGGGGAAGAGAAGGTACACACCAGTTTGACTGAGGCCCCAGTGGTGGGCTGGGGGCAGACATCAGGTCTGACTGCGGCTCCACCCACCAACGCAAGTTATTCAAGACAGCACAGGGGAAGTGCCCCCGCAGTCCCGCACCACTCCAGGGACTATCCAAAATGATGAAACGGAAGAATTCCCCTTAGAAAAACATCAAGGAAATAACAACAGCGAACGAATTGATCAAAATTGATTTAACAATATCACAGAAAGTGAATTTAGAACAATAGTCATAAAATTAATCGCTGGGCTTGAAAACAGTATAAAGGACAGCAGAAAATCTCTTCCTACAGAGATCAAGGGGCTAAGGAACAGCCAGGAGGAGCTAAAAAATGCTATCAATGAGCTGAAAAATGAAATGGAGACAACCATGGCTCGGATTGAAGAGGCAGAGGAGATAATAGGTGACTAGAAGATAAAATTATGGAAAAAGGAAAAGCTGAGAAAAAGAGAGATAAAAAATCCAGGAGTATGAGGGGAAAATTAGAGAACCAAGTGATGCACTAAAGAGAAATAATCTACGCATAATTGGTATCCCAGAGGAGGAAGAGAGAGGGAAAGGTGCTGAATGTATACTTGAAGCAATAATAGCTGAGAAATTCCATGATCTGGGGAAGGAAAAAGGCATTGAAATCCAAGAGGCACAGAGAACTCCCTTCAGACGCAACTTGAATCGATCTTCTGCATGACATATCATAGTGAAACTGGCAAAATACAAGGATAAGGAGAAAATTCTGAAAGTAGGTAGAGATAAACGTGCTCTAACATAAAGGGAGACCTATAAGACTCGTGACCGATCTCTCTACTGAAATTTGGCATGCCAGAAAGGAATGGCAGGAGATCTTCAATGTGATGAACAGAAAAAATATGCAGCCGAGAATCCTTTATCCAGCAAGTCTGTCATTTAGAATAGAAGGAGAAATAAAGGTCTTCCCAAACAAACAAAAACTGAAGGAATTCGTCACCACTAAACCAGCCCTACATGAGATCCCAAAGGGGATCCTGTGAGACAAAGTTCCAGAGACATCACTACAAGCATGAAACCTAAGGACATCGCAATGACTCTAAACCCATATCTTTCTATAATAACACAATGGAAATGGACAAATACACCAACTAAAAGACATAGGGTATCATAATGGATACTCATTTTAGACCTGAGGACACCTTCAGATTGAGAGGAAGGGGATGGAGAACTATTTATCATGCCACTGGAAGCCAAAAGAAAGCTGGAGTAGCCATACTTATATCAGACAAACTAGACTTTAAATTAAAGGCTGTAACAAGAGATGAAGAAGGGCATTATATAATAATCACAGGGTCTATCCATCAGGAAGAGCTAACAATTATAAATGTCTATGTGCCGAATACAGGAGCCCCCAATATATAAAAAACAATTACTCACAAACATAAGCAACCTTATTGATAATAATGTGGTAATTGTAGGGGACTTTAACACTCCACTTACAGAAATGGATAGATCATCTAGACACACGGTCTATAAAGAAACAAGGGCCCTGAATGATACAATGGATCAGATGGACTTGACAGATATATTTAGAACTCTGCATCCCAAAGCAACAGAATATACTTTCTTCTCGAGTGCACATGGAACTTTCCCCAAGATAGATCACATACTGGTCACAAAACAGCCCTTCATAAGTATACAAGAATTGAGATCCTACCATGCATACTTTCAGACCACAATGCTATGAAGCTTGAAATCAACCACAGGAAAAAAGTCTGGAAAACCTCCAAAAGCATGGAGGTTAAAGAACACCCTACTAAAGAATGAGTGGGTCAACCAGGCAATTAGAGAAGAAATTTAAAAATATATGGAAACAAACGAAAATGAAAATACAACAATCCAAACGCTTTGGGATGCAGCAAAGACAGTCCTGAGAGGAAAATACATTGCAAACCAGGCCTATCTCAAGAAACAGGAAAAATCCCAAATACAAAATCTAAAAGCACACCTAAAGGAAATAGAAGCAGAACAGCAAAGACAGCCTAAACCCAGCAGAAGAAGAGAAATAATAAAGATCAGAGCAGAAGTAAACGATATAGAATCTAAAAAACCTGTAGAGCAGATCAACAAAACCAAGAGTTGGTTTTTTGAAAAAATAAACAAAACTGACAAACCTCTAGCCAGACTTCTCGAAAAGAAAAGGGAGATGACCCAAATAGATAAAATCATGAATGAAAATGGAATTATTACAACCAATCCCTCAGAGATACAAGCAATTATCAGGGAATACTATGAAAAATTATATACCAACAAACTGGAAAACCTGGAAGAAATGGACAAATTCCTAAACACCCACACACTTCCAAAACTCAATGAGGAGGAAATAGAAAGCTTGAAAAGACCCATAACCAGCGAAGAAATTGAATCAGTCATCAAAAATCTCCCAACAAATAAGAGTCCAGGACCAGATGGCTTCCCAGGGGAGTTCTACCAGACGTTTAAAGCAGAGATAATACCTATCCTTCTCAAGCTATTCCCAAAAATTGAAACCGAAGGAAAACATACAGACTCATTCTATGAAACCAGTATTGCTTTGATTCCTAAACCAGACAGAGACCCAGTAAAAAAAGAGAACTACAGGCCAATATCCCTGATGAATATGGATGCAAAAATTCTCAATAAGATACTAGCAAATCAAATTCAACAGCATATAAAAGGAATTATTCACCATGATCAGGTAGTATTCATTCCTGGGCTGCAGGTCTGGTTCAACATTCGTAAATACATCAATGTGATATATCACATTAATAAAAGAAAAGATAAGAACCATATGATCCTGTCAATTGATGAAGAAAAAGCATTTGAAAAAATTCAGCATCCTTTCTTAATAAAAACCCTCGAGAAAGTTGGGATAGAAGGAACAACCTAAGCATCATAAAAGCCATTTATGAAAACCCCACAGCTAATATCATCTTCAATGGGGAAAAACTGAGAGCTTTCCCCCTGAGATCAGGAACACGACAGGGATGTCCACTCTCACCGCTGTTGTTTAACACAGCGTTGGAAGTACTAGCATCAGCAATCAGACAACAAAAGGAAATCAAAGGCATCAAAATTGGCAAAGATGAAGTCAAGCTTTCGCTTTTTGCAGATGACATGACATTATACATGGAAAATCCGATAGACTCCACCAAAAGTCTGCCAGAACTGATACATGACTTTAGCAAAGTTGCAGGATACAAAATTAATGTACAGAAATCAGTTGCATTCTTATACACTAATAATGAAGCAACAGAAAGACAAATAAAGAAACTGATCCCATTCACAATTGCACCAAGAAGCATAAAATACGTAGGGATAAATCTAACCAAAGATGTAAAAGATCTGTATGCTGAAAACTATAGAAAGCTTATGAAGGTAATTGAAGAAGATAGAAAGAAATGGAAAAACATTCCATGCTCATGGATTGGAAGAATAAATATTGTCAAAATGTCAATACTACCCAAAGCTATCTACACATTCAATGCAATCCCAATCAAAATTGCACCAGCATTATTCTCGAAGTTAGAACAAGCAATCCTAAAATTCATATCGAACCACAAAAGGCCCCGAATAGCCAAAGTAATTTTGAAGGAGAAGACCAAAGCAGGAGGCATCACAATCCCAGACTTTAGCCTCCACTACAAAGCTGTCATCATCAAGACAGCATGGTATTGGCACAAAAACAGACACATAGACCAATGGAATAGAATAGAAACCCCACAACTAGACCCACAAACGTATGGCCAACTCATCTTTGACAAAGTAGGAAAGAACATCCAATGGAAAAAAGACAGTCTCTTTAACAGATGGTGCTGGGAGAACTGGACAGCAACATGCAGAAGATTGAAACTAGACCACTTTCTCACACCATACACAAAAACAAACTCAAAATGGATAAAGGACCTGATTGTGAGACAGGAAACCGTCAAAACCCTAGAGGAGAAAGCAGGAAAAGACCTCTCTGACCTCAGCCGTAGCAATTTCTTACTTGACACATCCCCAAAGGCAAGGGAATTTAAAGCAAAAATGAACTATTGGGACCTCATGAAGATAAACAGCTTCTGCACAGCAAAGGAAACAACCAACAAAACTAAAAGGCAACCAACGGAATGGGAAAAGACATTTGCACATGACATATCAGAAAAAGGGCTAGTATCCAAAGTCTATAAAGAGCTCACCAAACTCCCCACCCAAAAAACAAATAACCCAGTGAAGAAATGGGCAGAAAACATGAATAGACACTTCTCTAAAGAAGACATCCGGATGGCCAGCAGGCACATGAAAAGATGCTCAACGTCACTCCTCATCAGGGAAATACAAATCAAAAACACACTCAGATATTACCTCATGCCAGTCAGAGTGACCAAAATGAACAAATCAGGAGACTATAGATGCTGGAGAGGATGTGGAAAAACGGGAACCCTGTTGCACTGAAGGTGGGAATGCAAACTGCTGCAGCCACTCTGGACAACAGTGTAGAAGTTCCTCAGAAAATTAAAAATAGACCTACCCTATGACCCAGCAATAGCACTGCTAGGAATTTACCCAAGGGATACAGGAGTACTGATGCATAGGGGCACTTGTACCCCAATGTTTATAGCAGCACTCTCAACAATAGCCAAATTATGGAAACAGCCTAAATGTCTATCAACTGATGAATGGATAAAGAAATTGTGGTTTATATACACAATGGAGTACTATGTGACAATGAGAAAGAATGAAATACGGCCCTTTGTAGCAACATGGATGGAACTGGAGAGTGTGATGCTAAGTGAAATAAGCCATACAGAGAAACACAGATACCATATGTTTTTCATTCTTATGTGGATCCTGAGAAACTTAACAGAAACCCATGGAGGAGGGGAAGGAAAAAAAAAAGGAGGTTAGAGTGGGAGAGAGCCAAAGCATAAGAGACTGTTCAAAACTGAGAACAAAGTGAGGGTTGATGGGGGTGGGAGGGCGGGGAGGGTGGGTGATGGGTATTGAGGAGGGCACCTTTTGGGATGAGCACTGGGTGTTGTATGGAAACCAATTTGACAATAAATTTCATATATTGAAAAAAAATAAATAAATTTGGCAAACTAAAAAAAAAATGGTAGGAATAGGAAAAAAAAACAGGGGTAAATTCAACCAAGTTAGTAAAAGACTTTGTTACTAAAAACTGTAATTCATCACTAAAAGAAATTAAAGAGACATAAATAAACATTCCATGTTTGTGGATTGGCTGATAATATTGTTGAGATGATCACACTAGCCAAAGTTATCTACAGATTCAGTGCAATCCCTATTAAATCTCTATGGGTTTTTTTTTGCAGAATTAAAAAAAAATGTAAAATTCATATGGCATGTCAAGGAACCATGAATAGCCAAAAAAATCTTCAAAAATTAGAACAAGTTGGAGGACCCACACTTTCTGATTTTAAAACTTACTGCAAAGCTGCAGCAATAAAAAAAGTATGCTGCTGGTATAAGCACAAACATCAATGGAAGAGAATAGTAGAAACAAGAATTAAACCCTTGAATATATAGTCAATTAATTTTAAGTAGGGTGCCAAAGCCATTCAATGGAGAAAACGTGTTTCCTTAATAAGTTGTAGTAAACAAACTGGATAACCACATGCAAACTGGATAACCACATGCAAAAATGAAGTCAAACCTTTACCTTATACCATACAAATAATGGATTAAATACCTAAACATAAGATGTGAAACTCTTAGAAGAAATTAGAGGAGAATATCTTCATAACATTGGGTTTGGCAATGATGTCTTGGATGAGACATTAAAAACACAGGCAACAAAAGATAAAATACATAAATTGGACCTCATCAAAATTAAAAACTCAGTGCATCTAATTACATTATAAGTGGAGTGAGAACACAACTCACAGAATAATAGAAAACATTTTTAAATCATATTTCTGTTAAGGGATTAATATCCAGAACTATAAAAAATTCCTACAACTCAACAACTGAAACAAATACCCCAATTCACAAAATGGACAAAAGACTTAGACTTTTCTCCATAAACCGTTAAAAATGACAACAAACATATGAAGATTCTTGGCATTACTCTTCATTAGGAAAATATAAATCAAAACCATGATGAGATATCACTTTATATCAATTATTATTGCTATTTATAATAATAATAATTTATATATAATATATATATAAAATATATAATAAAATATATATAATAATTATTATTATTATAATTATTACTATTAGGAGGGGAAGAAGCAAGCGGGGGAAGAAGAAAAGGGAGAGTGAAAGACAGGGAAAAGGAGAGGGAGAGGGAGAAAGGAAATAATAAGCAGTTGACAATGATGTGGAGAAATTGGAACCCTTGTACGTTGCTGGTTGGAATTTAGAATGGTGTAGCTGCTGTAGGAAAGCTGTGTAATTCCTCAAAAAATATAGAATTACCATATGATCTAGCAATTTCAACCTTATTTATATATACAAGAGAATTGAAAGAAGAGGGTCAAATACATTGTTCTCAGTAGCCAAAAGGTGGAAACAATCCATTGTCCATAGACAGGTGAATAAACAAGTGTATGTACATCTAATAGGATATTATTTAGCCTTAAAAACTAGTGAAATTCTGACACATGCTACAATATGGGTGAAACTTGGAAACATACAAAGTGAAATGGGCCAGACATAGAAACACAAATATTGTGTGATTTCACTTGTCTGAGTTGCCTAGAATAATAAAATTCATAAAAAAAGTAGAATAGACATTTCAAGAGGATGGGGAAATGGGAGAATAGAACGTTATTGTTTAACAGATATGGAATTTCTGTTTGGAATGATGAAGTAGTTCTGGAGACAGTGGGGATGACTGTAAAACATTGTGGACTTACTTAATGCCACATAATTGAACACTTCAGATAGTTAAAATGGTAAATTTAATGTTATGTAAATTTTACCACAACAAAAATATATACTGGGGAAAATCCACAATAGGCCAGGAAGAAATCTAGAATAGAATAATGCTATGAAGGCCAAGAGAAAGAGGGAGTCAAACTTTCAAAGAGAGCAGTGTATTGTCTCAAGTGCCTGAGATATTTTGAGTAAAATGCAGAAATATTTGGCAAATATGAATACATATATGATGTTGATGAGTGGTATGGTAGTTATAGGAGCCAGACTGCAGCAGAAACAATGATCAAAGGTTAATATTTCAAGGAGAGTAAGATGTGGCTCAATGCTGTTTTGATGTGTAGGAAACTGAGTATGGGAGAATAGACATTTTCCTATGGAAGAAATACATAAAGGAAGCAGTATCCATGCTCACAGAAGATAAAGGGATTTCAGAAAAGGAAAGTAGTTGAATTAAGCACTTGGTTAAGAGTATAAGAATAGAAGTCTGTGGTTTGTTTCGTTGGTTTGGTTTTTAAATGGTAGGTTTCTAGAGGAGCAGTAAGTGGGAGTGATGGCAGCAGATGGAGGATGGGGACAATATGTGGATGAGGATGTATGAGGCAATGCATGGCTAGAAAATCTTTGAAGCAGCTAAGCTTATGAATGATATATATTTTGTTTATAATCAAAAAATAGCAGGTCAAAAATTAGCTAGTAGGATTTTCTTTAGGAAACATTTTTTTTTTCCCATTTGGAGCAAATCCAAAATGTTCTTTTATATTTGTCTTAAATCATTTTAAGATGTTTCCTTTTAACCATCAACAAAACTAAAAGGCAACCAATGTAATGGGAAAAGATATTTGCAAATGACATATCGAACAAAAGGCTAGTATCCAAAATCTATAAAGAGGTCATCCAAACTCCACACTCAAAAAACAAATAATCCAGTGAAGAAATGGGCAGAAGACATGAATAGATATTTCTCTAAAGAAGACATTCAGGTGGCCAACAGGCACATGAAAAGATGCTCAACGTCACCCCTCATCAGGGAAATACAAATCAAAACCACACTGAGATAACACCTCATGCCTCTCAGAGTGACTAAAACGAACAAATCAGGAGACTATAGATGCTGGAGAGGATGTGGAGAAATGGGAACCCTCTTGCACTCTTGGTGGGAATGCAAACTGGTGCAGCCACTCTGGAAAACAGTGTGGAGGTTCCTCAAAAAATTAAAATTAGATCTACCCTATGACACAGCAATAGTATTTCTAGGAACTTACCTAAGTGATACAGGAGTGGTGATGCATAGGGTCACTTGTACCCCAATGTTTACAGCCAAATTATGGAAAGAGCTTAAATGTCCATCAACTGATCAATGGATAAAGAAGCTGTGGTTTATATATACAATGGAATACTACTTGGCAATGAGAAAGAATGAAATATGGTCTTTTGTAGAGACATGGATGGCACTGGAGAGTGTTATGCTATGTGAAATAAGTCATACAGAGAAAGACAGATACCATATGTTTTCACTCTTACGTAGGTCCTGAGAAACTTAACAGAAGACCATGAGGGAGGGGAAGGAAACAAAGAAAAAAAAAGGTAGAGAGGGAGGGAGCCAAAACATAAGAGACTCTTAAAAAGCAAGAACAAACTAAGGGTTGATGGGTATTCAGGAGGGCGCCTGTTGGAATGAGCACTAGATGTTGTATGGAAACCAATTTGACAATAAATTTCATATTTAAAAAAAATGAACAGACAAAAAATAGTTTTCCAAACCAAACATTAACAGTGTTCTTGGAAGGAAGAACAAGAAGTTATGTGGCAGGACCCCTAGTTTCAGGATCCCTTATTGATGTCCTGTACCAGAGGAAGGGGATATATACATATTTTTTATTCATTGCTTCTGGATAAATAAATTTAACTCTAGGAAGCTGCTTCATTTTGTCACAAAGAGGATGGTGGAAAAAGATAGGGATGTTGCAGCCCAAACCCATCTCTACTGCAATGGACAATTCTCAGAGAGCATGTCCAAATCAGGGGCAAGTCTCCCTTTGAGCGCATGAGCTCTCTCTGACCCTGGGGAGTGGATATGAAGAAAGTAAAAAGCATGTATTTTGTTGTATCATATTTATCCAAAGGAAAAAAATAATGTTTTTAATTATGATGTTAATTCTAAGGATCTCAGCTAACTCTCAAAGCCTAAAATAATTCAGAGTTCTAGATTGGAAACTGTCTCCCAAAGAGAGAGGGGTGAGAATTTTTAACATTCTTGATAAATACAGGCCTGATTGCAAAATTTAGGTCCACCCTTTATTCACTAAGCTTGGGGTTAAAACTTCTCACAGCCCCAAATGGGAGAAATTGCATCCTTCTTTTTGTGCCCAGTACACTCTGACCTTGATACTGATAAAACATGTAGACTGAAGGAGGATAGGAGACACTGAAAATTAGAAGCTGAGAAGATTGGCTAAGTGGAATCATAGCCTGGAAGACTGGAAGGGTCTCAGGAAGTCATTTTGTCCACTCTCATCATTTTATCAGCAAGGAAACTGTCATTCAGTGAGGTACGATGCCTGTCCAAAGTTGCATGGCACTAGCTTTGGGCCAGTTCTGGGACACCAGATTGACTACCCCTGTCCTTATTTACTCCACCTTCAGGTTTTCTTTAAGGACCCTGTTGTACACAACTTTCTTTTCCTGTTGTACTATCTGGAAATTGAACTCCCTTCATCAAAGGAGGATGCTAATGAAAGCAACTTGGTACATTTACTCTTGATTTTGTTGGGAATGGTTGTTATTTTTCTCTGGCAAATTAGCCATCTAGAAACAAAGGTGGCTGTCTATAACTGTGCACAATGTCCAGCATTGGAACAAGAATCTTTCACCCACCACAAATATAGTATTTTTTAAAGAAATATTTGGCAAGAATGTCTGTCTTTCAATACTCCTGAGAATATATTTTCCAGGAAAGCAAGGGATTTTCTTTCCCTGCAATTCAGTCTTGATAATGAGACTCTTTTCCACCCATACCAGGACAGGTCAGGGTATTGGAGATAAAGTCATCAGTATCACAAATGCTAGAGGCTAAATCCACCTCTTAACAGAAAAGTCTTTCCTGAAGGGTGAGTTACCAGCATTTGGCCTGATATAGATCCCAGCAGTGAGGGGTGCCCCCTCTCTGAAGCTCTGCACACCCTCTCCCTCCTTCCCCTCTGCTCCCAACCCCTAGGCTTTGCCAATTAATCACTCTGCCATGGCCCGGGAGAGATTGATCCCCAAATGAGAACTTTATATTATAATTGAACTGGCTGCCCCTTAGGTCACTTATGTTATTTCTCTGTCCCTTTGGCAGGGGCCTCTAATCATTCTCTCCTTTGCTCTCTTCCTGGTTGTCAGGCCACAAATCTCCGCATGCTCCTTAAAGTGTCAGTACATTCAGGAGCACTTTCATAAGTGGTATTAATTGTTAGACATATCTCCCTGCTGTCTTCCTTCTTGCATGGTGACTTCTACTGACAGAGGAACTGTTTCTCCAGAGCATCCTTATTCCCATCCTCAGGAAACAGGCTGTTGGATTGGTCCAGGTCTTTACTGGTTTAGTAAACTGAGAAGAAAGAGGAAAAAGAGGGTCCCAAAGCTGGCTGCATACCACCACATATGTCTGGAGTCTCTGTGTCTCTGCACTGATCTAGGCTGTCCCTTAGAGTCTGAGCCACTGTGTCATCAGCCCTGGTGTTAACATACCCTGGTTCTATAGGATAAGTTTCCTCTGTATAGAATTCCTGTTACAATTTTCTGTTGCACACCCATTAATTTAGATTATTTCTCTGGGCAAAGGATAAAAGCTTTATGCCCTGGGATTTTGTACTCACAGAAAGGACAGCAATTCATCCTGAGTAAGCTAAATTTTTATCATGACCTCCAGCATATTTGGTCCACAGGTTACTCTATGGGAATGATTAGCCTTACTCTATTGCTCTGTACGCTGGATATAAGGATTAAGTGAAACATGTATAAGAAAAGATTTGGAAAATTCATTAATATTTTTCATTCTGAACATAAGAAACATTAATAAAAAAGTCTTTCCTGAAGTAATTTTTATTATTGTTATTTCCTTTTTTTTTTTTTTTTTTTTTTTTTTTTGGTTTGTCAGAGTAGGAATGGAATGAATCAGTACAAAGAAGATTAATGAAACTAGAATGACAGACCAAAGCAGCAAGCCAGAAATCCACAGCACTGCAGGGCTCCTCAACTGCACTGTGTGTCTAATGTTCCTGGAGATCTTGGTAAAAAGTCTGATTCAGCAGGTCTAGGGCCGGGCCTAATTTTCTGAATTTTTAGCAAGTTCATATATATTAGCGATCCTGTTGATGCAGGAACCTCCTCACAATTATCAATAAGGACATAGAAATCTGGCTTGGGGAATACCCTAAACTTATCTCCTATGCACAGGACATTCTCCAAAGAAAAAGGAAGAGAAGAATCGGGGGGAGGACACCCCCCATGTATTAAGTGCTGTGTTCAGGCAAGGTTCAATATGCTTTCCCTGAAATATTTCATTTAATGACAAATCCTGAGGTTGAACTATTATTATTCCCATTTAACAAATGTGGTCTTTGAAGCTTGAAAAAGAAAGCAGACCAACTTGTGTCAGCTGATAAAAAGGAGAATCAGGAAATGCGTTCTGGCAGTCTGAACTCAGAACCCAGGCTATTTCACATTTCACTAAATTTCTAAAAAGGAAACATTTTTTAAGTCTGTATATTTTATTTTATTTAAAAATTTTATTTTTTTCATTTACTTTTTTTTTAATACGAAATTTATTGTCAAATTGGTTTCCATACAACACCCAGTGCTCATCCCAACAGGTGCTCTCCTCAATGCCATCACCCACTTTCGCTTCCTCCCACCCCCCCATCAACCCTCATTTTGTTCCCAGTCTTTAAGAGGCTCTTATGGTTTGCTTCCTTCCCTCTATGCAACTTTTATTTCCCCTTCTCCTCCCCCATGGTCTTCTGTTAAGTTTCTAAGGATCCACATAAGAGTGAAAACATATGGTATCTGTCTTTCTCTGTATGACTTATTTCACGTAGCATAACACTCTCCAGTGCCATCCATGTCTCTACAAAAGACCATATTTCATTCTTTCTCTTTGCCAAGTAGAATTCCATTGTATATATAAACCACAGCTTCTTTATCCATTGATCAGTTGATGGACATTTAGGCTCTTTCTATAATTTGACTATTGTTGAAAGTGTTGCTGTAAACATTGGGGTACAAGTGACCGTATGCATCAGTACTCCTGTATCCCTTGGGAAAATTCCTAGAAATGCTATTGCTGTGTCATAGGGTAGATCTAATTTTAATTTTTTGAGGAACCTCCACACTGTTTTCCAGAGTGGCTGCACCAGTTTGCATTCCCACCAAGAGTGCAAGAGGGTTCCCATTTCTCCACATCCTCTCCAGCATCTATAGTCTCCTGATTTGTTCGTTTTAGTCACTCTGAGAGGCATGAGGTGTTATCTCAGTGTGGTTTTGATTTGTATTTCCCTGATGAGGGGTGACGTTGAGCATCTTTTCATGTGCCTGTTGGCCACCTGAATGTCTTCTTTAGAGAAATATCTATTCATGTCTTCTGCCCATTTCTTCACTGGATTATTTGTTTTTTGAGTGTGGAGTTTGGATGACCTCTTTATAGATTTTGGATACTAGCCTTTTGTTCGATATGTCATTTGCAAATATCTTTTCCCATTACATTGGTTGCCTTTTAGTTTTGTTGATCGTTTCCTTTGCTGTACAGAAGCTTTTTATCTTCATGAGGTCCCAATAGTTCATTTTTGCTTTTAATTCACTTGTCTTTGGGGATGTGTCAAGTAAGAAGTTGCTACGGCTGAGGTCAGAGAGGTTTTTTCCTGCTTTTTCCTCTAGGGTTTTGACGGTTTCCTGTCTCACATTCAAGGCCTTTATCCATTTTGAGTTTATTTTTGTGAATGGTGTAAGAATGTGGTCTAGTTTCAATCGTCTGCATATTGCTGTCCATTTCTCCTAGCACCATTTGTTAAAGAGACTGTCTTTTTTCCATTGGATATTCTTTCCTGGTTTGTCAAAGATTAGTTGGCCATGCTTTTGTTGGTCTAGTTCTGGGGTTTCTATTCTATTCCATTGGTCTATGTGTCTGTTTTTGTGCCAATACCATGCTGTCTTGATGATGACAGCTTTGTAGTAGAGGCTAAAGTCTGGGATTGTGATGCCTCCTGCTTTGGTCTTCTCCTTCAAAATTACTTTGGCTATTCGGGGCCTTTTGTGGTTCGATATGAATTTTAGGATTGCTTGTTCTAGTTTCGAGAAGAATGCTGGTGCAATTTTGATTGGGATTGCATTGAATGTGTAGATAGCTTTGGGTAGTATTGACATTTTAACCGTATTTATTCTTCCAATCCATGAGCACGGAATGTTTTTCCACTTCTTTATGTCGTCTTCAATTTACTTCATAAGCTTTCTATAGTTTTCAGCATACAGATCTTTTACATCTTTAGTTAGGTTTATTCCTAGGAGTTTTATGCTGCTTCGTGCAAATGTGAATGGGATCAGTTTCTTCATTTGTTTTTCTGTTGCTTCATTATTAGTGTATAAGAATGCAACTGATTTCTGTACATTAATTTTGTGTCCTGAGACTTTGCTGAATTCATGTTATCAGTTTTAGAAGACTTCTGTTGGAGTCTCTTGGGTTTTCCATGTATAATATCATGTCATCTGCAAAAAGTGAAAGCTTGTTTTCATCTCTGCCAATTTTGATGACTTTGATTTCCTTTTGTTGTGTGATTGCTGATGCTAGCACTTCCAACCCTGTGTTAAACAACTGGTGAGAGTGGACGTCCCTGTCATGTTCCTGATCTCAGGGGGAAAGCTCTGTTTTTCCCCATTGAGGATGTTATTAGCTAAGTGATTTTCATAAATTTCTTTTATGATGTGTAAGTATGTTCCTTCTATTCCGACTTTCTTGAGGGTTTTTATTAATAAAGGATGCTGAATTTTGACAAATGTTTTTTTCTGCATCGATTGACAGGATCATATGGTTATTATCTTTTCTTTTATTAATGTTATGTATCACATTGATTGATTTGAGAATGTTGAACCAGCCCTGCCTCCCAGGAAAGAATCCCACTTGATCATGGTGAATAATTCTTTTTATATGTTGTTGAATTCGATTTGCCAGTATCTTATTGAGAATTTTTCCATCCATATTCATCAGGGATATTGGCCTGTAGTTGTCTTTTATTACTGGGTCTCTGTCTGGTTTAGAAATCAAAGTAATGCTGGCTTCATAGAGTGAATCTGGAAGTTTTCCTTCCCTTTCTATTTTTTGGAACAGCTTGGGAAGGATAGGTATTATCTCTGCTTTAAATGTCTGGTAGAATTCCCCTGGAAGCCATCTGGTCCTGGACTCTTATTTGTCCATTTCTTCCAACTTGTCCAGTTTGTTGGCATATAATTTTTCATCATATTCCCCAATAATTTTTTTTCTGGGGGGTTGGTTGTAATAATTCCATTTTCATTCATGATTTTATCTATTTGGGTCATCTCACTTTTCTTTTTGAGAAGCCTGGCTAGAGGTTTATCAATTTTTTTTATTAAAAAAAATCTCTTGTTTTCATTGATTTACTTTACTGTTTTTTTTTTTGTTTGTTTGTTTGTTTAGATACTCTATTGTTTATTTCTGTTCTGATCTTTCTTATTTCTCTTTTTCTGCTGGGTTTGGGTTATCTTTGCTGTTCTGTTTCTATTTCATTTATTAGTGCTGCTAGATTCTGTATTTGGGATTTTTCTTTTTGCTTGAGATAGGCCTGGATTGCAATGTATTTTCCTCTCAGGACTGTCTTCGCTGTATCCCAAAGCTTTTGGATTGTTGTATTTTCATTTTCGTTTGTTTCCATATATTTTTAAATTTCTTCTCTAATTGCCTGGTTGACCCATTCATTCTTTAGTAGGGTGATCTTTAACCTCCATGCTTTTGGAGGTTTTCCAGACTTTTTCCTGTGGTTGATTTCAAGCTTCATAGCATTGTGGTCTGAAAGTATGCATGGTATGATTTCAATTCTTGTCTACGTATGAAGGGCTGTTTTGTGACCCAATAGGTGATCTATCTTGGAGAATGTTCCATGTGCACTCGAGAAGAAAGTAGATTCTGTTGCTTTGGGATGCAGAGTTGCAAATATCTCTGTCAAGTCCATCTGATCCAATGTGTCATTCAGGGTCCTTGTTTCTTTATTGATCCCGTGTCTAGACAGTCTATCCATTACTGTAAGTGGAGTATTAAAATCTGCTGTAATTGCCATATTATAATCAATAAGGTTGGTTATGTTTGTGATTGTTTTATATATTTGGGTGCTTCCGCATTCGGCACATAGACATTCATAATTGTTAGCTCTTTCTCATGGATAGACCCTGTAATTATTATATAATGCCCTTCATCTCTTGTTACAACCTTTAATTTAAAGTCTAGTTTGTCTGATATAAGTATTACTACTCCAGCTTTCTTTTGACTTCCAGTAGCATGATAGATAGTTCTCCATCCCCTCACTATCAATCTGAAGGTGTCCTCACGTCTAAAATGAGTCTCTTGTAGACAGAAAATAGATGGGTCTTGGTTTTTTATTCATTCTGAAACTCTATGTGTTTTGGTTGAGCATTTAGTCAATTTACATTCAGTGTTATTATTGAAAGATATGGGTTTAGAGTCATGGTGATGTCTGTATGTTTCATGCTTGTAGTCATGTCTCTGGTACTTTGTGGTCCTTGCAACATTTCACTCACAGAATCCCCCTTAGGATCTCTTGTAGGGCTGGTTTAGTGGTGATGAATTCCTTCAGTTTTTGTTTGGGAAGGACTTTATCTCTCCTACTCCGAATGACAGACTTACTGGATAAAGGATTCTCAGCTGCATATTTTTTTCTGTTCATCACATTGTAGATTTTCTGCCATTCCTTTCTGGCCTGCCAAGTTTCAGTAGACAGGTCTGTCTCTAGTCTTATTGGTCTCCCTTTATATGTTAGAGCATGTTTATCCCTAGCTACTTTCACAATTTCCTCTTTATCCTTGTATTTTGCCAGTTTCGCTATGATATGTTGTGCAGAAGATCGATTCAAGTTAGGTCTGAAGGGAGTTCTCTATGCCTCTTGGATTTCAATGCCTTTTTCCGTCCCCATATCAGGGTACTTCTCAGCTATGATTTGTTCAAGTACCCCTTCAGCCCCTTTATCTGTCACTTTTTCTTCTGGAATTCCTATTATACGGATATGTTGTGTTTAATTGCATCACGTAGTTCTATACTTCCTCCCTCATACTCCTGGATTTTTTTAATTTCTCTTTTTCTCAGCTTCCTCTTTTTCCATAATTTTATCTTCTAATTCACCTACTCTCTCCTCTGCCTCTTCAATCCTAGCTGTGGTCGCCTCCATTATATTTTGCACCTCATTTATAGCATTTTTTAGCTCCTCATGACAATTTCTTAGTAGCAATAGATTCTCTGTTGTCCTCTATACTTTTTTCAAGCCCAGTGATTAATTTTATGACTCTGATTCTAAATTCTTGTTCTGTTATTGCTTAAATAATTTTTGATCAATTCTTTAGCTGTTGCTACTTCCTGGAGTTTCTTTTGAGGAGAATTCTTCCTTTTTTTTCATTTTCGATAGTCCCTGGGGTGTCTCCAAGCTGCAGGGCACTTCCCCTGTGCTGTCTGGAGTAACGTGTCGGTGAGCGGGACCACAGTCAGACCTTATGTCTGTCTCCAGCCCACCACTGGGGCCACAGTAAGACTGGTGTGTACCTTACTTTCCCCTCTCCCAGGGGCAGGACTCACTGTGGAGTGGTGTGGCCGCTGTCTGGGCTACTTGCACACTGCCAGGCATGTGGTACTTCATCAATGGGATCTGGTATATTAGTCCTGGTGGATACACAAGGTGCACAGGGACAGGAGGGGCAGGCTCAACTCGCTTTGCTGTAGGTGGTCCCCTGTGGGAGGGGCCCTGCAGCACCAGGAGGGAGGGAGACTCATCAGAGGGATGCATCCAAAGAGGCACAGCATTGGGTGTTTGTGTGTTGCAAGCAAGTTTGGTGAATTGGTTCCCTTTGCGATTTTGGCTGAGGGATGGGAGAGAAAGATGGAATTTGCCAGCACCTTTGTTCCCCTCTGAGCTGAGCTGTCTTCCAGGGCTCAACACCTCTTCCTCCCAGTGTCCTATTGCCCTCCCACTCTCTGAGCAGAGCTGTTGACTTATAACATTACAGAAGTTAACTCCCGCTGACTGTCAGAACTCAAGCAGTCTGGCCCCTCCACTTTTGCAAGCCAGACTCGAGAATTCCACCTTGCTGGCAGGCTGCCCCTCCACCGCCCCAGCTCCCTCCTGCCAGTCTGTGTAGCACGCATCGCCTCTACGCCATTCCTATCCTCTTCTGTGGTCCTCTTGTCTGTGCTTGGCTCTGGACAGTCCATTCTTTTATTCTTATGGTGGGTTCCTGGGTTATTTAGACAGGTGTGGGTGGAATCTAAGTGATCAGCAGGACGAGGTGAGCCCAGCGTCCTTCTACGCTGTCATCTTCTTCAAGCCTTCTAACGTTTCTTGTCTGTTCATTTTTAAAAATTATTGTTTATTTACTGAGCTTGGGGCAGATTAGGTACACAACCAATTTTAAATGTACATCTTTCAATTACATTTTCAGGTGTTTTTGGATTCAGAAAACTATTGAAACACTCTGTGCTATAGTTTCCTCTGGGGTTAAAAAGTAAATAAATAAAATAAAGCTTTTACTTATTGTTGTGGTGAATTAATGAGATAAAATAAATCAAGTGCTGATATCCAGCATGACATGTAGTAGAGGCACAAGAAATATTAGCCACCTTTAACACCAGAAAATGTGCTTTATTTATTGGGAATAAAAAATGTTTAAAAGTTTATAGATCTCCCCCTCATTTGGGACACTAACAGAACCCCTAATGGAATTGTATTTTCTCAAGTGTTTTGGGGGCAAAAATGGCAGTTAATGCTGGGAAATTGGAATGAAATGGAGAATGAACGGTCTAGCTATAGAGAGTCATGGCAGGATGACTTTAGCTGAGACACCTAGTAGGATTCCCAGGCCATTCTGAGGTAGGGGACTAAGAATTTACCCTGATTTGATGTTGTTCCGTGGGTTTTATTTCTCTGTAACAGCTCTCAGTTGCACCAATGTAGTCATGAATAAGGTAGATGGTGGGGCTTTTCCAGGATTTGTAGTGTAGCAAAGTGACTACAATGAGAAAGCTGAGCTTAATTATAAGGAGGCAATTGTAATGCTGCTGTAATGCTGCTAACAGATTAAAGAAAGATAATGAAAAAAAAAATCACTAGAGGGTTTGACTAGATAAAAGAAAAGTTGTGGGATCTATGGATTGGAAATTTTCATGAAGTTGAAGAATTACTACAGTCAGGATACATGAGTAAATAAACTCAAGTATAAGTGGCTGTGGTCCAAGTAGACTATGTGATTTCACTTTGGGATCAAATATCTCAGCTAAGACACTGAGAGTGGACGGGTGCTGTGGAGTGGAAGGTTGAGTCATGAGGCTCAGGGAGCTCATACATCATGTGAAACGTGGAGCCCAAAGATGATTACTGGATTTAGAGTGGAGACGGGACAGTAAGCAGGTGCTGAAAGCTTTAATGTATCAGCAGAAGGGGTCAGAATGATGGTGGATGACAATACAGAGGTGAGAGAAAGCAGGGTCTTCTGGGTGGTTGGAGACAAGGAGTTTCACAATGAGGGGTCTTGAAGATGTAGGTGAGAGAGAAAAATGGCAATTGACATAGGCTTTAAACAATTACAGCTATTGAACAAATGAGTGAACTTCAGAAACACACCTTTCCTCTTTCTCCCCAAAACCAAATGTTAAAATTAAGTCCCAGGGAGCAAGAGAGAGTTCTTTATTTCTATTTTATTAGCTCACCTTCTTGCATATTGCCAAGTTAATCCAGCCTCATACAGCCCCACCAGATGGCTCACATTGCATCTCACTTCCAAAACTACTAGATAAGAAGGTACCTATGTGTACTAAAGAGACCTACAGTCCTTCTCTCTCCCTCTGCTTCCCTGTCTCTGCCTTCTCTACACAACTTCTGTTTGACTACATGTTTATTTTGCTTACTATTTCAAATTTTATGGTAATTTCAATGAACATTGTCCATTCACAAAATGTAAATGTATTCAACATGCTCTCCCACTTTCTAATTTCCCCATTGATGTTTATACTCTCTTAATATTCTTGCAAGTCTAATAAAATCTCTTTAACATTCATTTAATTTGTTCTAAGTAACCCCAGTAAGTTCTCTAAATAGACTTGAACTTTATAATCTTTTTATTGATTGTTTGAAAGTGGATTTTCTATATCCAAGGGATTAGAACTTTCCCAGCTCAAAATTAATCTTAGTTTAGAAGAAGGCAAGTATGCTTTCTTTAAGAATTCTATCCATGCGCCTGGGTGGCGCAGTCGGTTAAGCGTCCGACTTCAACCAGGTCACGATCTCTCGGTCCGTGAGTTCGAGCCCCGCGTCGGGCTCTGGGCTGATGGCTCAGAGCCTGGAGCCTGTTTCCGATTCTGTGTCTCCCTCTCTCTCTGCCCCTCCCCCGTTCATGCTCTGTCTCTCTCTCTGTCCCAAAAATAAATAAACGTTGAAAAAAAAATTAAAAAAAAAAAGAATTCTATCCTTTATAGTTGAAATGGTTTTTAAATTCCATTGTGAGAATTATTGAGACATATGAAGGGAACATTCCCCACTAGAAAAGTTTTTAGAAACCCAGAATCCTCTCTCTGCCACTCCCCAGCTAGCACTCTCTGTCTCCCTCTCTCTCTCTCAAAAAAGAAAAAAAAAAGTTTTTTTGGAGCGGAAGATGGCAGCATAGGAGGACACTGGGCTCACTGCGTCCTGCTGATCACTTAGATTCCACCCACACCTGCCTAAATAACCCAGAAACCCACCAGAAGACTAGCAGAACAGATTTTCCAGAGCCAAATGCAGACGAGAGGCCCACAGAGGAGGATAGGAAGGACGGAGAGGTGGTGCGGACTACACAAACTGGCAGGAGGGAGCCGGGGCAGAGAAGCAGCCCGCCGGCAAAGCAGAGACCTTGAGTCTGGCTTGCAAAAGTGGAGGGGCCAAATGGAGTGCGTTTGGACAGTAAGTGGGACTCAACACCTGGAAGGTTATAAGCTAACAGCTCTGCTCAGAGAGCTGGAGGGCTGGAGGACAATAGGAGGGAGAGTTGTTGAGCCACAGACAACAGAATGCAGGTTGGCGGGGAACAAAGGTGCTCGCCAGCGCCATCTCCTTCACCCATCTCCCAGCCAAAACTCCAAAGGGAACCAGTTCCTGTCAGGGAACTTGCTTGCAACACGCGAACACCCAACGCTGTGCTTCTGCAGATCCATCCCTCCAGTGGCGGGTCTGACTCCCTCCTGGTGCCGCAGGTCCCTCTTGAAGCGGATCACCAAAGGATAAGCAAGCTGAGCCTGCCCCTCCTGCCCCTGTGCACCTTGCCGATCCACCCCAGCTAATATGCCAGATCCCCAACACCACAAACCTGGCAATGTGCAAGTAGCCCAGATGGGCCATGCCACCCTACAGTGAATCCCACCCCTAGGAGAGGGGAAGAGAAGGTACACACCAGTCTGACTGTGGTCCCAGAGGTGGGCTGGGGGCAGACATCAGGTCTGACTGCGGCCCTGCACACCAACGCAAGGTATTCAAGACAGCACAGGGGAAGTGCTCTGCAGTCCCACACCATGCCAGGGAATATCCAAAATGACGAAACAGAAGAATTCCCCTCAAAAAAAAAAAACGTCCAGGAAATAACAACAGCTAACTAACTGATCAAAGACCATTTAACAATATAACGGAAAGTGAATTTAGAATAACAGTCATAAAATTAATCCCTGAGTTTGAAAACAGTATAAAGGACAGCAGAGAATCTAGTGCTACGGAGATCAAGGGACTAAGGAACAACCAGAAGGAGCTAAAGAATGCTATTAAGGAGTTGTAAAATAAAATGGAGATGACAACAACTCGGATTGAAGAGGCAGAGGAGAGAATAGGTGAACTAGAAGATAAAATTATGGAAAAAGAAGAAGTTGAGAAAAAGAGATATAAAAAAATCCAGGAGTATGAGGGAAAAAATAGAGAACTAAGTGACGCACTAAGGAGAAATAATCTATGCATAATTGGTATTCCAGAGGAGGAAGAGAGAGGGAAAGGTGCTGAAGGGGTACTTGAAAAAATAATGGCTGAGAACTTCCCTGAACTGGGGAAGGAAAAAGGCATTGAAATCCAAGAGGCACAGAGAACTCCCTTCAGACGTAACTTGAATCGATCTTCTGCACGACATATCATAGTGAAACTGGCAAAATACAAGGATAAAGAGAAAATTCTGAAAGCAGCTATGGATAAACCTGCTCTAACATATAAAGGGAGACTGATAAGACTAGTGACAGATTTCTCTACTGAAACTTGGCAGGCCAGAAAGGAATGGCAGGAAATCTTCAATGTGGTGAGCAGAAAAAAACATGCAGCTGAGAATCCTCTATCCAGCAAATCTGTCATTTAGAATAGAAGGAGAGATAAAGGTCTTGCTAAATAAACAAAAACTGAAGGAATTCATCACCACTAAACCATCCCTACAAGAGATCTTAAGGGGGATCCTGTGAGACAAAGTACCAGAGACATCGCTACAAGCATGAAACCTACAGACATCACCATGACTCTAAACCTATATCTTTCTATAATAACACAATGGAAAAGGACTAAATGCACCAACCAAAAGACATAGGGTATCAGAATGGATAAAACAACAAGACCCATCTATTTTCTGTCTACAAGAGACTCATTTTAGACCTGAGGACACTTTCAGATTGAAAGTGAGGGGATGGAAAACTATTTATCATGCCACTGGAAGTCAAAAGAAAGCTGGAGTAGCCATACTTATATCAGACAAACTAGACTTTAAATTAAAGGCTGTAACAAGAGAAGAAGGGCATTATATAATAATTACAGGGTCTATCCATCAAGAAGAACTAACAATTATAAATGTCTAAGCCCCAAACAGGAGAGCTCCCAAATATATAAAACAATTACTCACAAACATAAGTAACCTTATTGACAAGAATGTGGTAATTGCAGGGGACTTTAACACTCCACTCACAGCAATGGATAGATCATCTAGACACACAGTCAATGAAGAAACAAGGGCCCTGAATGATACATTGGATCAGATGGACTTGACAAATATATTTAGAACTCTGCATCCCAAAGCAACAGAATACACTGTCTTCTCGAGTGCACATGGAACATTCTCCAAGATATCACATACTGGTCAAAAAACAGCCCTTCATAAGTATACAAGAATTGAGATCCTACCATGCATACTTTCAGACCACAATGCTATGAAGCTTGAAATCAACCACAGGAAAAAGTCTGGAAAACCTCCAAAAGCATGGAGGTTAAAGAACACCCTACTAAAGAATGAATGGGTCAACCAGGCAATTGGAGAAGAAATTTCAAAAAATATGGAAACAAACGAAAATGAAAACACAACAATCCAAAAGCTTTGGGATGCAGCGAAGGCAGCCCTGAGAGGAAAATCCATTGTAATCCAGGCCTATCTCAAGAAACAGGAAAAATCCCAAATACAAAATCTAACAGCACACCTAAAGGAAATAGAAGCAGAGCAGCAAAGACACCCCAAACCCAGCAGAAGAAGAGAAATAAGAAAGATCAGAGCAGAAATAAACAATATAGAATCTATAAAAAACTGTAGAGCAGATCAATGAAACCAAGAGTTGGTTTTTGAAAAAATAAACAAAATAATAAACCTCTAGCGAGGCTTCTCAAAAAGAAAAGGGAGATGACCCAAATAGATAAAATCATGAATGAAAATTGAATTATTACAGCCAATCCCTCATAGAGACAAGCAATTATCAGGGAATACTCTGAAAAATTATATGCCAACAAACTAGACAACCTGGGAGAAATGGACAAATTCCTAAACACCCACACACTTCCAAACCTCAACCAGGAGGAAATAGAAAGCTTGAAGAGATCCATAACCAGCGAGAAATTGAATCAGTTATCAAAAATCTCCCAAAATATAAGAGTGCAGGACCAGATGGCTTCCCAGAAGAATTCTACCAGACATTTAAAGCAGAGATGATACCTATCCTCAAGCTATTCCAAAAAATAGAAAGGGAAGGAAAACGTCCACACTCATTCTATGAAGCCAGTATTACTTTGATTTCTAAACCAGAGACCCAGTAAAAAAAGAGAACTACAATCCAATATCCCTGATGAATATGGATGCAAAAATTCTCAATATGATACTGGCAAATCGAATTCAACAGCTCATAAAAGGAATTATTCACCATGATCAAGTAGTATTCATTCCTGGGCTGCAGGGCTAGTTCAACATTCGCAAATCAATCAACGTGATACATCACATTAATAAAAGAAAAGAGAAGAACCATATGATCCTGTCAATTGATGCAGGAAAAGCATTTGTCAAAATTTAGCATCCTTTCTTAATAAAAACCCGCGAGAAAGTCGGGATAGAAGGAATATACGTAAACATCATAAAAGCCATTTATGAAAAGCCCACAGCTAATATCATCTTCAATGGGGAAAAACTGAGAGCTTTCACACTGAGATCAGGAACACGACAGGGATGCCCACTCTCACCGCTGTTGTTAACAGAGTGTTAGAAGTGCTAGCATCAGCAATCAGACAACAAAAGGAAATCAAAGGCATCAAAATTGGCAAAGATGAAGCCAAGCTTTCACTTTTTGCAGATGACATGATATTATACATGGAAAATCCGATAGAATCCACCAAAAGTCTGCTAGAACTGATACATGAATTCAGCAAAGTTACAGGATACAAAATCAATGTGCAGAAATCAGTTGCATTCTTATACACTAATAATGAAGCAACAGAAAGACAAATAAAGAAACTGATCCCATTCACAATTGCACCAAGAAGCATAAAATACCTAGGAATAAACCTAACTAAAGATGTAAAAGATCTGTATGTTGAAAACTATAGAAAGCTTGTGAAGGTAATTGAAGAAGATTTAAAGAAATGGAAAGACATTCCGTGCTCATGGGTTGGAAGAATAAATATTGTCAAAATGTCAATACTACCCAAAGCTATCTACACATTGAATGCAATCCCAATCAAAATTGCACCAGCATTCTTCTCGAAACTAGAACAAGCAATCCTAAAATTCATATGGAACCACAAAAGGTCCCGAATAGCAAAGTAATTTTGAAGAAGAAGACCAAAGCGGAAGGCATCACAATCCCAGACTTTAGCCTCTACTGCAAAGCTGTAATCATCAAGACAGCATGGTATTGGCACAAAAACAGACACATAGACCAATGGAATAGAATAAGAACCCCGGAACTAGACTCACAAAAATATGGCCAACTCATCTTTGTCAAAGCAGGAAAGAACATCCAATGGAAAAAAGACAGTCTCTTTAACAAATGGTGCTGGGAGAACTGGACAGCAACATGCAGAAGGCTGAAACTAGACCACTTTCTGACACCATTCACAAAAATAAACTCAAAATGGATAAAGGCCCTGAATGTGAGACAGGAAACCGTCAAAACCCTAGAGGAGAAAGCAGGAAAAGACCTCTCTGACCTCAGCCGTAGCAACTTCTTACTTGACACATCCCCAAAGGCAAGGGAATTAAAAGCAAAAATGAACTATTGGGACCTCATGAAGATAAACAGCTTCTGCACAGCAAAGGAAACAATCAAGAAAACTAAAAGGCAACCAACAGAATGGGAAAAGATATTTGCACATGACATATCGGACAAAGGGCTAGTATCCAAAATCTATAAAGAGCTCACCAAACTCCACCCCTGTAAAACAAATAATCCAGTGAAGAAATGGGCAGAAAACATGAATAGACACTTCTCTAAAGAAGACAGCCAGATGGCCAACAGGCACATGGAAAGATGTTCAACATTGCTCTTCATCAGGGAAATAAAATCAAAATCACACTCAGATATCACCTCACACCAGTCAGAGTGGCCAAAATGAACAAATCAGGAGACTATAGAAGCTAGAGAGGATGTGGAGAAATGGGAACCCTCTTGCACTTTTGGTGGGAATGCAAACTGGTGCAGCCACTCTGGAAAACACTGTGAAGGTTCCTCAAAAAATTAAAAATAGACTTACCCTATGACCCAGCAGTAGCACAGCTAGGAATTTACCCAAGGGATACAGGAGTACTGATGCATAGAGGCACTTGTTCCCCAATGTTTATAGCAGCACTCTAAACAATAGCCAAATTGTGGAAAGATCCTAAATGTCCATCATCTGACAAATGGATAAAGAAGTTGTGGTTTATATACACAATGGAGTACTATGTGACAATGAGAAAGAATGAAATATGGCCTTTTCTAGCAACGTGGATGGAACTGGAGAGTGTGATGCTAAGTGAAACAAGTCATACAGAGAAGGAGAGATACCATATGTTTTCACACTTATGTGGATCCTGAGAAACTTAACAGAAACCCATGGGGGAGGGGAAGAAAAAAAAAGGAGGTAGAGTGGGAGAGAGCCAAAGCATAAGAGACTCTTAAAAACTGAGAACAAACTGAGGGTTGATGGGGGATGGGAGTGAGGGGTGGGTAGGTGATGGGTATTGAATAGGGTATCTTTTGGGATGAGAACTGGGTGTTGTATGGAAACCAATTTGACAATAAATTTCATATATTAAAATAAATAAATAAATAAATAAATAAATAAATAAACCTAGAATCCAATTTCAAAGCCAGTCTTTGTCTCTGATGTGGCAAGACACTGTCTCGTGTGGGTGTTTGAGAACCTATACCTTTATCATGGTCTATTATATTCAGGCTATAAATAAGAATCACATTTGTGAAAGGTCTGGCCTGAGCACCGTCTCATCCATTTTAGAAAACAATTAAGCTGAAGGCTCCCAGGGGGAGGGACTGTGTTGATTGTTAACCTTTGCAAGTTTGGCATCTGGGATCCGGTGATTGTAACAAGAGCTACAACTCCATGTGCATTTGTTGTATGTAGGATGTTGAGTAAGCACTTTATAGATATTGATATTTAACCCTGAAATGACCTACTGAGGTAGGTATAATATTTGTACCCATTTTAGAAATGTAGGTAATGAAGCTAGAGAGATTAACCCACTGCTCAAGACCACTGCTGTAAGAATGGCAAAGCGATAATTTGAACAACAGGTCAGACTACAGAAAGGAGAAGCCAGGGCCAGGACCTCGTCTTCAGACTTCAAACCAGTGGTTAGTGTTATTGTTGTTATTGTTTTCAGTCTATTTTGGGGGGTGATAACTACAAAACTAAGTGGCTGTGACATATTTTGAGAAGGAGGGAACATTTTGATCCTTGACACCACCCTTTTGCTTGCTTGTATGCTTGGATTAATCCTGCTTAGAGGGAAGGAAGCTTCCTTAGGTTGGTGGCTCTGGCCTTTGGATTTAGAGAATGAGGTAAGTCCATGTCTCTTGACATAAAGCCTGTGGCAGGGCCAGCCAGCTTATTAATTAACCCTCTGGATCATTGCTAACCAGATCGGATTTCTCAAGGTTGAAACAGGTTATTTGAGGTAGGGCTTGCTTAAAGTTTTCATACCTACACTCTCATTCTGGAACTTTCTGAAGCAACAAATGAGGAGCAGCTTAACTCAGTCTCAACTCAGTGCTAGGGATCTGTGGCTACCATGAGGAAAAGGGCACTTTTTCCTGATATAAAGATAGCTGACTTCACCTTGAGCCTGGAGGAATCTCATATAATGCAGGAATTCTCTTTGGAAGGGGGTCTTTCAGGACCCCTTGCAAGTCACACCATTCTCCTGCACCTGACCCTACCACATTCTTGTTCTGGTTATTCACTCAGCTCCCCCACTTCTTACCAGCTCTTTCCCTTCTTGTCAACATTTGAAAAATTCCTAGAGTCTAACCTTAGCCACCAACAGTTTTCCATGCTGCAAGAAGTTTGCTTGCAGGTCTTCTTTCCTAGGTAAAGAAGGTAGGAACATGAAACATATGCTCTCCCCTTCTTTCATACTCCATTCCTCCTCACTACACCAGGAAATATCCCAGGTCATCTGTGCATAGGTTCTTTGTATTGGTCTTTGGACATTTCTGCTGCCACCCTCTCTTTTCCCTGGATAATCCCTGTAGTCAAAGGCTTTTCTTGTGTTCCTCCTCTTGTATCTTCAGCTCTCAGGCACTAAAAAGGCAAAAATGCCTTTTACCAGAAGTCCTGGAGAACATGTTACACAGACTAAAGTTAAAAGGTGTAAAAAGGGATCACCAAATGTAGTTCAACTTGGCCAAAATTATGAGACTGGTCCTCATCCCCTGGAAAAAAGTAAATATCTCTATTTGTTACCTCTGGAATCTACCATGAACCTCTTCCAAAGTAGCAGTCTTATTCCTCATGTCACTTTTCTGAACAAAAGTCTACAATTATATTAACTAAAAAATATATAGAGGGCCTACTGTATTCAGTGGAACTCAGAGACAAAGCCACTGAAAATCAGGATCTCTGGCCAGTGTGAGCCTGCCACCCATCTGGAACCAGGATCTCTGAAGGTTTGCAGCCAACCAGCAACTCTTGGTCCCATTAGCTCAGCATTGTTGCTTATCCAAGAAACAGTCACTTTTCCCATTGTAGTTTTCATTGGGGAAAATATGCAGATACTCTTCTCTATGCAGTTCCCTTATTCAACCTTGGGTATGCTGGTGGGGAGGTAAGTGTGCATGCACATCATGAAATAGCAGCACAAATGAGAAAAGGACTATTCCATGTGGCCATCAGATCCAGAATTTTTACTGTGTAACTCTAACGGGATATAACACAGGGAGAAAAGAACTGCAAACAAATTCTCACTCAGTTAGTAACCATATTTTTCCACTGCTAGTAACACTGATTGAGACTGCTATGCAACTGTCCTGAGTATGATTTAAAAAAAAGAAAGAAAGAAAAAAAAAAGACTAAAGTGATGTTCACTGAGAATCAGGATTTTCAGCATCAGATAAAGAAAAAAAAAACAGATGTAAGATCAATAGGATTTACATAAAAACTCTGTAATTTATAAATACATATTATCTACCTCTATCTACTGAAAGTTTTAGAAACAATGGGGAATTCAGTAGCAGTGAAAACCTGTAGCACCTAGATTGTTGTCATTAGATATCATTTATCACTAAAAGGAGCTAAGACTCCTTAGAAAGATAGCTGATTATAGGTCTGTGGCTGGACATGTACAATTTGAGTCTGGAACATTTTGTTCTACTAGAAAGCAAGAAAATAATCACAAATAGTAATATAATGTCAAAAAGACTTAGCTGGTCTCCACCCAACTAAATATGGGACAATTTGAGTTTCAATAAGTTTAAGAAGTATACTAAATAAAATACATTTAAATCAAATGTATTTAAATATATGATAATTAAATCTATAATTTCATAATGAAATGTTAAAAATATTAGGAAAACTATTTGGTCACTGGTGGAGGACAGTTGTGAACAAAGCCATTATTTTCAAAACTGGTAATAAGCATTAATTGTACCTTTCCTTTATAAACTATAATAAATGATAGTTATACCAGATTATAACTTGATAGATAATGAAAAGTTCTATAAACTGTCTAAACATTTTACAGGTAATAGAAATGACATGTAGAATATTACTATTTTGCAACTTACAATAAGTAAATGGGTCTAGGTAAAACCATTAAGACCTCAAGTGCACAATCAGACATTACATACAACCTGACTGAAATACTCAGCATTGCCTGCATAGCATTACTGAAATAGCATTACTGAAAAATCACAGATGGTTTCTATTAATCCTCTAGGTATATCTAGCAATGTATTAAAAATACAGATACAGTTTAAATATATTTTAAAGCAGACCATAGGAATACACTCGACAAAATCTATGCTTTGGGAAACTCTACCAAACAAATTTCCTGGTTTCTTCTATGAGAGAGAGAGAGAGGTTAAGAGAGAGTTTGAAAAGAGAGAGAAGGTGATGGAAAATATAAAACTGACTAGATATTTGGTGATTTTAAGGAATTATTGTTGACGATTCTAGGTGTGGTGATAGTATTGTAATTACATTCATAAAATTAATCCTCATTGAAATTTTTGGAAAAATGGGGGAAAATGAATATGGATAATATGTAAATATTTGTGGCAAATGTCTTAAATGGGGCCACTGGACTATGATTATGTAGGAGAATGTCTTTCTTTTAGCTAATAGGCATCCAAGTATTTAGGTGTGAATTGTCCTAATGCGTGTAACTTTCAGAGAGTTCAGAAAAATAATTATATGTATGTGAATATTTTAGTTTTTTAATAATAAGTGAGAAGTATTCATATGTTTTATAGATACATAATAAAATACTATTAAATAAATTAAGTGATTTGCTTCAAAATAATCTACCAAGGTGTGAGTATGTAGTTGAAACAAGATTAGCCACGAACTAGTAATAATTTTTAAAAAAATTTTAACGTTTATTCATTTTTGAGAGACAGAAACAGAGTGCGAGTGGGGGAGGGGCAGAGAGACAGGGAGACACAGTATCCGAAGCAGGTTCCAGTCTCTGAGCTGTCAGCACAGGACCCAATGTAGGGCTCAAACTCACAAACTGTGAGATCATGACCTGAGCTGAAGTTGGACGCTTAACTGACTGAGCCACCCAGGCACCCCTGAACTGATAATTATTGAAGCTGAGATTATGGAACATTAGAATTCATTATAATGTTCTCTCTACTTGTGTATATGTTTAGAATTTTCCATAATAAAACATTAAAGCAGTAAATACTTTATAGTGTCTGCTTGCTTCCCCACCCCACCCTCCACACACAGAGGCTTGTGGATTTGATCAGGTGAGAGTGATACAGAAACCATTAGCAGGGCACACAAGGGGCTCCAAGTGACCAACACATCACCAGGGATCTGGGCTCCAGGAGAGGCAGGTTATATTTCAGAGCAGAAGGGCCACACTTGCCCTTCCTTTAGATAGATTCTACTTCAACTCGATCCACAACTTTCATCTCTGGAGAAACTTCAGCAGAACCCATCCCTCACCTCCACTCATGTTGCATATCTTGTTCTCACAGATGCTCATATTTGGGCAGTTACATAGGAGCAAGATTGCCCTTCAGAGCCCCTCACTCTCATCCCAGAGCCACATGCTTGTGGAGTCCTGCTGCAGGAAGCTGGAAGAGTATTGATAAAATTCTTCTACAATGAGGCCATTATTCTGGCTGTCTATACGGGAATTTTCAAAGGCAGAAGTTCTCAATTCTCATATCTAATAATGTAAATGGTGTCCCAATGCTCTGTTAGCTGCAGTCATTCCAGAAACTTAACTTATTTTAAATTTTGTATTATATAATATTTCAAAAATACACAAAAAGTGAGAAAACGGAATGATGAATTCCTTTGTATCTATCACCTAAATTTAATAGTTATGAATATATTTTACAATCCTATGCAATTGATACCTCCACTGCTCTTTTTCTGGAATATTTGAAATGAAATCCCCCAACATCATATATTTTTTTCTGTAAATATGTCATCATATATCTCTAATACAGCTATTGCCCATAAATTCTATTCCATTTTAACACTTAAAAGTTTACTGTCTATATATAATATCTAATACATGGTGCATATTAGGGTTTCCCTGATTGTCTCATAAATGTCTTTCTACAGTTAGGTTATTAGAGTCAGGATCCAAAACCCATAGATTGCATTTTATTGTTAATCCTCTTTTGTCTCTCTTCTTCCGTAAGAGTTCCCTGACCCCTCTCTGTTTTGTTCCATGCCATTGTTTTCTGGGAAAAACTCAATCATTTTCTGTGTAGGAAATCATACATCCTGGATTTTCTTTCTTGTGTAGCCTTCCAAGTGGTTTCTCCAGCCCCTGTAGTTATTTCAAATGGACAATTAGAGCTTGGTGATTAGACTCAGGTTCCACTTTTGAAGGAAGACTATCATAATTATGGTGCTGGAAACTCACCACACCATAAAGCACACAACATGCCCTCTCCTCACATACAGTGAACCAAAGTTTGGCCAGTTAAATATAAGGAAAAAAATATCACTGTGCTCATTTGCAGTCTGTCTGATCCCTCCATTATAAAATCCCCCAACAGTTTTTCCCACTAATGTTTTTCACATTCATCAAAGTTAATTACCTAGATCCATACTTTTATTTGAAGTTTCAAAATGTTGATTTTCTAATCCTACCTTTTCTTCTGTATTCATATACTGGTATTCTTCAGAATGGATAATTTTCCTTATCAACTCTGGATGCCATGGAATATAAACTTGTAGAGATAAGGTATAATGAAGCTTGGTTACCTTCAGTTAGTTTTCAAATTCTATATTGATATGTTGATGTCATAGTAACCTCTTCTATTGAACATTTTTTAAATCATTAAGAATTGATATATTTACATATATTTGATAATTTGGTGTGTTTCAATCTATTCCAAACATCATTTTTGTTATTCACATTGTTACATCTTAATCCAGCAATAGTTTCTTCAGCAAACAGGTGTGTTTTTTTGTTCTCATTTTATTTTGAAAAATGTTAAATGTATATTTGTGACCTTTTGACAGAACTCTGTATTATCATTTATCTTTCTCCAATATGGAACAATAATAGCTTAGACTTATCTTTTGCAGTTCCTGCCCCGTATCTGGATACAGACATTCTCAAACTGTTTCTAAATTTCTTTAGTGGGAAAAATGCAGTTTTTGACCAGAATCTGGATGTGTGGAGTACATGATTTTATTTGATCTTTAGAGTGACTCTGAAGTATAGTTATACTACAATTACCTGGTATTTTTTAGTAAATAAAAAATCTGAACTTTGGAGAGGTCAACAAATTTAGTCAAGGTTACAGTTAGATAATTAAGATCTCAAGGGTGTTCTACTTGCTGTGAGAGAATATAGCATAACAAGGATGAAGATTTTTGTCTCCTAAAAGTTTATAATCAGATTGAGGAGATCCACATCTCCTGAGAAACAGTTTACCAACATCTTGAGGTGACTGGGGTCTCATGGTGACAGGAAGTTGGTTCCTGGCATAAAGCAAGGTAGAGAAACTTTATGAAGAGGTTGCCCTTCATCAGTAAGATGGAACAAGCAGCATATAGTGAGGCATTGACATTTTATTTTGGATAAATATATCCAAAATATATTTTGACAGAAGGCTGACAGAAGGTTTGGGTTCTGAAAGTTGATTGGGAGCTGACAGAAGTGAGGGGACAGAGAAAGTAAGGCAGGAAAGGACTCCACATCTAGGTATTTCATCAAGAGAAAAGAAAACATGTGACCACATAAATACGTGAATATTCACAGCAGCTTTAGTCATAATAGTCAAACCTGGAAATAACTCAAATATCCATTACCAGTAAATGGACTAAAAATGATATATTTGTACAGTAAAATACTATCTGGCAATAAAAAAGAACAAATCAGTGTGCAAAACATCATGGGTGAATCTCAAAAACATTATATTCAGCTAAATAGCTCAAATTGTATGATTTATTTTTGTGAATTTCTAGAATTTGAGAAACTAATCTATAATGGAGAAAAAAATCTACGATTACTCAGATTGAGGGTCGAGGGTGGAGGGAAGCAGGCTGCAAAGGGCATAGGGAGACATTTAGTGTGGTTACATACCCAGTAAAACTTATACAGGCACTTATGGACATCAAAGTACATCAAATTTCATGTTTAAAATGGGTGTATTTAAGTTGTAACTCAATAAAGTTGGCTTTAAAAACCTAATAAAAGGGATATCATCATGATGACTACCATAGACAATAGGGATTATCTTTGCAGGGACCTCTGAGAAGCAAAGAGAATGCTCCTCTGCCCCACTTCTCACAGCCAACACTATTTATCAGAAAGATAGGAGGCAGGCACATTTACCCACTGTCTGCATCTCCTCTCCTTTGAGGGTTGCCCTTGGAGGTGTCAAATTCCCTGCACTTCTGAGCTGAACCTATGTGTTTTTACTATTCACCATGGCAAACCTGTGATTTGGCACTGAGCCTTTCCTGTACACCTAACACAGAATTTATTTGTAGTGTATATTAATTAATAATAATACCATCGATAACAAAAGCAATAACAATAACCCATGCTGCCAGTTACTCCTGTGGCAGCAGTGGTTCTTTCTGAAGATAGCACAGTGGGGAAATACTGGACCGGGTTTATACATTTTCAACTCATACATAAGGTTTTCATTTATGCCTATCTTCACAGGTAACCTGAACAAATTGCCTAAGTCTTCTGAAAGAGCTTATCAAATGAGGACATGTTTAAACAATACCTGATAAAAATTACTGTTGTGTTTTTAATGTGGAATCACTTTCTCATTCTGGTATAATTTTCTATCTAATATGTTACATCTAAATACTTATAAACCCTACACTACAATGTTGTAAACTTTGATATTAGTAGTCATATGTGCTTCAAAAAGATCAAGAGAAAAAGGGTTTTTTTTTTTCCTCACACATATTTGCCATGTCAGGTGGTTACCACATGTTAACAGAAATCTTTAAAAACCACAAAATATTTGGCTGAGAGTGACCAAGCTGTAGGAAGTGAACACCACCTCAAAGGGGAATACATTGGGGAAACCAGGGATTAGCCTATTATCAAGAAGGGTTTAAGTTATTAGTGTCATCAGCTCACTGGCTGGTCTGAGAAGCTTGGCTCCTTTGCTCCAGAAAGACTCTTGGTGAGAAGGGAGGTGAGCGACACAATCATTGCATTCTTCCTTCGCCACCACTATTCACAGCCTGAAGGATATCAGAATAATTCAGGGTGAGGAGTTGAGGCCAAACAACTTTAATGCAGCTGGATTTACTGAGTCCAGAGGCCAGGCATTGGGCACTGCTGGGTTCCAGCCTCTGCCTGCTTTCACTTTCCCAGGATTTGCATGGTGACCCAGGTGCTCCCCTGCACATCCATCCTTCCCACTTTTCATATCCTGTTCAAGTCTGACCTAAGAGAGAGGAGTTTTAACTTTTGTTATTTTTTAACCTTTCAGTGCACATGCAATAAATATTCCTGGTGGAAAATGAATGTCATACAGATAAGCACACAGAAGAAAATATAAATAATCCATAGTCCTCCCTACCCCAGAGAAAATCATTTCTAGCATCCCCTGTTTGTGAACTTTTCTCATAATGTCCCAGAAATAAAAGGCTTATGCTGTGATACAATAAATTTGTCAAATCCCATATGATAAGGATTTGAGGGAGCCCTGCAGTAAAAAACAAAACAAAACAAAACAAAAAAACAAACACTATTTTACCTTAATTCCAGTTCATTTCACTACAGAGGTCATTATTTCCTGTGGGAAGACTGCTTAAAGGAACTCTTGTTCTATGCAATATGCTTTGGGAAATGCCATAATATACCTTAATAAGACCAAACATAAATCTTTCAAGGTGAGATAGAAGAAGTTTCTCTCTCTCCTCTCTTTAATGCTTTATTTTAAATATTTCCCAGTAATTGCTGCTGTTGCCCTATTCTGGCCTTAGGGAATGCTGCCCTCCATTGTTGAACCCCAGACTAATGAGAATCTGTTGGGACATTTTAAGTAAAAACTTGACAAAAGACTAAGGGAAATTAAAAAAAAAAAAAAAAAAAAAGGAAATAAACAGTGAGTCAGAACTATGGAGTGATCTGTCTCACAAATAGAATTCACTTATCTTCCTCCTGAGGTACTTCCTGCTGAGGTAAGAACTTGCTAGCAGTCCTGTGTATAATCTCAAACAAGCTTGAGACAAGCTCTTGAAGATACAAGTGCAAGAGAACCAAACCCAGGGACAGAGATGTTTTCTGCAACACCAGCTAGTTTCCCTGAATTACGTCAACTTCATGGCTAATTCCTGGAAATGCCATCCCCTTCAGGGATTGGGGTTGCTGAGGTAAATGTAGATGGGCAGGGCCCTTTTCTACTGGAAATGAGGTTGCAAGGAGATCACCCACATTCTCCTGTACCAACATCTCATGCTGCTATGAAGTGGTCTTTGCAGCACACAAGGATAGATGAACCACTATCTGAAATTTGAGTTGTGTTTAAGTAACTTTGACATTTTGTTCCCTGCAAGTAACTTTCATCAACAATTGTGAAACTCCATTTCCTGACTGGTTGTTCTACTGTGTCTGAGGAGGTCCTGCCCCTGAAGTCAGAAAGGTCTTTCCACTGAGATCCCTGAAATCCCTCAACCCCACCTTTCAGCTGCCAGGAGCTGAGACAAGTGACCCTTCCCATCACACACACTCTGTATCACACATTTTCCAACCCCAAACATACCATATATTTTTCTTTCTTTTCTTTTAGCACCTTTTCCTTCCTGGTCTTCTTAATTTCTATTACCTTAACATGCTCTTTCTATTTTTATTCTCAGATGTTTGTAGCTAAGACATCCCTGAACACTCTGCTCAAATATAAAATAAGGAACTTGGATTAAATAATTTTTAAGGTCATTTCCACCTCTAATGGGAGTTATCATGTTGTCACTTACTTTCTCTGGGTTAAATTTTTACTTATTCATCAAAGGAGGAAGTTGGATTGGAAATTTCTAAGGCTTGTTTCTGGTATAAAATTGGATTCCATTCTCATGCAATTTACTAGATTTCTCCTGTGTGTGTGCATGTGACAGGGATGGGGTGCAGTTTGAGGACTGTTGTCAGTGCATACACTGGGTAGCTGTCTAATTCTTTCTGATGGAATGTCCTACTCATGGCCTGGTCTCTATTTCACATTCCATCTTAGAGAAGTATATTTTAATCTGGATATATGTAACCTACAGCACAGGGAAATGAGCTCTGGATCTTTTCCTTTTAGCAAATTCAATTCAGTGCTATGGATATTTCCTGAATACCAAGATGATCTGGGTCCTGAGTTAGGCCTGGACAGATTGAGTCTTGAAACATCAGGGAAATGGGGACATGGGAAGAAGGGTCCACTACTCAGATTTTAAAGGGGAAGTTATGCATCCTGCTTTGTCAGAGTAGCGCAGGTTCTGGCTCCTAGCCTTTTATCCATTCTGTGCTTTGTGGGTCTCCTGTATTGACAAGTTTTATTACCCCCAAAGTTGTTTCATTTCTGTCAGAAACATGGAAAGCTTTGTTCTTCAGAATCCTTGACTTCCAGAATCCAGCTCTCCCCTTTCCAACTGCTAATTACAATAATTGTAATTAAGCTCATTACTCCTGGAATCACCCTCTGCTCATCATGGTGTTTCTGAATTTCAGTTGAGGGTAGAGTCAACACAACTTAAACATTACAAACCTGGCCTAAAGTTGTCTCTTTGTCATCAAACTTTTTTTGGGGGGCAAGTTAGTTCATTTCCCAGGGCACAAGGCAGTTGTCTTTCTTACCAAGTGAAATCTGACCCTTCAACAGATGGGAGCCCCTCTCCATATCTCAGAGCAGGCAGGGCTGGTGCACTCTGGCTCTCCCTTCAGCCCTTACTCAAATCTTTCATAAGCTGTTAGCATGATGGGCTGCTTGCAACCAATTCATCAGAATGAATGATTATTTTAATAGAAAATATTTCAATAAGTAACACAATAGCTCATTGAAGATGGGAGATGAAGAGGTTTGCAGAAATGTCGTGCACCTGGACCTATGGTAATGGGTAGAGCATGCAGGTTTCTGAGTTCAGTGGAACCTCCACTGTAAATGAGCCATCTGATCACCAGTGTTCAGGATTATCTTGTGGATGTCACCTTGCCTCTGTTTTCAGCAGGTGCTTGTGCAATGGTCCAGGAAGGCTCCACCAAGCCCAAGAACACTGGTTCCCTCTCTCCATAGCTCATCTGGCCAGTGCTGCTGTTGAACATCCAAACTGTCATCAGAGACTGCTGTTGAATTTTCAATAAGGAAGCATAACATGAAGGTGGTATGATAAATTGACTTAATCTGAGAACAAAGGAGGGGGAGTCCTAACCAAAACTGATATGATCCCATATTCCTACTTAAATAAATAGGAATACCAGTAATTCACACTTTCAACCAAGACCCCCTAATTTCAACTGTGGATATCTTTCTGAGGACCTGACTTTGCTCCAGCTTATGTGCAACATTTAGGTCACTTGTATATTTTCTCCTAGTGTAAAAGATAAAACAACAGGTAATTTTCATTGAAAAAAAATACTATAACTATATGTTGGTGATACATTTTCTTTTCAAAAATTAATCATCAAAATAGGGCTTTATTTAAGTAAATGGGCTTACTTTTGGAAAGTGTATCACTGACAGGAAAGAACCCATATTCTGGGTCATAATAGCTGTCTGGCTAGACAGGGAACTGACCCCTCCCTGCCCATAAATCCAATTTCTTCATATCACCTATGCCTCAGGAGGCTCAGATACAGGCATTGCTGAAACCACTCCCGCCCCTTTTATTTTCCTCTGACTGTTCCAAATGCCTAGGAAGCTGACGGAGGACACAGACTAGTGTGAATGACACTTGGTTTCTGCAGGAGAATCCATTGTGCATCTCTACCCCTTGAAGCCTCTAGCCACTTCAAGAGGGACATGGTTATTACTCTCAGCCCCTTCAAATGCTGAGCTTGACAGACATGGGTATTGGAATGGAGGGAACTGTCTGTCAGCCCATATGTCCTTGTCTCTGCAGTTACATCTCCTCATGCTCCCAGGAGGAAAGCTCTCATTACCTTGCTTCCCTCCCTGGTCTGTAGCTTGGTCATTTGATTATCACCTCATAAAATTTACAGCTGCCTCCTGTCTTTATGGCATTAATATTTCTACTATTGTTTGAGCACATTTTAGAGGAGAATTATTATCCTTTGAATAGAACATGAAAGGGACAGACTGTCTTTCTGAAAATCATTTATTTATTTTTCCCTTGTAAATCCTGTATATATGCCTAATAGCTACACCTTGGAGGCTCTGGTCTGCTGATTCATTAGGTTATCTTAGGGCTTCTAACTGGGTGGCCTTGAGCCTGCCTCTCCCTGTCTCCGTTATGAGATGTGCAGGCTCAGGGACAAGCCCCTACATGGGACTATGGGATAGGATCCAGTAACCACTAGGAAGCCGTTTTGCCTTATATATCTTTTCTATTTATTTTTTTCTCTATTGATACTATATGATGATAATTTGGCCAGGGAATGTAGGAATATACAAATACCTTCCTGTTTTAGCCACTACTCCTCTGAATGAGTTCTTTAAAGGAAATATATGGACATGTTAACGGTGGCAAGAGAAATTAAAGTAACATTTTATTATTAATAGAATTTTGTTTGAAAGCCCCAATTCAGAAGTGTAGGATGGATATATGAGGAATTCTTCTTTTCAAGGCTGGTGAAACTTAGAGTAGAGCCAAAAGCTGAACAGCCTTCTGTTTCTCTTGTCAACATCAGAAACTCCGATCTTGCCACCAAACAGATTCACCTCTTGTGTACTTGTGATTTGAGATAGTTTTCCTCTTGTTTTAAATCAGTCTTGATTGTGCTCTCATAATGAGAGGAGAATTGTCACTGATTTTGGATATCTTATAGAGTGGATCAGTAGTTCTAAACATTGGCTGCACATAGAATCACTGGGGGAACATAAATAAACAAAGACAAAAACAAACCAGTAATACCTGATCCCATTTTCAGACATTCTGTTTAACTTGTCTGAGGGAGAGCCTGGACCCTGTTGATTTTATTTTCCAAGCTTGAGACTCTTCTAGATTACAAAAGTTTCTCAAAGTTAGTGGGCATCAGAATCATTCATAAATGTTTTAACTGTTCTGCTGTCCAGGACCCACTTCAGCTCTACCAAATCCCAATTTCTGATAGTGGAGCCAGACACTTATGTTTTAGTAAAATTTTGTTAGGCAAATGTGGTGCATCTCCCAGGTTAAGACCCATTGATTTAGGCCCAAGTCTTTATTTTAAAGTATAATCTGAGACTCAGAGAAGTAAAATGCATTACATAAAGTATATTACATAATAACCAAATATGAGAGAGATGGCTTTTTATATTTATTTAAGCTAAAAACAAAAACAGTTAACTCATTTCCCCCATGCCACGCTTGCCACCACTAACAATTACCAATCTGTTCTCTGTATGTATGAACTTGGTTTTCACTTTTGTTTTTAATTTAGACTCCACATAAAGAGAGATGATATGGTATTTGTGGTTTTCTGACTTATTTAACATAATACCCTCGCAATCCATCCATGTTGTGCAAAAAGCAACATTTCATTCTTTTTTTTCCTGGATGAGTAATATACATACACACACACACACACACACACACACACACACATACACACACACACACACACACACACACACACACATACACACACAATTAAAAAAAAATCTATCCATCCATTGATGGACACTTAGGTTGTTTCTGTGTCCTGCCTATTGTGAATAACGCTGCGATGGACATAGTGGTGCAGATATCTTTTCAAGTCAATGCTTCCATGTTCTTCAGATAAATGCCCAGAAGTGGAATTACTTGGACAAAAGGCAGTTGGACGTTTAATTTTTTGAGGAATGGTATAGTGTTTTTCATAGTGACTGTACCATTTTATAATCCCACCAACAATGCACCAGGGTACCCTTTTCTCCACATCCACACCAACCTTTGTTATTTCTGTCTTTTTGATTCTAGCTATCCTGACTGGTGTGAGGGGATATCTCATTGTAGTTTTGACTGACATTTCCCTGATAATGAGTGATTTTGAGCATCTTTTCATGTACCTGCTGGCCATCCGGATGGTTTTGGAAAAAGGCTCAATCATATCATTTGCCCATTTTTTATCAAATTGACTGTTGCTGTTTTTTTTTTTTTTTGTTTTTTTTTTTTTTTTTACTATTGAGTTGCAGGAGTTCTTTATATACATTGAATATTAGCCCCTTATCAGATACAGATACACCTCGTTTTATTGCACTTCACTCTATTGTGCTTAGCAAATATTGTGGTGGGTTTTTTTGGTTTGTTTGCTTTTTGTTTGTTTGTTTGTTTGTTTCTATGAATTGAAGGTTTGTGTCAACCCTGTATCAGGCAAGTCTTTTGGCACCATTTTCCCAATAGCATTTGTTCACTTCATGCCTTTGTGTCACGTTTTAGTAATTTTCCAACATTTCAAATTTTTCTTCTGTTATTTTGTTTGTTATGGGATCTGAAATCAGTGATCATGACTTGCTGAAAGTTCAGATATGGCTAGCACTTTTTAGCAATGAAGTATTTTTAATAAAGGTATATACATTGTTTTCCTAGGCATAATACTTTTAACACTTAAAAGACTAACAATATAGTGTAAACATAACTTTTATGTGCACTGGGGTATGCCTGTATTTGATTTGCAAATATCTTCTCCCAATCAGAAAGATGCCTTTTCATTTTGTTGATGGTTTTCTTTGCTGAACAGAAGCTTTTCAGTAGCTATAGTCTTGTTTATTTTTGCTTCTGGTGTTAGGTTCTAAAAACATTGCCAAGACCTATGTCAAAGAGCTCACTGCCTGTTTTCTTCTGGACTTGTATTGTTTTAGGTCTTATATTCAAGTTTTTCATTCATTTTGGGTTAATTTTTGTGTATGACATATAATAACAGCCCATTTTCTTTTCTCTCTTTGTCTTTTTTCTTCCTTTCTTTTCTTTCTTTCTTTCTTTCTTTCTTTCTTTCTTTCTTTCTTTCTTTCTCTCCTTCCTTCTTTTCTTCTTTCTTTCTTTCTTTCTTCCTTTCTTTTTTGTGTGTGAATGTCCAGTTTTCCCAACACCACTCATTGAAGACTGTCCATTTCCTACTGTATATTCTAAGCTTCTTTGTTGTAAATTAATTGACCATATATGTGTGAATTTATATTGAGCTCTATTATGCTCTATTGGTCTATATATCTGTCTTTGTGCCAATACCATACTGTTTTAATTTCTATTGCTTTGTAATAGAGTTTGAAATCAGTGAGTGTGACACTTCCAAGTTTATTCTTCTTTCTCAAGAATTTTTTTTGGCTATTCAGATTCTTTTGTGTTTCCATTCAAATTTTAGGATTGCTTATTCTATTTCTGTGAAAAATGTAATTGGAATTTTGATAAGGATTGCATGGAATCTATTCATTACTTTGAGTAATTTAGACATTTTAACAATATTAATTCTTCCAACCCATGAGCATTTATTTGTGTTTTCTTTATTTTTTTTTTACCCTTAATGTCCTGCAGTTTTCAATATACAAGTCTTTCATCTCCTGGTTAAATTTATTCCTAGGTCTTTAATTCTGTTTGATGCTATTATAAATGGGATAATTGTTTTTAAATTTCTATTTGTGATAGTTTGTTACTAGTGTAGAGAAATGCAACATATTTTTGTGTATTGATTTGTATCCTGCAACTTTACTATATTCATTTACTAGTTCTAACAATTTTTTGGTGGAATCTTTAAAAGTTTCTATGTAATGGTTCACCCTTGAACAAAATGGGTTTTGAATTGTGTGCATGCACTTATACATGGATTTTTAAAAATAAATACAGCACAGCACTATAAAATGCATTTTTCTACTTTATGATTCTTAATATTTTCTTTTTTCTAGCTTACATTTTTGTGAAAATACATTATGTTAATATATATAACATACAAAATATGTGTTAACTGACTGTTACAAGTAAGGCTTCCGGTAAATATTAGGTCATTAGTAGTTAGATTTGGGGCAAGTCAAAAGTTATATATGGATTTTTTAATGCACAGGGGGTCGGTGCCTCTAACCTGTACATTGCTCAAGGGTCAACTTGATACTATCATACCATCTGCAAATAGTGACAGTTTTGCTTCTTCCTTTCGATTAGTTGACTTTTATTTCTTTTTCTTGCCTAATTTCTCTAAAATTCCCTATACTATATTGAATAGAAGTCGGAATAGCTGTTTTGTTCCTGATCTTAGAGAAAAAATTTTCAGCTTTCATCATTGAGTATGATGCTAGCTGTAGGCCTATCATAGATGGCCTATAGCATGTTGAGATATGTTCCCTCTATGCCTGCTTTTTGTGGATTTTTTATAATAAGTGAATGTCAAATTTCATTAAGTGCTTTTTCTGAATCTATGGAGATGATATATGATTTTTATCCTTCATTTTGTTAATGTGGTGTATCATAGTGACTGATCTGTTGATGTTGAACCATCCTTTCATTTCTGGAATGAATCCTACTTAAAATATATTGTATGATCTTTTGATGTTTTGTTGAATTAGGTTTGATAATATTTTATTGAGAAGTTTTACATCTATGTTCTTCAGGGTTATTGCATGTAATTTTCTTTTTTTTTTTAATTTTTTTTATTTATTTTTTTCAACGTTTATTTATTTTTGGGACAGAGAGAGACAGAGCATGAACGGGGGAGGGGCAGAGAGAGAGGGAGACACAGAATCGGAAACAGGCTCCAGGCTCTGAGCCATCAGCCCAGAGCCTGACGCGGGGCTCGAACTCACGGACCACGAGATCATGACCTGGCTGAAGTCGGACACTTAACCGACTGCGCCACCCAGGCGCCCCTGTAATTTTCTTTTCTTATAGCATCCTTGTCTGGTTTGTGTATCAGGGTAATTCTGGCTTCATAAAATGAGCTGGGAAGAATTCCCTCCTCTTATATTTTCTTTGGAAGTGTTTAAAAAGGATTGGTATTAAGTATTCTTTGAAAATTTGGTAGGATTCACCAGTGAAGCTGTCTGGTTCTGAACTTGTTTTGTTGGGAGGTTTATGAGTACTGATTCAATTACCTTTCTAGTAATTGGTCTATTTGGATTTTCTATTTCATAATGTTTCAATCTTGGTAGGTTTATATGTTTCTAGATATCTGTCCATTTCTTCCAGATCATCAAACTTGTTGGTATATATAGTTGTTCACAGTGGTCTTGTGAACCTTTGTATTTCTGTGGTGTCAGTTGTAACATCTCCTCTTTCATTTCTGATTTTATATATTTGAGTTTTCTTAGTATATCCAACTAAAAGTTTATGAATTTTGCTTATCTTTTCAAAGAGTCAACTGTTAGTTTCATTGACATTTTCTATTAGTATTTTTAACGTCTATTTCACTCATTTCTTATCTAATCTTTTTTTGTTTCCTTCCTTCTACTAACTCTGGGTTTCATTTGTTCTTCTTTGTCCAGTTCCTTGATATGTAAAGTTAGGATGTTCTTTTTAAGGATTTTCCTGTTTCTTGAGGTAGGCATTTATGACTATCAACTTCCTTTTTAGAACTGCTCTTGGTGCATCCCATAAATTTTGGTATATTACAGAAAATTTGGTATGTTACAAATATACTGGATATTGACAAAGGTTTTTAATTTTTTAATATAATTTTTTTAGCCATATACCTCAGAGTTTGCTTACCTATAAGCAGAGACAATTATAGAAAGGAGAGTGGAAGTAATTTATTGAATTTCTTTAGTTATGTTGGGGCGATATCTATCGAGCTGATTTCCTATTTTTTGAAATTAAATAAGTCCATTTATATTAGCATTAATAAATGACTATTGTGTACTGGGTATGAATCTAAAGGGCAGAAGCTTGAAAAGTAATTAGTCTATTTAGAAAAAGTATCTCCAGTAATGTTTGTTCATAACAAATGAAAATAACAAACACCAAAAAGGTCCAAACATTGAATAATCCATTATAGAAAGCATGAATTTCATGTAGCAATATTTCAGCATATTGATTTCAGAATTAAGACTTTTTCTCCTTTATGGCACATGAGACTACATGAAGGGTATAAAGACAGTGCTTGGTGAGGAGTCCCTGGAGTAGAGACTTAAAGAAAAGTCTGAAGAAACTTGGGGGAAGAAAGCAGAAGAGTGCTAGAAAAAGTAGGAGGATGAAACCTTCCTGTCCCCAGGGCTGACCAACTCTGTGAGATCACAGGGAGCAGCTGATCAGTGGCAATAAACTGATATGAAGATAGCAAGCCCAATATAAATGAGAAACCTAAACTGTATTCATAAATAATGCTGACTTTATTTTCCCTCATTGCTAATTAGAAACAATAATATACAAGGAAACAGAAGTTAGTTAATGTGTAATTATTCAGTCAGCAATTTTCAAATCATAAATATGGATTGCTCTGAGTTATCATGTTCAAGTCATCTGAAATAGAGCACCGTATGCAAATGTGATTAATGCATCCATGCACCAAGCAGCTCTGAAATGTGACTTTTTTTTTTAAGAAAATGATTGTTGCAGCCAGGTGTGGGTCATTAGCATTGCTAAGTAATTATCTTCTTCCTTGTTTCCTGACTATTCTTTTGAAACCTTAAGACAGACCATCAGGTTCCTACTAGATAATGAGACCTGAGACAAATGCTGATACAATAAATAATATTTTTGAGGGTCAGAGGGGAAATCAACTGGACAAAAGAATAGCTTGGGTCTTCAGAGCATTTCCAGGAGGACAGACATAGTAGCCATGACCCACATCACATCTCTCTCTAGGTGAGCTTACCCTTGCTGTGGCTTCTAGATCATCCATTTGCCAGTGGTGCCCAGATCCACCCGTTCAATCCAGACTTCTCTTCTGATCTACAGATTTCTGACAGCTTCACTTGAATAGCATCCCAAACTTAAATTATACAAATATAAACCTTGATCTATGTCCTCCCTCTCTCATCACTCTGTTCTTACTTCAGGTTTTATTATCTCAGAAAATAATATCAAGACAGAAATGTAAGATTGCAAGCCAGAAATTGCTAAACCATAAAACAAGAAATTGTTAAGCCATAAATATAACAGTTATTTTGATATTACATTTTCCTTATTTCTCACTTCCAATCCATAAGTAATTCCTGCCATTTCTGCCTCAAAAATATATCTCTAATCTCTCCATACCTCCATCTTCACAGCCACTATTGGAATCACACTCATTGATCACCTGCATATTACAATAGTCTCTTAATTACTCTTCTTGATTCCACTCTTACCTCCCTCTTGATGTAGAGTCCAGAGAGACCTTTACAAATATGTATTAGATGCCATTATCTTTTTCTCACTTACAATACAGATACTTTATTTCATTTCATTTAAGTATAATTAACCTACAGAGCTATATTAGTTTCAGGTATGTAATATAATGATTTAACAATTCTATACATTACTCAGAACTTATGATAAGTGTACTCTAAAACTCCTTTATCTCTTTCACCCATATCCCTAATCCCCTCCTGTTTGATAACCACCAATTTGTTCTCTGTGCTTAAGAACCTCTTATTGGGGTGCCTGGCTGGCTCAGTCAGAGGAGTATGCAACTCTTAATCTCAGGGTTATGAGTTTAAGCCCCATGTTGAGTCAAGAGATTACTTAAATAAAAATTTTAAAAACTTTTTAAAAATACCGGTTATTTTGTTTCTCTTTGTTCATTGTTCATTTTTTTCTTAAATTCCACATGAAAGTAATCATATGGTATTTGTTTTTCTCTCTCTGAATTATCTCATTTAGCATTATACCATCCGTAAGGTATTAATATCCAAAATATATAAGAACTTATACAACTCAACTTCAAAAGAACAAATAATCCAATTAAAAATGGGCAGAGAACCTAAATGAACATTTTTCCAAACAAGAAATACAAAGATCTTGACATTACTACTCATCAGGTAGATGCTATTTACTTTTCTGCTCAAGACTAGTCAGTAGTTTCCTGCCGCATTTCACATAAAGTCCCAGATCTCTGACCCAATAGACTGTCTTCACATGGTATGGTCGCCTTCTGCCTCAGCCACATCATCAGTGTTCTTCTCTTCTAGCTGTCCTCCAGCCACAAAAGCCTTCTCTTGGTTTCTTTAAGAGATAGTGGTCTCCTGACCCAGGGACTTGAAACATACTATTTCCTCTGACATATAAGCCCTTTATTCCTCTCTTGCTCTTGCTTTTAATTCTCATCTTTTAGAACTCATATGGCAGGTTACATCCTCAAGGCCACCATTCCTAGTCACCCAAGCCTACTTGTTCTCTCCTATAGCACTCAGATTTTGTTCTTCATATTGCCTCCCACAAATTATAATTGTTTTTCACTGATTTTCCATTTCTTAAGTGACTGAATAAGCACCATTTTATAGAGAAAACCACCTACTGTGGTGTGGTAGAAAGAAGCTTTGACAAAAATTTAGGATATCTGAGCCACTCCTAATAGAGCCACTATTTCACCTTACCTTTGGGTAAATCTTTGTGCCTCTCTGGACCTATGTGCCCTTGCCTGCATATAATAGAATCAAAATGCACCATTTGTATGACTCTGAATTTCATAATAATAAAAACAAACATTACAACTCCTGACACATTCTTATGTGTGCAAGGAACTAATTATGTATGCAAGCTTCACTTGTGGTTCCTCTTTGGTTAATGTTGTCAGTCTAGGAACATCATAGCTTAAAATATTAACTATAAGATCTATCCAATTTTAATTTCATGGTATGGAGGGATATCTAAAATTGCCCCTGTGTGATGTGAGCATTGAGTAGGAGAGAAGAAGGCATAGTTTATGCTGGACATGAATCTCTCAAGTCTGAAAACTGGAGAATGGTGGATTTTGCAAGTAGGCTGCAGTGGCTTGAACTGACAGTCTGAGGGAAATCACCTTCATGATCCTAGTGAGAGTGAGTTGTACTAATTTCAGAATAATCCAAGAGCTTATCTGCCATTGCCTCAGGACATAGGGCCACAGACCCTGAGAAGTTGAAGATGTGAAGGGAACTGTGCTTTATCTATGGCAGTTCTATGCATTTGAGCAAGGTTCATGGACCCAGGCTGTCAAAGCAGCAGCAGCAGTCATAAGAAAAATAGAAAAATTAGAAGTTAGCCCTTAAACACTTTTTGGTTTCCTAAACGAGGATACTCATTGAAGCAGAAAACCGGAAACTACTAGTGGCACCAGTAACATTGTCACATTCCCAAAGCTGCCTGAGATATTGTCTGCTGACAGGTAATGGACATGACCTAAATCACTCTTTCTTTGCCAGTTCAGATACCAATCAGTTATCATTTCTTAAAGTAATGAATCTGACAGGCTGGAGAATCTCAGAAGGACTTGATAGAAGCTACCTCTTGTTTTATTTTTTTTCCCCTTAACCTCATACCCTTGAAGCATTTCAAAGTTTCCTAGTTCTTAATGCCCTCAAATACTGTAATATGAGAGATATACATGAACAGCAAGACCATCTTTATCACATGACCAGTTAGACAAAGGTCAAGAAAGTGTGAACACAAGAATATATACAAGCCAGAAAATGAGGATAGAGAAAGAGAAGAAAGAGGAGGAAGAAGCAAAGAAGAGCAAGAGAGAAAGAGAGAGAGAGAGAGAAGAGAGAGGATGTGCACAACAGAAGGAATGAGGTAGACAGAAGATGTAAAGGAGGAGAAAGAAAAGGAAGAGGAGGTAGAAATAATGGGGTATATGTAGGAGGTGAAGCAGGTAGCAGGGCACATGATTTGTATGCCCCCCCCAAATTTCAATGAAGCAAATAAAATCAATTACAGCATATGGGAGATTGAAAAATTCATTATCTGTATATTCATGCAAGAGCTTAATGAGTTTATTAGCAATCCATAAATACACCATGAAACTAGTCTAGGGAAAGCTAACTTTACTTCTCCATGTTTCCTCTCTTTCTTAGCTCCCAGAGACTAAAGAAAATCATTTCCTTCTCATGAAAAGATTTTTCTCAGACTCTAGTGCTCATTTGTATTTTCAATTTGAACAAAGTCTCCATTTCTGTACAGTACTGGGTTATGAAATATCCTACAAAAAAGAGTTTTCAATCATGCTGAGCATAAGCACATTGGACATCTCCCAATTTCGCAAACTCCAGGCTGCTCCTTATGTAATACAGCTTCTTCCAGGTTTGACAGTTGTGCTATATTACATTCCTTTCAAGGCTTGTGGCCAATGCATATTATACTTACTTATCTTGTGTATAGAACATATTGTTCCTCACTAAAGAACACTTTAAGGGCATTTGTGCCTGGGGATCTATTACCTGTACTGGCTTGATATGTCCTTCTATTACCCTTTTATTAAGGTATTGAGGTATAACAAGGTATGTTAAAAACTAGACTCAAACCAATGTTAGTCTCCAATGGACTCATGAAATAATGTGATTTACACAAGATTGGCTTTAATATTTTTTAAATTAAAATAATATAGATTCACAGGAAATAGCAAAGATAGTATAGAGAGGTTTCATGTCTCAGTTTCCCAAAAGGTTACATTTTATACAAATGTAAATAATATCTAAACCAGGAAATTAGAATTGAAACGTATGTATAGTTCTCTATCACTTTATTACATTGTGTAGATCTCTGTAATCACCACTGAAAGAAATGTTTCATCATTACAAAGACCTCTCTTTTGTTATCCCTTTACAGTCACACACAGCGTCCCCACCCCACCAATCTTTAATCCTTGTCAACCATTAATTTGTTCTCTAGGTCTATATTTTTGTCATTTCAAGAGTGTTATCTAAATGGAATCATACAATGTTTAACCTTTAGAGATTAGCTTTTATTCACTCAGAATATTGCCATTGAGAGTCACCCAAGTGGTTGTGTATATCAATAGTTTGTTCCTTTTTACTCCTTAGTAAGATTTCATTGTATGGATGTATCATAGTTTGTTAAACCATTCACTTATTGCAGGGTAGTTTCGTTGTCTTGAGTTTTTGGCCATTACAAAGAAATATGATAAAAGCTATTATGTACAGATTTGTGTATGTGGACATATATTTTAAATTCTCTGGAGTAAATGTCCAGGAGAGCAATTGTTATATTATATTGTACATACATGTTTTTAAAAGAAATTTTCAAAATGTTTTCTAGAATGACTGCATCATGTTACATTACCACCAGAAGTATAAGAGAGATTTGGTTTCTTCACATCCTCACCAGGATTTGGTATTGTCACTATCTTTTAACTCTTCTGGTAAGTATGTAATGATATCTTATCATGGTCTTAATTTGTATTTATCTGATGGCTAATTATGATGAATGAACATCTTTCTATGTGGTGATGTTGCATCTGTATTTCTTCTTCAGTAACATTTCTCTTTATATATTTGTTCCACTTTTTTCTGTTGTGTTTTGAGAGAGTTTATATATTGTAGATAGTAGTCTTATGTTATATATATGGCTTGCAAATGTTTTCTCCTAGTCTATAGATTATAGTTTATTTTTCTTAGTATGTTCTTTGCAGAGCAAATGTTTTAAATGTTGAAGAAGCCCAATTTATTGATTTTTTTCTTTCATAGATAACAATTTGGGTGGCATATCTAAGAAATTTTTCCCAAACCATAGGCCCTGAAAATTTTCCTTGTTTCTTCTTTTTTTTTTTTATATTTTCCATTTTACAAGTAAACCTATGATCCATTTTCACTTAATGTGTGAGCTTTAGATTTAGGTTCATTTTTGTCTAATGACATTCAATTGTTTAAGTCTTATTTGTTGAAAAGACTACCCTTTCCCCATTGAATTTTTTTCCAACTTTATTAAAAATAATTGGACATGGGGCGCCTGGGTGGCTCAGTCGATTAAGCGCCTGACTTCGGCTCATGTCATGATCTCACAGTTTGTGAGTTCGAACCCCGCATCGGGCTCTGCGCTGACAGCTCAGAGCCTGCAGCCTGCTTCTGATTCTGTGTCTCATTCTCTCTCTGCTCCTCCCCTACTTGTGCTGTCTCTCAAAAATAAATAAAAATGTAAAAAAAATTATTAAAAAAAATAATTGGACATATTTGTGTGGTTTTATTTCTGGGCTCTTGGTTCTGTTCCATTGATCTGAGTGTTTATCACTCTGTCAATATAACACTGTCTTGATTAATATAGATATCTATCTATCTATAGATATCTATCAAATATTAAGGTGTCAGAATGACTCCTCCCAGTTTTATTTTATATTTCCAAAATGTTTTAGCTATTCTAGTATCTTTGCATTACCATGTACATTTTAGATTAATCTTGTCTATATCAACACAAAAATCACTGAGATTTTGATAGAAATAGTGTTAAACCTGTATATCAATTTGAAGAGAATTGACATCTTTACTATGTGGAGCCTTCCAACCAAGGAATTTATTAAGATTTTGTTTTATTTCTTTCATAAGCATTTTGTCATTTTCAGCATAGAATTCCTGTACATGTTCTGTTAGATTTACATCAAGAGTTTCATGTTTTTCGGTGACTGCAAATGGTATTATGTTTAAATTTTTGCTTTCACAAAAGCAGAGTTTTATTTCTTCTTTTCTGATCTATATGACTCTATTTCCTTTCCTTAATTTGTTGCAATGACTAGAATTTCCTGCACCATGTTGAATAACAGAGATGCAAACAAATGTCTTTGCCTTGTTCCTGAAAATAGGGATAAAGAACAGTCTTTTGTCATTAAGTATAATGTTCTCTGTGAGTATTTTGTAAATGATTTTTATTAAGTTGCGGAAGTTCCTCTCTATTTCTAGCTTTCTGAGAAGTTTTTTCATTAATTGAATTAGTGATGAATTTTGACAAATGCTTCATATATTTATGTAATTTTTTTTATTCTTTTGCCTTGTTAAAGTATTTCTGTACTACCTTTTGTCTGATTTTGGTATATTGGCTTCGTACAATGAACTACAAAGTTCCTCTTTTTCTATATTATGGAAGAGATTATGGAAAAGTGTCATTCTTATTTAAACATTTGGTAGAATTCATTAGTTATCTCATTTGGGCCTGGACATTTCTTTTTGGGGTGTATTAAATTATGGATTGCATTTCCTAAGCAATTATTTGTTTTTCAAATTATCCATTAAAAAATAACGTTTATTTACTTTTGAGAGAGAGACAGTGTGAGCGAGGTAGGGGCAGAGAGACAGGGAGACAGAATCTGAAGCAAGCTCCAGGCTCTGAGCTGTCAGCCCAGAGGCCAACATGGGGCTCAAACTCATGAACCATAAGATCATGACCTGAGCGAAAGTTGGACTCTCAACCGACTTAGCCACCCAGGTGCCCCCAAATTATCCATTTTATATTCAGTAAGGTCGTACTTTGTAAGGAGCTGTTCTGCTTCATGTAATTTTCAATATATGTGCTTAGAGTTGTTTGTTGTATTCCCTTATTTGTCTTTTTGTGGTTGCATATTCTATAGTGGTTTCTCACAGAGGATTATTTTTAAATATTTTTATTACTGAATTTATCAAATATTTGATAATACAAGATGATTTGTCACATGTCTCTCTTACATAGTGACACAACCCTCTTCGATGCTGCTTTTTCCACACATCCCCAAGTGCTTGGGGGAAGGGATACTTAATTGATGGCAGCTGAGTATCTCCACAATGACTTGGTTTAGCTTCCAGACTCCCATCACTGGGTGTACCTCTTTTGGTAGAGCCAGAAAAACTTGGAATTGGTTAAGGTCCCATGAATATCATCCCTATGATTCTCCATATGTATTAAAGCAGCTACACGTACACCAGTTCAAGGAGCTTAGGGAGAAGAAACAAAGACCAAGTGACAGACGGGATACAAAGAAGAAAGGAAAGGAGTGCAGAATCCATGGAAGCTGACCCGCAGTGGTGTTGGCTGCCAAGTTGTAACAAATGACCAGGGATCCTTCCTTCCATCCTGGCTACGTAAATGTGTCCTGGAGAACTTTGTGCATGGAAAAGGAGTAGATAATGATGCAAATGGAGAAACAACCATTTATTGTTTTTTTTCCCAACCCCAATTTGTAAAGAGGATCTCTGGGTGGATAAGATATTTTGAAAAACTTTTTACAATTTTCCTTTTTTAAAAATTCTTATAGGTGTATCATCCCCTGATATATCCACTCTATCTTCTTTTCTTCCCTGAGAATGAGAAACCCTCAAGATAGTAATCTCCTACCAATAAGTACTTAGAATAATAAATATTTTCCTGGACTGGGGAGAACTCAGCTGTTCTCTTGAAGGGGGTTCTGATAATTTTTAGGTGCAATGTTTATGATTAGGTGAGTGTGCAGTGGCTGTAAGAAGAAAAATTAGAGGGGCACCTGAGTGGCTCAGTCAGTTAACCGTCTGACTTCAGCTCAGGTCACAATCTCACAGTTTGTGGGTTTGAGCCCCACATCAGGCTCTGTGCTGACAGCTCAGAGCCTAAAGCCTGCTTCAGATTCTGTGTCTCCCTCTCTCTCTGCCCCTCTACCATTCACTGTCTGTCTCTCTCTCTCTCTCAAAAATAAACATAAAAAATGAAGCAAATTTAGAATGACAAAATGTTGAGTTCAAAATCATCTTGGCTGTAAACAGAGTAAATTACCTTCCCAGACTGACTAATTGTTCTCAAGGTATGTGGTCATGAATCACATTCCTCAGCTTCTCCAATCACTAGAATTCATAAGCCTCTTTTCACTCCATCAAGGAAATGCAATGAAAATCTTAAGTTATTCCACCATGATGAACACATGACTGTCTTCACAGTAGAGTAAAAGCTATTGTTTCCCAAAATTGTATATTAATGGGGTTAGGCCAGTGAGTTCCTAGACACCAAACAATCCAGAAGGCAGTGACCATCACTAAAGTGGTGAGTAGGGAGTTCCTTCAAATTGTCTAGTCTCAACCAACACCGTTTTCTAACTAAGGAAGAACAGCAGTCTGAACATCAAGATGGTGGAAGAAACCAAACAGAATAAAAAGAATTTCTCTTTTACTCATCAGCCTTATCGGTCTGCTCCAAAGACTGAGAACATTCACCCTCTGAGAGATTGCCTAAAGTCTGTTTACCATCTTTTGTGGCTCATCTTCTATAATTACAAGAAAAAACATTTGACAAGATAAAGAAGAGTTTTGTGGCACTTCATTCTAGTGTGTGAGATTAGGCTCGGCTGGTTTACCAAAGAATATTCTACCAGGTCCCCTGACTGAACCATCCTCTTATGTCTTAGAAAGAAGTATCCCTTGATCAGAACCAGGTAATTAGAACTGCTTATGGATGTACACAAGAATTCAGAATAAGGTAGCCCTCCAAGAAACATAAACCTTTTTGGCTCACTGAATTTCACCCACTCAGCTAGAAAATTTTGTTTCCCCAATCAGTCGACTAGGGCACAAAAGACATGGGGAATAGTTGAACAAGCCAATTATTTTTATTTTTTAACCAATGTAATTGAAGTATAATTTACATATAATTTATATATGTATAAATACAATTTATATATGTATATATGGTTATTTTGACAAATGTATACAACCTTGCCTTGTTAAAAATCAAATTAATTTTCCCCCAAAATTTCTTTTGTATGGATTTTTGGACAAAAACACCTGATACCTCTACTATGTATAATAAGTTATATTATTTCTCTCACTACAGATTAATTTTGTCTATCATAATTTCATATAAATGAAATCACAGTGTATGTATTCTTTGTTATTTGGTTTCTGCCAACTACTACAGTGTTAGTGAGATTCACCAATATTTTATATATATCAGATATTAATTATTTTCATTGATGAATAATATTACATTGTATGAATACACATTTTATATCCATTCATTGTTATGGATATTTGAGACATTATGAATAAAGCTTTTGTGGTAGAGTGAATAATGCCACCCTTCCACCCAGGGAAGTCCATGTCTTAATCCCTGGAATCTGTGAATACTACTTTATATGGCAAAGGTGATATTGTAGGTGTATTTAATTTAAGGATCCTGAGGTGGAGAGATTATCCTAGATTATCCAGGTGGACCATCACAATGGTCCTCATAAGAAGGAGGCAGTAGGAGTCAAAGACAGAGAAGGAAAGGTAATGTGATGAGGGAGCAGGAATTGGATTGGTGTACTTTGAAGTTGAAGGGGCTACAAACCAAGGAATATAGGAGGCAATGGGAAGCTGAAAAAGACAAGGAACCAGCCCTGCTGACACCTTGACTTTATCCCAGTGTAACTGATTTTAGATTTCGTTCCTCAAGAATTATAAGAAAATTAATTCGTATTGTTTTAAGCCACCAAATTTGTATAATTTGTTATAGTAGCCATAGTAAACTAATACATCTAAAAGCATCCATATTAGCATATGTTTTCATTTCTTTTGGATAAGTACCCAGGAGTGGAATGGCTGGGTCATATGGTAACTGTATGTTTAACTTTACAAAAATCTGCCAAACTAGTTTCCCAAGCTGTTGCACCACTTTACATTCCACTAGCAATGAATGATAAATCCAGTAACTCCAAATTCATACCAACACTTGATATTGCCAATCCTTTAGGTTTAGCTATTTTAATGAGTGCATGAAGTGCAACTTCACTGTAGTTTTAACTCACATTTTCCTGATGAATAATAATGTTGAGTTTCTTTCAGAATCATATTATCTATTCCTATATCATGTTTTGTGAAATGTCTCTTCAGATATTTTGGTCATATTTAACTAGGCATAAGATAAGGTCACATAGTGTATATTTAATGTAACTTTGTCACTCTTCTTGCTAATAACTCCTCTACTACACCTCTTCCTTTCTTCTATGTGTCCTTCCTGATCCTACTCCTCTTCTGAGATATGAATTCAGTCTTTTTTCCTGAGGATATTTATCAAAAGACATAATAAGCTTATCATAGGTTGGATGGGTTAGTGAAAGAGAAATAACTTTGCAAGTCTATAACAAAATGGTGAAAGTGTGATATTTGTCCTTTGGGACACCCTACACTTATCCCTAGTTTCTTCTCCCTTATTAATTACTATGGAACTCCTGCTCAATGTCTTTTCCTTCTGGAATTTATTCCTGAAGTAACTTGCTCTCAGATGGTTGTCACAGTTGTGTTCTACAGCCCATCATCATTACCTATGTGTCTATGTTTTAATTTTTTAAGGTTTATTCCTTTTACAAAGACATAGTATGAGTGGCAGGGGTAGAGGCAGGAGAGAGGGAGACACAGAATCTGAAGCAGGCCCCAGGCTCTGAGCTGTCAGCACAGGCCTCAACATAGGGCTCGAATTCACAAACTGTGAGGTCATGACCTGAGCCGAAGTCAGACACTTAACCTACTGAGCCACCCAGGTGCCCCCCTATGTGTCTACATTTTAGCAAGACAATCCTTAAAATGACCATTTATCAAGGATATTTTCCTTTGAATAAGAATATTTTGAAACCATAAAAGGAAAGATTGCTTAATGAATGTAATTCAGGCACCCTGACATATGGTGAAGGAGATACCTTGAATAGCTTTTTGCTTGTGGGATATTATTGGGTAGGGTCAACTATTCTACTTTTGCCAAGGATCTAAAATAACCAGAGGCATCACTCAGGCAGAAAATGTCTAGCCCTAACTTTTCCTTACAATGATGAATCTTTATCACAGTTCAAATCTTGGTTTTATTCCTGTAGCAATTCATTTTCTGGTCCAGCTCCACAGAGTACATGTTAACCCATAACAAATAAATTTTAAATGATGTTGATGACCAAATAGAATTTTTTTTTATAAATAACAAATATATGTCCAATTTTATAATTACAACATAAAAAAGAGTATATGACATTAAGTGCCAAGGATCATTTACTGTATTTTCCAAGATAATCAATGTAGTTGGGTCTTGATCTGGACTAGGGAAATTTTTAGCATTGACAGTGGACAATGGGATTCCATATCCAGGAGTTTGAGGGGAAAGTGGCAACTGAATAAGTACAAAGAGAACAGCCTTCACCTCAATAGGAAGAAACGAACAAAATAAACTTCACTAGAGAAAAAAGTGAAACAAGATTATCCAAGAAACAGTTATTGCCAATCCTTGGAAATTATTGTTTTTGTCTTTTCTTGGTAATTGAATTTTTACTTGTGTCCATTATTTTCAACTGTGTCATCACAACATAATGAGAGCTCCTTTCTCCCAATTTTGCTTCACTTTCCTGCTTGGTTGATATTAAGTTTCAAGATGATCTGTACTGATTCCATGCCTTTTATGATCTCTAGTGGAGAATCTCATCAAACTGGAGAAGCCCACCCATTCAGGTGAAGTGAATGAACAGGGGATGGGGAGGGGTCAGACATTTTGACTCTGTCAGATTTTCTCTAAAATATTAGCAGCTGACTAACTCTTAATTTACTTTTCAGAATTTTTTTTTTACTCTGGGATTCTTTCCTAAGTGTGTTTAACATGATATAAACTTGTTTTCATGAATCCATTTAAAATTGTTGTAACTATTTACAAAATGCATTATTCTTGCTTCACGAAGGGTCTGGGCAATCTAGGCAGTTTACCTAGGGTAAGCAACAAGAAGAAACTTGGATGATCTTCTGCATTTTTGTACATGTACATCAAGTGCCAACATGTAGAGGAACAGAACCTGGGGCTTTGTATGAATTACTCATGGTATTTAATTGGTATACTTAATGTTTATGTTCCATCTACCTACCCAAATGATTAGCAGAATCCTATGAAAAACTAAAAAAAATTACAAAATGGTTAATACAATAGAGGCAAAAATAAAGATGGGAGATTTTTACTAACAACATCAACTGATGAGCACATCATGGCTGTGACTGAATGTCAACTACGTCTCTAAATTTCCCAATTACAACTGTTTCAAGCCTCCATAAGGATGCACATCTGTGGGAAGTTCACAACTAAGTGGTATAGAGCAACTTTGGGCACTTCAATATGGAACACCTGCTCTCCTTATCCACTAATTAAGTAATGAATTTTAAAAAGCTTGGTTAGAATAGACCCTATAAAAGCAGAATCCAATCAAAACCGTAAGAAGCCCAAAATATATCAGGCTAGAGATCTCCTATGAAAAACTTAAGGGATCATTAGCCCTGACAATAGCTTCAAATTAGTGATCAATAACTGATTGGGCTGGATGATAAGAGGAAAATGATCTTTTATTGAGCACTCCCATTTAAATGGTGGCAAAGTGCAAGACTCCTTTATTTTTTTAAATTATTGTACTTTATTTTTTTAGAGCAGTTTTAGGTTTGCAGAGAAATCAAGTGGAAAATACAGAGGATTCCCATTTACCCTTTCATCACCCCCCACCTCAGCAGCTTCCCTTATAATTAACACTTTGCACTAGTGCGGTCCATTTTTTTAGTAAGCAATACACAAATATTGATTCATTATTATCAATAAGTCCATAGTTTATGTAAGGATTCATCATGTTATACATTCTATTGACAAATGTATAATGTATCCACTATTATGGTATCACACAGATTAGTTTCACTTTCCTTAACATCCCATATGCTTCAATTATTCATCCTTCCTTCCTACTGAGCCCCTGGCTAGCTGTAATTTTTTTTTTAACTTACTGGTTCCTTTAGGTTTCATAGTATACATTTTTAACATATCACAATCCACCTTCAGTTAATATTATATTAGCTCAGTAACAGCATAGAAACCTTATGAGTATATACTTCTATTTTAACTGTCTTTCCTTTAAAGTGAGATGTAGGAAATGTTTTATTTTAGCCATATCAATCTTCTTGAATCTTTAGTCCCTTGTGTTGGTCTAGATTTCCATCTGCCATCATTTTCACTCTGACAGAACTTCTTTTTAATATTTATTGCACTGAAGTTCTCCTCATAATGAAATCTTTCAGCTTTTGTATGTCTGGAACTGTCCTTACCTTCACTTTTGAAAAATGTTTTTCAAGAGTGTGGAATTCTCAGTTGACAGATGTTTTTCTTTCAGTACTTTGAAAATGTCATCTCACTGTCTTCTGGCTTGCATTGTTTCTGACAATGTCTTATATATTTCTATCTTTATTCTTTTTATATAGTCTTTTTTTTTTCCCTTCTCTGTCTGCTTCTAAGTATTTTTTCCTCATCCCTGGTTTATCTACTTCCTGGATGTAGGTTTCTGTGTGTGTGTGTGTGTGTGTGTGTGTGTGTGTGTGTGTTTAAATTCACTGAATTTCCTGGATCTGTGAATAGGTTTTCAACAAATTTGGAAAACATTTTGGCATTATTTCTTTAATTTTTTTTCTTGCTCTTCCTCCTCCTCCATCTCATACCTCTCCTTTTGGACTCTAATTATGCATATGTGTCAGGCCAGTTGATATTATCCTCAAACTCGTACCTATTTATTTCAATATTCTTTCTTTTCTGTATTTTGTTTTGGTCAGTTTCAATTGCTTTGTCTTCAAGTTCACTGATTTTTTTTTCTTGTGTAGTATTTAATGTGTTGTTAATCACATCTAATGGATACCTTGTGTTTTATGCAGTTCACTTTGTGTTGCTGTTGTGTTTTTATAATCTACCTTCTGTATCTCTCCTTATTACTTTGCTTTCTTCTACCTTGTAAATGTATGGAGTGTATTTATTATAATTGTTTTAATGTACTAAAATAGTACATTAAACATACACTTAATTTCTGTGTCTATGTTAATCTAATTTTATTATTGGTCATATTTTCCTTTTTCTTGTGTACCTGGCATTTCTTCATTGAATGATGGATTTTGTGAATTTTATATTATTGTGTGCTGGGTAATTGTATTTCTTTAAATATATTTGAGCTTTCTCCTGGTCCACGATTAAGTTACTTGGAAACTTTTAATAGTTTCAGTACTTGCCTTTAAGTTTTTCTAGGTGAGATCAGAACTGCGTGTAGTCTAGGGCTAATTGAACCCATGTCTGTGGCAATTTTCTTTTGAATTCTGAATTAATAATAGGGCTTACTCATTGATTTTCCTTGTCTCTGATATCACTGTTTAACTGATTATTCATCAATACCTTAAGTCATTCTTTTATGTATTGCATCTGCTGTGTTAGTTTTTTTTATTATTTTATTTTATTTTTTAAGTTTTATTTATTTATTTTGAGAGAGAGAGAGAGACAGAGAAAGAGCATGTGAGCAGAGGAGGGGCAGAGAGAGAGAGAGAGAGAGGGAGGGAGAGAGAGAGAGTCCCAAGTAAGTTCCACACTGTCAGCACAAGAACCCAATGCAGGGCTCGAGCCCATGAACCATGAGATCATAACCTGAGAAGAAATCAAGAGTCAAACCCTCAACCAACTGTGCTGCTCAGGCATCTCCTGTGCTAGTTTTTTAAAGAAGGAGGGGAAGTCAAGTCCATCTTATTCCATTGTGTCTAGAAGTGGGATCCAGAGGCAAAATTTTACATGTCTGGCTGATTCTAATCTCTTTGACCTACTTATCATATAGTAGCATGCATACTTGGAAAGTGCACCTGGTATGTTTTGATATATGTTATTTGAAAACCCCAGTGATATATTCTTTTTTAATTTATTATTGAAGAATAATTGACATACAGTACTATGTTAGTTTTAAGTGTACAGCATAGTGATTTGACGATTCTATACACTACTCAGTGCTCACCAGGATAAGTATAGTTACCATTTGTCACCATACAACATTGTTATCATATTATTGACTATATTCCTTGTGCTGTAGTTGTCACTTCCATGACTTATTTTATAACTGGAAATTTGTACCTCTTAATCCTCTTTATTTCATCCATCCCTCCACCCACCTCCCACCTGGCAACCACCAGTTTGTTCTCTGTATTTAAGAGTTTGTTTTGTTTTATATATTCCACATACAAGTGAAATCATGTGGCATTTTTATTTCTCTTAGTCATTTCACTGCTCTTTACGCAAAGAAAGTGAAAACACTAACTTAAAAGGATACATGCACCCTCAACTTATGCTCAGTAATATATTCTTACTGCAAATATTTGTAATTATACTAATTCTAAATATCAAATATAGATTTATCCCTTCTTTCATTCTAGCCTCACAGAAAAAAGGTTTAAACTTCAGTAGGAGGCCATTGGATCACCTAACAAAAAGTGGAAGTAGATTTTGCCATTATACACTAGGCTTCCTTAATGCTCTTTACAAGGTAACTAGCTTAGTCTACCTTTTATGAATATGAGAAATAGGACTAAGCCTTCAAGGTCACTCTTGACCTAATCAAAACTCCTCCAAGTCATATAAACAGGATAGGTAACTCCACATGTTAATTGTCCTCTGAGTTCATTGCTAACATATTCATAAAGAGCTCCTAAATTATAGTTATTTTTCTTCAATAATTGAGCTTTTTATTCAACAATAGAACAAGGCACCCCTTAGGTGCAGAATTCTCTATATATCTTGGGAGCAATTTAGAATGCTAATTTTTTGAATGTGTACAAGAATATTTATTTTTTTTTTTAATTTTTTTTTCAACGTTTATTTATTTTTGGGACAGAGAGAGACAGAGCATGAATGGGGGAGGGGCAGAGAGAGAGGGAGACACAGAATCGGAAACAGGCTCCAGGCTCCGAGCCATCAGCCCAGAGCCCGACGCGGGGCTCGAACTCACGGACCGCGAGATCGTGACCTGGCTGAAGTCGGACGCTTAACCGACTGCGCCACCCAGGCGCCCCGAGTGTGTACAAGAATATTTAAAGACAAAATTAAACAAAATGTTTGAGAGATTGTGCTCAGATGACAAAATGTCTTCCCAAAGCTTCATGACTGTGCCTATTGATGTATGTCCCTTAATGAAGGTGAATTGATAAGCTGAGGTTTTAGATCTTTTCCTTAGAATAAGTAACAATAAGGTCAATCTCTAGTAGAAAATTTATGTGACATATCTGATCTGTTCTGGTCTGCTTAATTGGATTATTTGTTTCCAGAGTATCTTGGCTTCTTGTTGAGTTTCTGAGTCCCAGCACTAAGGGCCTTCTATTAAGCATAGTTTTTCTACTCCAAATTGTGACTGAGTTGGTCTTGAGGGAAAGAAGAAATCACTTTTCCATCTTCTGGTATCCTCAGTGTTTATTTTACCCCCTTCATAAAAAGAAGAGTTCAGTTGGGGCATTGATCTCGTATTAGATAGCTGAATATCTTCCCCAGTGTTTAGACTTTTGGACATCTATGGCCTTCACTTTATACCATGGTATGCCTTTGTGTATGAATTGGGGGCAAGCTGATTCATTAATAGAGCCATAAATAAGCATGTCATATTGGGTCACATGTTAAACTCAATACATATGACTTCTGTATATGGAAAACATTTACTAAGCACTTACTATGTGCCAGAGACTGTTCTAAGTGATGTGTATATATATTAATTCAATTCTACCTCATAAAAAGCCTATGGCATAATAGTATAAAGGGTCTCTTGTTAAAAGTACAGAGAGTTGAAATACTATTTCCAAGGTAACAAATGGCAAAATTAAAATTTGAATCCTTACAGCCTAATTCTAGAGCCTAAACTCTTTGACACTACACTCTACTGACTTTCACTATATGAATGAACACTTTTCCTCCAAACATCTTCTTAGTCCCAAAGTTTTTATGGATGTATGGCAGAGGAATTGGCTATGTAAATGAACATGTATATCCGTACTTGTAAGTGTATTTGTTTATGGATATATGAATATATGTTTGAGCATTTAAGTGGTATATATGTGTATATATATTGGTATAAATGTATTTACAGTAATATAGTTCAGTATTTTATATGGTTCACAATTTTTGTTATTATTTACAATTCCTGTGGTAAGCAAGTGATTTATATAAGGTATGTTTATATAAACATAAGAGAGGAACACTTGGGTGGCAGAAAGAAGATATATGACTAATTCAGAGAAAATATTATTTGTCAGAAGTTATCTAGGTAATTTGAACTAGAACTAATTTTTTTCTTTATTTCCCTCAGGATATGAAGGCCTGGTCGGGAAGATAAAGCAAATGAGACAGAATCAGAAAAGGAAAAAGCCACCTCTCTAATGCAGGCTATGTGGGGAAGATGATGCAACAGGAATGAGGCTAAGTGGGGGTGGGGTTGAGGAGTCAGAAACAGATTTCTCTACCTAAAGTCTTGGCAGACATCCAAAATTGGTCACAAGCTTCTAAAATGTTCAGGCTAAGAATGAGTTAGTGCAGAACCTTGACTTCCATGCACCGAAGGCAATCATGTGAATATCACAAGTGTTCCAAACAGGATGAAGCCATATCTTAAGGCCAGGAATCATTCATTCTTCACAGAAATGCTTTATGGTTAAGTTTCCTTTTCAGTAATACATGCAAATGTTAGAAAATTTGGTAATTACCAAAGGGATAATAGAGGAAATAAACCCCACATAATCTCACAACCAAGAGACAACTATGCTTAACATCCAGAGGCATATGCATGAGGCCTTTTCTTCATATGCAGCATATATTTTGGCACTTGTGAGCACTCTGGGTCTATACTTTGGCATCCTGTTATTATGACTTAATACTATACAGTGAATTTTTCTGTCATTAGACATATGTACAAATCATCATTTTATTTATTATTTTTTTAATTTTTTACTGTGGATGGTGTGTATTTTTATTTATTTATTTATTTATTTATTTATTTATTTATTTTTAATATAATTTATTGTCACATTGGCCAACATACAGTGTGTACCGTGTGCTTTTGGCAAATCATCATTCTAAATGATTTGTGGCCCCACTGTAATTTTTGTTACCACTTCCCTTTAGGCTTTTTCTTGAGGCTGCTTCTATGTAATCCCATTTAAATATATAATAAAGAACATCTCTAATAATGTTTGAAGAATATGATAATTGTGGGCCTAAACATATATTTTCATGGTTCTTGATGTACATGACTAATTGTTTCTTGGAAAGATGATTATAGAAATTTATTGATACTGTCACCAATATCTATGGCTGTACTTCTCTCAAAGGACTTGTCTCTGGCATGAAGTATTTTTTTTAATGTTTATTTATTTTTGAGACAGAAGGAGACAGAGTGCAAGTGAGGGAGAGGCAGAGAGAGAGGGAGACACAGAATCTGAAACAGGCTCCAGGCTCTGAGCTGTCAGCACAGAGACCGATGTGGGGCTCGAACCCACGAACCGTGAGATCATGACCTGAGCCGAAGTTGGGTCGACTGAGCCACTCAGGCACCCCTGGCATGAAGTATTAATGTATCATTTTTTAGCCAAGGATTGGCTTCTTTTTGTTATATAGCTCTCATTGTAAGTGTTCAGTGACCATTTTGCTTGAAGCCTAGGGCCTAGACTGATATGAAATTTGGATGATAATTGTGATGATTATTCTTATGTGAGTATTCTGATATAAATGTTTTCCCATAGTGAAATTTTCTCTGCCACCAAGTTGACCATTTGGAAGTTGGGTGCCCTGCTTCCCTAATGTGGTAAATATCCTATTAATAGCAACAGTTTTCTTGGACTTGAAAATGTACTCTTTGTGTTCAACCCTTATTACCCCTTGGAGTACACTGAGTTTGACGACAGTTTCTTTGAACTCGTAAATCTCTTATAGAAACCCAAACAAGTATCTTTAATGCAAATCTTAATGAATCCCTTCCCTCCTATCCTTTCATGTCCAGATGCTTTTCACAGGTTCTTGGTTCTGCTGAGGTTTCCTGAGAGTGTATAGCTGTACATTTGGTGCTACACTGCAGGGGAGAAATGGAACAGGAAGGAGGAATGGTAAGGATGTCATAATAAGGTGTCCTACTCTAGCCAGTTACAAACACACTTGGTTCCCTGTCTTTCCACACATTGGGTTCCAATGGTACATGGCCTTTTTTGTTCCATTGTTACTAATTAAAACCTTATGGACCCACAGCATCCATTCAACAATGAACTCAGGGGGTGACGTGTGGCAAGGGCTATATGCAGAGACTCAGGAAAGGAGACACAGGATCACTCCCAAAAGATAGGGAGGCAACCATATTTGAAAAAATGCTTCAGCCCTACACAGCTGAGTCTGTATCACAGAAATGTAGTTTGGAAAGATATTTAAATTGTCCAAAGGTATCACTCATGGCCAAGAACAGGACCAGTATATGCAGTGAGACTAACTAACTATGTTGCATCTTGCCAGGAAGAATAAGAGAAAACATCTTTTTTGACTTTTGTAAGGTGTTAGGATTGAAACCTTTGCTCAAGGCTTAAACCAAACCAGAGCACTTATGAAGTCATCTATACTTGGTCTCTACTACCCACAAAGAAGAAAAATTAGTCTTCTTGGTTGCCCAGAGCCCTCAGTGAAAGAGGTTCTTAGCATTTCTGCAGGCTAGAGGAGGGGTGCAGGGCTGGGAGTAAACATAGATCTTCCATCCTTCCACCTACTTCTGGAAGGAACTGGCAAAAGGAGGCTGCCAGTAGTTTACCTTACTGGTGGCATCTGTCTGGCAACCTCTGCTTTCCAAAGGAGGTCCTCTAATAGCACATTACATCCTGAAGACTTCTCCCTTTACCAGTAGGTACTTCCGGATTTCAGTCTTTCAGGATAGTAACAGATGTACCCTTAGTGTCTCTGCTCAGTCTCCATCTCTTCCAACAGGAGTTACAACATTAAGTGATTGGTGTGTTGGAAGCTTCTGTCTTCAGCACCCAGTCTTCCATGATGCCTTAGGTCTTCTTGTAGGACCCCGGGATTTTTCCAGGATCTTTGATTAATGTGTGGAGTCTTTCAGTAAATAATTCCCATGATTTTTCCTTTGAAACCTATTTAAATGAACCAATATCACTTTAACATCTGTTAAGTTTAAGATATAACTCTGAGCTTGAGGAGCTCACATCACCTGGAAGGGTCTGGACCAGAGGAAGGACTCAGATAAACTCAGCATGAGAAGTTGCGATGTCCTCTATCTAAGCATGTGTCCTACAGTATACCTTGAGGCCAGGATGCTTTTTTGGGGAGATTAACAACTGAACAGTGTCATAAGAGTTTTGCAGACAATGTATGTAGTTTTGAGAACTGGTGTGTTTCTGATGGAAGCTTCTAAGCTTGATTACCCCAATTTCTTTTTGTACTCCCAGTCCTAGGGTTAGAAGCTGCTTCCTACAATTCCTGTCTGTAAGGTCCTTCCTTCCTTCCTCCCTCCCTGCCTCCCTTCCTTCCTCCGTTCCTTCTTTGCTTCTTTCCTTCCTTCCCTCCTTCCTTCCTTCCTTCCTCACTTCCTCACTTCCTCTTCCTCACTTCTTCCCTTCCTTTTTCATTTTCAAGGCAACCATCATCTGTTTAGCCAATTTCTTATTTTAAATTATCTTTGGTAAAATAACTAATTTTTTTTTGTTCACCTGACTGTTCCCTGGCTGATAAAGAGCCAGCTCTGCTATATACTAGCAACTGGGAAAGTCACTTTAAACTTCTGGCTACAGTTTCTTAATCTATAAAACCAAGTTGGTAATACCTGACTTCAAAGGGTTGCTATAGAACTTAACAATAATATATAAGACCTAACACAGAGCCTGGCATAGAATAGGTACTAACTATTCTCTTCTAATAGGGCTGTCTCTTCTAATTCTAGCATCTTGGGATATCGCCAACATATTAGGAAGGAAAGTGGCAGGATCCTATATATGTGATGACTTTGGGATTATAAACTACTGGGAATGGCTCTATTCTGGACTGTGATGATAAAAATAATAAGGCAATAATGGCAATAGCAAATAAGTACAAATCACTTAGTATGAGTCAGTCATTAAACATATTATTCATTTATCCTTATAAAATCTTTTATGTTAGTACTATTTACCTGCATTTTAAAAGTTAGAAAACTAAGGCAGGGAGAAATTACGCAACTCATCCAAGATTATACAGCTAACCAGTGGTAGACCCAGGACTCAAACCCAAGCTGTTTACCTCCAAGGTTTACACTCTCAGTCATTGCACTATTCCACCAGTTGATAGTTCGTATTTTAGAATTTGAATTTATTTTCTCTACATTGTCTCAATTGATCCTTAAAACAATTCTGTAACACATGGATGACAGAAATTAACATCTGTACTCTATAGGTGAGAAAATTGAGGGTTAGAGAATTTCATACCTTTAGTAAGTAGCAGAAGTGAGATTTTTTTTTCCTGACACCTGACCCCAAACCTGAGCCTTTTCTTCTAGACCAGGACAGCAACACTGCCCCCCTCACCCGCCACTAGCCACTGGTTTCCTGGTATCTCTTTGCCTGACTGACATGATTTTTTTTTCATTTGAAATTGACCACACATAATACGTCAATATGAGGTTTAGTCTGGATGAGCAACGTGGCAGGTCTGCTGTGCAAAGAGCCTCCTGCCTGTAGGGAGGGCCCTGATGAATGGAAAAGAGCTAGGCAGTTCCACGTCTGACTTTGGCAAATGGCTTTGTGCTTATTCCTTTCAAAATGTCCTTTACTGACAGAACAATTTCTCAGCACAAAAGTGGAGGCACTCACAGAACAAGGCAAATGAGGCAGAGATGGCACTGACATGGAAAGAATAGCAATATTATCCTAATGGCTCTGAAATAAAATATAATCATGAGAGGAAATTTACCCTGAAATTATGTTCATTGGCTTTGCAAAAAAGTCTTTTCCCTACCGGACCAAGCCACAGGGTTCTCTGGTACACCTTCTCTCCCTAGGGACTGGGGTGCAGAGGCTGTACTGAATGCCCCCTCCCAGGGCAGAGGACTACAGCTCTTGCCATTACCCTGCAGTTACAGACTGTCCTACAAGGGACAATCTCCATCAGGAAACCTGTCTTATGGGCCAGGTTAGGGCGTAGGGCACGGTGTCCTACATTGGCCCTCATGACAGCTTAGAGTAGTTCTTCTTGGGGTTGAGCCCACAGTGATCTGGAAAACACTCAGTTATTTATGCTGGTAAGCAAATCCCTGCTTCCCAGAACTGAGGCCACTTCAGGTGAACCTCTTGTCCTGGTAACTAAAATTGAACACTTTTGGGGCGCCTGGGTGGCGCAGTCGGTTGAGCGTCCGACTTCAGCCAGGTCACGATCTCGCGGTCCGTGAGTTCGTGCCCCGCGTCAGGCTCCGGGCTGATGGCTCAGAGCCTGGAGCCTGTTTCCGATTCTGTGTCTCCCTCTCTCTCTGCCCCTCCCCCATTCATGCTCTGTCTCTCTCTGTCCCAAAAATAAATAAACATTGAAAAAATAAATAAATAAAATTGAACACTTTTAAATGAGGCATCTATTTTCATTGTGTTTGGAGTCCAACAAATATGTCTAGGTTTATCTTGAGCCATTCAAGACCCCCAGCTGTACTGAAAGCCTTCCTTCTCCCAAAACATGACTTGGACTTCCCTAGCCCTGTCCCTTTGTATATAGTGCTCTTTTCACCTCTCCAACCCAGGGACTCAGATCAAACATCCTCTCCTCTCTGCACCTTCCTGGACTTCTCCCGACACTATATTTAATGATCTGCTTCTCTCTCTTGTTCATGACCATGAGATCACCACATGGCATGATTGGGAATAATTTACTGGTCTGTCTCCTCTGCTTGAACTAAGGGCTCCCCTGAGCAGAGACTGGCCCTTTACTTCTGTGTTCCCAGGTTCTCACACAGTAACTATAAAAATACACTGTCTGCAACTACATTTGGCCCTGATCTGTGGATTCCTTTTATTTCCTGGTCAGCCCTAATCTACTTTTAGCTGAGGTCAATGCATCATGCAAGGACCAGTGCATGGCAGAGAGACAGTGTTCACAGCTTATGATGGGTGATGGGTGGTAGGCTAATTCCAGTATCCACTAATGTGAGGAACTCAACAGGTATCCTCAGGATTCTGAGCTGAGTGCTCTTCCCTCCTGTCCCTTCCTTCCCGTAACATGCACAAACACACATGTTCTCACACATGCACGCACACAGAGTCCATCCCCTCCCACCCTTGGTCCATCTTTGGTTGAATTATGTGCTCTTCCACCCTTTATAGTTAAAGGAGTTGCTGCCTCTGAGTCCTTCCTTTGCATGCTACTCAATGTAATGAGACTTTCCCAAGACTAAGGTTTCTGGACACAGGAGGTGCAGATTTAGGATACGGATGGAATATACATACAGCAACTGCTCAGGGATGGCATATGAGAGAAATAATTCAAATGCCATTTCATAATTGAATCCCATACTTGTATACTCACTCCCTTCCTCATTGGTAACAGCCACTGCTAGTAAATTGGGAGACATATGAAAAGATAAAAGATCTCCCCCAACCCCTGAATACCAGAAACAGTTTTACCCTAGACATGACTTTAAGTTTTGGATGCCCTATGTTTTCATCTCAGATGTTGCTGAGCACCTGGGCTGCCTCCTCATCATTCTGGGTACAGTGTGGGTACAGGTGTCCCTGTAGGCCAGTCTCTGTTTGGCTAAGGCATTTTATTAGAATGGGTGGTGCTCCGCTATGATACTTCAGGTCTACCAGGCTCTCACTAACCAAGAGGCATGACAATTTTCATCAATGAACCACATCAAATGAGGTATTGAGTCACTCTTAAAGCTGACCTTAAGATATACAGTTGTATGAATACATACCTCCCAGAAGCAAGGCACTGAGCAGGAAGGTTGGAATGAGACAAGAGCCTATGACCTAGAGAAGTTAATGATAAGAACAGAATAGCCCAGAATTAATAAGAAATAACCTCAACAGTTCCTGGGTCTCTACTCATTCCTAAACTCTTCCTATGAAATTATATGTTCCTGATGTTGCAAAGAGAAAAGCACCCCAGGAAAGTATCTGGATTTAGGTCAAATATCTCACACCTGCTCTCTATAGGCCTGCTTGGTACATAGCATGTGCTTCAAAAATATTTGCAGGATAAGTGAATCAACAATTCAGTGGGGGCTAGCACTTTTAATCTACTGGACCTTCCTGTAATCCCTGAGATTCTGTAATCCAGTGCCATTTTAGAATCGTGGGGTGGGCACACAAGATAGATTTACATCCTAACATCACTGAGTGATATGATCTTGTGGGAGGATAACTTGATATTCAAGTCAATTCATTTAATTAATACACTCAAAACAACCCTCTAAAATAGTAGAAAAATATCCTCAATTTATGCCCTGGGAAACTGAGTTTCACAGAAGTTCATGTAGCTTAAAATTGTTGAGCTACTAAATGAAAGAGGAAGATCTGGGTTTTGAACAAAGGCTTCCTTGGTGCCAAAGCTTGCCACTTTCTTGGTCTGTGAAGTTTTTATTTAAATTCCAGTTAGTTACATACAGTGTAATATTAGACTCAGGTGTAAAATATAATGACTTAACACTTCCATACATCACTTGGTGCTCATTACAAAAAATGCACTCCTTAACCCATTACCTATTTAATCCATTCCCCCACTCACCTCCCTTCTGGTAACTATCAGTTTCTTCTCTATATGAAAATCTGTTTCTTGGTTTGCCTCTCTCTCTCTTTTTTCCCCTTTGCCTGTTTCTTTTGTTTCTTAAATTCCACATATGAGTGAAATCATATTTTATCTGTCTTTCTCTGACTGACTTATTTCACTTAGCATAATATACTCTAGCTCCATCCATGTATTTACAAAGATAAGATTTCCTTCTTTCTCATGGCTGAGTAATATTCCTTGCATATGTGTCTCCATCTTCTGTATCCGTTCATCAGTCAATGGACACTTGGGCTGTTTCCATAATTTAGCTAGTGTAAATAATGCTTCTATAAACAGAGGAGTGCATGAATTTCTTCAAATTAGTACTTTTGTATTCTTTGGGTGAAAATTTGGTAGTGCAATTGCTGGATCATAGGGTAGTTCTATTTTTAAATATTTGAGGAAGCTCCATACTGTTTTTGACACTGGCTGCACCAGTTTTCATTCCTACCAACAGTGCAAGAGGTTCCCCTTTCTCCACATCCTAGCCAACATCTGTTGTGTGTGTGTGTGTGTGTGTGTGTTGCTGATTTTAGGCATTCTGAAAGGTGTGAGGTGAAATCTCACTGTAGTTTAGATTTCCATTTCTCTGATGATCGGTGATGTTGAGCATCTTTTCATGTGTCTGTTGTCCATCAGTATGTCTTATTTGAAAAATTATCTATTCATGTTTTTTGCCCATTTTTAATTGGATTATTTGTTTTCTTGGTGTTGGGGTTTACAACTTTTTTTTTATACATTTTGAATACTAACCCTTTGGATACTAACCCTTTATCGGATATGTCATTTGCAAATATCTTCTCCCATTACATAGGTTGCCTTTTAGTTTTTTGATTGTTTTCTTCACTGTGCAGATTTTTTTAAATGAAATCCATATACACACACACACACACACACACACACACACACATATATATATATATAGTCTCCTCTAATACTTTAATGGTTTCCTGCCTCACATTTATATCTTTAATCCATTTTGAATTTACTTTTGTGTATGTTGTAACAAAGCGGTCCAGTTTCATTCTTTCACATGTTGCTGACCAGTTTTCCCAACACCATTTATTGAAGAGACTGTCTTTTAGCTGCGAGGTATTCTTTCAAGCCTTGTTGAAAATTAACTAACCATATAGTGTGGGCTAATTTCTGGGTTTTCTATTCTGTTCCACTGATGTATGTGTCTATTTTTGTGCCTGTATCATACTGTTTTAATTATTACAGCTTTGTAATAACTTAAAGTCTGGAATTGTAATGCCTCCAGCTTTCTCTGTCTTTCTAAAGGTTGCTTTGGCTATTTGGTGTTTTTGTGGTCCTGTACAAATTTTAGAGTTGTTTGTTTTAGCACTGTGAAAAATGCTGTTGGTATTTTGAACAGGATTTCATTAAATTTGTAGATCCGTTTGTGTAGTATGGATATATTAACAATATTTGTCCTTCAAATCCATGAGCATGGAATATCTTTCCATGTCTTTGAGTCATACTCACATACTCACATACTTCTTCCATCAGTATTTTATAGTTTTCAGAGTACAGGTCTTTCACCTCTTTGGTTAGGTTTATTCCTAGACATCTTATTGTTTTTGGCACAATCGTAAATGGGATTTATTCTTTAATATTTATTTCTGCTACTTCATTATTGATGGATCAAAATGCAACAGATTTCTGTACATTGATTTTGTATCCTGTGACTTTAATGGATTTGTGTATCAGTTCTAGCAGTTTTTTTATATTTATTTTATTTTTTTAATTTAATTTAATTTAATTTAATTTAACTTAATTTATTTTTGTTGGGTCTTTAAGTTTTCTATACAGAAAAACGTATTGTGTCGTCTGCAAATAGTAAAAAAAGTTTTACTTTTTCCTTGTTGATTTGGATGCCTTTCTTATTGTTGTCTGATTGCTGTGGCTAGGACTTCCAGTACTATGTTGAATTGAAGTGGTGAAAGTGGACATCCCTGTCTTATTCCCAACCCTCGAGGAAATGCTCTCAGCATTTCCCCATTTAGGATGATATTAGCAATGCGTTTCTCATAGATGTCCTTTAGTATGTTGAGATGTGTTCCCTCTAACCCTACTTTATTGAGGGTTTTTATCATGAATGGATGTTGTACTTTGTCAAATGCTTTTTCTGCATCTATTGACATGATCATTCTTTCATTAATTAGATGTATCACATTGATTGATTTGCAAATATTGAACCACCCTTGCAACCTAAGAATAAATCCTACTGAATCATGGTGAGTAAGTCACTAAATATATTTTTGGATTCAGTTTGCTACTATTTAGTTGAATATTTTTTTTTAAATCTGTGTAGTTCCCTTTTGTAATGGAGCCGTTATCTGGTTTTGGTATCAAGGTAATTCTGGCCCCTTAGAATTCATTTGGAAGTGTTCCTTCCTTTCTATGTTTTGGAATAGTTTGAGAAGAATAGTCATAATTCTTTAAATCTTTGGTAGAATTCTGTGAAACTATTTGGTCCTGGACTTCTTTTGTTGGGAATTTTTTGATTACTGATTTAATTTCTTTGCTAGTTATCAATCTGCTAATATTTTCTATTTCTTCCTGTTTCAGTTTATTTTTATTTTTACTTTTTTAAAAATTTACATCCAAATTAATTAGCATATAGTGAAGCAATGATTTCAGGAGTATATTAGGTAGTTTATGTGTTTCTAGGAATTTACCTATTACTTCCAGGTTGTTCAACTTGTTGGCATACAGTTTTTCATAATATTTTCTCAAAATTTTTGTGGTGTTGGCTGTTATTTCTCCTTTTTCATTTGTAATTTTATTTATTTGGATCTTTCTCTTCTCTTTTTGATAAGTCTCATGAGGGAGTTATCAATTTTATTATATTTTTTTCAAAGAACCAGCTCCTCCCTTCTTTAATAGCTTCTATTGACTTTTTAGTTTCTACATCATTTATTTCTGCTCTAATAATTATTTCCTTCCTTCTGCTGGAATTAGGCTTTGTTTGTTGTTCTTTCTAGCTCCTTTACATGTAAGGTTAGGTTGTTTATTTGAGATTTTTCTTACTTCTTGAGGTGGGCCTGTATTGCTATATATTTCCCTCTTAGGACTGCTCTTGTTGCATCTTAAAGTTCTTGGACTGTCGTGGTTTTATATCCATTTGTCTTTTGGTTGACTCATTCATTTGTTTAGTAGGATGTTATTTAGCCTCTATATATTTATTGTCTTTCCAGATGTTTTCTTGTGGTTGATTTCTAGTTTCATAGCATTGTGGTCAGAATAGCAGCATGGTATGACTTCTATTCCTATATTTGTAGAGGTCTATTTTGTGACTTAATATGTAATCTATTCTGGATAATGTTCTATGTACACATGAAAAGAATGTGTATTCTGCTGTTTTAGGAAAGAATATTCTAAATACTTATCATACATCCATCTTGTCCAGTTGTATCATTCAAAACCATTATTTCCTTGTTTATTTTCTGTTTAGATAATCAATTCATTGATGTCATTGGGGTGTTAAAGTCCCCTACTATCATTGTATTATTATCAATTAGTTCCTTTATGTTTATCATTGTTTTATATACTTAAGTGCTTTTAGTTGGGTTCATAAATATTTGCAATTATTATATCTTCTGGTTGGATTGTCCCCTCTATTATTATATACTGCCATTCTATGTCTCTAGTTACAGTTTTGTTTTAAAGTCTAGTTCGTCCAATATAAGTATTTTTACTCTGGCTTTCTTTTGACATCCATTTGCATGATAAATGTTTCTCCATCCCCTCACTTTCAATCTGCAGGTGTTTTTTGGTCTAAAATGAGTCTCTTGTAGGAAGCATATACATTTTTTAAGTTTATTTACTTAAGAGAGAGGGAGAGAGAGAGAGAGAGAGGCAGAGAGAGAGGCAGAGAGAGAGGGAGAGAATCCCAAGCAGACTCTGTGCTGACAGTGGGGCTTGAATTCATGAACAGTAAGACCAGTAGCTTACTGAGCTGAAATCAAGAGTCAGATACTTAACCAACTGAGCTACCCAGTTGATTCTTGGTCTTGTTTTATTTTTTTAATCCATTATGACAGCCTATGTCTTTTGATTGGAGCATGTAGTTGATTTATATTCACAGTAATTATTGATAGATATGTATTTATTCCCATATTATTATTTGTTTTGTGGCTGTTTCTTATTACTTCTTCTGTTACTTTATTGTCTTTATCTCTTTCATGTTTTTTTTTATTTTTTTAAAAAAATTTTCACTTCGTTTTTTAAAATTTTATTTATTTTTTAAAATTTACATCCAAAGTAGTTAGCATATAGTGAAACAGTGATTTCAGGAGTAGATTCCTTAATGTCCCTTACCCATTTAGCCCATCCCCCCTTCCACAACCCCTCCAAACCCTCAGTTTGTTCTCCATATTTATGAGTCTCTTCTGTTTTGTCCCCCTCCTTGTTTTTATATTATTTTTGTTTCCCTTCCCTTATGTTCATCTGTTTTGTCTCTTAAAGTCCTTATATGAGGGAAGTCATATGATTTTTGTCTTTCTCTGACCGGTTAGTTTCACTTAACGTAATACCCTCCAGTTCCATCCACGTAGTTGCAAATAACAATATTTCATTCTTTTTGATTGCCGAGTAATACTCCATTGTGTATGTGTATATATACCACATTTTCTTTATCCATTCATCCATCCATGGACATTTGGGGTCTTTCCATACTTTGGTTATTGTTGATAGTGCTGCTATAAACATGGGGGTGCATGTGTTTGGTTTTTTTTTTTTTTTTTAATTTTTAAGTGATATGTTTAGATTTCTTTCTCTTTATTTTTTGTATGTTTATTAGTGGTTTTGATATATGGTTACCATTAGGTTTGTATATAACCTCTTCTTCAAATAGCAGTCTATATTAAGTTGATGGTCATTTAAGCTTGAACTCAGTATTTACTCTGTTCTTTCCTACATTTTAGGTATATGGTATTATATTTTATATCATCTTTTGTGAGTTCTTGATTTTTTTACAGAAATATTAATCTTTAATGCTTTTGTGTTTCCTGCCTCTATACTATCACTTTTAATCTCTCTTTTCCACTGAAAGAGTCTCTTTTAATATTTCTTGCAGGGCTCATCTAGTGGTTATTAACTTCTTTACTTTTTGTTTATCTGAGAAACTCTTCATTTCCCCTTCTACTCTTAATGATAACCTTGCTGGATAGAGTTTTCTTGGCTGCATATTTTCCCATTCATCATTGTGAATATATCATGCCACTGCCTTCTGGCTTGCCAAGTTTCTGTTGAAAATTATCCTGCTATGCTTATGGGTTCTGTATTGTAAGTTAATGACTTCTTATTTCTTGGTACTTTTAAGATATTTTCTTTATCAGTATATATTGCAAAATTAATTACAATATGTCTTGGTGTGGGCCTGCTTTTGTTTATTTTTATGGCAGTTCTTTGTGCCTCCTGGATCTGCATGTCTTTCCTTCCTCAGATTAGGGAAGTTTTCAGGTATTGTTTCTTTAAATAAATTTTCTGTCCCCTTTTCTCTCTCTTCTTCTTCTGGGACTCCTATAAAATACATGTTATTATGTTTGATGGAGTCACTGAGTTCCCTAAGTCTATTCTCATTTTGCTTAATTCTTTGTCTTTTGTTCAAATTCATTGCTTCCCATTATTTTCTCTTCTAGATCATTAGTTCATTCCTCTGCTTCTTCCAGCCTGCTATTCATTGTATCAACTGTGTTTCTATTCTTATTTATTGCACTTTTCATCTCTGATTGATTCTTAAACTATTTTATCTCTGTGGTAAGGGTCTCACTGATATTTTCAATTCTTTTCTCAAGCTCAGTGAGTATCCTTATGATTGATGTTTTAAATTCTCCATTAGGCATGTTACATGTATGTATTTCGCTTAGATATTTGGCTGTGGTTTTATCTTGTTTCTTCATTTGGTATAAATACTTCTGTCTCATTTTGTCTAAGTCTCTGCCTCATTCTCTGTGTTAGACAATCCAGCTATTCCTCCTCCTCCTGAAAGTAATGGCCTTATGAAGAAGAGGTCATGTAGTGTCTAAGGTCTGGTATTTCAGGGAGTGCCTCCAGTCTGTGCTGCATGCCCTCTGCTTTTGTTTTCTGGGTGCTCAATACCTCAGACCAGTCATCTGTAAAGATTGCCCTTGTCTGCTCTGGGCAGTGTTTGGTCCCTGGTCTGACCGTGGTTAGTTTTAACTAGGTGTGCTTTGGAATGTTTGTGAAATGAAACCCATTACCACCTCCACCAGAACTGAGGCCCTGCAAAATTCTGATATGGAGAACTAGTGTAGGCAGGGGTTTGTACTGCTTTTCTGGGGAATGGGCTCACCACACTGGAACTGAGGTAAGTGTGACTGAGAATGGTATTTCCACTTGAGCACAGGTAGGTGGTACTTAGTAAAATCAAGTTAGGCAGCCATTGCCTATGCTGAGCTCAGTCCTGTAAGCGACTATGTTTATGCTAAGGGATAGGGGGAGGAATTGGCACCAGGCAGCTACTTTGTTCTCATAAAGGTGGATCCCTGAATGCTTTCTCTCAACACATTCTCTGAGAACAAAAAGCCTCCCCACTGTTGCCCCAGGGGTTCTTCAAGTCACTGTTTCCATGCTATATGCTTCCAGGTTGTTTGCCTGCTTTCTCTACAAGAGCAGCACACTGCCCTCTGGGCTCTATTTCAGCCACCCACTGACCTTTAAAATTTCACACTTTAAGCACCACTGAATTCAAGAATGCACAAAATCCAGCCCATCTCATTTTCTAAACCAATGGCTATAGAGAAACATTCTTCCTGTGTGTTCCTTTCTTTGGCACCCTTCTCCTCAATCATGGCTCCTTCCCCTCTGTAGCAGCCAGAATTAATTTCTCCTTTAAACCACATTTCTGAGCTTCCTACCTTCTACCATGTGACCTCTTCTCTCCCTTTAGTTGTGGAATTTGTTTTGTCAATTCTTCAGGTTGATTTCTGAGGTATTTAAGGTTATTTAATAGTTATCTAGTTGCATTTGTGGGGTGAGCAGAGCCTTAGGTCCTCCTACTCACTGCCTTCTTCTTGCAAATTCAAATCTTGTTACTTTGGACCAGATGATGTACTGTTTCACGTAGGATCACTTAAACTCAATATCTTAATTTATAGCCCAGGAAAATAAACAGTCACCTCATGGGGTTGTGAGAATTAAATAATATAACAAATAAAACATAAGAAAAATAAGATAACAAAACACCAAGCACCATTCTTGTGCAATAGACACCTAATAACTAGAAATTATTTCTTTGTCCTCTGCTGGAAAAATAGATCCACAGATATTGGTATTGTTACAACCTAGTAAATGATGTCAAAATCTATTATTAGTCCCACAAAATACTTATCACCTTGACTATCACATTTATATACTTATTTATACCCTAACCTATTTAAGGAAGGATTTAAAGCAGATTATAAAAAATGCATTAATTTCAGTAAGTTAAATTAAAATTAAAATTAAAATTAAAATTAAAATTAAAATTACTTGAAGGAATATACAAGTACAAAGGAAAAATGAGAGTAGAAAATTTAAGGTAAGACCAGGAATGAATTTGTATGTAAAATGCAAAGCTTATGGCCATATGAAGTTACTATTTGTGTATTTCTCTATGCTTACTATTTTTAGGCCTACCTTTAGCTCTAAGATTTCTAGAAGTTAAAGCAAAAGGGGAAATTTGAATATTTGTATGGCATACCTAAAGTTTTCTTTCCTGAGAGAAATATAACCTCTCTTTCAGTGGACATCAAGGATATTTCTTAATAAGAGTATGCTGTTCTTTCTCACATTGTTCCAAAAAGCAAACTCCAACACTCAAAGCTGTGTCTGTGCAAGATAAATATGGATCTGTTTTTGATCTTTACAGTCCAGACTGGTATCTGAATGTAATTATGAATAATGGCCCCTTCCACTATCATTTTTGTGACATGGTTAGGCTACTTCTCATCCCGCAGCCCCTTGCCTGTGCTTTCCCCATTCAAAATCCATCTCCAAGCCTAGTCCAAATGGCTACCCCTCTCAGAGAAAGCAATTTCTTTTCTTTTCTTTTCTGAACTCCCACAGGAACGTGTGTGTGTGTGTGTGTGTGTGTGTGTATTGGAAGGGAAGTGAGTGTAGTTTACAGTCTATGGACATGACTTTTCTAAACCACCTTTAAAAATGTATAAAATGGTTCTTAAATACAAATGTGAAATTTATGGCTCAAGGGTCTATAACTTTCCTCAGAAAGTGATCTCCCAAGACAGAATACCTGATTCATGACCTGTACAATGGCCTTTGGGAAAACCATACCAACCCTGCCCTCTCTAGAGCTTTTCAAGATAACTTGAATTTGTCAGGGCACAGAGATGGAACAGTCCTTTTTAGGTAATGCTGAAGATCAATAGTTGGGATGGGATAAAGTCTGTGGTCTCCTGGTTCTCTCTTCTCTATTCTCCAGTCCTGGAGAATGGCTTAAAGCAATCAATGAAATAAGTAGAACCAATGGAGTCATTTGAGGTACTAAAATAACTCCTGTACACTTACCTTTTTATCTCTGGAGGCTGTAAAACTACTTACAGAGCACTGCACGACCCCATTGTTCCTTTACACATTTTCCACATTTTAGAAGTATTTCCTTTGCTAAAGCCATTTGAATTACAACATTTGAGTTTGGATCTCTCTTACCAGACTTGACTGACAAAGATACTATGTAATAATTCCCATAACAAATGCATGCACTGGAGCCAAATAGGATAGTGATTAAAAATGTGTGGTACTCAAGACTTGTGTGAGGGTGACCAACCTTCTGCCCTTGAATCACATGTACAATTTCAAACATCACATCTGACCAGCTGTGATTAAACGAAGGTAGAAATACATATCTTTCTCATTAATTCTCTTAGATAATTTAAAAAAGCAATTGTATAAAACAATAATGTATATAATGCACCATTGTATTTAGAATATATAGAAATATGTGTTATATGGAGGTAGGTGGAAGGGAAATGTATTGGACTAAGGATATGGTATAGTAATATTTAAAATAATGCATTTTTGAAAAGTTTCTAATTCCAGTTAGTTAATATAAAATGTTATATTTGTTTCAGGTGTACAATATCGTGACTCAATGATTCCATATATCACCTGGTGTTAATCATGCCAAATGCACTCCTTAATAATGGATTGTTGGATTGTAACATAATAGTTGTAATATGTATAGCAACAATACTACAAAAAGGGGGAAAGGGAATAGAGCTACATAAAAGTAATGTTTCTATATATCACTGAGATTATGCAAGTATGAATCAGAAACAGTTTCACTTAAAGATATGTGGTAAACCCAGAGCAAACATACCCACATACACTCTCTCTGTCTCTGTCTCTCTGCCTCTCTGTCTCTCTCTCCATCTTTCTCTTTCTCCTTCTCTCTCTCTCTCTCTCTCTCTCACACACACACACACACACACACACACACATTAGAAAAATATTTTAATGTAAAAGAAAGCAGTAAAAAAATAATGGAACAATGAGAGTGACATAAGATATATATAGAAAACAAAAAGTAAAACACTAGACAAAAATTCAACTATATCAACAAAAACATAAAAAGTGAATGGATTGAATAATATAATCAAAAGATATTGCCAAACTGGATTAAAAACAAAACAAAACAAAACCCCCATGATCCAACTACATAATGTTTATAGAAGACATACTTTAAACATTAAAATATATGGGGATGCCTGGGTGGCTCATTTGGTTAAGCGTCTGAATCTTGATCTTGGCTCAGGTCATATGGTGGTTCATGAGTCTGAGTCCCACATTGGGTTCTGCACAGATGGTGTGGAGCCTGTTTGGGATTCTGTGCTCCTTCTTTCTGCCCTTCCCCACCTTGTGCGCTCGTTCTTCTCTCTCTCTTTCTCTCTCAAAATAAATAAATAAACATAAACAAATTAAAATATACAAATAAATTGAAAGTAAAAGGATGGAAAAAAACATGCAAATCATAACCACAATAAAGCTGGAGTGGTAAAAATGATATCAGACAAATAGACTTTAAAATAACAACAAAAAAAGTCGCCAGAGCTAATGAGGAACATTTAATCACAATAAAAGGTTCAATCCATTAGAAATGTACAACGATTACCTGATTACAATGGAATGCAACTGGAAATTAACAGTAGGAAGATTTTAAGAAGATTACAAATATGTAGAAATTAAAAAAAACGCTTAAAATAAATCAAATGGGAAACCATAAAATATTTCAAAATAAAGTGAATATACAATATACAAAAACCTCTGGGATGAAGCTAAAGCAGTGCTGGGAAAGAAACATATGCATATAAATGTGTATATTAAGAAACAATAAAGATGTGAAACAATATCTTCATCTTCCATCATAAGACACTGGAAAAAAGGAGGAAACTAAACCTAAAGTAAGCAGAAAGAAGGAAATATTGATGATTGTGTTGAAAATAAATAGGCAACTGAGAAAGAGAATTAAAGTAATAATAGAGAAAATCGATGGAAACAAAACCTGGTTCTTTGAAAAAATTAAGAAAATTGTCAAAACGTAGCTAAATTAACTAAGACAAAAAAAGAGGAGACTAAAATTACTAGAATGAGAAATGACGGAGGGAACATTACTACTGATTACAGAAATAGAAAGAAATACAAAGGAATACTATGAATTATATGTCAACAAATTAAGTAATTTAGACAAAATTGGAAAAAGCCTAGAGTGACACAAACTTCTAAAACTTATCCCTCAAAAGAGACAGTCTGAACAGACCTAAAATAATTGAAAAGATTAAAATAATAATCAAAACACTACTCATAAATAAAATCCCAGGACCAGATGATTTCACAGTTGAATTTGCTAACATTAAAAGAAGAATTAATACCAATTCTTCACAAATTCTCCCAAAAAACAGAAAAGAAGAAAATACTTCTCAACTTGTTCTATGAAGCCACTATTTATTAGATACCAAAATCAGACAAAAGCCATCATGAAAAAAAGAAAGCTATAAAGCGATACTTCTTTTTTTTTTAATCAATCTTAAAGTCTTTAATGGACAGATGAAACAGTATTGAACAGAAATGACTCTATGAAATGCAGCATCACTATATTTTCTTGTATTTTGTAAAGTACATAAAGAACAATTTTTTTTCATTGATAAACTTTGAAAGTCATCTAAATGTTCTCAGAGTAATTTGTGATAACCTGCCCACTGAACCCATTTGTTGCTTCCTGAACTGACTCATTGCCTTCCTTTATTTTAAATATGAAATTTATTGTCAAATTGCCTTCCATACAACACCCAGTGCTCATCCCAACATGTTCCCTCCTCAATGCCCATTTCCCACTTTCCCCTCCCTCCCACCCCCCATCAACACTCAGTTTATTCTCAGTTTTTAAGAGTCTCTTATGGTTCGCCTGCCTCCTTCCCACACAGACTAATGGAATAGAATAGAGACTCCAGAATTGAACCCACAAAACTATCGCCAACTAATCTTTGACAAAGCAGGAAAGAATATCCAATGGAAAAAAGACAGTCTCTTTAACAAATGGTGCTGGGAGAACTGGACAGCAACATGCAGAATGAAACTAGACCACTTTCTCACACCATTTACAAAAAAAAAAACTCAAAATAGATGAAGGACCTGAATGTGAGACAGGAAACCATCAAAACCCTAGAGGAGAAAGCAGGAAAAAACCTCTTTGACCTCAGCACAGCAATTTCTTACTTGACACATCTCCAAAGGCAAGGGGATTAAAAGCAAAAATGAACTATTGGGACCTCATGAAGATAAAAAGCTTCTGCACAGCAAAGGAAACAATCAACAAAAGTAAAAGGCAACCAATGGAATGGGAAAAGATACTTGCAAATGACATATCGGACAAAGGGTTAGTATCCAAAATCTATAAATAACTCACCAAACTCCACACCCGTAAAACAAATAATCCAGTGAAGAAATGGGCAGAAGACATGAATAGACACTTTTCTGTAGAGCAATACTTCTTCTGTATATGGACACATTTACCTCAACAAAGTACTAGAAAACTGAATTCAACAACTTATATTAACAATTATACGTGACCAAAAGAATTTGTCATAGGGATGCAAGGTTGGTGCAATATTGAAAAGTCAATTTATATATCATATCAATATGATAAAAATAATTTGAGGGGCGCCTGGGTGGCTCAGTCGGTTAAGCGTCCGACTTCAGCCAGGTCACGATCTTGCGGTCCGTGGGTTCGAGCCCCGCGTCGGGCTCTGGGCTGATGGCTCCGAGCCTGGAGCCTGCTTCCGATTCTGTGTCTCCCTCTCTCTCTGCCCCTCCCCCGTTCATGCTCTGTCTCTCTCTGTCTCAACAATAAACAAACGTAAATTAAAAAAAATAATAATAATTTGATAAAATCTAACACCCTCTAATAATAATACTCAATAAACTAGGAATAGAAGGAAAGTTCTTACAAAAAAAAAAGGAAGTTCTTTAATCTGAAAAAAATATCTTTATGGAAAACATACTCAACATAATATTCACAATATTTAACACTGAGGTGTTGGCTACTTTCCTCTTGAAATCAGGAACAATGTAAGTATGCTCACTTTTGCCAGCTCTAGCCAACATTGTACTGGATGTCCTAGCTAGGACTATTAGGCAAGGAAAAGAACAACAAAGGGTATAATACTCTATAATATATGTATTGAGAATCTTCAGGAGTCCATTAAAACAGCTATTAAATCAATTGTATTTCTACACAATTTCAAATTGCAATTGTTCAAATCCAAAAATAAATTTGGAAAATATCCAGTTATAATGTCATCATATAGAATAAATTATTAAAATAAATGTAACAAATGAAGGGGAAAACTTATTTTCTGAAAATTACAAAACATTGTTGAAAGAAGTGTAAAAAGTCTAAAAAATTGTAAAATCATTCCATATTCATAGATCACAAGACTTAATATTGTAAAGATGGCAATACTTCCCAAATATAGCCACATAATGAATACAACTTCCATCAAAACCTCAGCTAACTTCTTTATACAAATTGACAATCTGATTCTATAATTCATATTGAATTGTAAAGATGCTAGAATTGACAAAACAATCTTGAAAAAGAAAAACAAAATATAAGGAGTCTAATTCAAAGCTTACTACAAAACAACAGTAATCAAGAGAGTGGGGTACTGACACAATAATAGACATATAGACCAGCATAATATAAATGAGAGTCTAGAAATAAATCTACAAACTCTATGCTCAAGTGAGTTTTGACAAGGGCTCTAAGGCCCTCTAACAGGGAATGAATGGTTTTTTAAACAAATAGTACTGGAAAAAGTGGAAAGCCACATGCAGAAAAATGAAGTTGGATCCTTACCACACTCTACATACAAAAATTAACTCAAAATGGACCAAAGACATAAGTACAAAAACTAAAATGACCAAAACTTTAGAAGAAAACATGACGGTAGAGATTCACAACCTTGGATTTCTCGAAGTATTCTTACATATGACATCAAAACTGTCAGCAGCAACAACAAAATAGACAAATTAAACTTCATCAAGATTAAAATCTGTGATTTTTAAAGGGTGCCATCAAGAAACTGACAAGACAACCCAGAAAATGGAAGAAAATATTTGCAAATCATATATGAAACATGAGACTTGCATCTAAAATATATGAACACTTACATCCTAATAATAAGACATAACTTAATTTAAAATGAGCAAAGTATCTGAATAAACATTTCTCCAAAGAATATGTACAAATGCACAATAGGCATCTGACAAAGTGCTCAATATCAGTAGTCATCAGGAAAATACTAATTAAAACCATAATTTGATATAAATTTATACCCAGAGTATGGCTAGAATAAAAAGCTGAGATAATAATAAATTCTGGGGAGGATATGGAGAAATTGGATCCATGAAAATTAACAAAAGGAATTCTCATTTACAATTAGTCTGGAGACACACAGAAGGAATTCTTAAGCCCTGCTACTCCAGGTCAGTTGAAGACCTAACAGGAAGAGATAGATGTGGATACTAATTTACTATGCCAGCAGCAAGAAGAATTTAATAATTTACTATGCCCTCAGCAACAGCCCTGCCAGAGACTGTCACAACTCAGCCAATGAGAAGCTTCTATACTTTGAACTGCTTTTACTTCAATGTTTACTTTGTTCATAACAGCCCATCCTAACTTCCCTTTTTCTTCTATGAAAGAACATCCCTCTCTTTTGTTCTGTGGGCTTGCCTATGGTTCTGTGATAGCACGCATGTCCTGAATTGCAATTCTCTGTTGTTCCCAAGTACACCCATTTTTGGCTGGTAAAATAACTGGCAATTTTGTTTTTAAAGTTAACAGATCTTTCATACACTGCTAGTGGGAAAGTAACATAGAACATCTGTTTTGGAAAACAGTCTTGTGGTTCCTCAATTGATTAAACATAAATTATAACCCAGAGATTCCACTCCTATGTATATACCCACGAGAAATGAAAATATGCATCTACACAAAAACTCATACACATATGTTTATAGCAGCATTCTCACAATAGCTAAAGGGTGGGTACAACTCAAATGTTTCATCAACGAACTATGATATATTACTTCCATGAAATGTTATTTTGGCACAAGAAATGAAATGCTGTTACAGACTACAATGTGGTTGAACATTGAAAGTATTATACTGAGTACAAATAAAGCAGTCACCAAAGACCACATATTATGATTCCATTCCTATGAAATGTCTGGGTTGGGGACATCTATAGAAACAGAGGAGATTAATGGCTGTTTAAGACTGTTGGGGATAAGGGGCATAGGGGAGTAAGGGATGATTGCTAAAGGTATAGCATATTTTTGAGGTGATTAAAATGTTCCAAAATGGACTGTGGTAATGGTTATATATATCTGTGAATATACCAAAAAATGAATTGTATATTTTAAATACGTGAATTTTATGGTATGTGAATTATATTTCAATGAATTTGTTTAAAGAAGTGAGATCGTTATTTTCACAGTTGATTGTTATCTATTGTAAGCAATGTTTTCTGGTACTGTAATGCAGATACATGTGAGTGGCCTCTAAATATCCATAAACAGAGTGGAGAAGAAGATGGCAGCATAGGAGGACACTGGCCTCACCTCATCGTGTTGATCACTTAGATTCCACAAATATCTGCCTAAATAACCCAGAAAACCACCAGAAGACTGGCAGAACAGACTATCTGGAGCCAAGTGTAGACAAGATGCCCATGAAAGAGGGTAGGAAGGGCAGAGAGGCAGTGTGCGCTACACACACTGGTGGGAGAGAGCTGGGTTGATGGAGGAGCAGCCCTCCCAGAAAGGCAGAATCCCTGAGTCTGCCTTGCAAAAGTGGAGGGGCCAGACTGCTTGAGTTCTGACAGCCAGCGGGACTTACCATCTGGAATGTAATAAGTCAACATCTCTGCTCAGAGAGTGGGAGGGCAAGAGGACACTGGCAGGGAGAGGTGTTGAGCCCTGGATGACAGAGCTCAGCTCTTCAGGGAACAAAGGCACGGGCCAGTGCCATCTCCCTCTCCCATCACCCAGCCGATGATTCCCCCCAAAGGGAACCAATTCCCATCACTGAACTTGCTAGCACCATGCAAACACCCAATGCTGTGCTTCTGTGGATCTATCCCTCCAATAGGTCTGCTTCCGTTCCTGTGCTGCAGGACCCCTCCCACAGGGGACCACCTACAGCAAAGAGAGCTAAGCCTGCCCCTCCCTACACTGTGCACCTTGCGGATCCACCCCGGCTAATATGCCAGAACCCATTAATGAAGCACCACAAGCCTGGCAGTGTGCAAGTAGCCCAGACAGGGGCCACACCACTCCACAGTGAGTACTGCCCCGGGGAGAGGGGAAGATAAGGTACACACCAGTCTGACTAATGGCCCCAGCAGTGGGCTGGGGACAGACATCAGGTCTGACTGCGGCACACCCACCAACACAAGTTACTCCAGACAGCAGAGGGGAAGTGCCCTGCAGTTGGGTGCCACTCAGGGACTATCCAAAATGACAAAATGGAAGAATTCTTCTGAAAAGAAACTCCAGGAAGTAGCGACAGCTAACAAATTGATCAAAAACTATTTAAGCAATATAATGGAACAAGAATTTAAAATTATAGTCACAAAATTAATCGCTGGGGTGAAAAAAAAGTATAGAGGACATCAGAAAATCTATTGCTACAGAGGTCAAGGGATTAAGAAATAGTCAAGAGGAGCTAAAAAATGCTATAAATGAGGTGCAAAATAAAATGGAGGCGACAACAGCTCAGATTGAAGAGGCAGAGGAGAGAATAGGTGAATTAGAAGATAAAATTATGGAAAAAGAGAAAGCAGAGAAAAAGAAAAAAATCAAGGAGTATGAGGGGAGAATTAGAGAACTAAGTGATGCAATCAACTGCAACAATATCCATAGAATACGAATTCCAGAGAAGAAGAGGAGAGAGAGAAAGGGGCTGAAGGTGTATGTGAACAATCATAGCTGAGAACTTCCATGATCTGGGGAAGGAAAAAGACATTGAAATCCAATAGGAACAGAGAACTCCCTTCAGACATAACTTGAATCGATCTTCTGCATAACATATCATAGTGAAAACGGAAAATACAAGAATAAAGAGAATATTCTGAAAGCAGCTAGGGATAAACACACTCCAACATAAAAAGGGAGACTCATAAGGCTAGCGGCAGACCTATCTACTGAAACTTGGCAGGCCAGAAAGGAATGGCAGAAAATCTTCAATGTGATGAACAGAAAAAATATGCAGCCAAGAATCCTTTATCCAGTGAGTCTGTCATTCAGAATAGAAGGAAAGACAAAGGTCTTCCCAAACAAACAAAAACTGAAAGCATTCATCACCACTAAATCAGCCCTACAAGATATTATAAGGAGGATTCTGTGAGTGAAATGTTGCAAGGACCACAAAATACCAGAGACATCACAAGAATGAAACCTACAGACATCACAATGACTCTAAACCCATATCTTTCTATAATAACACTGAATGTAAATGGAATAAATGCTCCAACCAAAAGACATAGGGTATCATAATAGATAAAAAAAAAAAAGACCCATCTAATTGCTTTCTACAAGAGACTCATTTTAGAAATGTGGACACTTTCAGGGGCGCCTAGGTGGCGCAGTCAGTTAAGCGTCCGACTTCAGCCAGGTCACGATCTCGCGGTCCGTGAGTTCGAGCCCCGCGTCGGGCTCTGGGCTGATGGCTCAGAGCCTGGAGCCTGTTTCCGATTCTGTGTCTCCCTCTCTCTCTGCCCCTCCCCCGTTCATGCTCTGTCTCTCTCTGTCCCAAAAATAAATAAACGTTGAAAAAAAATTTTTTTTTAAATAAAAAAATAAAAAAAAAAAGAAATGTGGACACCTTCAGATTGAAAGTGAGGGGATGGAGAACTACCTATAATGCTACTGGAAGTCAAAAGAAAGCTGGAGTAGCCATATTATATCAGACAAACTAGACTTTATATTAAATGCTGTTATGAGAGATGAAGAAGGACATTATATAATAATTACAGGGTCTATCCAACAGGAAGAGCTAACAATTATAAATGTCTATGCGCTGAACATGAAGGCTCCCAAATATATAAAAATATTAATCACAAGCATAACCAACCTTATTGATAAGAATGTGGTAATTGCAGGGGACTTTAATACTCCACTTACAACAAAGGATATATCATTGAGACACAGGATTAATAAAGAAACAAGGGCCCTGAATGATACATTGAATCAGATGGACTTGACAGATATATTCGCAACTCTGCATCCCAAAGCAACAGAATATATTTTTTTCTAGAATACACATGGAACATTCTCCAAGATAGATCACATACTGGGTGACAAAATAGCCCTTTAGAAGTATAAAAGAATTGAGATCATACCATACACACTTTCAGACCACAATGCTATGAAATTTGAAATCAACCACAGGAAAAAGTCTGGAAAACCTCCAAAAGCATGGAGGTTAAAGAACACCCTACTAAAGAATGAATGGATCAACCAGGCAATTAGAGACAAAATTAAAAAAAAAAATGGAAACAAGTGAAGATGAAAATACAACAATCCAAAAGCTTTGGGATGTAGCAAAGGCAGTCCTGAGAGGAAAATACATTGCTATCCAGGCCTGTCTCAAGAAACAAGAAAAATCCCGAATACAAAACCTAACAGAACACCTGAAGGAAATGGATGCAGAACAGCAAAGACACCCCAAACCCAGCATAAGAAAAGAAATCATAAAGATCAGAGCAGAAAAAAAAATATATAGAATCTAAAAAATCTGTAAAGCAGATCAGTGAAACCAAGAGTTGTTTTTTTGAAAAAATAAACAAAATTGATAAACCTCTAGCCCTGGCCAGAGGTTCTTGTCTCACAGAGAAAATAGAGATGACCCAAATAGATACAATCATGAATGAAAATGGAATTATTACAACCAATGCCTCAGAAATACAAGGAATTATCAGGGAATACTATGAAAAATTATATTCCAACAAACTGGACGACCTGGAAGAAATAGACAAATTCCTAAGCACCCACACACTTCCAAAATTCAAACAGGAAGAAATAGAAAACTTGAAGAGACCCATAACCAGCAAAAAAATTGAATCAGTTATCAAAAATTTCCCAACAAATAAGAGTCCAGGACCAGATGGCTTCCCAGGGGAATTCTAGCAGACATTAAAAGCAGAGATAATACCTATCCTTCTCAGGCTGTTCCAAAAAATAGAAAGGAAAGGAAAACTTCCAGACTCATTCTCTGAAGCCAGGATTACTTTGATTCCTAAACCAGACAGACATCCAGTAAAAAAAAAGAGAACTACAGGTCAATATCTGTAATGAATATGGATGCAAAAATTCTCAACAAGATATTAGCAAATCTAATTCAACACCATATAAAAAGAATTATTCACCATGATCAAGGGGGATCCATTCCTGGGCTGCAGGTCTGGTTCGACATTCGCAAATCCATCAACGTGATACATCACATTAATAAAAGAAAAGAGAAGAACCATATGATCTTCTCAATGATGCAGAGAAAGCACTTGTCAAAATTCAGCATCCTTTCTTAATAGAAACCCTCGAGAAAGTCTGGACAGAAGGAACACACTTAAACATCATAAAAGCCATTTATGAAAAGCCCACAGCTAATATCAACCTCAATGGGGATACACTGAGAGCTTTCCCCCTGAGATCAGGAATACGAAAGGATATCCACTCTCACTACTGTTGTTTTTTTTTGTTTTGTTTTGTTTTGTTTTTTTTTTCATTTATTTATTTTTGGGACAGAGAGAGACAGAGCATGAACGGGGGAGGGGCAGAGAGAGAGGGAGACACAGAATCGGAAACAGGTTCCAGGCTCTGAGCCATCAGCCCAGAGCCCGACGCGGGGCTCGAACTCACGGACCGTGAGATCGTGACCTGGCTGAAGTCGGACGCTTAACCGACTGCGCCACCCAGGCGCCCCACACTACTGTTGTTTAACATGGTGTTGGAAGTTCTAGCATCAGCAATCAGACAACAAAAGGAAATCAAAGGCATCAAAATTGGCAAAGATGAAGTCAAGCTTTCACTTTTTTTCAGACGGCATGATATTACACACGGAAAACCTGATAGACTCCACCAAAAGTCTGCTAGAACTGATACATGAATTCAGCAAAGTCGCAGGATACAAAATTAATGTACAGAAAAGCGTTGCATTCTTATACACTAATTATGAAGCAACAGAAAGACAAATAAAGACACTTATCCCATTCACAATTGCACCAACAATCATAAAATACCTAGGAATAAACCTAACCAATGATGTAAAAGATCTGTATGCTGAAAACTATAGAAAGCTTATGAAGGAAATTGAAGAAGATATAAGGAAATGGAAACATATTCCATGCTCATGGATTGGAAGAATAAATATTGTTAAAATTTCAATACTACCCAAAGCTATCTACACATTCAATGCAATCCCAATCAAAATTGAACCAGCATTCTTCTCAAGCTAGAGCAAGCAATCTTAAAATTTGCATGGAACCACAAAAGACCCCGAATAGCCAAAGTAATATTGAAGAAGACCAAAGCGGGAGGCATCACAATCCCAGACTTTAGCCTCTACTACAAAGCTGAAATCATCAAGACAGTATGGTATTAGCACAAAAACAGACACATAGACCAATGAAATAGAATAGAGACTCCAGAATTGGACCCACAAAAGTGTGGCCAACTAATCTTTGACAAAGCAGGAAAGAATATCCAATGGAAAAAAGACAGCCTCTTTAACAAATGGTGCTGGGAGAACTGGACAGCAACATGCAGAAGGATGAAACTAGACCACTTTCTTACACCATTCAAAAAATAAACTGAAAATGGATAAAGGACCTCAATGTGAGACAGGAAACCATGAAAACCTTTGAGGAGAAAGCAGGAAAAAATGTCTCTGACCTCAGCCGCAGCAATTTCTTACTTGACAGATCTCCAAAGTCAAGGGAAGTAAAAGCAAAAATGAACTATTGGGACCTCATGAAATAAAAAGCTTCTGCACAGCAAAGGAAACAATCAACAACACTAAAAGGCAACCAACAGAATGGGAAAAGATATTTGCACATGACATATTAGACAAAGGGCTAGTATCCAAAATCTATAAAGAGCTCACCAAACTCCACACCCAAAAAAAACAAATAATCCAGTGAAGAAATGGGCAGAAAACATGAATAGACACTTCTCTAAAGAAGACATCCAGATGGCCAACAGGCACATGAAAAATGCTCAACGTCACTCCTCATCAGGGAAATACAAATCAAAACCTCACTCCGATATCACCTCACGCCAGTCCGAGTGGCTAAAATGAACAAATCAGGAGACTCTAGATGCTGGAGAGGATGTGGAGAAACGGGAACCCTCTTGCACTGTTGGTGGAAATGCCAACTGGCGCTCACATTCTGGAAAACAGTGTGGAGGTTCTTCAAAAAATTAAAAATAGATCTACCCAATGACCCAGCAATATCACTGCTAGGAATTACCCAAAGGATTCAGGAGTGTTGATGCATAGGGGCACTTGTACCCCACTGTTTATAGCAGCACTTTCAACAATAGCCAAAGTTTGGAGAGAGCCTAAATGTCCATCAACTAATGAATGGATGAAGAAGCTGTGGTTTATATATACAATGGAATACTACTTGGCAATGAGAAAGAATGAAATATGGCCTTTTGTGGCAACATGGATGGCATTGGAGGCTGTTACACTAAGTGAAATAAGTCATACAGAGAAAGACAGATACCATATGTTTTCACTCTTATGTGTATCCTGAGATACTTAAGAGAAGACCATGGGGGAGTGGAAGGAAAAAAAAAAAGTTAGAGATGGTGGGATCCAATACATAAGAGACTCTAAAACTGAGAACAAACTTAGGGTTGATGGGGGGTTGGATGGAGGGGAACGTGGGTGATGGGTATTGAGGAGAGCACCTGTTGGCATGAACACTGAGTGTTGTATGGAAACCAATTTGACAATAAATTTCATATTATAAATAAAATATCCATAAACAGAAAAAATAAATTGTTGTTGACAGTTTGTGTTTCTCTTATCACTGGAGAATTATCATCCCTGCCCTTCATCTTGTTTGCTATACTTAATCTAACTAGGAACAGAGACTCTGGAGTCAGACTGCTTAGATGGAATCCTACTCTGCCTGTTGCTAGCTGGGAAACCTTACTGAAGTTATATAACCTGCTCACTCTCTTAATACCACAGACTCTGAAGCACTTAGACAAGGACAGAAATTCACCCTTGGTGGAGCTGTGTTTCCGGGCAAGGCAAAGTCTGCCAGTAGGGATGAAGAAGAGAGAGAAAGAAAGAAAGAAGAAAGAAAGAAAGAAGAAAGAAAGAAAGAAAGAAAGAAAGAAAGAAAGAAAGAAAGAAAGAAAGAGGGCATCCTTAGAAAGGGATTGGAAGTTTCCTAGAAGAGAAAGTGTAGTTTTTGGCGAACACCCAGGCTGCTGTAGGTGATGACAGATGCAACTGAATATTTCCAAGTCAGTGACTTTCAGGCAATCCTTATAACAGAGACTGGGACTTGACTCTATTTCTCTCGACCAGGTACCCTCTGACTATACATGGAAACTATACGCAAATGGTAAGTGTCTCTTAAAGAGAGAGTCACTGGGACATCAGTATTTGATTAAAAAATCTTATTTATCCATTAACTAGTGAACATACATTATAAACGCCTGCAAAAGCCCAGCATTTTGTAAAGAGGCACGATGGAATCTCAAAAGAACAAGAACATCAGAAACTGGATACAAAGCTATAGAACCCTGGATTTTACTTCCAAAGCTTTTAAGAATATTAATTTGCTCGTTAAACTACGTTAACTTCTGAGTTTTCAAACCTTCACCGATACTATAAAGGGGATAGTCTATACAATCTCTAACCTTCTGTGACAGGAGATTCTAAAGTGAAGGAAGTATTGCTAAGATGGTCATTCAAAATAGGGTCAGGAGGATACTGAGAAGGTAGTGTCTATGCACTGATTCCCTTTTCAATTCTTGGAGTACAATGAACTTTAGACTGTTGTCAATTATGACTTGTTAATAGCAACTGGACTACCTCCTAGAACACATCCTTCTACTTTGAAATGAAATAGAGATAGTGTAACATCTGTTATCTAAATAGATAATCATGTATTAGATAGTTTAACTCTGTCAGTGCCAACCATAATTCTTGCAAAACAAATTAGGTAACCTATGTTTTTTGCCTTTATAAGCCTGTACTCTGGGTTTGTAATTTGGAGCACATTTTCAATTTTGGTTAACTCTGTGCCTCCTGAATTGCAATTCCTAAATGCCAAATAAACGCTTTTGGTTCTTTTACACCCTCAACATCTTCTTGATGGAGGCTTCCCAAAGGGCTCTTGAGTTTAAGAAATTCACAATCTGGTGAAAACCCAAATCCTGTGAATTAAGAAACAATATCCTTTTCTGAGAGTCTCCATCTGTTTATCTAGTGGCAACATGTCACCTTTCCCCTGAATTGAATTGCCTCACCACTTTTGAGGCACCAGGCCTTGCTGGGATTTAGGTAAACCAGGTCTATCCTATCCATTCTCCAATTCTACATGGCCTCACCCTCAGTTTGTGTAGTTGTGGATTAGCTGTTAGCAAGTCCTGAGCACCAGCTGCTGGTAATCAATCCTGCCCCCTCCCCATCCCCTACGCAGACTACTTCAGCAAGCTTTTGGAGGACCTATAGGACCATCTGGGCAAAATGAATTCTCAATACTCTCCCACAAGCTGAGGCAGCTTGTGTTCCCTCCCTGCAGGCAGCCTGGGAAACTTTGGTTCAAAGAAGTCAGTGTTCCTTCCTTCCACACCAGCTAATGAGGTCCCCAGCCACTTCAGCAGGTGGTTTGGGAAGCTCAGTCTCAATCAGCCAGCCTGTTTTCCTCCTAGCCTGTGGGTGGCCAGGATCTTGCAGCAGTCAGCAGCTCCTTCTCCTCTCCCTCTCCTGGCCCTCCCCTTACTCCTCTTCCTCCTCCTTTTCCAGTCCCCTACTAAGGAAGCTGCACTCTGCTTCACTATGCCAACTGTCAGCCCTGTTGCTGGCCCTGGCAGCAGTGGACAGCAACCTTGACACTGTGGGCCCCAGGTGGGGGTGAAACCTTGCAGGATCCCAGCTTCTGGAAGCATGCAGCATTATGGACTCTTGCAGAATCCCCAAGGCTTGACTCAGCATGTGAAGATGATGAGAATGACAGAAGAGGCAGGGGAGCATCTCCTGCTCTGTCTATACCTATACATATGCTTAGAGAGGATGAGCCTGGTGGCTTAGGCATCTCTGCCCCTCACTTCTGCCAACACCTGTCTTTCACTCGCACCCAAGAGCATTCCAAGGACTTTATCCAATTAGCTATAGGTTCTCCATGGGGAAACTCATGCAGAGTAATTAGAGCTCATCATACTGAGTGTCCCCCACATTCAGTTATTAATACTGAATTATAAGAAAGAGGAGGACTCTCCCATGGTTTGCCCCTGAGACTTTTAATTCTTCTCCATGTGCAAGGGATTTGAAACAAATAGATGTGTTTCTCCCCAGCTGCAGGCAGTCCTCTTGGCAATCGTGCAAACTTGGCTCATTCTTTGCTCTGGCATCTCATCCCCAGCATACTTCCCAATGTATCTCTTTCCTCCTCCACCATAACAGAAGCAGAAATAGTCCTGGACTGACTATGAGAAGGACCCTCTACCCTCCGATCCCTTCCTCCCCAGGACCTTGGTTGGACTCTTATTTCTGGGCACAGGAGTATGAGTGATGAAAAGAAATTCCTTGGGCCTGCATCAGGGAGACTGTCATTGCTGGGCAGAGATGTCATTGTTGGGCAGAGTCTTACAGAGCTCAGCCCTACTGTCACCAGTGTCCCCATGCCTGCAGAGTCCAAAGGATACAACATGTCAGAAATCCGGTTAAGACCTGTTATCAATTCTAGGCCCAAAACCCTGACGTCACAGAGCTATATGCTTCCCTTGCCAAAGTGTTTCTTCCTCTCTAGCACCTTCCAAATCAAGACATATCAACATCAAGTACCACTGACTCATCACACAAATGAGTGCCATACCCAGTAATATCTACAAGCACAACTGCACAGAATATCACAGTGATTCACACAGAGCAGAACAAGTATGGAGGCACTACCACATCTCCATTATGGCCACCAGTCAAGGCAGCTCTTAGAGAACAGGTCCATGCACAGAAATGAGTGACAACCTGGTCACATAGGGACAGAGAAGCATAACAAAATGTGGAGAAACAGTCTTAGGAACACCCAGAGTTATATGTACACAGAGCGAAACAAGCACCAAGCTAAGCTGCTGACACTAGATGACAGAACCCTCTATCATTACCAGCTGAGGCCACTTAACTAATCAGTGGGGGAGCTTGGATTTGTAGGCCAACTGTAGTAAATATGGGGCCCTTCTGTCCACACTATCTCCTAATTGCCTTTGTCCTAGCTCTGGTCCCATTTCTTTCATACCCCATCCATGCGCAGTCCTCTTTCTGCATATCTCTCCCTCCTTTCTTCCTGTGCATTGTTTGGACTCTGGTCTTTCACCCTTTTTGGAGTTTATATCTCTTGAGGCATCTCAATAATCTTTCAGCATCTTTGTATCTTAGCTTTGCTCTCAGTAGGTATTTATGAAAGAGTCTATAAAATTATGCCAATATGTAAGGTACCCACTTCTCATAAGAATGCTCAGATGGAAAAAGTCCCCACTGGCTCATACAAGTAGCCAACAATGATTTTTCCCCCTTTTGTAGGAATCAGATGTACAAAATTGGCAGACCAGAGCTTTAGATGCTAGAATTCTATTTGACTATTTAGAAATCACCCAGGTAATTTCAAAAAGGTCAAACATACTCAGCTGTGTCTGTCAAATTAGGTTTCCAAAATCACCCTAACATTCCTACATGGCTGGGACCCTTCCCACAGGCCCCATCTTAGCCTTGAGATGTAAATTAAGACCTGGATAAACACCAGTAGTCATCAGAATCTCATTAGCATGCATAGTGCTATCAAGTGACCTCTATTCCCATTTTGGCAATACTATTGGATCTGAGTATCCTTTTATTTTTATTTCAAAAGTCTCTGTGATATGAGCCTTCAATTTCTGGTAATGTGCTCATAAAACACAATTCCAGCACAAAGTGGTGACAATTAAATTAAAATTTAATGGGACTTGGAGAGCTGAGACGTTCCGAGGTGGGGGAGGGGAGAAACAGAACCCTTGTGGTCTTTCTGATCAAGTGATCAGCCCATCACAGAAGCTGGTTTCTCTATAAGTTTCTCTATCAGCCAGGTTTTCTGGCTGAAAAACCAATTAAAGAGGGAGAGGTTTGTGTTTGGAGAAAGGAAAGCAAGTTAGCCCAGAACTCCTGTCCTCCTTCTTGAGAAGTGACCACCATAGTGGTCTTGGTCTAGCCAGCACATGCCACCTCCTGTTTTCTCAGCTCTCACAATAACCTTTGGGGATGGGGGTTCCCTTCAGTGGCCTGGGCAGTGGGATGGGTATGCAGCTGGGCAGGCTTGGTTTTGCCCTTCGCCCCAGCTGGGTTACCTTGGATGAATTCTGGGAATGCTCTAAGCCTGCTCCCTCTTAACAAGAGTATTGGAGTCGTGATTAAATGAGAAGATGGGCATAAAACTGAGCTACCTCACATGCTGTGTAGTCGCTGTGTTGTTATCATCACACAAGGAAACTGTGTCTCAGCGGGTGACCTTCCTCTGCACGATGGTCCCAAGACAGCCTCTTTCTCTGCATTAGAAGATGTTTAGTGCAACTGACAGCATTCCCAAGACAGACTGAAGGGGTAACATCAAATTTCTCAAAGGTTTGGATATGGCTGAGGCAGATTCAGAGGCCTGGTGTGAAGTCTCTGTTCTCAACAATCAGGTTAATAAAAGTCATACACAGTATGTTTCTAATGGCAGCTGGAGCCCAAGAGCCAAATAACACAAAAATTAACCCCAGTGGTAAAGGGCAACTCAAGGGAAATTATCAATAGACTTGGTATTTTCAGGAATAGCCTCAGATTTTCAGCAAATCCCTTTATCCATTTCATTCTCTTCCCTATGCTTCTTTCCCTTGCCTTTTCACTGCCTTCAAAATTTGATATAAAGCTATTGTTTACTAAAACAACTCTGCCCAGACCTTTTCAGACCTTTTGTGGAAATGACAATTTTTCACTGCAAAGTGTTTCCCATTATAAAAGTCCCTGGTATCATGCAGGGCTCTGAAGTGACAGCTTTGGGCCCTGGAGGTTTGGTTCAGCACAGATACATGGGGAGGACATAGCTTCACACAGAAGACATCCATATCGTTCCTGCCCAAGATTCTCTGCCACAGTGGGAAATAGAAAGGTTATGCATCTTAGAGATGAAAAGTGTGACTTTGGACTGTAGTGCTGTTATACACTGCCTGTGCAATCATGGGTAATTGACTTCGCCAAGCCTTGGTTTCATCCTATGTAAAGTGGGCTCTACAGTTGGGGTACAGATCAGGGAAGGTTTCAAGTACCTGCTGATTCACAGGTGTTCAATAATTCAGCTTTTCATATCATCTTTCTCTCTCATACACTACCTCCACTTGTAGCACCCTTAGAGCATTGTTCTTCACTAGCTATAGAGAAGAAACCTGAGGTGGTGGGGTCTAGGAAGTGGTGGAAGGTAGTCTAGATTTTCTATAGCTTGAAAATGTGTGGGAGCTTTGTGCCAGAGGCATAACCCCCCAGTTGGTGGAATGAAGAGGAGAAACTCTCTCACCCATACTCCTTGACCCCTGCAGCATGGATGACTGCATTCCTGAAACACCCACAGCAAGAGTCCTGGGCTGCCCCACTTGCACATGGTTCCTGGCCTAAGGGCTTAGAGCCAGCTCACTACAATTACTCTGTCCTTCCTCTGTCAAATCTCATCCCTGCACCACATCACCATCACCCAGGAACTTGCCTTGAGTTCCTCAACCCCATCCCACATTTGTTCACAGTTTCCTCCACCCTCAAGGAACACACTTTCCTTCCACTGGCATTGAAAGAGAGATTTCCCAGGGAGCACTGTGGGAATGGACTTGGAAGTCAAAACCATGGGAGAAAGCTGGGCTGAGCAGGGAAGGGGCCCTTCAACTCCCAGAGACAAACATTTTATGGAAAAGATGGAAGGTATTCACCCACAGCTCCAGGCTCCCATTCAGAAGTGACTTTCCACTACTAGCTTTCACTCTATCAAAGAAGACACATGGAGCTTCTTTTTTAGCTCCTCTGATTAGCTCTTGCAGTGCCCTGTTCTCCTTCCACCTGCTTTCCTTACTTGGGCATTAGTGAATACTGGCTTCCTGCTTTGCGAGCTTTCGAGAATGGGAGACAAAAAGATTGTTTCTTTCCCTTTCCCCCTACCATACCCTGGATTTGAATTCAGGTAGATGCAATGACTCACCTATAGCAGGTGCCCTGCAGGTGGGAGATGGTATCCTCTCTGCAGATACTGGGTCTTCCCTTGCCTATTAAATGTAAAACAGTAGTATTAATTCATATGGCTTTTTGTCTAAATTTGTCAAATTAATCCAATCCAAACCCAATTTAAAAGGATAAATTTCAAAAGATAAATTAGAAACAAGTTACTACAACATACAGTCCACAAAGAGAGCAACATCTTATACATTTCTCAGTTTATACTCCATCTTACTGCTCCTCAGCACCCTCCATTATTGGTCCTCTGAGCCACCTTAGAGACAATCCTGCCTTACTGTGCTGTATCCGCTGTTCCCAGTCCCTGCATTATTAAAGAGACCGTTCCAATGAAAGCTTCACAGCCCCAGAGCTGGAGAAACTGTGGGTGGGGAGGGCAGTAGTGAACTCATGGCACATTATCAGAGACATTATGTCAGGGATGTTGAGTTGAGCTCTATTCTCACCAAGGACGGGCACATGTCACAGTGCAGCATTACCTCAGGATGGGGTTAGGTGAGATCAGTAATTCTCCATCCCAGCTATGCTTTTAGAGTCATCTGGAGATTTATACATTTATATCATTAGGGTTCATCCTGGAAAATTCTGATTCAGAAGGTCTGAGGTATAATTCAGATGTTTGTTTAAAAAAATCTATGTTGATATTTCTGCAACTAAGTGTGAAAACCAAATTTTATTAAAACTAAAATGCATGTGTGTATGAGGGTGGCCCAGGATTTGGAGTTACCTCATTGACCCATTTCATTTTTTTTTTTTGAGTCATTTTAAAAACAGGATATTCAGCTACATTTTTAGCTTTTTGTAGAAGAGAGGAATAGCCTGACTGATACTGGAGGGTTTTTATAGCTCAGAATTTCACTTGTATTATTGACA